>NC_083596.1:24268676-24982615 GCF_027579695.1 Neoarius graeffei | reverse complement strand
CGGCCTTGGGCTGAGGTGCCCTTGAGCGAGGCACCTAACTCCCAACTGCTCCCCGGGCGCTGTTCGCATGGCTGCCCACTGCTCTGGATATGTGTGTGTGCTCATTGCTCAGGTGTGTGTGCATGTGTGTGTTCACTGCTTCAGATGGGTTAAATGCAGAGAGGAATTTCACAAGTGTGTGATGAATAAAGTTGTGCTTTCTTTCTTTCTTTCTTTCTTTCTTTCTTTCTTTCTTTCTTTCTTTCTTTCTTTCTTTCTTTCTTATAAACAGCCGAGTTGCTCCAAGCTTCCACTACGTCAGGTCATTGCATACATCACTTCTGCAGGAGGTCCAGCTGGTATTTTAATAAACATAAATTTTTCTAGAACACGATTTGGTCTCCGAAAATTAATGTTTGACTGTTGAAATCTACGAATACTTTTACTTAACATAAGAATAAATCCGTTGGAGGATCCCTTTAAAGTAATGATGGGTGTCGTTTCTGTTTACTTAGCTGAGCGGTTCTTGACATAATATGGATTACTACAGTTGTGGAACAGGGCTATTTACTGTATTTTTATTATTTACTATTTACTGTTTGAGCTCAAACGCATTAAGAAGGCAAGAAATTGCACTAATTAACTTTTGACGAGACACAGCTGTTAATTAAAAAGCATTCCAGGTGACTACCTCATGAAGCTGGCTAAGATAATGCCAATAGTGTGTAAAGCATCATCAAGGTAAACGCTGGCTACTTTGAAGAATCTAAAATATGGAACATAAAGCACTTTTTGTTCACTTTTTTATTTCATAGTTTTGATGTCTTCAGTATTGTTGTACAGTGTAGAAAATAGAAAAAAATGCAGAAAAACCTATGAATGAGTAGGGGTGTCATAGACAGTGTCTGTTTATAATAATAATAATAATAATAATAATAATATTATTATTATTATTATTATTAGTAGTAGTAGTAGTAGTGTGGTTATGTCTACTAGTTAGGTGTATGCCTGCGGCTGACTGGCAACTACTAGGTGTATTATTCCAATCATAGTCACCTGCCAAGCTTTGTGTGTGTGTGCGTGAGTGTGTGTGCATGTGTGTGTGATATATCAGAGGGGGCTGTCTGCTGTTTGCTATAAAAGCCGTAGCCACTGAGGGAATCTCTTCAAGCAGAACCAAGCTATCCTCTGCTGCTGGCATTTCACACACTCATACTCAACCACACACACACACGCACGCACATACACAGAGCAGTCAGACGTTGGATTGTAGGAAAAACAGCAAACAAACAGAATTGAACTGAAGAAGACAAAGCTGATGGAGAACTGAGGGACAAGTTGAATTTTCTTGTTTGATATTTGATCTAATCCTCCATTTCTTTGGGCTCTGAGCAGTGTAACTCCAACGCTCTTACACAAAGCTTCAGTGTTGCCTTTGAAGATGATTTTAAGGCGATCATACGTTCTCACACTGGTGCTTGTGTCCTGGTGTGCTGTAAAGGTGAGTCTTAAATTTAAAATCTAGAATGCAGACCTGAAATAGTATTTATTAAAAAGATCTCAAGTATAATCCCTAATTGTGAGAGAAATTAATTCCCCTGGATTTTTGTCCTAACATGCGTACAGTTGGAAATATATATATGAAGTACCATTGATTAGAGTAATTAAAAAGTGATTATGGAATAATTATTTGATTAAAATAATTTGTGCACAGTTATGGATTAAACTTATGGTCCTGTCCTGGCTTTGAAGAAACTCTCTGCACTAATCACATGTGACAAATGTAGCTTGGAGTTTAGTTCGGGTTTTGCCTTTGAGTTTCAGCCCAATGAACTTCAGGGGAATTCACTGTCATGAGTGATCACAGGAAGTATTTTTCTTACATTTGGAATCAGCTACTGTCACACTGTTCAGAGATATTTGAAAAGGTGTGTTATATTATTAGATACATTACTTCAATTATAGATCATTACTAATTTTGCAAATAAATATCTTGCTGAACTGTATTGCTTGCCACATGATGCTTCATCTTCTCTCCTTGTTCTTTGTGTACCTTTGTTCCAGATCCAGGGCGAGTGTCCACGTAAGTGCTCATGCCCCTCATCTCCACCTTCATGCCTGCCTGGTATCAGTGCTGTGCTGGACTCCTGTGGCTGCTGCAGGGTGTGTGCCAGGCAGTTTAATCAGGACTGCAGTGCCACTGAGCCCTGTGACCACATCAAGGGGCTGCGCTGCCATCTAGGGGCCAAAGGAGACCCAGAGAGAGGCTTGTGCCGAGGTGAGGGGGCATGTTCATGTCAGAAAAACAAACTCTAAGCTCATATGAGAACAGAATATGTATCTTGGTATCTTGTTTTAACTGTCATGTCCTGTTCACTGTGTATCAGCGGATGTCCTGTTGAACCAATCCATCTCTTTTAGTTCTGAAGCATTGCAATTGTGAACTGTAATGTTCTTAATATTTGATGCATTTTATTTTGATCTTGATGATTAATCAGACCAACAATATCAACAGAAACACAAACAAAAGTGCTCAGGAATCCTCCTGTGTGCGCAGATCGGAGTGCAAATAATAAAAACAAGATAAGTTATCTTGTGTTCTATACATACAAATCAAGTTTGAACATGTGTTTCACCTTATTACTCTTGTCTCATCTGGTCTTTTAACTGTATATAATTTTTTGTAATTTGTAAAATAAATATGATTAAAAAAGATCTTTCATGTTTATTATAGCGAAATATAGCCAAGGATTATTCATGTTTATGTTTCATGATTTGTAATGGATCATAAAACAACAACATGACACTGGTTTCTGAAAACATAGTTATGTCTCGTTCTTCACTATCTACCGTGAGTGGGCCGAGTGGTTAGCGTATCTGCCTCTCGACTGGGAGATCGTGCTTTCTACTCACAGTTGGGTTATACCAAAGACCATCATAAAAATGGTACCTGCTGTCTGGCAAGGCACACTGCAATACAGATGTGAGTGGGGAAGTCAAACTCTCGCAGTTACCAGAGGACTGTAACCCTAGCTGTAGAGGGCTATAGAAACTGAGCTCGGCACCCACCGATTGCATGGCGCAGGAAGGACTTTAGACTTCTTTCACCATCTAACCCTCAATGTGTACCCATGCTTTCCCTGAAGCACAATTATTAACGCTACTTCACTACTTCCACTCAACAGCCGAGGCTCAAGGTCGGCCGTGTGAACTGGATGGCCGAGTCTACCAGCACGGTGAAGACTTCCAGCCTAGTTGTGAGCACCGTTGCACCTGCATGGATGGTGTGGTGGGCTGTATGCCTCTCTGCCCTCACCATGTGTCCCTCCCTGACTGGCGCTGTGCCCGGTCTCGCCTCACCAAGTTACCTGGACGCTGCTGTCAAGAGTGGGTGTGTGATGATGACAACCACATTGCTGAAGATGACACAATGCTCGAAAGCACGCCTCATGAATATGAAAAACATAATGACATCACCAGTAATGAACTGTTAGTAATGGCACCGACACCATGGGACAGCAGTGCAGGAGCACCATATCATGGTAGGTGGATGGCAAGAGGGCTTCTCCAATAACCGCATACTGCATGCAGGCCAGATTTCCCTTCTGTACATTTATAATAATATAATACTTTAATTAAATTATTATGCATTTGTAATAATATTTATTCATGAGATCTTATGATTACTGATGATGCTCTGTCCCTGTTGTTTATATTTAGAGTGGATTTCCTCCACACAATCCCACGTGCCCGTCTCACCGACATGCTTCCTGCAAACCACTGATTGGTCACCTTGCTCAGCAACCTGTGGAATGGGCGTGTCCAGTAGGGTAACCAATAGTAATGCAGAATGCCGGCTCATCAAGGAGACGCGTCTGTGTCAGATCCGAGAGTGTGGCAGTAGTCTACTGGCATCATTACCACTCAAGGTGAGTGAAGAACATAGGATAACATTACATCATTGTGTACTGTACTTAGAGAAACTGTTACAGTATGTTAAACTGGGAGCCAGGATAATCTCAGCCTAGTGCGGGACTGGTGTGGTCTGGTGAAGATGATAACCCTATAGTAGCCAATGATTGCACATACTGCAAAGTGTTCAGATCCTGGACTGAGTCTGTAAAGAACAGTGTTGCAATAATGCAGGGACAAGCTGCAGAGAGGGAACAGAGGAACAAAGTTTGGTAATTAATTTTGGCCTGGTAGCATTTCATATATGAGAATCAAATACCAGGATGAAGTTTAACGTGATTCAGAGGCTTCCAACCTGAGCTGATATAGATGTAATGAAGTCAGAGGTAATCACTGAGTGGGGCTTTATTTTCTTTAGGGTGGCTGAGGATGCAATCAGTGTGACCTCAGATTCGTTATTTGAGCCTCAGAACATTTGCAATCAACCAGGTCTTTACATCAGTCAGGCACCCAAACAGTGTAAAAGGAGGCAGTCTGTGTGAGGGGTCAGTGTATATACACTCACCGGCCACTTTAATAGGAACTTGTTCTTGATTCTCAGATTCCTGTTCTTGGCTGGCAGGAGTGGAACCCAATGTGGTCTTCTGCTGTTGTATGCTGAGATGCTTTTCTGCTCACCATGGTTGTAAAGAGTGATTATATGAGTTGCTATATCCTTCCTGGCAGCTCAAACCAATCTGGCCATTTTCCTCTGACCTCTCTTATCAACAAGGCGTTCATTTCCACCCACAGAACTGTCGCTCACTCAGTGTTTTTCGCAGCATTCTTTGTAAACTCTAGAGATTGTTGTGTGTGAAAACCCCAGAATACTCAAACCAGTCCATCTGGCACCAACACCCATGCCGCAGTGAAAGTCACAATTTGAGATCACAATTTTTCCCATTCTGATGTTTGAAGTGAAAATTAACTGAAGCTTTTTATTTGTATCCAGTGGCGGCTCCTGAATTTTTTTTCAGGGGGGGCAATTTTCCCCCATTATGTCTACACGGAGCATAAATGTCCACAGGACTAAAGTAAATTGACCTAGGTAGCAAGTCAATAGTCAACCAAACCCAGAAAAACACCACGGTCACTGGAGCCCTCAGTTTTGTCTTTGCCTCGTAGAGCTAACGCGAACACTCCACAAAATTTCACGCATTGGGTGAGCCGGTTTAATATGTGCCTGTTCTTGCTCACCTCATCGTTGTGGCGGTGAACTGCTAGCCTGTAGCCCTCATCCGGTTGTGTAGCAATGTTCACTCTCCCAAAAGCTGAAAATTTCAGGCAGCTGCCCATGTGAATCTTTGATGACTCATGTTTTTTTATTTTCTCCAACAAATGATGCATGTCCGAAACTCCAGTGACCGTCCAAGCAGTGTTGTCCGTGGAACCACCTCCAGGGTGGAAAAGTAAGCAGGGGTAGCAGAAAACCACTGAGGCGTCCTTGCAGCCAGCTCACCAGGATTTGCACTGGGACCATGTTGAAGTAAAACCTTGAGTATATGATTCCCCCCCTTGTCAAAATTTGTTTTATGTTTAGATTTGGTCGAGGGGGGTCCAGCTTGTTCTGTTGCCAATTTAGCTAGATTTGATCGCTGACTAAATGGAACTTCTTTTAAGGACCACACTGAATTGCTTTCCGCATCCATAGACATATAAACATAGACGCCGCATTGAGCTGGTGGCCCCGTTGCTGGGATACGTCAGAGTGTCCGCCATATTTGATGTGGCAAATCTTCCCCGTAAACCAATGCAAGTAAATGGACTGAACTTCATAAAGCCCCTTTCTACAATAATATTTAACTCGATGCCTTTTATTCACCCATTAAGACACACACGTATATATTTGGGAAACAAACAGGCATCAAAACAACACATATAACTTTTAATGTGATGGTTATGAATAGTGTGCGAAATACCCTGTACACTGCAAACTAGCGACAGATACGCGATAGATAGCTCAGGTAAGCTAATCAGTCAGCATACCGTAGCAAGCTACCAAAACCTGAGGCCACAATAACCAACCTACAAGACTGAATATGATAAATGATGGAAATAGTGTAAAAACTGGAAATAGTGAATTACAATAAAAATGTACTGTTTTATTTATTGAGTCACCACACAGACCTACTCTCGTTGAATAAAGTGAGCTGAATGAGCGCCAAACTGAGTTCGGCCAGGTTCTAACGTCATACCAAAACAAAATACATCACTGATTCCTTCACATTCAGAAAGGTTAAAAACATTCATCATACATTCAAAAACGTTCATCATAGTGTGGCACTGTATTATCTAATTCTCACTGCTTATAACTATACACCTACCCGGTGGAGATGAGCTGGGAAACTGAAGACTGAAGGAACAGTATTGAAAAGTATTTTTCCAGTCTCACCTGTGAAAGGTAATCCCATGTGATCTCGTTCGGATGGTAAACCTGTTGGTACAATTAAACGCAGCACATGAATGAGGCATCTTTATTCTCGGCTACTGTCTAGACGCTATACCAGAGATGGTTGAAGAATCTCCACTTTGCCACATCCAATATGGCGGCGAGGATGACGTATGATTCTACGCAGAATGCGGCGTCTATGTTTATATGTCTATGTCCGCATCCATCTCACCTCAGAAACTGAGTGGATTGAACGCAACTTTGCCGCGCTTCGCAGTGACGTAAGCACGTTAGGGCAAGCCCCCCCGGAACCCATAGAGATTGCATTGAAGTGTCAGTCAGGAGAAAAAATATATATTAACATGGGACTCTATCAGTGAACTCTTGGGTGATTTTCAGCGTGACTGAAATCGCCCCAAAAGGGGTGGTACTCTAGAAGCAAGACCACCCTGATTGGACAATGATACCCAGAGACACATTAAAATGGCCTCGAGCAGCGCTGGTGAAAGTTTGTTTTAAAAAAAGAAGAAAAACTTTTTTTTTTTCGTTTTGGCAGTGCGTCGCCCAATCGCCCTTATGCACCAGCCGCCCTTGTTTGTATCTGCATAATATTATGCATTGTACTGCTATGAACGGATTGGCTGATTCAAAAAAAGTCAAAGTCCCTTCCACACCAAGATCTGGTCTTCCTAGGCAGTCTCCTGTCCCAGTACTAACCAGCTCTTTGAGGCGTACAGGTGTGGCACCAATCTCCGTTTCTATAGCCCTCGGCCTCTCGCTTATACAGCTAGGGTTACAGTGGGGGGCTAGTCCTCTGGTAACCGCAGGAGTTTGACTCCCTACTCGCATCTGTATAGCAGCGTGCCTTGCCAGATGGCAGTAGATACCATTTTTTTATTATGGTCTTTATTATTATTAACCTGACCGTGAGCGGAACTCGCGATCTCCCGGCTGAGAGGTGGACACACTAACCACTAGGCCAACTCACAGTCATTGGCTGATTAGAGAACTGCATAAAACAGTAGATGTATGGGTGTACCTAATAAAGTGGCCAGTGACTGTATAAATCTGCATTTCATCAGTATAACAATGGAATTGTAGACCACGCCATGTAATGATGTTGGTAAGGGGGAAAGCCTGTATTTAATGAATAATATCAGACCATGAACTGAGCCTTGGGGAAAAGTGAGAAAAGTCTGATTAAACCCTGTCAGTTTAAACAAACTCCAATCTCGCAGAGATATACACTCAGTAAGGAATAAAATTTTTTTACTTGGTGCAAGATGGCATACTGCAGCAATGTCCAAAGGAAGTACAGTGGTGCTTGAAAGTTTGTGAACCCTTTAGAATTTTCTATATTTCTGCATAAATATGACCTAAAACATCATCAGATTTTCACACAAGTCCTAAAAGTAGATAAAGAGAACCCAGTTAAACAAATGAGACAAAAATATTATACTTGGTCATTTATTTGTTGAGGAAAATGATCCAATATTACATATCTGTGAGTGGCAAAAGTATGTGAACCTTTGCTTTCAGTATCTGTTGTGACCCGCTTGTGCAGCAATAACTGCAACTAAACATTTCTGGTAACTGTTGATCAGTCCAGCATACCGGCTTGGAGGAATTTTAGCCCATTCCTCCGTACAGAACAGCTTTAACTCTGGGATGTTGGTGGGTTTTCTCACATGAACTGCTCGCTTCAGGTCCTTCCACAACATTTCGACTGGATTAAGGTCAGGACTTTGACTTGGACATTCCAAAACATTAACTTTATTCTTCTTTAACCATTCTTTGGTAGAATGACTTGTGTGCTTAGAGTCATTGTCTTGCTGCATCACCCACCTTCTCTTGAGATTCAGTTCATGGACAGATGTCCTGATATTTTCCTTTAGAAATTGCTGGTATAATTCAGAATTCATTGTTCCATCAATGATGGCAAGCCATCCTGGCCCAGATGCAGCAAAACAGGCCCAAACCATGATACTACCACCACCATGTTTCACAGATGGGATAAGGTTCTTATGCCGGAATGCAGTGCTTTCCTTTCTCCAAACATAACGCTTTTCATTTAAACTAAAAAGCTCTATTTTGGTCTCATCCGTCCACAAAACATTTTTCCAATAGCCTTCTGGCTTGTCCATGTGATCTTTAGCAAGCTGCAGACATGCAGCAATGTTCTTTTTGGACAGCAGTGGCTTTCTCCTTGCAACCCTGCCATGCACACCATTGTTGTTCAGTGTTCTCCTGATGGTGGACTCATGAACATTAATATTAGCCAATGTGAGAGAGGCCTTCAGTTGCTTAGAAGTTACCCTGGGGTCCTTTGTGACCTCACTGACTATTACATGCCTTGCTCCTGGAGTGATCTTTGTTGGTCGACCACTCCTGGGGAGGGTAACAATGGTCTTGAATTTCCTCCATTTGTACACAATCTGTCTGACTGTGGATTGCTGAAGTCCAAACTCTTTAGAGATGGTTTTGTAACCTTTTCCAGCCTGATGAGCATAAACAACACTTTTTCTGAGGTCCTCAGAAATCTCCTTTGTTTGTGCCATGATACACTTCCACAAACATGTGTTGTGAAGATCAGACTTTGATAGATCCCTGTTCTTTAAATAAAACAGCGTGCCCACTCACACCTGATTGCCATCCCATTGATTGAAAACACCTGACTCTAATTTCACCTTCAAATTAACTGCTAATCCTAGAGGTTAACATACTTTTGCCACTCCCAGATATGTAATATTGGATAATTTTCCTGAATAAATAAATGACCAAGTATAATATTTTTGTCTCATTTGTTTAACTGGGTTCTCTTTATCTACTTTTAGGACTTATGTGAAAATCTGATGATGTTTTAGGCCATATTTATGCAGAAATATAGAAAATTATAAAGGGTTCACAAACTTTCAAGCACCACTGTATGTTCAACAATCCATAATCAGCCACAAGCAACAGGGGCAGGTTTCCCAAAAGCCTCTTAATGCTAAGAGCATTTTAACTAGGAGAGAGAGTGTTCATTGTGCTGCTTGGTCGAACATTTAACGATGACCTTTGTGCTACGATGCTTTTGGGAAACTCGGCACAGTTCAGTTGTAACCCTGACGTGTCAGTAAACTCAGACCGAAACTCCTTAAACAGGTCATTGGAGGCAAAGTGTTCTTTGAGCTGAGCTGCTAGAGTATGCTCGAAGAGCTTGCCCAGAAAAGTCATGTTAGAAATTACTCTTAGAAATCTGTAATTACTGAGTTCCTCTGGGTAAAGAAGCCCGGGGTTTTTAAGAAGTGGAGTGATTGCAGCCAGTTTAAAGTTGGTGGGAACAGAGTCAGGAATAAGAGGAATGCTTATAATCTTGGTTACGAGTGGACATGCTGAGGGAAGATGTGTTTTGACTAGAAGACATCCAGGTTGGAAGTGGGAACACTGGATGCCTTGATCAATTATGCAATATTTTTCCAGTGGTATAAAAATAGAGAAGGGATGGAAGATCACTGAAATGGCAGATAAATATTTTTCTATTACGCTGTTTCTTTTCTTTTTTTTTCCAAGTCAGAATTTTAGTAGTCAGAAATAAATTATTAGCAGGTGGGAACAGTTTATTGTTAGTGTGGAAAAGAGCTCTTGGGTTTCTCTGGTTTCTCTATACCACTGATGGCAATGGTATAGCAGTCGGTCTTGGCTTTCTTAAGTGTCTCCTTGCACTGTAGAACATGATCTTTGTAGGGAAGTGCATACATACTGTATATTGCTAAGCCTAGCTTCCTGCTGAGGTGTTTGCTGACATAATTGGTGAGCGTTGCTTTCATATTGTCAAACTCAGGACTACACCAGTGTACAGGATGAACGAAAATCACAGCATACATTCTGAAGCACGTGTTCTGGGCTGATTTAGGGAAGCAGAATGAATATTAGTAGCTATAAGCTGGTTATAATCACAATTAATGGAAACTGCTCAAACAAGCAGCAAGGGTAATATTTTTTACTTTTTAAAATTGATATTATAGTGTGTTAAATGTCTTTGTGAGTGAGATAGGTAAATTAAACAGTACAGATTAAGATATACCAAATCAATGCTACAGAGGTTACTTGGTGAAGTTCAAAATGAGCGCATACTATCCACTATTTTCAGTATGAGGGAGAGAGTACTAGTGTCGTAAAACTGCTTCACATTTCCTTCCTGTTACATGAACCTACTATCACATGCTTTATAACAAACGTACTTTTTCTGTACCTCCTCAGAAAGGGAAGAAGTGTCAGAGAACCGTAAGACCACGCGAGCCAGTTCCCCTGACATTTGCTGGATGCACCACTGTGAGCCACCACCGGTTGCGTTCGTGCGGCTCATGTGTCGATGGCCGCTGTTGTGAGCCCACTCTCACCCGCACGGTGCGCATGCACTTCCACTGCCCACAAGGGCAAGAATTCACCCGCAACATCATGTGGATCATTCAGTGCAGCTGCACTCAGAGCTGTAGCACCCAATCATCCACACAGCACCCAAAATCCATTAGCCTGCCCAATGATATACACACATTCAAATACTAGACCCGCCCACACACACACACACACACACACACACACACACACACACACACACACACACACACACACACACACACACACACACAGCATGTTTCCATCTATTCCATAAAGCAAAACAGGCTGCATTTTCATCAAAAGACCAAAACTTTTAAAAACTACAGGAATTATGCATAAGATAATAATAATAATAATAATAATAATAATAATAATAATAATACACAAATTATTAATTCTACAAATGTATAATGTTTCAGCTAATGATAATGTATTCAGCAAACTTTCTATTTCATATTAGGTTTGTACAGCTGGTGCATTTTCGTCATGCTATTGATAATTTTTGATAACTACTGGTCATAGACAATCAATTTTATTGATCATAGACTATTGTTTGTGGCAGCACGGTGGTGTAGTGGTTAGCACTGTCACCTCACAGCAAGAAGGTTCTGGGTTTGAACCCAGTGGTTGATGGTTAACTGGCTACTCTAAATTGCCCATAGGTGTGAATGTGCAAGTGCACAGAAAGGAACCGGCCACCCTACTGCTGCAATTCTGGCCAAGCCAACTAAACATGGTTCGCCTCAAGCCCGGATCGGGTTTGGCAGTGACGATGAGACTATTGTTCATAGACAATCAATGTATAGATATTTTCCATTGACATCAAGTTTTGTCTTGAGAAACAGTTTTGGTGTTCCATTTACACAGCTGTATTCCATTTACCTCAGAAGTCACAAGTCGGAGCTGGGAATAGCAACACATTCGAGTTGACACAACTAGCCAGGAAAACAATTCCAAGAATTAGCATAGATGACTTGCAACCACGTGATCAAAATGTGCTCCGTCATGAGCGTCTGCCATGATGGTGGATATACAAAGCAACTAGGATGGCAGCCGCTGAAAGCATGTCTGTAAACAATGCTGAATTTTCTCAGTATTGCCATGATTTGAATGGTCGAGCGAAGATTCAATACAAAGAGAAGCTAGATATGTGTGGTTTTGACCCATATTATTTAAAAAAAATCAGACTTTTCTGAAGATAAGATGCTTCTACTGACCATCGAGTACCCAGTTTTCGTGTTCTATCTGATTTGGTTGCCGAAGTGTCAAGTCTGACCTTGGATGAAACATAGCCCATTTTCTGAGTGGGTGCCCAGTCTAGATTGTTTCTATTGTATAATTTTGTTGGCGCTCCTAGAAGCGAAATGTTAACACGTTAAAATTATAACAACGACTGAGTGAACCACAACAAGAGAACACTCATTTTATAACAAAATTCTAGCAACATGAAATAAAATTCTTCCACGATATTATTGAGAAAGCTTTTGAATCTCACCTGAGATAAAATGGTTCCTGCAAACACGAGCTGTTTTGGTTTTAGCCTCTGTTAGATTAGGCCTGCCGATGTTGTTCAGCTGTGCTCATCCCCTCTCCATACTTCCTCGCCTTCTTTCCGAATCATGGACAGAATTCTAAAAAATCGGCTCGTACCATGGTCACGAGTACTGTTGTGACCACAACCATATACAGCACAAAGATATGGCATAGCTAAAAGAACGCTTAAAGAAAGTTGCGCATGCGTGACTATGTTTTGATAAGAATGTCGCTTGACCTCGCATTTGTATATCCACCAACATGGCTGACATCCGGGTTTCTATTTTGCTTTGACATCACTTGCAAGTCAAGGATAGTTCTAACCAGTTTAGCCATTGTTAACAATACCAGTTGATAGCAATGAATTACACGGTATTTTGCACATACAAACACCATAGCAACATGCCCACAGATAGAAGTTACACAGTACTGTGTGTATGACTGGTTTAATGAAACAGAAGTGCTAATAAACAGTATATTACTACAGCTTTCACTACTGTTAATGCACACAGCAGCCATTTTGGATTTTGACATTGGGTATGGTGAGGTTCCTCTGACTTTTCAAGTTGGAAATCCAACTTCAGGAGGCATTCCAGTTGATAATTCCGACTGAGAACGCGGAAGTCCTGACTTCCCAGCAAAAATGAAACACAGCATATTATACCTACTGCTCTACCATTCAAATACCTATGTGTATACACACACACACACACACAAAATATCTCATCTCATCTCATCTCATTATCTGTAGCCGCTTTGTCCTTCTACAGGGTCGCAGGCAAGCTGGAGCCTATCCCAGCTGACTACGGGCGAGAGGCGGGGTACACCCTGGACAAGTCGCCATGTCATCATAGGGATATATATATATATATATATATATATATATATATATATATATATATATATATATATACACAAAATATATATATATATATATATATATATATATATATATATATATATATATATATCCCTATGATGACATGGCGACTTGTCCAGGGTGTACCCCGCCTCTTGCACATAGTCAGTTGGGATAGGCTACAGCTTGCCTCTGACCCTGTAGAACAGGATAAAGTGGCTAGAGATAATGAGATTATATATATATATATATATATATATATATATATATATATATATATATATATATATATAGAGAGAGAGAGAGAGAGAGAGAGAGAGAGAGAGAGAGAGTCAGTTTTCTTGAATGAACTTTAAACAATATTCATTTACTCCCTGGCTTGCTCCCTTTTTAATTTATGTAAGTGATGTACAGATTTTTGTGTATATATGCTGTATCTTTCTTGGAAAATGTAACCTTTCAAAAACTATATCTTCAAGACAACTTCAGTCAAATTTGACAGGCAGTGTTGCTACACTTTGATCTAAAAGTACATTTATTGTCTGTGCAGGCTACTATTTAATCCTTAACATGACACGCTATATAATATTTTATAAAAAACATTGTAACTCATTTATACATGTTTAATTGCAAAAGTAGAAGAGGGCATCTTCAATGTAAAAACTGTAAATGTGTCTTGTACAGGTTTCATATTTATATCCTTTATTTCCTGATTGTACAGACTTCACTTGTGGTGGAGTGGCAGTTTTAAAACCATCTCTATTTCAGAGGTGAATAAAAAATGATCAGCAATTCTATTTTATATGCATATTTATGGACTTAAATTTTTTGATAAATAAAGTGCTTATAATATCTATGACTTGGTGTGAAATTTGTAGTGAGTAGCTCTGAATTCTGATCTCCAGTGAATTATTTTGGAATCATCTATAATGTGATCAAATTTATTTCCTTAAAGTGCAGTAATCAGTCCTACCACAAGCACACATCACTTTCAGTATCTTGCTAAACCCTACAAAACCATTGGAACAACTGATTGGAAGGTCATGAGTTCACGTCCCAACATCACCAAGTAGCTACTGTTGGGTTCTTGAACAGGGCCTTTAAGCCTCAACATCTTAATTGTAGCCTTCCTCAACTGTAAATCATTTTGGATAAAAGCATCAGCAAAATGAGTAAAAGGTGTGTGTGCATATATATATATATATATATATATATATATATATATATATATATATATATATATATACATACAGTATAAAAACATAGATTTGATATCAGGTGTAGGGGCTGATGGGAGGGGGAAGACTTCTTCATTGGTAGAGGTTACCAGGACTGATGCCAAAGATTACGATAACTTTACTTCCTTAAGATTTTTGAAGCTACTCATTTCTCAAGGATATACAATATGGTTATTCTGAAATGGTTAAATATCTATAGTATACAGTGTCTTGCAAAAATATCCATCCTGGCGTTTGTCCTGTTTTGTTGCATTACAAGGTGGAACTAAAATGGATTTTTGAGAGGTTAGCACCATTTAATTTACACAACATGCCTACCATTTTAAAAGTGAAAATTGTTGTTTTATTGTGGCACAAGCAATAATTAAGATTAAAAAAACAGAAATCTGGAGTGTGCATTGGTATTCACCCCCAAAGTCAATACTTTGTAGAGCCACCTTTTGCTGCAATTACTGTACAGCTGCAATTCTCTTAGATTAGATTAGATTCACTTTATTCATCCCACATCGGGGAAATTCACATGTTAAAGTAGCAAGAAAATGTCAAACAGATAACAAATAAAACTGAAATAAAAATTAGACAAATGAAGGATTAAATACAGAGGGCTATTTGCATTATCTACCGGAAAAAGTATAGAAAAATTGCCTTATTGAGAGGCTCGGAAAAATTGCACATTACAGGTAGACTCTGTATATACACACACATATATACATAAATTATATATATATAAATTATATATATATATATATATATATATATATATATATATATATATATATATATATATATATATATATATATGCATAAAAATAGTTTAAGGCCTATATTATTGCACATAATAATTGCATTGATGAGAGATGGCAGAGGTAGTAGTGGTGAAGTAGTGCAAATATAACAACAAACAGGTTATTGGTGCTACGTTACAAGTTGTGGGTGTTATACAGTCTGACAGCAGCAGGTATGAATGACCTGCGGTATCTCTCCTTACACCGTGGGTGTAGCAGTCTACTACTCAAAGAGTCAAAGAGCTGCTTAAAGCCCCCACAGCCTCATGTAGGGGGTGAGAGGGGTTATCCATGATTGAGGTCAGCTTGGCTAACATCCTCCTCTCACCCACCACCTCAATGGAGTCCAGAGGACAGTCCAAGACTGAGCCAGCCCTTCTGACCAGTTTATTAAGTTTCTTCCTGTCCCTCTCTGAACTTCCACAGCCCCAGCAGACCATAGCGTAGAAAATCGCTGATGCTACCACAGAGTCATAAAAAGTCCTAAGCAGTGTCCTGCACACACCAAAAGACCTCAATCTTCTCAAGAGGTGGAGACGAATTTGGTGCTTCTTGTACAGGACATCTGTGTTGTTAGTCCAGTCCAGTTTGTTGTTAAGGTGAACACCCAGGTGTTTGTACTCCTCCATGATCTCAATGTCCAAACCCTGGATGTTCACTGGTGCAATTTGAGGAACCGTCCTTCTGAAATTGATCACCACCTCCTTTGTCTTGCTGGCGTTGATGCGCAGGTGGTTCAGTTTGCACCAGGTGACAAAGTTGGTGATGACCTCTCTGTACTCCAGATCGTCCCCCTCTGACACATGTCCAACGATGGCTGTATCATCTGAGAACTTCTGGAGGTGGCAGGTGTCCATGTTGTAGCTGAAGTCAGATGTGTAAAGTGTAAAGAGGAAAGGAGAGAGCACTGTACCCTGTGGAGCCCCTGTGCTGCAGACTACCACATCAGACACACAGTCGCGGAGCCTCACATACTGCGGTCTGTTAATGAGGTAGTTGATGATCCATGCAGCCAGGTGGCAGTCAACACCAGCTCCCTCCAGCTTCCCCTTAAGCAGTGATGGCTGGATTGTGTTGAAAGCACTGGAGAAGTCAAATAACATGATTCTCGCAGTGCTCCCAGTGCCCTCCAGGTGCAAAAGCCTTCGGTACATCTCATGTATGACTCGATTTGAATCACTTCCGGTTGTGAGTGAACACTGGTGCGCGTCTGGCTGCCACTGCTCCCCGGAATTCGTTTGCGGCTATTTTTTAAAACTTTGTTGTGGGCTAACTCTGCTATTTTCTGCACTATTGGTGCAGACAACGAATTATTTCACTCATCTCATGAGTCAGACTTGTTTCTGATTACTTTTCTGGATGAGATTTGCTGGTCTGTTTACCTGTGCGATGGCCTGTTCTACCTGTGCAACTCTGCCTGTGGATTACGTTGACTGTGTTGCTGTGGATTACTTGTGGGCTGTATTATACCTGGACCATCTGTCTCCGTGGGATGCTCTGGCAGTGTGCCTGCTTGTGCTTTTCTGTGCGAGCCCTCTTGTGAGTACTCTGCTGGGGCTGCTTGGTAAGTGCCTTGCTTGCTATTTTAGTGGGTGAGTCTCTTGCTTATGCGTGTCGGTGGTTACTCGTGTTGGCTAACGTACTAGATATGCATGTAGGTTTTATCTGTGCGAGCCCTTTCATGGTTTTCTGCTGGGTCTGCTTGGTAGGTGACTTGCCTGCTACTTTAGTGGATGAGTCTCTTACTTAGGCGGCTTGGTGGTCACTCGTGTTGGCTAACATAATAGATTCTCCCTACTGGCTACCGCCACAGATTAATGTCCCTGTTGTGAATAAATCGGTGACTGCTTCCCACCCCTCCGATGCGACCTTTGATGGTGTTGCTCTGGCTCCTGGTTGAGTTTTGGCTGCTGTCACCAAAGCCCTGTCAAACTCCGCACAAACTGTTGCACTTGTCAACCATGGTGAAATACTCAGCTGCGTTCTTGCACAGCCTACGTAAAGACTCTTATAAACTCCCCGATGCCCTTAAAATGCACCAACACCTTGGCATTCTGTGTCGTCGGCCTAAATACATGCACAGAGGCTCTCGCAGGAAGTTTGCTCATTTTTCCCATCCCAACAACATTGACTCTCTTTGGAGCCGGTGTCGCAACCACACCAGTCCTGATGCTGTGAAGCGTAATGAGAATCAGGACAATCTATGCACTGTAAAGTTTACCGAGCCCTCTCCAATCTGCAGCTCAAATGTACTGGCGACGTTTGCTCTCTTTAATGTGCGATCCCTCAATAACAAAGGGCCGTTCATTAATGATGTAATTACAGACTTGGACTTAGACTGTATGTGCCTAACAGAAACGTGGCAGCTTCCAAACGAACATATATTGCTAAATGAAGCTGTACCTCCAGGCTATACTTTTCTTGATAAACCCCGCCTGTCAGGGCGTTGGGGAGGTTTGGCTGTAATACATCGCTCTGGTTTTAAGGTTGTGGCTGTGCCCCTGCAGGATTTTACATCTTTTGAGTGTCTTGGCCTAAGTTTTACTGGCAGCCAACCTCTACTCATTTTACTGGTGTATAGGCCTCCAAAGGCATCCTCTGTCTTTATAAGTGAGCTTACTGAGCTGCTTTCCTCTGTATGTCCCAAGTACTCCTCCATCCTGGTTCTGGGTGATTTTAATATACATGTTGATTCTAATCATTGTAATTTTGCTAACCAACTTCTAAATGTTTTAAACTGCTTTGATTTTACTCAGCATGTTAATTTTCCTACACACTCAAAAGGTCACACTCTGGATCTCGTCTGCACGATTTCGAGGTCTGACTTTTTATTTGGCAACGGTTTTGTGATGCAAATATATCACTCTTTTGAACACATACTGTTTTGAGACAAAAAACGTTTTACTTTCGTGACCCCAACAAACTTGCCGGACTACTTTCGTCTGGACCAAAACTGGACAAGAACTGGACTTACAGGATGCTGTCAGGGGTAAGTCAGTGTGTTTGCACGACACTATTGATGGGGATGCCATACAGATTCATGTCAAAAATCCCGAACTATCCCTTTAAAGCTACTGGCTGAAAGTGATTGAGCTCCCTGGGGTGCGCAGTCTTGGGAACTGGAACCACACATGATGTTTTCCACAGAAGTGGAACTTTCTCCAGACTGAGGCTCAGGTTGAAAATGTACAGAAGAATCCCACAGAGCTGATCTGCACAGTCCTTAAGCAGTCTGGAGTTGATACCATCAGGGCCAGCAGCTTTCCTTGTCTTGATCCTCCTCAGCTCCTTCAACACCTGATCAGCTGTTATGGAGAGGCGAGGGGTGTAGCCGAGGTGTGAGTCCAGAGGGAGCTGTTGGTGTCAGAGGTATTATGGGGGGGTGGGGGGGTGGAGTGATATCACAGACCGGTCAGGACTATGGTGAGTGGGGGAGGGTGGGGTGGCACAGTCAAATCTGTTGAAAAAGAGATTCAACTCATTTGCCCAGTCTTGGCCCCCAGATACAGGGCCCCTCCCACTGTCCTTTGTGTGGCCAGAGATGGTTTTCAGGCCTCTCCATACCTCTCCGGTGTTACTCCCCTTGAGGCACTCCTCCAGCTTCCTCCTGTAGCTGTCCTTGCCTCTCCTTATCCCCCTCTTCAGCTCCCTCTGCACTCTCCTCATCTCCTCCTTGTTGCCAGATTTAAAAACCCTCTTATTCTTGTTTAATAGGGCTTTTAGTTCAGAGGTCACCCAGGGTTTATTGTTGGGAAAACACCGTACCTTCCTGACTGGCACAGTGTTTTCAACACAGAAATTAATATAATCCGTGATGCAGGTTGTCAGGCTATCAATGTCATCCCCGTGAGGTTCACACAACATATCCCAGTCCGTGGTGTCAAAGCAGTCCCTCAGTGCCATACTGGTCTCCTCAGACCAGCTCCTTACATACCTCTTGGTGGGTGGTTGTTTATTCACCATAGGTATGTATGTAGGGGACAAGTGAACCAGATTGCGGTCAGAATGGCCCAGCGGGGGGAGGGGTGATGAGCTATATGCGTCCTTGGTGTTCACATACATTAAATCCAAAGTTCTATTGTCTCTGGTGTGGCATTTCACATACTGGGTGAAGGTTGGGAGAGTGGAGAACAGGGAAGCATGATTGAAGTCACCGGAGATTAGTAGCAGGGACTGGGGGTGCGATGTCTGAAGCTTTGACACTGTAGTGTGTAAGAGCTCGCAGGCTGCAGCAGCATCGGCCGCTGGGGGGAAGTACACAGTTATCACGATAACATGCGAGAATTCCCTCCGGAGGTAATATGGCCGAATGCTAACCGCTAGCAGTTCAATGTTTTTACTGCAGTACTGCTCCTTTACCCTGATGTGCCCCGGGTTACACCATCTGTCATTCACAAACATCACTATACCCCCTCCTTTCCTCTTACCGCTCTCCTTGGCTTTCTTATCCGCTCTCACAAGTTGAAATCTGTCCAGAGTGACGTGTGAGTCCGGTGAGAGTTCATTCAGCCAAGTCTCTGTAAAGCACATAAGGCTACACTCCCGGTACTCCCTCTGCAGCCTGGTTAGTGCCGTTAGCTCATCCATCTTATAAGGGAGAGATCTTATGTTTCCCATGATGACAGATGGTATACATGGTTTATACCGTCTTTTCTTCTCCTGGCACTTCATTCCAGCTCTGCATCCCCTTCTCCTTCTCCTTAATTCCGCGGGGATCACCGGTCTTTCCACGCGGAGTACCTTGGTGTTGCGCAGTTCTAACAGCTGCTCCCGAGTGTAAACAATGGAGCCGTGGCTGAAAGGGTCCACTGATGCCGATTTAAATAGCCCCAGAAAGAGAAAGAGAAAAATACAAATGCACAGTCTGACGAGTAGTACATCCCGAGGTGCACACTTCCAACTGAGAAGTGTGACCTTCTCTTGGGGTGTGTCTCTATTAGCTTAGCACATCTAGCCACTGGGATTTTTGCCCACTCCTCAAGGCAAAACTGCTCCAACTCCTTCAAGTTACATGGGTTGCATTGTTGTACAGCAATCTTCAAGTAATGCCACAGATTCTCAATTGGATTGAGGTCTGGGCTTTGATTAGGCCATTCCAAGACATTTAAATGTTTCCCTTTAAACCACTCCAGTGTAGCTTTAGCAGTATGTTTAGGGTCATTGTCCTGCTGATATGTGACTCTTCATCCCAGTCTCAAACCTCTGGCTGACTCAAACAGGTTTTCCTCCATAATTGCCCTGTATTTAGTGCCATCCATCTTCCCTTCAGTCCTGACCAGCTTTTCTGTCCCTGCAGATGAAAAACATCCCCACAGCATGATGCTGCCACCACCATGCTTCACTGTAGCAATGGTGTTCTCAGGGTGTTGGGTTTGCGCCACACATGGGATTTCCCATGATGGCCAAAAAGACCAATTTAATCTCATTTGACCAGAGATTCTTCTTCCATGTGTTTGGGGAGTCTGCTGCATGCTGTTGGGCAAACTCTAAATGTGCTTTCTTAAGCAATGACTTTTTTTCTGGCCACTCTTCCATAAAGCCCGACTCTGTGGAGTGTATTGCATAAAGTGGTCCTATAGACAGATGTGTCTATACTATCAGATGTGTCTATCTCCACTGTGGATCTTTGCAGCTCCTTCAGTATTTTCTTTGGTGTCCTTGTTGCATCTCTGATTAATGCCTTCTTTGCCTGGTCTGTGAGTTTTGATGGGTGACCCTCTCTTGTCAGGTTTGTAGTGGTGCCATATTCTTACTCCAGATTTCTGTTTTTTCATCATAATTATTGTTTGTGTCACAATAAAAAAACAATTTGCACCTTTAAAGTGGTAGGTATGTTGTGTAAATCAAATGGTGCTAATCCTCCAAAAATCCATTTTAATTCCAGCTTGTAATGCAACAAAACATGACAAACACCAAGGTGCATGAATACTTTTGCAAGACACTGTAAATACACTAAGCATTATCAGTGGTGCAACTTTAGCACTTGTGTCCATATTGTCAATACATGTCAAGGAAATCATATAGACACTGAGGTGTGTATAATTTAGTTGGCTTACACTTACATCAGCTTTCATACATTGTTTTTTCCTTGTCTTGTCTTCCTTGCAAAATTTGTTTCAAATTAGATTAGAATAATTGTTCTACAACCCTGATTCCAAAAAAGTTGGGACAAAGTACAAATTGTAAATAAAAACAGAATGCAGTAATTTATGAATCTCAAAAACTGATATTGTATTCACAGTAGAACATAGGCAACATATCAAATGTCGAAAGTGAGACATTTTGAAATTTCATGCCAAATATTGGCTCATTTGAAATTTCATGACAGCAACCCATCTCAAAAAAGTTAGGACAGGGGCAAGAAGAGGCTGGAAAAGTTAAAGGTACAAAAAAGGAACAGCTGGACTTCCGGTGGCTACCCAGGTGTGATGCACGTGTAGTTCTGAGCTCCGTCTCAAAAGTCCGATAACCTACAAAATATCCTACAATTCGGAAACTATTTTGGTTTAACTGACATCTAAATACCGCTACATAATGTCGAGCGGGAGAGGAGTGAAAAATAAATCGTCTACGGACGAGTCAGCGGGCAAAAAGAAAGTTGTGGGCCAAGAACCGGAGGACACTTCAAACGCAGCCATTTTGTTAGCATTGCATGAGCAAGAAGAAAGGCTAACCGGAAAAGTTAAGTTGGCTGTAAGAGAGGCAGTCGAGGAAATGCTGGCCGGTGAAATACAAGCCCTGAAAGCTATGATTGAAGCCTCCAACTCAGCAGTGAACAAACTTAGCGGGGATATTGCACAGCAAACCGAGGTCAGTAGAAAGTTGCAAGGGAGGCTAGATGCTACATCGGAAACATCAGAGCAGTGAAACACGATGTTGGTGACCTCCAGAAAGAGCTACTGAACCTCCACCAGAAAGTCGCGGAGATGGAGGACAGATCACGGAGGTCTAACCTCCGACTTGTCGGCCTACCAGAGACAGCGGAGGGGGAAAACGCTATTCAGTTTTTACAAGATAACTTGCCTCTGTGGATCCCCTCCCTGGCCGGGGAGAAAATTGAAATTCAACGGGCTCATCGTATATTCACCACTCAGGACAAGACCAGCCGTCCGCGGACCCTCATCTTCCGGCTACTTCGTTACCAGGACAGGGAGAAAATTCTCAATGGAACCAGGGCCCTTGCGTCCGCACCTACACACCAGATAACCAGCGAGGGGCAGACATCGACATCCAGGCTGCTGTTCTTTCCCGACTACAGCAACGACACCGCGCAGAGGAGGAAAGCCTTCGATGTGGTGAGAAAATAACTTGCCAACAGAGGGCTACGGCCGTTCCTGAGATATCCTGCAACCCTGAAGGTTAGATACAACGGCTCGCTGCATTTTTTTGAAAGTGTGGGGGACGCGGAGACCTTTATGGCCAGGCTCGACTGGAGCCCTCGCTCAACATCCAGTGAAGCCGGCACCCCCCGCGTTTCTTTCCCCACCATATCGGTTGATGAGGGACCCTCGGCGGATACTTTTCCCGCCTCAACTTGATCCAGACAGCGGATCACTTACCATATTGTTTCATGCTGCTTACTCTCCTCTAGACTGTACTAAGTATTTGGCTTAGATTTACTTAAAGCATGCTACCTTTTAATACTGATGGAGTTACTTTAAGTTTTCAGTTCAGGTTAATGCAGACTGATTCTGTGGAGATAATTTTAATCAAAGCCCAATTTTGTCTCACAAGTGGATGGTTAATTAAGTTAATGTTTCCAATACCCATACGGGCTCGGACGGGAGGCGTGTATCGCTGTTGAGACCACAGTTAGTCGATAAAAAACCCTTTTTGTTTGTTTTTAAATTTTTATTTTCTTCTCCATCCTAAGAGAACATTTATTATCTCTTGCGGATGGATTGTTTTGTAGTAAATGTTCTGTGTTTATTGCCTGAGCCTTGCCATTTATGTAGAAGTTGTTATATGTTTTTTTCTGATTTGCTTGTTTTACATTTGAGGAGCCCCATTTTGCGTAGACCTACATGTGTTATCCTCCAGGTGATAAGATGGCACAAGCTTGTATATGAGTAACTCCTTTAATGTAATGTCGTGGAATGTACGGGGCCTAAATTCTCCAGTAAAACGCACCAAATGCCTAGAATTCCTTAAACGTAAAGAGATTGCCATTGCTTTGATCCAAGAAACACATCTGAAAACAACTGATATTTATAGGTTTCAGAATAGGTTTTATAAGTGTGTTGCTCATTCTTCTGCGTCAAATAGGACAAAGGGAGTAGCTATTTTATTCAGTAGGAAGTTAGGGGTGAAGGTGGAAAAATCAGGTAATGATAACATTGGCAGAATGAGTTACATTTGTGTTACAATTAACAATACAAAAATTTGTCTTGCATCAATATATGCCCCAAACATCCATGATCCAAATTTCTTAAGCTCAATCTCTAATACTCTCTTAGACCTTCCAGGTCATCAGCTTATAGTTGGGGGTGACTTTAACCAGGTGTGTGACACAAATTTAGACAAATCTGTAGGTGCAAGCTCAACTCAGGACTCCCCTCGTGGGATTAACACCTTTATTTCCGAGCTTAATATTATTGACCCATGGCGCTTAAGGAACCCTTCAGTTAAGAATTATACCTTTTTCTCGGCCAGACACAAGACGTACTCAAGAATTGATTATATGTTCATTTCTGCCTCCCTGAATCACTGTATCAATTCCACCGATATCCTTCCTATTATAATATCAGATCATGCCCCTGTGTTATATAGCTTTAAGTTCCTACCGACATGCAGGAAGGATACATACAGGTGGCGTTTCAATACAACATTACTTCAGAATGCAGATTTTTTGAAAAAACTAAAAAATAACCTTAAAGTATTTTTAGAAATTAACTCAGAGACGGCAGCCTCACCCCAAATACTTTGGGAAACTACTAAATGCTTTATAAGGGGAGAGGCTTTGTCATTTGCCACTCATTTGAAGGCGACCAGGAGACGCAGGGTTACGCAATTGGAAGATGAGATATGGACCTTGGAATCAAACCTAAAACAGCAGTTTTCTGAACAAAATCACTCAGCTCTCTCGGCCCTGAAATTCGAACTGAATAATCTGCTTAAGGCCAAAGCTGAGTTTATAATTCATCGTACAAGACTCACATATTATGAGCAGAGTGAAAGATCAAGTAAGCTTTTAGCTGCCAGATTAAAACAAAATGAATCCTATTCCACTATTAGTGCAATCCAAACATCGTCCGGATCAATCACCTATGACCCAGGTGAAATAAATAATACTTTTGCGGAATTTTATTCTCATCTCTATATGGCGGACCCTGCTCCTGACTTGCCTGCCCTTAAATCGTATCTGTCGGAACTTAAATTACCATCACTAGCTGTCAATGATGCAGAATCCCTTGAAGCACCACTTACTCTTTTAGAACTTAAAGAGGCATTGAGCTTGATGCAAAAAGGGAAATCGCCTGGTCTTGACGAGCTTCCTCCAGAGTTGTTTTTGGTACTGTGGGATGTCATTGGGCCATTGCTTTTAAATTCGCTTAACTATGCTTTAGACACTGGTTCCTTTCATCGTAATCAAAATACATCTCTTATATCAGTCTTACTTAAGAAAGATAAACCACCTTTGAGATGTGGTAGTTACAGGCCGATATCACTTATCACAACAGAACTGAAGCTTTTTGCCAAAGTGTTAGTCAGAAGATTGGAGCCATGTGTAGGTAAATTAATTCATTGCGACCAAACAGGATTTTTAAAGGGGAGACTTGCATCAGATAATATCAGACGCCTTTTCCATATATTACAGGTGTCAGAATCGGATAAACACCCCGCAGCGATATTCAGCTTGGATGCGCTAAAAGTGTTTGATCGAGTGAGCTGGATATATCTGTGGCAGGTTTTGGAGAATTTCGGATTTGGCAAAAATGTATATCAATGATCAAAACACTATATACCAACCCTTGTGCAGTTGTACAAACAAATAATATTCTGTCCAAAACATTCCATCTGCAGCGTGGAACTCGGCAGGGCTGTCCACTGTCTCCGCTCCTTTTTGCTTTGTCACTTGAGCGGCTAGCCCAGACGATTAGATTAGACCCACACATCTCACCCATCAATATACAAGGTACACAGCATAAAATTTCGCTTTACGCGGATGATGTATTTCTTTTTTTTACTAGAATTTTTGAGTCTTTACCTCAAATACTTAAAGTTTTCACACAGTTCAGCCTATTTTCTGGTTATAAAATTAACTGGGATAAATCCCTCCTCATTCCTTTAAATGCCCCTGCAAAAGACCTCACTTTACCAGTTATTCAACATATTCAATGGCATAACTCTGCATTTACATACTTAGGCATAATTATAACCAATTTCTCAGATATATCACATGCTAATTACAATAAGCTTAAAGCAGAGATTGCATCAGACATTCAGAGGTGGTCTACTCTCAAGATGTCATTGCAAGGTAGAATTGCGATACTGAAAATGAATGTACTTGGCCGACTGAATTTCCTGTTCTCTATGATTCCTATACCTCCTCCACCTAATTATTTTGAGGAGCTACAGTCCATGACCAATAAATTCATTTGGAATGATAAAAGAGCTCGTATTCGTCTACGCACATTACAGTGACCAAAACACTCTGGAGGCTTGGCAGTTCCTGACTTTAAACTATATTACTGGTCATTTCAAATAAAGCAATTGACAATTTGGTGCAAAGAGAATGTAGTCACACCCTGGTGTCAGATAGAGAAAGAGATGGTAAAGCCGCATAGGATGATAGACATACTATTCTGTGGGCTGGAACCTAGATCTGTGTGTAGAAAGTTTGGACCAATTATAGGCAACTCCCTGAAAATTTGGTTTGCTGTCCAGAAACATATGGGGTGCAAGGTAAAGCTCTGTGACCGCTCTCCTGTTTGGTATAATTACAATCTATTACAGCATTCTGGTCCCTATTATAATGACAGTTGGGCTTCTGGAGGAATTTATACTCTCCAAGATCTGTATGATAGAAATGGTTTGATTTCGCTCCAAGAGCTTAAAGAATGTTATTCTCTCCCGGGGTTTCCTTGGTTCTTGTATTTACAGTTGAGATCTGCAATCCGTGCTCATGGAGTTCCATGGGACTCGCCTTTACCCTCGCATCCGTTGGATTCTTGGATTTCGGCTCGAACACCCTCTGTTGGATTAGTGTCTGTTATCTACAATGAACTGATATCTAAGGATGTTAAACCTTTGGGAGTGATCAGTTCTTGGAACCGTGAACTTGAGGGTCAGGGTTATAATCTGGACTGGGACAATATTTGGACCAACATACCCATCTCATCAAGAAATCCAGCACATCAACTTATTCATTACAAGTTTGTGCACAAATTTTACGCCACACCATACAGACGATTTACAATGAAACTGACAGAAAATCCCAACTGTACAAAATGTGATCAGAACGTTGTTGGCACATACCTTCATATTTTTTGGGAATGTCCCTCTGTGTCTGGCCTCTGGATCAGGGTGCATAGTTGCCTTGAAAATATTTTAGGTTTTCCCATTCCTATGTACCCCCCTCTACTTCTATTCAATGATGACACCGCTCTCAGTGGCAATACCAGATTGGCACAGAGGAAAGTTATATTTGCAGGTTTAACGGCTGCTAAGAAGACAATAAAACATTCATGGTTTTCCCCGGACATACCATCGGCAAAAGAGTGGCTAAACCATTTTAGAGACATTGCTGTTTTAGAAAGGTCATTGGCTGTCATACATAAAGCACGAGCATCTACTGTGGAGGCCTTGGACGCTCATATCAGTTATCTTTCTGACGTAACATTGTTTGCACGTATGTAGGGTGTACATCTCCTCTTTTTATTTACTTAGTTGTATAATGTGTGTATATAAGTGTGTATGTTTATATGTCTGAAAAGTATTTTATGGCAAGGCAAGGGCATTTTGTTTGTAATACAAGGTTCAAAATGTTCAATAAAAAAGTTTGTCACAAAAAAAAAAGGAACAGCTGGAGGACCAAATTGCAACTCATTAGGTCAATTGGCAATAGGTCATTAACATGACTGGGTATAAAAAGAGCATCTTGGAGTGGCAGTGGCTCTCAGAAGTAAAGATGGGAAGAGGATCACCAATCCCCCTAATTCTGCGCCGACAAATAGTGGAGCAATATCAGAAAGGAGTTCGACAGTGTAAAATTGCAAAGAGTTTGAACACATCATCTACAGTGCATAATATCATCAAAAGATTCAGAGAATCTGGAAGAATCTCTGTGCGTAAGGGTCAAGGCTGGAAAACCATACTGGGTGCCCGTGATCTTCGGGCCCTTAGACGGCACTGCAACACATACAGGCATGCTTCTGTATTGGAAATCACAAAATGGGCTCAGGAATATTTCCAGAGAACATTATCTGTGAACACAATTCACCGTGCCATCCGCCGTTGCCAGCTAAAACTCTATAGTTCAAAGAAGAAGCCGTATCTAAACATGATCCAGAAGCGCAGACGTCTTCTCTGGGCCAAGGCTCATTTAAAATGGACTGTGGCAAAGTGGAAAACTGTTCTGTGGTCAGACGAATCAAAATTTGAAGTTCTTTATGGAAATCAGGGACGCCGTGTCATTCGGACTAAAGAGGAGAAGGACGACCCAAGTTGTTATCAGCGCTCAGTTCAGAAGCCTGCATCTCTGATGGTATGGGGTTGCATTAGTGCATGTGGCATGGGCAGCTTACACATCTGGAAAGACACCATCAATGCTGAAAGGTATATCCAGGTTCTAGAGCAACATATGCTCCCATCCAGACGACGTCTCTTTCAGGGAAGACCTTGCATTTTCCAACATGACAATGCCAAACCACATACTGCATCAATTACAGCATCATGGCTGCGTAGAAGAAGGGTCCGGATACTGAACTGGCCAGCCTGCAGTCCAGATCTTTCACCCATAGAAAACATTTGGCACATCATAAAACGGAAGATACGACAAAAAAGACCTAAGACAGTTGAGCAACTAGAATCCTACATTAGACAAGAATGGGTTAACATTCCTATCCCTAAACTTGAGTAACTTGTCTCCTCAGTCCCCAGATGTTTACAGACTGCTGTAAAGAGAAAAGGGGATGTCTCACAGTGGTAAACATGGCCTTGTCCCAACTTTTTTGAGATGTGTTGTTCTCATGAAATTTAGAATCACCTAATTTTTCTCTTTAAATGATACATTTTCTCAGTTTAAACATTTGATATGTCATCTATGTTCTATTCTGAATAAAATATGGAATTTTGAAACTTCCACATCATTGCATTCCATTTTTATTTACAATTTGTACTTTGTCCCAACTTTTTTAGAATCAGGGTTGTATTTACAAGAGAAAAACATACCAACAGACATTAAAAAAAAAAAACTGGAAAAGAGACACGTCGGAGATGTAAAACTTCTGCACTAGTGAGTGACTGACAGTTTGTTCACAAACATGACTGCGGGGTTTTCTCCATTAAAAGCCAAATATTTAAAGACAAAGACGCGCTGAACACCCGAATGGCGACCAAAACTTCACTGGATATTCTTCACGCATTTAATCTTCAACATTAAATATATGGAAAAACTGGAAAAGAGACACGTCAGACTTCACTCAGCAAAGCCCTTTTTGTTTTGAACAACAACAGTGTAACAATTAGCTACTACCAAAAGTAACTTTGAACTTGAACTGTCAACCTGTATATAGCTTGTATATAAGTTGGGTTGTTGTTCAGGCTTTTTGGACTTGTGCCATTTTTATTGTTAGAACTTTGTGCGTGTGGCATGGGCAGCTTACACATCTGGAAAGACACCATCAATGCTGAAAGGTATGTCTAGGTTCTAGAGCAACATATGCTCCCATCCAGACGACGTCTCTTTCAGGGAAGACCTTGCATTTTCCAACATGACAATGCCAAACCCACGGTGGTGTAGTGGTTAGCGCTGTCGCCTCACAGCAAGAAGGTCCGGGTTCGAGCCCTGTGGCCGGCGAGGGCCTTTCTGTGCGGAGTTTGCATGTTCTCCCCGTGTCTGCGTGGGTTTCCTCCGGGTGCTCCGGTTTCCCCCACAGTCCAAAGACATGCAGGTTAGGTTAACTGGTGACTCTAAATTGACCGTAGGTGTGAGTGTGAATGGTTGTCTGTGTCTATGTGTCAGCCCTGTGATGACCTGGCGACTTGTCCAGGGTGTACCCCGCCTTTCGCCCATAGTCAGCTGGGATAGGCTCCAGCTTGCCTGCAACCCTGTAGAAGGATAAAGTGGCTAGAGATAATGAGATGAGATGAGACAATGCCAAACCCACGGTGGTGTAGTGGTTAGCGCTGTCGCCTCACAGCAAGAAGGTCCGGGTTCGAGCCCCGTGGCCGGCGAGGGCCTTTCTGTGCGGAGTTTGCATGTTCTCCCCATGTCCGCGTGGGTTTCCTCCGGGTGCTCCGGTTTCCCCCACAGTCCAAAGACATGCAGGTTAGGTTAACTGGTGACTCTAAATTGACCGTAGGTGTGAGTGTGAATGGTTGTCTGTGTCTATGTATCAGCCCTGTGATGACCTGGCGACTTGTCCAGGGTGTACCCCGCCTATCGCCCGTAGTCAGCTGGGATAGGCTCCAGCTTGCCTGCGACCCTGTAGAACAGGATAAAGCGGCTAGAGATAATGAGATGAGATGAGACAATGCCAAACCACATACTGCATCAATTACAGCATCATGGCTGCGTAGAAGAAGGGTCCGGGTACTGAACTGGCCAGCCTGCAGTCCAGATCTTTCACTCATAGAAAACATTTGGCGCATCATAAAATGGAAGATACGACAAAAAAGACCTAAGACAGTTGAGCAACTAGAATCCTACATTAGACAAGAATGGGTTAACATTCCTATCCCTAAACTTGAGCAACTTGTCTCCTCAGTCCCCAGACGTTTACAGACTGTTGTAAAGAGAAAAGGGGATGTCTCACAGTGGTAAACATGGCCTTGTCCCAACTTTTTTGAGATGTGTTGCTGTCATGAAATTTAAAATCACCTAATTTTTCTCTTTAAATGATACATTTTCTCAGTTTAAGCATTTGATATGTCATCTATGTTCTATTCTGAATATGGAATTTTGAAACTTCCACATCATTGCATTCTGTTTTTATTTACAATTTGTACTTTGTCCCAACTTTTTTGGAATCGGGGTTGTACATACACATTATTTGTGTGGTGTAACAGCTTTTTGAGTGAGAATATCCTCTAGAGTCAAAAATATAAGTCATCCCAAGCTGGAAAAGGCTAAAAGTCAATGACAGCTTGTTAGTGCTTCATGTAGAGATCATGTTTCTCATCAGAGTAAAGTGGATACCTGATATACACTCTGTTTATGAGTGTTAGCATGTCAGACAATTGGTACATAACAATATATTAATAAATAAATATAATAATAAAGAAATATTCAGCTACATAGCAAAACTGATTGATAAGTGCCATCAAGTTGGTGTTGACTTTTGCCATCCATTGCTATAGCCAGTGTGTTAATTCATCACACTGCACTTGTTTTGCATGGGCCTTGCTGAATGTGATACCTTTTTCCAGTGGCAAGGAATCTAATATTCTTGAATACTCAAAAAAAAAAAAGAAAAAAGATGCAAGTCAAATGCTAATATTTTAGGTTTCTTTTATATTTAAATTCATTCAGTAGACACTTTAATACCAAGCAAATTATGATTGAAGCAGAATCTGGTCCAAGCATACCGCCGAGCAATTGAGGGTTGAATGTTTCCTGGCAGTTATATTATTTAAACTTTTCCAATCACCAACACAGAACCTGAACTATAGACCTACCAGTTACACAACACTAGGAAACCACATTTGTTCAAAGCAGACACTTTTTAGTACAGGGAAAAAAACTCATCCTGGCTCCCCATCACTTCTCTGAGTCACTTTGTAAATATCAGTACCAAGATGGCTGTTTGCAAAATAAAGCAGTACGGGTGACTTGCCTGAATGTGACTTGGTGATTTAGGTGTAAGCCTTGGTTCATGTCCCTGCACATTCATACACATCACTAGTGCTGTACAGCAAACATAACAGCAGCGTCCCAAATACCTCACTCACAGCAGTTCATACCATTACGGCCATCATGCACAATAAACATCATGTGAGTGTTACACATACATACACACATACAAACACACTTGATTACATAACCATATCATCCATCCAATGTTGTGTAGTTTAAACACTGAATACTACTCTCATCTCATTCATTCTCATCTCATTATCTCTAGCCACTTTATCCTGTTCTACAGGGTCGCAGGCAAGCTGGAGCCTATCCCAGCTGACTACGGGCGAAAGGCGGGGTACACCCTGGACAAGTCGCCAGGTCATCACAGGGCTGACACATAGACACAGACAACCATTCACACTCACATTCACACCTACGGTCAATTTAGAGTCACCAGTTAACCTAACCTGCATGTCTTTGGACTGTGGGGGAAACCAGAGCACCCGGAGGAAACCCACGCGGACACGGGGAGAACATGCAAACTCCGCACAGAAAGGCCCTCACGGGGCTCGAACCCGGACCTTCTTGCTGTGAGGCGACAGCGCTAACCACTACACCACCGTGCCACCTTAAATTTCACCAATTTTATGAAATCGAAAGGCTGATAGCTTTAAGCAAGGCTCTGTCCCAGTTTACAGGTGAAAATAGAAAAATATTATGCAACTATTAAATGTACTGCTTGCTACTTCTTTCTATTCTATGTTTTAATATGCATCATCCATTTGGCAGGCACTTGATTTAAAAAAAAAAAAAAGGCACTTCAACCTCAGTAAACAGGAAAATGTATGACATGCACCACGGCCATCCAACCATTCAGTACACATGCTCTAGGTAGGTGTTCTACCCCAGGCTGCACATGTGCTTGTGTTTAGGGGAATGGCTTTGTGGGAAAATTTGAAGGAAGGCAATGTATTCCATCACAATCCCTGTCTCATTTGGTGGATATTTCTTGAACCTTGTGAGAGACAAGGTTAGACAAGGTTGTGAGATTAAGGATTTTCAGAATGAGACTAGATTGGGAAAAATGACAGCAAGTGAAAATATGTTCAACATTTTAAATTCTGAAATTAAAATAAAACAAATTCCAAGCTTGAAATGATCTTAATCATTTTGTTTCTTTCTAGAAATAAATACTTTTTTGTGCAATGTAGGTATGTTATTCCACCACAGGACCAGTTTTTCACCTGTGTTGTTTTAGATTTAGTATTTCTCATGTGGTATCAAGTGGAGGTGGCACAGTGGTGTAGTGGTTAGCACTGTCACCTCACAGCAAGAAGGTTCTGGGTTTGAGCTCAGTGGCTGACAGGGGCCTTTCTGTGTGGAGTTTGCATGTTCTCTGTATGGGTTTCCTCTGGGTGCACAGTCCAAAGACATGCAGTTAGGTTAATGGGCTACTCTAAATTGTCCATAGGTCTGAATGGTTGAGAGGAGAAAACCTCTATAATAATCCCGTAGAAGGCAACGGGAAACCACAGCTGTAATTCTTCCCTAGAAACTTTGATGGACGTTAGAGCTGGACTTGCCATCAGGCAGAATAAGAAGGTCAAAAGTGTGGTATCACCAGGCACCATTCACTTAATAATATTTAAATAATATTGACTGGCTTTGAGTGGTATATCAGATATATTCCAATCAGCTGGCATGATATTGAACAAGTCAAAGACGAGTAGCTGAATGGAATATATTTGATATACCACGAAAAAAGCCATTATTATTATTATTATTATTATTATTATTATTATTATACATACACATTTGATGGAACAATTATAGATTTTACAAAAAGTTAAGGGTGGGCGGGACTTACCAGTATTGAATGCTGATTCTGATCAAATGTAATTCAATGTTCTGTCAATCCAGTGTACATGTACAAAGTCCTAACAATAAAAATGGCACAAGTCCAAAAAGCCTGAACAACAACCCAACTTATATACAAGCTATATACAGGTTGACAGTTCAAGTTCAAAGTTACTTTTGGTAGTAGTTAATTGTTACACTGTTGTTGGTCAAAACAAAAAGGGCTTTGCTGAGTGAAGTCTGATGTGTCTCTTTTCCAGTTTTTCCATATATTTAATGTTGAAGATTAAATGCGTGAAGAATATCCAGTGAAGTTTTGGTAGATATTCGGGTGTTCAGCACATCTTTGTCTTTAAATATTCGGCTTTTAATGGAGAAAACCCTGCAGTCATGTTTGTGAACAAACTGTCAGTCACTCACTAGTGCAGAAGTTTTACATCTCCGACGTGTCTCTTTTCCAGTTTTTTTTAATGTCTGTTGGTATGTTTTTCTCTTGTAAATACAACCCCGATTCTAAAAAAGTTGGGACAAAGTACAAATTGTAAATAAAAATGGAATGCAATGATGTGGAAGTTTCAAAATTCCATATTTTATTCAGAATAGAACATAGATGACATATCAAATGTTTAAACTGAGAAAATGTATCATTTAAAGAGAAAAACTAGGTGATTTTAAATTTCATGACAAAAACACATCTCAAAAAAGTTGGGACAAGGCCATGTTTACCACTGTGAGACATCCCCTTTTCTCTTTACAACAGTCTGTAAACATCTGGGGACTGAGGAGACAAGTTGCTCAAGTTTAGGGATAGGAATGTTAACCCATTCTTGTCAAATGTAGGATTCTAGTTGCTCAACTGTCTTAGGTCTTTTTTGTCGTATCGTCCGTTTTATGATGCGCCAAATGTTTTCTATGGGTGAAAGATCTGGACTGCAGGCTGGCCAGTTCAGTATCCGGACCCTTCTTCTACGCAGCCATGATGCTGTAATTGATGCAGTATGTGGTTTGGCATTGTCATGTTGGAAAATGCAAGGTCTTCCCTGAAAGAGACGTCGTCTGGATGGGAGCATATGTTGCTCTAGAACCTGGATATACCTTTCAGCATTGATGGTGTCTTTTCAGATGTGTAAGCTGCCCATGCCACATGCACTAATGCAACCCCATACCATCAGAGATGCAGGCTTCTGAACTGAGCGCTGATAACAACTTGGGTCGTCCTTCTCCTCTTTAGTCCGAATGACATGGCGTCCCTGATTTCCATAAAGAACTTAAAATTTTGATTCGTCTGACCACAGAACAGTTTTCCACTTTGACACAGTCCATTTTAAATGAGCCTTGGCCCAGAGAAGACATCTGCACTTCTGGATCATGTTTAGATACGGCTTCTTCTTTGAACTATAGAGTTTTAGCTGGCAACGGTGGATGGCATGGTGAATTGTGTTCACAGATAATGTTCTCTGGAAATATTCCTGAGCCCATTTTGTGATTTCCAATACAGAAGCATGCCTGTATGTGATGCAGTGCCATTTAGGGGCCCAAAGATCACGGGCACCCAGTATGGTTTTCCAGCCTTGACCCTTACGCACAGAGATTCTTCCAGATTCTCTGAATCTTTTGATGATATTATGCACTGTAGATGATGATATGTTCAAACTCTTTGCAATTTTACACTGTTGAACTCCTTTCTGATATTGCTCCACTATTTGTCAGCGCAGAATTGGGGGATTGGTGATCCTCTTCCCATCTTTACTTCTGAGAACCGCTGCCACTCCAAGATGCTCTTTTTATACCCAGTCATGTTAATGACCTATTGCCAATTGACCTAATGAGTTGCAATTTGGTCCTCCAGCTGTTTCTTTTTTGTACCTTTAACTTTTCCAGCCTCTTCTTGCCCCTGTCCTAACTTTTTTGAGATGTGTTGCTGTCATGAACTTTCAAATGAGCCAATATTTGGCATGCAATTTAAAAATGTCTCACTTTCGACATTTGATATGTTGTCTATGTTCTATTGTGAATACAATATCAGTTTTTGAGATTTGTAAATTATTGCATTCCGTTTTTATTTACGATTTGTACTTTGTCCCAACTTTTTTGGAATCGGGGTTGTATGTGTGAAGAATATATAATGAAGTTTTGGTAGCCTTTCGGGTGTTCAGCGTGTCTTTAGTTTCAGTTTGTTTATTTAGTGCTTAAACCGAGCACTAAATAATTAACCCCCTCTTCTCTCTCTCCTGGCCAACAAAGAAATGACTGTGTGCATGCACAACAGAAAAGTTGTCACTGGATCTTCGCGTGTGATGTTGTGCTGTCTTGACAATGTGCAATATTATAACAATATTGCATGCTCATTCTCCATTGGGGAGAATGGTGTAATACATGGAGGATAAATGAAATGATAACAATATTGCATGACATCAATAAACCCACTAGAAGGGAATAGAATACATGTTTTTATTCCATGGAAAAAGTGGCCTGTATGTATCATAATAATTAATATGGAACACAATCTCTGGAAAGGTTCTGTGACTCAATACAAACTCTATTACTAATTTACTCTGAAGGAAACCATCAAGGACCACTGAAAACTATTTTGTGTGAATTGTGGATTCAGTAATAAATTGGATCTTTACCTAGAGATAAGTCCTATACATTTAAACCTACTGATGCCATTTATTATCCACATAATCACAGAGCAGAACTGAAGGTGTTTTGCTATCAATATTGAAGGTTCCTAGAAAAGCTGAGTGAGCATACTTGAAGGTTGTAAGGTACTACACAGAGTCAGTTATTTCCATATTGCAGGACCACCACCAGTAAAAAGATTTTTAATTTTGACTTAGTTATTGTCAAGCACTATTTGCTCACATGCTGTAGTAATCAGGATGGAATTTAGACCATGGTACACTATACAGCCAAAGGTTTGTGGACACCTGATCATCACAGCCATATGTGCTTGTGGAACACTGCATTGCAGAGTTAGTTGCTCTTTGCTGTTATAATAACCTCCACTCTTCTGGGAAGGCTTTCCACTAAATTTTGGAACATAGCTGTAGCTGTGAGGATTTGCCCATTCAGCCACAAGAACCAAACCATAACTTTATGGACCTTGCTTTGTACAAAGAGGCATTGTCATGCTGGAGCAAGTTTGGGCCTCTTTGTTCCAGTAAAGAGAAATTGCAATGCTACAGCATACAAAGACATTCTAGAGAATTGTTTGCTTCCAACTTTGTGGCAAAAGTTTGGGGTAGAACCACATATGTGTATGATGGCCACTTAATATAAGTGATATGTTTTTTTTTTAATTACTATTGCATCAAGTAAAGAAAACCAACCAAGATATGGGCTTGACGTAAATGGCTGAAAAGAGCAGGTGGAATGAGATGATGATGAGGTAAGTGCTATCATGTGCATGTTTTTATTGACTTAAGACCAAATGTGCTGTGTGTTCATCGTCTCCAGTTGTTTAACTGTGGACATCCAGCAGAGAGTTATAGAAGTCCAATAGTGAAATGACAAGTGCCTAAACAATGAGTGGTGTCCTATAGTGTGACAGGTCGAATCTGATCTTTCTGATATATGGAGTGAATCTGAGAGATTGGGAGATCTTTGTAATGTGGTCTGTGAAGATAAGCTAGTCATCACCCCGAGAGTCTTGAACATAAAGTGTCAGGGTTAAAAGTTCATCTCTTGTTTTTTGTTAAAAAAAGGCCTTATATTATCCATCCATTCATCCATTATCTATACCGCTTCAGTGTCAGGGTCACTGGTGGAAGCTGGAGCCAATCCCAACTGACTTTAGGCAAGAGGTGGAGTACACCCTGAGCACGTCACCAATCTATTGCAGGGCTAACACAGAGCCAAACAATCATTCACACTCACATTCACACCTAGGGGAAATTTAGAGTAGTCAATTGATGTAATCCACATGTCTTTGGACTGTGGGAGGAAACCGGAGCACCCAGAGGAAACCCACGCAGGTACGAGGAGAACATGCAAACTCCACACAGAAAGGCCACGAGTTTCGAATCCAGAACCTTCTTGCCATGAGCCGACAGTGACTCAATACCTCTGTAAGTGAAGTCCATGGTCTAGGCAGAATTCTGCTGTTGAAAATCATCACTGTGGAGGTTAAATTGTGCCAACTGCATGCCAAATTGTGAACTATTCTTGAGAAAGAGTGGAAATCAAACCATGTGTGAAGAGGTCCAGTCTCGGTCTGCTGGCACACATGTAAGAGAGCCTCAGACAGAAAAGCAAACAACCTGAGCTAATGGCCTGGCAGTGGGATGAAAACGATGGAATGTTACAATGTGCAGTTAAAGTTAAGACTAATCACCGGACACACTGGGGTGGAAGTGCCTGTGAGGGAAAGATTCTGTGACGAGGTGTCACAGTCATAGCTCTTTTTTCCCCCTCATTTCTCTCGCTCTCTCCTCTCACTCACATCAAGCTGAGAGCTTTAGCACGAATGTGACAGAAGAACAGGAAATGTACAAATGTGTCAGAAATGTACAGGATGGCAGGTGGAAATATGTGGTGATTGTATGGTATTGTAAACACACACATGAGAACATGTGCACATCTCCATTAAAAAAAATAAATGTACATTTCCACATTGAAAGGTGATTATGAATCACCTTTATATTAATTTAATAGTTTTTTTTAAATAAACCAATTCCTGTAGTATCTGTGGAACAAATTGAGATATGTAGTGTTATTGCAGTGTAAACGTAAGTAAATAGAGAAGAACTGAACAGGAGGTTAAAGTTTTGTATATACTTTTAGTGCAGCAGTTTTTTTTTAAATAAAAGCAGTTTACGATTTAAACTTTAAATTACAATTTCCCTCCATTGTCCTACACCCACTGACTCCCATGAAAGCCTGCACTTGAAATTACCAACAAATTGTGAACCTACAGTGTCTTTCAAAAGTATTCATCCCCCTTGGTGTTTGTCCTGTTTTGTGACATTACAAGCTGGAATTAAAATGGATTTTTGGGGGGTTAGCACCATTTGATTCACATAACATGCCTACAACTTTAAAGGGGCAAATTGTTGTTTTATTGTGACACAAACAATAATTAAGATGAAAAAACAGAAACCTGGAGTGTGCACAGGTATTCACCCACTTTCGTATGAAACCCTTAAATAAGAGCTGGTCCAACCAATTCACTTCATAAGTCACATGATTAGTTGATTAAGAGCCACCTGTGTGCAATCAACATATCACATGATGTCTGTATAAATCAACCTGTTCTGGAAGGACCCTGACTCTGCAACACTACTAAGCAAGCAACACGAAAACCAAGGAGCACTCCAAACATGTCAGAGACAAAGATGTGGAGAAGTATAGATCAGGATTGGGTTATAAAAAAAACATCCCAAACTTTGAATATCCCATGGAGCACCATAAATCCATCCATCCATTATCTGTAGCTGCTTATCCTGTACAGGGTCACAGGCAAGCTGGAGCCTATCCCAGCTGACTATGGGTAAGAGGTGGGGTACACTCTGGACAAGTCACCAGGTCATCACAGGGCTGACACACAGAAACAAACAACCATTCACACTCACATTTACACCTACGGTCAATTTAGAGTCACCAATTAGCCTAACCTGCATGTCTTTGGACTGTGGGGGAAACCGGAGCACCCAGAGGAAACCCATGCAGACACGGGGAGAACATGCAAACTCTACACAGAAAGGCCCTCGTCAGCCACTGGGCTCGAACCCAGGACCTTCTTGCTGTGAGGTGACAGTGCTAACCACTACACCCAGCGCTCGAAACTAACAGTGTCCCGACGTCCCGGGGACCATAAAAAATGTCATCGGGATACAAAATTATCATATCTGGGACAATCCCAGGACAATGGAAAAAAATAGATCTAGAGACAACAATTCCCCTGGGGGAAATCGTGAGAGTGATGCAGTGCGCGTAGCAGTCACAGTTGCCGGAGCTGAGCTGGACTGTATTTTTGTCTCTCTCTGCTCAGCGCGCGGGTGGGGGAGGGGCACACAAAAAGGGCAGCTTTCCGTCAGAGCGCTCCCTCCAAACAAAGGGGGTTTACACGAAAACGGAAGGAGATATTCACAAAATTATTTCACATTGAGTGCCACAAGGGTCTCCTGAACACACTAATGTACTTTTTTTGTCTGTAGTGTAAAAATTGAGGACACTAGAGCGAGTTAAAAACGAGTGACTTTTCTGATTTAACAGTCAAAGCGCAGCCATGTTTATAATGGCAGTCTATGGGGCTGCGCGCCTGCCCTCTCCTCACTTTCAGGCTTCTCATTCAAAAACTGCAAGTCCTATCGTGTAGGTAGACACATTGTGTGAATCAGGACAAGTGTGGCTACTACTTTTGAGAAAATTATGTGTGTAGAGTGAAAAGTGGGGCTGAAAACACAGTTTAAATAAGAAAGTTTGAGCTATTTTTCCAAGCTCTCTACACTCTAAGGCCAAGTTTACATTAGACCGTATCTGTCTTGTTTTCTTTGTGGATGCACTGTCCGTTTACATTAAAACGTCTGGAAACGCCGGGAAACGGGAGTCTGCCAGGGTCCGCGTATTCAATCCAGATCGTGTCTGGTCTGGTGCTGTGTAAACATTGAGGATACGCGGATACGCTGTGCTGAGCTCTAGCTGGCGTCGTCATTGGACAACGTCACTGTGACATCCACCTTCCTGATTCGCTGGCGTTGGTCATGTGACGCGACTGCTGAAAAACGGCGCGGACTTCCGCCTTGTATCACCTTTCATTAAAGAATATAAAAGTATGAAAATACTGCAACTACTGATGCAAATACTGCCCATTGTGTAGTTATGATTGTCTTTAGGCTTGCCATCCTTCCACTTGCAAGTGGTAAGTGAAGCGCATGCCCGATATGCACTGGGATCACACACACAGCGGCTCAGTCCCGAATCACTGCTCGTGCGCTTCACTCGCGCGCTCTGTGAGCTGCGCAGGGCCGGAGTGCGCACCCTCCAGAGGGCACTCGCTGTTCAGGGCGGAGTGATTTGGAGCGCAGGATGCCTGTGGAGCCGAGCGTATCCGTGTATTGGCGTTGCTGTGTGCATGCGAATCGTGTATTGGCGTTGCTGTGTGCACGCTAATCGTTTTAAAAACGTTAATCTGATGATCCGCTGATATGGTCTAATGTAAACCCCACCTAACTTAACGAGCTCCACTGGTGTGTAACGCAATAGACACCCATTATAAAGCCGGAATTTCTCCAGGAACCCACATGGTGTTTGAGCTGGGTCTGAGCCAAAATTATAGAACCTAGCAAAAAGTTGAATGCCAGATCCACAGAGGAGAAGTTTCTCTACGTTTTAAAGTTTGAATCATGTCTCTAGGTGAAAGCATGCCAGAGCAGCGGATGTTTGAAAATGTGTGTAGTTTTTCAAATAATTCCATAGAAATGAATGGGAAATTTATCTAGGTCAAAGAAAATGAAATTAAGCACTGTAAATAATGTAAATGATTTCTATGACTAAAGGTTACAATAAAAAAAACTTGCATTACATTGCTTTGTTTGCACTTATATGATATGACACTTTTATCCAAAGTGACTTTACGGTTTTTTACAGTGTTACAGTCCCTGTAGCAATGTCGGGGTAGGTGCCTTGCTCAAGGGCATTTCATCTATTGATGGTATGGCTGATGGCTTTCAAAACATCTCTGAATGGGGCAACAGGTATTGTGGCAGCGGGGGCGTGGTCAAGTGCCGGTCTGTGACAGGAGGGCGGAGTCGGGGAAGGTAAGTGGCAGAATCGCTACACCTGAGGGTAATTAACCTGTGTTTTGTGTGTGTTTTCCCCAGTAAACCGCTCCCTATTTAAGGAGGGAGAGTGAGAGCGGAAGGGAGCTTCCCCAGAGGAGACTACAGCGCGTGTGTGTGTGTCTCTCTGATGCTTGATTTAAATTGTCCGACTGAAAAGTACGGCAATAAAGCCTTCTGTTCCCCCTGATCTCTGTCCTGCCATCCTCTGTGCTCCACCCACACGTTATTCTCGCTACAGTGGTGCCGAAACCCGGGAAAGGTGGAGCACCAGTCCTGCAGCTCCATGGAATCCTCCCCGTTCGCGGACTTGGTCCACGCCCTCGCCACGGCTCAGCAGAGCCAGCACCAGGCACTCGTCACGCTCCGGAAGGAGCAGGAGCGCCGCTTCGAAGCCCTGGTGCTGGCTCAGCAGGAAGATCGAGAGGCGTTCCGGCATCTCCTCGCGTCGGCGGGGTCCACCAGCGCCCTGGCCGCGGGCCCGTCTCCCCTCACCTTGACCAAGATGGGCCCGCAGGACGACCCCGAGGCTTTCATCACCTTGTTCGAGCAGGTCGCCGAAGCCTCGGGGTGGCCAATGGAGCAGTGTGCGGCGCGCCTCCTCCCCCTCCTGACGGGAGAGGCGCAGCTGGCCGCACTACAGCTCCCCGCCGACCACCGGCTGGCCTACGCCGACCTTCGCCGGGCTGTCCTCCAGCGCGTGGGGCGCATGCCGGAGCAGCAGCGCCAGTGCTTCCACGCGCTGCGGATGGAGGAAGTCGGCAGCCTGTTCGCGTTCGGCCAGCAGCTCCGGGATGCCTGCTGGCGGTGGCTGAGGGCCGAAGATCGCGACGCCGAGGGAATCATCGACCAGGTGGCACTGGAACAGTTCATCGCCCGCTTACCAGCCGGAACCGCGGAGTGGGTCCAGTGCCACCGCCCGGCGTCGCTGGATCAGGCCGTAGGACTGGCGGAGGATCATCTGGCGGCTGTTCCGGCGGCAGGACAACTGATGACATCATCTTCTCTCTCCTCTTCTCTCTCTCTTTCTCCCCCCCTCCTCCCATGTCCCATCCTCGCCCCATTCCCCCACCACGGAGGCGGGGGCCGGCTCCACCCCAGCCGGCCTGCCGCACCCATGGTGCCCTCCCGTTTCTCCCTTCTGTGTCTGTCTCTCCCCCCCCTCAGGTGAGTGAGCCCCAGAACACAGCTGCAGAGGGAAGGCCCGGGCCGGTTTGCTGGCGCTGCGGGGAACCGGGCCACCTGCAGCAACAGTGTGCAGCGATGGAGGTGGGGGCGGTGGTGCGGATCCCCGACGCACCAGAAGCTGCCCTCGATCAGGCCGGAGCGTATCGCATACCGGTAAGTGTACAAGGGGCTACATATCAGGCGTTGGTGGATTCAGGTTGCAATCAGACCTCGATCCGCCAAAGCCTGGTGCAAGACGAGGCATTGGGGGGAGCACAAGGGGTGAAGGTGTTGTGTGTGCACAAGGATATTCACAGCTACCCGTTGGTGTCGGTCCACATACATTTCAGAGGGGAAAAATCGATAGTGAAGGCGGCGGTTAATCCTCGCCTCACCCACTCTTTGATCTTGGGGACTGATTGGCCGGGATTTCAGGGTTTGATGGCACGCCTAGTAAAGAGTGGGTCCTGCCGGTTGACAGGGGAAGGTCCCGGTGTCGCTTTGGCTGGAGCTGCGGTCGCAGAGCCGTCTACGTCATCTCCGCGACAGAGTGAGGAGCCGCCGGCCCCTCCTCTTTCTATTGGGGAATCCCTCGCGGATTTCCCACTGGAACAATCGCGAGACAAGACTCTGCGACACGCGTTTGACCAAGTGAGAGTAATCGATGGTCAAACGCTCCAGCCGAACGCCACCCCGTCCTTCCCCTATTTTTCCATTTTAAAGGATAGGTTATACCGAGTGACGCAGGACACTCAGACGAAAGAGCGAGTCACCCAGTTGTTAATTCCAAAGAGCCGCCGGGAATTGGTATTCCAGGCAGCTCAATTTAATCCCATGGCTGGACACCTCGGGCAGGATAAGACACTCGCCCGTATAATGGCCCGATTCTATTGGCCGGGGATTCACGGCGACGTCCGTAAGTGGTGTACGGCGTGCCACGAATGCCAGTTAGTAAATCCAGCAGCCATTCCAAAAGCGCCCTTGCGCCCCCTACCATTAATCGAGACCCTGCTCGAAAGAATTGGGATGGATCTCGTCAGGCCATTAGATCGGTCAACACGAGGGTACCGCTTTATATTGGTTCTGGTGGACTATGCAACGCAATACCCGGAAGCAATGCCTCTTCGCAATATCTCAGCATGCAGTATTGCAGAAGCCCTCTTCCATGTCATCTCCCGGGTTGGAATCCCGAAAGAGATTCTGACTGACCAAGGCACCTCGTTTATGTCACGAACACTGAGCGAACTGTATGGGCTACTGGGTATTAAGCCGATCCGCACCAGCATTTATCACCCACAGACGGACGGTTTAGTTGAACGGTTCAATCGCACCCTCAAGAATATTATCAAAAAATTCGTAAGTGAGGACGCACGTAACTGGGATAAGTGGCTCGAACCCTTGTTGTTTGCAGTGCGAGAGGTCCCCCAAGCCTCCACAGGGTTCTCCCCGTTTGAATTATTATATGGGCGTAAGCCGCGCAGCATCTTAGATGTAATGCGGGAAAATTGGGAGGAGGGACCTTCACAGAGCAAAAACGAAATTCAGTACGTTATGGATCTGCGCGCAAAACTCCACACGCTCACCCATCTAACTCAGGAGAATTTGCGGCAGGCCCAGGAACGGCAAACCCGCCTGTACAACAAGGGCATGCGCCTTAGAGAGTTCACTCCGGGAGATAAGGTACTCGTCCTGTTGCCCACGTCGAGCTCCAAATTAATCGCCAAGTGGCAAGGACCCTTTGAGGTCACACAGCGAGTCGGGGACGTCGACTATGAGGTTAGGCAAATGGACACGGAGGGGGCACTACAGATCTACCACCTCAATCTGCTGAAACTCTGGAACGATGAGGTCCCCGTGGCGTTGGTGTCAGTAGTTCCGGAGAAGGTGGAGCTTGGGCCGGAGATCCAAAAAGGGACATTGGCATCTCGTCCCTCCCCGGTCCCCTGTGGAGACCACCTCTCCCTGACCCAACTCACGGAGGTCGCCCAGTTGCAGGCCGAGTTTTCGGATGTGTTCTCGCCCCTGCCCGGTCGCACTAACCTCATAGAACACCACATAGAGACGTGGGTGACTTACCGGGGGTGGTAGTGCGTAGCCGTCCTTATAGATTACCCGAACACAAAAAAAAGGTGGTTCGGGAAGAACTTCAGGCCATGCTCGAAATGGGCATCGTCAAGGAGTCCCACAGTGACTGGAGCAGCCCGGTGGTCTTGGTTCCCAAGGCCGACGGCTCGGTCCGGTTCTGTGTGGACTATAGAAAAGTCAACGCGGTGTCTAAATTCGACGCGTACCCAATGCCTCGTATTGATGAGCTGCTCGATTGACTAGGCATGGCTCGCTTTTACTCGACACTGGATTTGACGAAGGGATATTGGCAGATCCCCTTGACTCCATTATCCCGGGAAAAAACGGCCTTTTCCACACCGTTCGGCTTACACCAGTTCGTCACACTTCCGTTTGGGCTGTTTGGGGCGCCCGCTACGTTTCAGCGACTGATGGACCGGGTCCTCCGGCCCCACGCCACCTATGCTGCCGCTTACCTAGACGACATCATCATTTATAGTAATGACTGGCAGCGGCACCTGCAACACCTGAGGGCCGTCCTTAGGTTGCTGAGGCGGGCGGGGCTCACTGCCAACCCGAAGAAGTGTGCGATTGGGCGGGTGGAAGTACGGTATCTGGGCTTCCACTTGGGTAACGGGCAGGTGGGTCCCCAAATTAATAAGACAGCAGCGATTGCGGCCTGCCCGAGGCCCAAGACCAAAAAGGGGGTGAGACAGTTCCTGGGGCTGGCTGGCTACTATCGTAGGTTTATACCTAATTATTCGGATGTCACCAGCCCGCTGACTGACCTCACTAAAAAGGGGGCGCCAGATCCGGTCCAGTGGACGGAGCAGTGCCAGCGGGCTTTCTCTGAGGTAAAGGCTGCACTGTGTGGGGGGCCACTTTTACACTCCCCTGACTTCTCTCTCCCTTTTTTGTTACAGACGGATGCGTCGGACAGAGGGCTGGGGGCCGTTTTGTCCCAGCAGGTGGAGGGGGAGGATCGCCCAGTCCTATACATCAGCCGGAAGCTGTCAGTGCATGAGGGGCGCTACAGCACCATAGAGAAAGAGTGTCTGGCCATCAAGTGGGTGGTCCTTGCCCTCCGTTACTACCTGCTGGGGCGCTCTTTCACCCTCTGGTTGGACCACGCGCCCCTCCAGTGGCTCCACTGCATGAAGGATGCCAACGTGCGGATCACCCGTTGGTATCTGGCACTCCAACCTTTCAACTTCAAGGTGGTCCACAGGCCGGGGGCGCAGATGGTCGTGGCGGACTTCCTCTCCCGTCGGGGGGGGGGGGGGAGTCGGCTGCGGGCCGGACGGGCGCCCGGCCTGAGTCGGGCGGTGGGGGTATGTGGCAGCGGGGGTATGGTCAAGCGCCGGTCTGTGACAGGAGGGCGGAGTTGGGGAAGGTAAGTGGCAGAATCGCTACACCTGAGGGTAATTAACCTGTGTTTTGTGTGTGTTTTCCCCAGTAAACCGCTCCCTATTTAAGGAGGGAGAGTGAGAGCGGAAGGGAGCTTCCCCAGAGGAGACTACAGCGCGCGTGTGTGTGTGTCTCTCTGATGCTTGATTTAAATTGTCCGACTGAAAAGTACGGCAATAAAGCCTTCTGTTCCCCCTGATCTCTGTCCTGCCGTCCTCTGTGCTCCACCCACACGTTATTCTCGCTACAGGTATATTACATAAAAATGGATAACGGTAATGGTGAAATTGATAAGTTGGCCTTATATATGCCAACAGATATTCAAGGTATAAGTAGATGAAATGAACATAAAAGGGGTCTTATTTTCAACTAAAGTGTACTGCAGATGTAGTGAGTTAAAACATTTTCTGAATGAGCTAGTTGGCCCCTTTAAATAAACGGGTATCTATTCATACAGTGAGATCGCCAAAGTTTAATAAACTGAAAATGCAATAACTGTAATTTTGAAGTAGATGATGTATAGGACATGTGTCACTTGTGTTTTGTGACTTATTGTAAAAATGATATAAAGGGTTCAAAATCGCATAGTTACAAATATAATAGTAACTTCATATGATAATATTAACCACTGGTTATTTCAGAGAGGAAAAAAACGGGGACACTATTGCTTCCATTCGGGACAATACAACACAGAATTCGGGACCACTGGGGGACACAAAGAAAAAAAGTTAATTTCGAGCCCTGACTACACCACCGTGCCACCCACCATTAAATCCAATATAGCAAAATGGAAAGCATATGGCACCACTACAAACCTGACAAGATAAGGCTGCCCACTAAAACTCACAGACCAGGCAAGGAGGGCATTAATCAGAGATGCAACAAAGACACCAAAGATAACACTGAAGGAGCTGTAAAGATCCACAGTAGTGATGGGAGAATCTGTCCATAGGACCACTTCAAAACCCCACTCTGTGGAGTGTATGGCTTATAGAAGAGTGGCCAAAAAAAGTCATTGCTTAAGAAAACATGCTTGGAATTTGTCCAACAGCATGTGGCAGACTCCCCAAACACATGGAAGAAGATTCTCTGGTCAAATGAGACTAAAATTGATCTTTTTGGCCATCATGGGAAATGCCATGTGTGGCGCAAACCCAACACCCTGAGAACACCATTCCTACAGTGAAGCATGGTGGTGGCAGCATCATGCTGTGGGGATATTTTTCATCTGCAGTGTCAGGAAAGCTGGTCCAGACTGAAGGAAAGATAGATGGCACTAAATACAGGGCAATTCTGGAGGAAAACCTGTTTGAGTCGGCCAGAGGTTTGAGACTGGGATGAACTTTCATGTTCCAGCAGGACAAGGACCCTAAACATACTGCTAAAACTACACTGGAGTGGTTTAAAGGGAAACATTTAAATGTCTTGGAGTGGCCTAGTCAAAGCCCAGACCTTAATCCAGTTGAGAATCTGTGGCATTACTTGAAGATTGCTGTACACCAATGCAACCCATCTAACTTGAAGGAGTTGGAGCAGTTTTGTTTTGAGGAATGGGCAAAAATCCCAGTGGCTAGATGTGCTATGCTAATGGAGCCATACCTCAAGAGACTTGCAGCTGTAATTGCAGAAAAAGGTAGCTCTACACAGTATTGACTTTGGGAGTGAATACCTCTGCACACTCCAGATTTCTGTTTTTTCATCTTAATTATTGTTTGTGTCACAATAAAACAACAATTTTCACCTTTAAAGTGGTAGGCATGTTGTGTAAATCAAATGGTGTTAACCGCCTGTGGCAACGGGGTGTGGCCAACCGTTGGTTTGTGACTGGAGGGTGGGGTCAGGGAAGGTGAGTGGCAAAGTCAGTACACCTGTTGTCAACTGGTGTTGTGTCTGTGTGTTTTGCAGTAAAGATGGAAGGTAGAAAAGGAGGGAGAGAGCGACGAGAGGGGAGCTCTCCTGATCAGGACACGTGCGTGTGTGTGTCTGTGTGTGTGTGTGCGCGCATGTGCACAAACACATGAAGTGAAGCTGGAAATTAAAAAATCATTAAAATAAAGTTGTGTGTGAACATCATCTCCCACCTGCTGCACTTCAGTATTCCACTCACATCAGGGAAATACCACACCCCTCAAAAATCCATTTTAATTCCAGCTGGTAATGCAACAAAACACAACAAACATCAAGGGGGATGAATACTTTTGCAAGACACTGTATGATGCACTTCATGAGTATGCAGGTTTAAAACCATACACTTTGAACACATCACTGTCTGGAACTCTGTGTGTCATTACTCACTCAAATGCTTGTGTGACGCTTTTCTACCGGAACATGAATCAGTCACTTTACCAAGAACAAAGTTTTGCAAAATCACACCAACAACAGGAATTGTGTGTCATGGCAAACTATGTAGAGTATATCCTCTTGAGAAGCTACCTGTTAAATTTGTAAGCTGTTGATTGTCAGGTACACAAGGGAAGTGGATGTAAGTGCAGAAGTTTCAGCTTAATAATCACAGTGAGCTTTATACACAGTGATTAAATACACACAGGCAAACAATCCAAATTGGCAGGCTAGATCAGAGATGTGAAACAGGCAAAAGGACCAGGTGAGGTGCAAACAGGATATCAGAGGCAAAGCGAGAACAGGAACGAGAAATGGGCACAAGAATCAAGAAAACAGGAAATCAAGAACACGGGTAGAAAGGCTCAGTAATGCATACAGACGTAGCATACTACTTCGCAATGATTGTACATCAGCACAGTCCTTAAGCAGGTACACACATAGTTCCTTAATTGCATTCAGGTGCGCACTGTTCACGGCGCACGTGCTGGAGTCCACTTGGCACGCGCGCAGCCCGAGGCACACCTTCAGGTGCGCACGCCACAGCACGCAGGACTGAAAGAAGAACCCCCTCCCAAAGAGCTCCCACTAGTAGCGAAAATCCATCATACTTGGCCCCGGTGGAGGTTCGGGCTCAGGCTCAGGATCAGACTTGGATTCTTGACTAGGAGTGGGCTTGAGCTCGGGACTTGGGCTCTGGGCTGGAATCAGGCTCAGACTCTGGACTTGACTTGGGTCTTGGACTTGGCTCCAATCCAGGACTGAAGGTGGACTCAAGCTCTGGGCTGGATTTGAGCTCTGGCAACGACTTGGGTTTTGGGCTGGACTCTGGCTCCAGCTCAGCAGATGACTCAGGCTTGGACTCGGGGCTGGGCTCGAGCTCTGGAGACAAGTTGAGGTTTGGGCTGGACTCTGGCTCCAGCTCAAGAGATGACTCAAACTGGAGTTCTGGAACTGGCTTGGACACAAGGCTGGAATTGTGCTCGAGCTCCGAAGATGACTTGGGTTCTGGGGATGACTTAAGCTCTGGAGATGGCCTGAGCTCTGGACTCTGGCTCAAGCTTTGGATATGACTCAGGTTGGAATTCTGGAACTGGCTTGGACACAGGGCAGGAAGCGAGCTTCAACTCAGATTCCAGGCTGTATTTGGGCTCCATAGAGGACTCGAGCTCTGGATTTGACTTGGACTGTGGACTTGACTTGGACTCAGGACTTGGCTCTAATTCAAACTCTGGATATAGTTTGGACTCGGGACTTGACTTGGACACAGGACTTAGGTCTAGTTTGAACTCCTGACTTGGCTCTAGTTCGAACTTCTGACTTGGCTTAGATTTGGAACTGGACTCAGGCATGGGCTTAAACTTTGTCAGCGTGTTATTTTGGTCCTGGTTAGGACCTGGCAGTGGGACGACAACGTCTTAATAGCCGGCCAGCGGCGGGGGGACGACGACATCTTCATAGCTGGGCAGCGGCGGGACAACGACGTTGACACCTTCATAGTCAGCTGAGGCAGAGGTTGTGCCGACGTCCTCTGACACAGGTTCTGGAACAGGCTCAGGCTCTGGCACTGGCCTTAACTCTGGCATCGGCACTGAAGCTGGTGCAGGCGCCGGCTCTGGCATTGGCTCTGATGCTCTACCTGACACAGGAACTGACTCTGGAGTAGACACTGACGCAGGCTCTGACACTGGTTCTGGCACTGGAGCTAACTCCAGTGCTGGCACGGGTTCTAGAGTAGACACTGGCACACGATCTGGCATGGGAGTTGACTCCGGCGCTGGCACAGGTTCTGGAGTAGACACTGGCACAGGCTCTGATGCTGGCTCTGGCACTGGGGCTGACTCCAGGAAATCTTTTGGTGGAGAGGGTGGAGACCTCAACTGGCTATCGTAGCCTGCAGGGAATCGGCCATCAGACTTTCTGTCGCATGTCCCAGACCCGGTGAAATGTAACTGAATTGTCTTGGCCAGCCCTAAGGATCCCATCTGCATCTCATCATTGCTGAGGAGTGTGCTCCCATCACCCAATCAAGCATCCAGCCAGAGGAGGTCATGATATTTTTTACCATATTAACATGCCATTGTTGTGTGTTATGCCTGATGTAAAGACTCTCGTCTCTGCGAGCCTACCACACAGATTTAATACTTGTCATTTTTAGGGCATACCTAACAACATGTGTTTTCTTTCTCTCTCTCTTCCCCCCCCCCCCCCCCAATCTGTCCCTCTGAGTTACATGTTGGTCCTGGGATTGAGATGCTGGCCTCTTCTGCCCCTCAGACCTGCTTGATCCATCCTGGTGCCCTGTGTCTGGTCGGAGTTTTATTGCACCGCTCCTGTGAAGGACGGCCCCATGAGGACAGTTGAGGGTTATACCTGGAGGATGCTCTGGACTCTTACAGTAATGCTTTTATGGCTGAGGACTACAGTTGTCTTGCTAACTTTAGGACTGCAGTTATCATGAACAGTTTTGCACTCAATTTTCCATCAATGAAGAGTTATAACATCAACGAAACTGTCCTCATGTTAAAACTGTTAATATTATAGTCAGGCTGTCTGTTGTTGCTCAAATGAGGATGGGTTCCCTTTTGAGTCTGGTTCCTCTCAAGGTTTCTTCCTCATGTCGTCTGAGGGAGTTTTTCCTTGCCACCGTCACCACAGGCTTGCTCATTGGGGATAGATTAGGGATAAAATTAGCTCATGTTTTAAGTCTTTCAAATTCTGTAAAGCTGCTTTGCGACAATGTTTATTGTTAAAAGCGCTATACAAATAAACTTGACTTGACTTGACTTGACTCCAACACTGGTGCTGGCACTGGAGCAGACATTGACACTGACTCTGACTCTGGCACTGGTTCTGAAGCAGACATTGGCACTGACTCTGACTCTGGCACTGGTTCTGGAGCAGGCACTGGAACGGACACTGGCAATGGCACTGGAACAGACACTGGCGCTGGAACTGGAACAGATGCTGGCACTAGTTCAGGCATGGGTTCTGATACAGACTTTGGTTCAGGCATTGATTCATGTACTGCTTCTGGCTGAGAAACCAGCTCTGGAGAGACAGCCTCTAAGAGGGGCTCAGGAACTACAGCCTCCTCTGCTGTCTCTACATCGGCTACTGGAGGGAGCTCTGGAGTGACAGCCTCCTCCACTGTGTCGGCCACTGAAGGGAGCTCTGGAGTGACGGCCTCCTCCACTGCGTCAGCCATCGGAATGATTGCCCTTCCCCAAAAATTTCCATGGGATTCCTCCTTTTCCAAAGATTCAAAAATGAACTTGAGCATGGCAAAGAAAGTCTGTGAACTCCGGAGGCATGGGTGCTCAACGCGGATCAAGTAATCCACGCATTGGCATGTTCATCCAGAAATAAACATTAGGATGAAGCTTACCCAGATGGATTCAGGTGACTTGGGCTCTTGGAGGTCCTCATAGAAGACGCCACACTGGATGCTGAATCCACACAGGTGATACTCTCCATCATACGGTGTGGGAGTGTAAGCACCGGTACGCTGGTGGAAAACGAGGCTAGAGGCAGAGACAGGGAAACCCAGAAGCGGTGTGGAATCGTGTACTGAAAAATGTCTGCTACATCCATAGTACGGCGAAATATTCTGTCAGGTACGCGAGGGAGGTGGATGTAAGTGCAGAAGTTTCAGTTTAATAATCATAGTGAGCTTTATATACAGTGATCAAATACACACAAGCAAACAATCCAAATCGGCAGGCTAGATCAGAAACGTGAAACAGGCAAAAGGGTCGGGCGGGGCGCAAACAGGATATCAGAGGCAAACCGAGAATGGGAAAGAGAACGAGAAACAGGCATAAGAATCAAGAAAACAGGAAATCAAGAACATGGGTAGAAAGGCTCAGTAATGCGTACAGATGTAGCGTACTACTTCACAATGAATGTGCATCAGCACAGTCCTTAAGTAGGTGTGTACATAGTTCCTTAATTGCATTCAGGTGCGCATTGTTCACGGCGTGCGTGCTGGAGTCCACTCAGCGTGCACGCAACCTGAGGCGCGCCTTCCGGTGCACACACCACAACATGCAGGACTGACATAGATGAAATTAGGTGATCAATCAAACTCTGTTTTACTGTTTGTTTGTTTGTTTGTTTTTAAACTGAAGTTACAACTTTAATATTACCCAAAAGCAACCTACATAAATGAAAACAAGCACTTTAAGACACATTTAATATACATTTCACCTCATTAAGGTTGTTGCATGCTGCTCTACACACTTGACAAACTCATGTACTGTGGTTGGAATTAGACAATATTGCAAAGGGCTGGTGGGTAAGAGGCTATTGTTGAGTTTGTGAAGATGGGGAAGCGATGACCTAATGGTTAGAGTTGCAGCTTTTAAAAGGTCACTGGTTTGATTCCCTGAACCAGCAGGAATGGCTGAAGTGCCCTTGTCTAAGGCACCTATCCCTGAATTGGCCCCCGGGCTGCCCACTGCTGTGGGTATGTCAGGGTCCTGTTAAACATTGTTCTGGATAAGAGAGTCTGCTAAATCCTGTAATGTAATGATTCACTAAAGGGTGTATTTCGAGCTCATACAGACTGCTTGTGAGCACATGTCTTAACTACAAAAAGAAAAATAAGACACATTTTAGTATTCTAAACACTGCAGAAGTTGAGACAGGGAGTGTCATCATCACAGTAATACCACTCACTTCACGTATTTGTACTGGTCATGTGACTTAGTATAACCAATAAGAACTACTATGATTATATGGAACCACGAGATTCCATGCATCAGTACCTGCTTTATAAACTATAAATATTTAACATGTGACCATAAGCAACATTTTATCAATGAATGATTAATTATTGTGTTAGAGCTACAAATTTACAAACATTTTATTTATTTATTTATTTTACAGTTTCAACGGATCTCTGTGTAGCTGCAGTTTCAGTCTTTCTGCAGAAGTCTTTGGTTTCCTCCCAACAGATAAACTGTCCTGAGGTGTGAATGAGTGTGTGTGTTCATGATGCCCTGAGATGATCACATCCAGGGTATATTTTCACTTCACGCTCAGTGATTCTGGGATCCAGATCCATCATGGCTCTGAACAGGATAAAGTAGAGTGGGATTGGCGTCCCATTTGGGTTGCATTCCTGCCTCGCACCCAGTATTCCCGAGTTAGGCTCTGGATCCATCATGATGGTGACCAGGATGAAGCAAGTATTGAATATGAATGTACTAATGAGTGAATGGATGGAACAGTGGCACAGTGGGTTGTGTTGCCATCTTATAGCTCCAGGGTCCCCAGTTTGACCCTGTGTTCAGGTGACTGTCCATGTGGAATTTCTGTGTATTGAGGTATTTCACCCACGTGACCAAGTCACGTAATGCAGCCATTTTGGACGGCACGCTTAAGTCCTTCAGTGCAAGGCGGTATGAGATGGTGGAGACCTTTGCACATTTTAACAAGAAAGTAAGCTGTGATTCGTGTTAAATTGGATCTGTCTTTTATCACAAACACTGTACTCAGCCTTGGTATGGAGCCAAGGTTGTCGACAGAAGTCAGTTTGATGAAGGATGACCCCAGCAGTTTGAAACGGTACAAGGTAGGCTATGTTCACAACACTGTCTTGTTACTCGGGGGATCCGAGATCCCCTGAAACAGACATGAGATCCTTTGAAAACATGATTTGGGAAATGTTGGGGGGTCTCTAAAATATTGGCAAAATTATGTTTATTGACATAGCAATCGTGTGTAATGGGAAGCATTTGCATATCCGAAGTGTTGTGTTTACATGACAACGACTGCTGCTGGAAGGTTGGTTGTTGAATAGCCTGACTGTTTTTTTTTTTCTTGCGTGTGGTATCATTGTTGACGCGAGGTTGTTTTTTGAACATGCCAATGCGGACACGATTTCCCCTGATGAGTTATGACTTCAGACGCGATGCGTGTGTGGAGTCCGCGTGATATGTGCGTAAGATAGGCTTCTCATGTGTTTGGAGATCCGCGCTCTTTTTTTTTCTTTTTTTTCTCTCTTTTTACTTCATTTCCCTGTTTATTTATGTGTCCCGTTTCTTTCTAGCCTCTGTTATTGCGTTTTATGTCTGATGTCTGCTACATGCAACCCTAGACAAATTAACACTGCCTTGTTTCACTGCTCAGATGGGTTAACAAACACTGACCCATTTACTTTTTGCTATATATTTTATCAAAATTGCGTTAACTGATAAACTAACCTGAAATGAAATGATCACTGCAAAGTCTGGAGTACTCTGTTGGCTCCCAATCCTGTCTTTTCACAGCTGTAATCCCTCTTGTCTGGGTCAGTAGTAAACTGGTAGTGATGTGTCGGTCGCGAACGATCCGGTTCAAAGAGCCGGCTCTTTGAAGTGAACGACGGGAGCCGGCTCTTCGGTGGGAGCCGAGTTGGGGAGCCGAATTATATTTTTGTCCTTAGGTGCCTCAGAGAGAGAGAGACTTTCACAAAAAAAGTTGCTGTCTGATTGCGTCTTTGTGTTGTCTATTACCATTCAAAGGAAAAAAAGTAGCATGGTGTGCGCCTACTTTTTTTGGTTGATGTCATTCACAGCTGCGAAAATACGAAAATTGGTGTAATGCTTAAAGCTGTGGAGCACAGGGGAGAGGAGTCTGTGAGGCACCTGAGGAGGGGAAAATCAGCTGTGTATTTTATATTGGTAATATAACACAGTTTTGCATTATGTTTGTGAGAAAATAATTTATTAATTGGTAAGTTTTATTTCTATAGCTAGAACATTGTTACACTGCTATACTTTACAAAGCTTTACAATGGCTACAAAAACTAAAAAATAAAATGGAAAACATCCTATTGATAAAATATAAATAATGTAATTAATTAACTAGTTAATTGCAGGAATTAAATCAAAAATAAAATCTCAGGAGCCGTTTGGGAGCCGTTTGGGAGCCGAAAGAGCCGGCTCCTTATAGTAAGAAGAGCCAAAAGAGCCGGCTCCCGAAAAAGAGCCGAAATTCCCATCACTAGAAACCGGTAAAAGGAGCGTCCTGCACGCTGTCCCTGTCTGTTGTGGCAGCCCACAGCACAACAAGCAAACACCATGGTTATTTATAGAGTGCTTACTGACAAATTAATCTATTCTAGGTGTCTGTAACACGTTTTTTTTCAAGCCGGTTCTCCCTCTCTGTCTGCAGCGTTAGTATGTAGCTTGACGTTCAAAATGGCGGACACCGGGGCGTCATGTGACCCTGTGACGTCAGGTGAAATACCTCAATACGTTCCTGTGCGTGTGTTTTTGTGTTACCTCCAGGTTTCTTCCCACCTCCCACATGCTGGTAGATATACATACTGGCTGAATAGTGTGTGTGCTACCCTGCACTGGACTGTCATGCGATCCAGGGTATTTTCCAACCTCAGTGTTCCTGGGATAGGTGTTGTATCTCTGACCAGGATAAAGTGGTTACTGAAAGTGAGTGCAAGTAAATGAATTATTACATCAACCAATGAAACTGTGGCAGCGGGGGCGTGGCTGAGCATCAGTTTGTGAATGGAGAGCGGGGTCAGGGAAGGTGAGTGGCCAAGTCGTTACACCTGTTGTTAATTGATGTGTGCGTGTTTCTTGCAGTGATGGTGGAGCATAAGAGGAGTAGGAGAGCAGAGAAGGGGAGCTGGGACCAGAACACGACTGTGTGTGTGTGTGTGTGTGTGTGTGTGTGTAGACACATGTGTCCTAGAGTGCCAAGTGAGAAGCTGAAAAGCTCTTAATAAATGTGTCTCTGAACATTAGCTCCCACCTGCTGTGCTTCTGTACTCCACCCACATCAGGGAACTATCACAGTGGTGCCGAAACCCGGGAATACAGAAGGGAGCCCGCCCATGGAGTCCTCACCATTCAAGGATCTCATTCATGCCCTTGTTACCGCTCAGCAGAACCAGCATCAAGTGCTGATTGCCCTCTGGAAGGAGCAGGAACAACGCTTCGAGGCCTTGATGTTGGCCCAGCAAGAAGATCGCCAGGCGTTCCGACACCTGTTCGTGTCGGCGGGGTCCTCGACCACCACCGCAGCGGACCCTCCCCACCTCAACCTAACAAAGATGAGTCTGCACGACGATCCAGAAGCCTTCCTCGTGCTCTTTGAGCAGGCAGCCAAAGCATGGGGGTGGCCGGTTGAGCAGCGCGCCTACTTCCTCTGCTGACTGGCGAGGCACAGCTTGCTGCGCTGCAGCTCCCCACCGACATTTATGCCGACTTAAAGCGAGCCATTCTGCAGCATGTCGGCCACTCCCTGGAACAACAGCATCAGTGCTTCCGGGTGCTGAAGCTGGAGGAGGTTGGCCGGCCATTCATGTTCGGCCAACAGCTCCAGGACGCCTGCCAGCGGTGGCTGAAGGCAGATAACCGCGATGCCAAGGGAGTTATCAACCTGGTGACACTGGAATAGTTCATCGCGCGACTTCCGGAAGGAATGGCGGAGTGGGTCCAGTGTCATTGCCCGGCATTGCTGGAACAAGCCATCAAGCTGGCAGAGGACCACGTGGCGGCGGTTCCGACGGCAGGAGGACATGCAGGAGGACGTGCTGCCTCTTCTCCTCTTCTCTCTCTCTCTCTTTGCTTCTCATCCCCGCCCTGTTCCCCCACCACGGAGGCAGGGGCTGGCTCCCCCCCAGCCGACCTGATGCACCCGTGGTGTCCTCCCATTTTCCCCTTCCGTGTCTGTGTATTCTCCCCCTCAGGTGAGTGATGCCCAAAACACCGGTGCAGAGGGAGAGCCTGGGCCGGTGTGCTGGTGCTGTGGGGAGCTGGGACATCTTCAAGGTCAATGCTCCGCAATAGAGGTGGGAGGTGGGAGCAGTGGTCCAGATCCCTGACATGCCAGAGACTGCCCTCGATTGGGCCGGAGCCTATCATATACCGGTAAGTATACAAGGGGATACGTATCACACCTTGGTGGATTCTGGCTGTAACCAGACCTCAATCCACCACAGCCTGGTGCAAGGTGAGGCTTTGGGGAGAGCACAGGTGGTGAAGGTATTGTGTGTGCATGGGGATGTTCACAAATACCCATTAGTGTCCATCCACATTCTATTTCGGGGAGAGAAGCATAGAATAAAGGCAGCGGTTAATCCTCATCTCACCCACTCACTAATTTTGGGGACTGATTGGCCAGGGTTTAAAGAACTGATGGAACACTTAGTAAGAGGTGGGTCCTGCATTAATACATCACGGGAAGGTCCTGGGGTGGCATTGGCTGGGGAGGCTGTCACAGAGCCGTCTACGTCAACACTGCGTCAGGGTGATATGAGGAGTGAGGAGCAGCCCGCCCCTCTTCCCTCTCTCGGGGATTCCCCTGAGGATTTCCCGTTAGAGCAGTTGCGAGACGAGACTCTGCATCATGCATTTGACCAAGTGAAAGTAATCAATGGTCAAACTCTCCAGCTGAGCGCGACACCGGCATTCCCCTATTTCACTATTATTAAGGATAGGTTGTACTGAGTGATGCAGGACACTCAAACCGGTGAACAAGTAACCCAGTTGTTGATCCCAAAGAGCCATAGGGAACTCGTATTCCATGCGGCTCACTTTAACTCCATGGCCAGACACTTAGGGCAGGATAAAACACTAGCCCGAATAATGGCCCAGTTCTATTGGCCAGGGATTCGCGGGGATGTCCATTGGTGGTGTGCAGCGTGCTGCAAATGCCAATTAGTAAATCCCATGGCCACTCCAAAAGTGCCTTTGCGCCTGTGGCAGTTCGTAGGAGGGGGAGGAGCACAGAAAGATGGCAGGCCAGAATAAAGTTCCATAATGCTATTTATTTGTTCTTTTCAGAGACAAATATATCCAGTCACACAGAACACACCAGTTGACTGGTTCCAGAGAGAGCTGCCTTCCTCTGCTCTCTCTCTCTTTATATAGGGCGCAGTCATTGGGAAGACACACAAACACAGGTTAATTGACATCAGGTGTAGTGATTCTGCCACTTACCTTCCCTGACTCCGCCCTCCTGTCACAGACCGATGCTTGGCCATGCCCCCGCTGCTACATACCCCCACCGCCCGACTCAGGCCGGGCGGCTGTCCGGCCTGCAGCTGACTCCCCCCCCCCCCCCCCCCCTTGACGGGAGAGAAAGTCCGCCACAACCATCTGCGCCCCCGGCCTGTGGATCACCTTGAAATTAAAGGGTTGGAGTGCCAGATACCAACGGGTGATCCGCGCGTTGGCATCCTTCATGCGGTGGAGCCACTGGAGGGGCGCGTGGTCCAACCAGAGGGTGAAAGGGCATCCCAGCAGGTAGTAGCAGAGGGTGAGGACCGCCCACTTGATTGCGAGGCACTCCTTTTCTATCGTGCTGTAGCGCCCCTCGCGTACCGACAGCTTTCTGCTGATGTACAGCACGGGACGATCCTCCCCCTCCACCTCCTGGGACAACACGGTCCCCAGCCCTCTGTCCGATGCATCCGTCTGTAACATAAAAGGAGAGAAAAGTCAGGGGAGTGTAATAGTGGCCCCCCGCACAGTGCAGCCTTTACCTCAGACAAAGCCCGCTGGCATTGCTCCGTCCACTGGACCAGATCTGGTGCCCCCTTTTTAGTGAGATCAGTCAGCGGGCTGGTGACGTCCGAATAATTAGGTATAAACCTACGATAGTAGCCAGCCAGCCCCAGGAACTGTTTCACCCCCTTTTTGGTCTTGGGCCTCGGGCAGGCCGCAATTGCTGCTGTCTTGTTAATTTGGGGACGCACCTGCCCGTTGCCCAAATGGAAGCCCAGATACCGTACTTCCACCCGCCCAATCGCACACTTCTTTGGGTTGGCTGTGAGACCCACTCGCCTCAGCAACTTAAGGATGGCCCTCAGGTGTTGTAAGTGCCGCTGCCAGTCATTACTATAAATAATGATATCGTCGAGGTATGCGGCCGCATAGGTGGCATGGGGGCGGAGGACCCTGTCCATCAGCCGCTGAAAAGTAGCAGGCGCCCCAAACAGCCCAAAAGGAAGTGTGACAAACTGGTGTAAGCCGAACGGTGTGGAAAAGGCCGTTTTTTTCTCGGGATAATGGAGTCAAGGGGATCTGCCAATAACCCTTTGTCAAATCCAGTGTCGAGTAAAAGCGAGCCGTGCCTAGCCGATCGAGCAACTCATCAATACGAGGCATTGGGTACGCGTTGAATTTAGACACCGCGTTGACTTTTCTGTAGTCCACACAGAACCGGACCGACCCGTTGGCCTTGGGAACCAAGACCACTGGGCTGCTCCAGTCACTGTGGGACTCCTCGATGATGCCCATCTCGAGCATGGCCTCGAGTTCTTCCAGAACCACTTTTTTCTTGTGTTCGGGCAGCCTGTAAGGGCGGCTATGCACTACCACCCCCGGGGGCGTCTCAATGTGGTGCTCTATGAGGTCGGTGCGGCTGGGCAGGGGCGAGAACACGTCCGAAAACTCGGTCTGTAATTTGGCGACCTCCGCAAGTTGGGTCGGGGAGAGGTGGTCTCCACAGGGGACCGGAGAGGTATGCGATGCCAATGCGCCCTTTTGAACCTCCAGCCCCAGCTCCGCCTTCTCCGGAACCACCGACACCAACGCTACGGGGACCTCCTCATTCCAGAGTTTGAGAAGATTGAGGTGGTAAATCTGTAGCGCCCGACCCCTGTCCGTTCGCCTCACCTCATAGTCGACGTCCCCGACTCGCCGTGTGACCTCAAAGGGTCCTTGCCACCTGGCGATCAATTTGGAGCTCGATGTGGGCAACAGTACGAGTACTTTATCTCCCGGTGCGAACTCCCTAAGGCGCGTACCCCTGTCATACAGGCGGGTTTGCCGTTCTTGGGCTTGCCGCAAATTCTCCTGGGTTAGGTGTGTGAGCGTGTGGAGTTTTGTGCGCAGGTCAATAACGTATTGAATTTCATTTTTACTGGGTGAAGCTCCCTCCTCCCAATTTTCTCGCAGCACATCTAAAATGCCGCATGGCTTATGCCTGTATAACAATTCAAACGGGGAGAACCCCGTGGAGGCTTGGGGGACCTCTCGCACTGCAAATAACAAGGGTTCGAGCCATTTATCCCAGTTACATGCATCCTCACTTACACATTTTTTAATTATATTCTTCAGGGTGCGATTGAACCGTTCAACTAAACCGTCCATTTGTGGGTGATAAACGCTGGTGCGGATTGGCTTAATACCTAATAGCCCATACAGTTCGCTCAGTGTTTGTGACATAAACGAGGTGCCTTGGTCAGTCAGAATCTCTTTTGGTATTCCAACTCGGGAGATGACGCGGAAGAGTGCCTCCGCAATACTGTGTGCTGAGATATTGCGAAGAGGCACCGCTTCTGGGTATCGCGTTGCATAGTCCACCAGAACTAATATAAAGCGGTACCCTCGTGTTGACCGATCTAATGGCCCGATGAGATCCAGCCCAATTCTTTCGAACGGGGTCTTGATTAATGGTAGGGGGCGCAAAGGCGCTTTTGGAATGGCCGCTGGATTTACTAACTGGCATTCGCGGCACGCCGTACACCACCTACGGACATCGCCGTGAATCCCCGGCCAATAGAATCGGGCCATTATTCGGGCTAGTGTCTTATCCTGCCCTAAGTGTCCAGCCATAGGATTAAAGTGAGCCGCCTGGAATACCAATTCCCGGCGGCTTTTTGGAATCAAAAGCTGGGTGATTTGCTCTTTCGTCTGAGTGTCCTGCATCACTCGGTATAATCTATCTTTCATAATAGAAAAATAGGGGAAGGACGGGGTGGCCTTCAGCGGGAGTGTTTGACCATCGATTACTCTCACTTGGTCAAACGCATGCCGCAGAGTCTCGTCTCGCGACTGCTCTAACGGGAAATCCGCAAGGGATTCCCTGAGAGAGGGAGGAGGAGCCTGTGGCTCCTCACTCTGACACGAAGATGACGTGGACAGCTCTGCGACAGTTGCTCCCGCCAAAGCGACACCGGGACCTCCCCCTGCTGACCTATGGCAGGACCCACTCTTCACTAGTGTTAGGACTGGGACTGTTTTGGCCTCTAGAGGCCGCTGTTATTTCCTTTTCTGGTCATGTTTGTTTTGGCCTCTAGAGGTCACCACTGTGTTCTGTGTTTTGTTTTTGTCTTATTGCCTGTTTCCTGCCCTGTCCTTAATTAGTTTGTGTATTTGAGTCATCCCCCTGGTGGCCTAGTGGGGGTTTGCTGGATTATCACACCAGCGAGCCAGGTTTGAATCCCAGCAAAACTCTAACAGAAAGACTCCGTCATGACCGACTCAGCAGAGGCTACTTCAACTGTCTACCTGGCCAACCTTCAGGGAATTATGGCAGCTTTGACACACTTCGGAGCGACCATGGACGCTCATGGACGAATGCTCACCAGCCAACGTGAGGCCCTTGCTCACCACGAGGTACTGCTTCAGCAAATTGGGAAAACCCTGGCACAGCTGACACCTCTGCCTGCATCTCCTCATCCTGATCCGGCTCCCGCTCCAGTGCCTCCCGCCACGCTGTCTCCTTCACCTAGCGAACCCAGCCTTCCTGCACCACAGAGGTATGACAGCAAGCATGGTGAGTGCCGGGAGTTCCTTACCCAGTGCCAACTCACCTTTGAGCTCCAACCTACCACCTACACTACGGATCGCCGCAAGATTGCCTTTGTGATAACCTTGTTAGCTGGTAAGGCACAAGCTTGGGCAACGGCCATCTGGCAAAGACAGGGACCCGAGTGTTCTGACTTCAAGCTATTTACGGAGAAGATGCTTCGGGTCTTCGATCAGGCAGACATCAGTAAAGATGCAGCCAGGAAGCTCATGTCTGTCCGACAGGAGGGAAGCATTGCAGACTACGCCATCTCGTTCCGGACCCTCGCAGCAGTAAGTGGATGGAATGAGACTGCCCTGGTGTCAGCCTTCCACCATGGTCTGTCTGACCCCATCAAAGACGGTCTGGCTTCTATCGGATGCCCAAGTGACCTCGAAACTCTGATCTCACATTCTACTTGCCTTGACAACAGGATGAGAGAACGCCGCCAAGTCCTGAGCCTCCCCGGCCTCCCTGCCTCTACCTGGAGCCCATCTACCTCCTCCAGTGACTGTCCAGAGCCCATGCAATTTGGCCGTACTCGTCTCTCCATAGCCGAGAGGGAGCGCAGAAGGAGGGACAAGTGCTGCATCTACTGTGGCAAGCCTGGTCACTTCCGAGCATCATGTCCCGAGCTCTTGGGAAAAGGACCGCCCCGTCCAGCCGAGGGAGGGTTGTGACGGGGCCTACCCTCTCTCCCGGACTCCCTGGCCAAGGAATCTACATCCTGGTCTCCATCTCCTGGGGTGAGTCCGTCCACTCTTGTCAAGCCTTGTTAGACTCAGGGGCGGCTGGAAACTTTATGGATATCCACTTCGCCCAAAGCATCAATGTCCCGACTGCACCTCTTGAAGTCCCACTGTCTGTGTCTGCCCTCGATGGCCAAGCGTTAGGTGATGGAAGAGTCACCCAAGTTACTTCTCCAGTCTTCCTCCAGTCTCAAGGTCACAAGGAAGAAATATCCCTGCACCTGATTCCTTCACCTGAGTTCCCAGTTATTCTAGGTCTTCCTTGGCTTACCCGCCACAACCCTCCTATAGACTGGGTCACTAGCCAGGTTGTGGAGTGGGGTTCTGCTTGCCATGCCTCTTGTCTGCTCTCTAGCTCTCCTGTGTCTTCTGCCGAGCCTCCCGATCTCACCGAGTTATCTCAAGTTCCCACAGAGTACTGGGATCTCAAGGAAGTTTTCAGTAAGAGCAGGGCCGCCCTTCTCCCTCCGCACCGTGCCTACGACTGTGGCATCGACTTGCTCCCTGGGACTACTCCTCCTCGTGGCAGACTGTTTTCCCTCTCTCAGCCAGAATGCAAGGCCATGGAGGAGTACATCAAGGAGGCCTTGGCCTCTGGGTTCATTCGACCCTCCACCTCACCCGCTGGTGCCGGCTTCTTCTTTGTCGGCAAGAAGGATGGGGGGCTCCGGCCATGTATTGATTATAGGGGCCTGAACAAGATCACCGTGCGCAACCGCTATCCCCTTCCGCTGATGTCCACAGCATTCGACGTGCTCCAAGGCGCCACCATCTTCACCAAGTTGGACTTACGGAACGCATACCATCTCGTCCGTATCCGACAGGGAGACGAGTGGAAGACCGCCTTTAACACCCCGTCAGGGCACTACGAGTACCAGGTCATGCCCTTCGGACTCACCAATGCACCAGCTGTTTTTCAGGCCCTTATCAACAATGTCTTGAGGGATATGATTAATCAATACGTTTTCGTCTACCTCGACAACATCCTGATATTCTCCAAGACCTTACAGGAGCACCGCCACCATGTCCGCCAAGTCCTCCAGAGACTTTTACAGAATAATCTGTTTGCTAAAGCCCAGAAATGCGAGTTTCATGTCCCCGAGGTCTCCTTCCTGGGATTTATCGTACGAACGGGGCAACTCCAAATGGACCCAGCCAAGACCCTGGCTGTCCGGGACTGGCCTACTCCCAAGTCCGTTAAGGAGGTTCAGCGGTTCTTAGGATTCACTAACTTCTACCGCAAGTTCATCAGGAACTTCAGCTCCGTAGCAGCACCTATGTCGGACCTCACCAAAAGGACTGGTGGTTCCTATGTCTGGTCCCCTCAGGCGGAAAAGGCATTTAATGACCTCAAACACCGCTTTTGCACGGCACCTATTCTGGTTCTCCCGGACACCTCCCAACCATTCATTTTGGAGGTGGACGCCTCGGACAGTGGTGTCGGCGCGGTGCTCTCTCAACGCTTGGAAGGGAAGCTGCACCCCTGCGCTTACTTCTCCCACTGCCTGAGCCCTGCGGAGTCCCGCTATGATGTGGGGGATTGGGAACTGCTAGCGGTTAAACGAGCCCTTGAGGAGTGGAGGCACTGGCTGGAGGGAGCGCAACATCCATTCCTGGTGTGGACGGACCATAAGAACCTGGAGTACCTCCAGCAAGCCAAGAGGCTGAACCCACGGCAGGCTAGGTGGGCTTTGTTTTTCAGCCGTTTCAATTTCACCCTATCATACCGCCCGGGCTCTAAGAACACCAAACCGGACGTGCTCTCCAGGCTGTTCTCACCCAACAACAGGGAGAGTGAAGTTGGGCCTATCATCCCTGTATCCCGGATTGTGGCTCCTGTCTGCTGGGGTATTGAGGAGACTGTTCGACAAGCTCAATGCCGGGACCCTGATCCTGGGACGGGGCCACCGGGCCTCCTGTATGTCCCTCGTCAAGCCCGGGCCAAGGTTCTCCAGTGGGGTCACTCTTCCCCTCTCATCACCCACCCGGGAGCTCGGAGGACCCTGGACTTCCTGAAAATACGCTTCTGGTGGCCTAACATGGAGAAGGAAGTAAGGTCATTCGTCCTGTCCTGTGAGGTCTGCACCAGAACCAAGAACCCGCGACAGCGTCCCCAGGGTCTCCTGCATCCTCTGCCTATTCCCCGTCATCCCTGGTCCCACGTGGCGGTCGACTTCATCACGGGTCTCCCTGAGTCTCAAGGTAACACTGTCATTTTGGTCATTGTGGACAGATTCTCCAAGGCCTGCCGCTTTATACCACTGTGCAAACTCCCTTCTGCCCTTGACACTGCTAAATTGCTATTTAATCACGTCTTCCGAGTCTTTGGTCTTCCACAGGACATTGTCTCTGACCGGGGGCCCCAGTTCTCCTCCCGAGTGTGGCACGGCTTCTGCAAGCTCATCGGGGCCACTGCCAGCCTCTCCTCTGGGTTCCATCCCCAGTCCAATGGCCAGACGGAGAGGCTCAACCAAGACCTGGAAACCACCCTGCGAGGCCTGGCTATGGATAACCCGACATCATGGAGCACCTGGCTGCCATGGGCTGAGTATGCCCACAACACCCTGCAGTCATCGGCCACCAAGCTGTCGCCGTTCCAGTGCCAATTTGGGTTTCAGCCACCTCTGTTCCCGGACCAGGAGGAGGACGCTGGGGTGCCCTCGGTCAACCAATACGTGAGATGGTGTCGCAAGACCTGGAGCAAGGTCAGGAGGACACTCATCCAGACCTCTAGTACCAACCAGACTCAGGCCAACCGCCATAGGAGACCTGCCCACACTTTCCGCCCTGGGCAGCGGGTTTGGCTGTCCACCAAGGACCTTCCGCTGCGGGTGGAGAACCGCAAGCTTGCTCCTCGCTACATTGGCCCCTTCAAGGTTGTACGCAGAGTTAACCCTGTCTCCTACCGGCTCCAGTTACCACGTACGCTAAGGATTAACCCCACATTCCATGTTTCCCTGTTGCGGCCCGTACTGACATCCACGTATGCCCCTGCCCCTAGGAACCTCCCGCCCCCCTGCATCTTTCAGGGTCAGACTGTTTTCACCATGTGCCACCTGCTGGACTCCCGCCGGGTTCGCAGGCATCTCCAATATCTTGTGGACTGGGAGGGCTATGGCCCTGAGGAGCGCTGCTGGGTCCCAGCTCGGGACATACTAGACAAAGAACTTTGTCGGAACTTCCATTCGGCCCATCCTGATCGTTCTGGGAATGTCAGGAGACGCTCCTGGGGGGGTCCTGTTAGGACTGGGACTGTTTTGGCCTCTAGAGGCCGCTGTTATTTCCTTTTCTGGTCATGTTTGTTTTGGCCTCTAGAGGTCACCACTGTGTTCTGTGTTTTGTTTTTGTCTTATTGCCTGTTTCCTGCCCCGCCCTGTCCTTAATTAGTTTGTGTATTTGAGTCATCGGCCTAGTGGGGGGTTTGCTGGATTATCACACCAGCGAACCAGGTTCGAATCCCAGCAAAACTCTAACAACTAGATAACTCATCAACTCCCCGAATCCCAGCCAATCAGTCCCCAAAATTATCGAGTGGGTGAGGCGAGGATTAACTGCCGCCTTTACTATAAATTTTTCCCCTCGGAACAAAATGTGGACCGACACCAACGGGTAGCTGTGAACATCCCCATGCACACACAACACCTTCACCCCCTGTGCGCCGATGAACTGCTCCAGCACCACCTGATTGAGGATTCCCTTGGCGTCGCAGTTGTTGGCCCTCAACCACCACCAGCAGGCGTCCTGGAGCTGCTGGCCAAACGCGAACGGCCGGCCGACTTCCTCCAGCCGCAGAGCGCGGAAGCGCTGTCGTTGTTGTTCGGGGGTGCGCCCCACCCGCTGGAGGACGGCCCGGCGAAGGTCAGCGTAGGCCAGCTGGCGGTCGGTGGGGAGCTGTAGCGCGGCCAGCTGCGCCTCTCCCGTTAGCAGGGGGAGAAGGCGCGCCGCGTGCTGCTCCATCGGCCACCCCGAGGTCTCCGCGACTTGCTCGAAGAGCGTGTTGAATGCCTCGGGGTCGTCCTGCGGGCCCATCTTGGTTAGGATGAGGGGGGACGGGCCCATGGTGGGAGCGCTGGTGGACCCCGCCGACGCGAGGAGGTGCCAGAATGCCTGACGATCTTCCTGCTGCGCCAGCACCAGGGCCTCGAACTGGCGCTCTTGCTCCTTCCGGAGGGTGATTAGCGCCTGGTTCTGGCTCTGCTGGGCCGTGGCAAGGGCATGGACCAGGTCCGCAAAGGGGGAGGACTCCATGGGGCTGTTCTTTTCCTGTGCTCCGTCCCGGGTTTCGGCACCACTGTGGCAGCTCATAGGAGGGGGAAGAGCACAGAAAGACGGCAGGCCAGAATAAAGTTCCATAATGCTATTTATTTGTTCTTTTCAGAGGCAAATATATCCAGTCACACAGAACACACCAGTTGACTGGTTCCAGAGAGAGCTGCCTTCCTCTGCTCTCTCTCTCTTTATATAGGGCGCAGTCACTGGGAAGACACACAAACACAGGTTAATTGACATCAGGTGTAGTGATTCTGCCACTTACTTTCCCTGACTCCACCCTCCTGTCACAGACCGATGCTTGGCCATGCCCCCGTTGCCACAGCGCCCTCTTCCTCTAATCGAGACCCCTTTTGAGAGAATTAGGATGGATCTTGTCGGGCCATTAGGTCAGTCAGCACAAGGATATCACTATTTTAGTTCTGGTGGACTATGCAACGCGATATCCGGAAGCAGTGCTTTTCCACAATATCTCAGCACGCAGTATTGTGGAAGTGGTCTTCTGAAAGAAATCCTGACAGACCAAGGCACTACATTTATGTCACGCACACTGCACAAACTGTATGGGTTATTGGGTATTAAGTCTATCTGCACCAGTGTCTATCACCCACAAATGGATGGCTTAGTGGAATGGTTTAATCAAACCCTCAAAAACTTCATTCGGAAATTTGTAAGTGAGGATGCATGAAATTGGGATAAATGGCTCAAGACCCTGTTATTTGCAGTTTGAGAGGTCCCACAAGCCTCCACAGAGTTTTCACCGTTCTAATTATTATATGGGCAGAAGCCATGTGGCGTTTTGGATGTGCTATGAGAAAATTGGGAGGCGGGACCTCCACCTAGCAAAAATGAAATTCAATATGCTCTCGACCTGTGCACAAAACTCCACACACACTCACTCACTTAACCCAGGAGAATTTGCAGCAGGCACAAGAACATCAAGTATGACGGGGCATGCGCCTTAGAGAGTTCACACCAGGAGACAAAGTGCTCATATTATTGCCCACGTCGAGCTCCAAATTAATCGCCAAGTGGGAAGAGCCCTTTGAGGTCACATGGCAAGTCTGGCACGTTGACTATGAGGTGAGGCGAACAGATAGGGGTGGGGCATTGCAAATTTACCACCTCAACCTGTTAAAATGTTGGAACAAGGGGGTCCCCGTGGCATTGGTGTCAGCAGTTCCCGATAAGGCGGAGCTTGGGCTGGAGGTACAAAAAAAAACCCAAACACCTCAAGCCACTCCGGTCCCTTGTGGAGACCACCTCTTGCTGGCCCAACTCACAGAGGTAGCCAAGTTGCAGAATGAATTTTCCGATGTGTTCTCGGCCCTGCCCAGCCGCACCCACCTCATAGAACACCACATTGATATGCCCCCGGGGGTGGTGGTGCGTAGCCACCCTTACTACTCACCCAAACACAAAAAAAAAGGCAGTCTGGGATGAACTCAAGGCCATGCTCAAAATGGGCATAATCGAGGAGTCCCACAGTGACTGGAGCAGCCCGGTGGTCCTGGTTCCCAAGACCGACAAGTCGGTCTGGTTCTGTGTGGACTATAGAAAGGTCAACGCGCTGTCTAAATTTGATGCATACCCAATGCCTCACATTGATGAGTTGCTCAATCGATTAGGCGCTGCTTGCTTTTATTTGACACTGGATCAAATGAAGGGATATTGGCAGATCCTCTTGACTCCTGTATCCCGAGAGAAAACGGCCTTTTCCACACCGTTTGGGTTACACCAATTTGTCACGCTTCCTTTTGGGTTATTTGGGGCTCCCGTGACATTCCAGCAGCTCATGGACAAGATCCTCTGCCCTCATGCCACTTATGCAGCCGCGTACCTCGATGACATCATTATCTGTACCAATGATTGACCGCGGCATCTGGAACACCTTAGGGCCATCCTAAAGTCACTGAGGTGTGCGGGTCTCACAACTAAGCCAAAAAAGTGTGCAACTGGGCGAGTGGAAGTACGGTATCTGGGTTTCCACTTGGGTCATGGGCAAGTGCATCCCCAAATTAACAAGATCACAGCGATTGTGGCCTGCCCAAGGCCCAAGACCAGAAAGGGGGTGAGACAGTTCCTGGGGCTGGCTGGGTACTATCCAAGGTTCATACCTAATTATTCGGACGTCACCAGCCCGCTAACTGATCTCATTAAAAAGGGAGCACCAGATCTGATCCAGTGGATGAAGCAATGCCAACAGGCTTTCTTCTAAAGGCCCGGTCCCACTGGCCGATGGACACAAAACGTATGCAAAAAGGACACAGCGGACGAGCAAAACTTCGGGGGTGGCTCTATCCATTTTCATCCGCTCCAGAAATGGACAAAATTGGCGAAAATTTGCGAAAACAGAACGGAAAAGAACGGACGTGGGTAGTATATAGCGGGGATGTTAAACGCATGTTCATAGGAAGCCTAGCGGATGAAAGCGGATGGAAGTGGATGACAGCTCCGAAGGGGTTACCGGTGATAACTGAGAAGCGGACGCATAGCAGAAAGAGCGGATGCATAGTGGATGAACGCCTAACGGAAACAAAGGGGATGTTGCGCGGATGTATATCGGATGCAGACCGATTGTCTGCTAGGTGTCCTTCTACATACTCTAGACATACTCCAGACATCCTAAATATACAAGATACATCCCAGATATAAACGCTTTGTCCGTTTTGAATACTTTATATACGAGATGCATACGCTTACATCCTTTCTATTTCCGTGCTACTAACGATGAATAGACTTTTCATGTACCTTATCTTTCCTCCCTCTTTCCGTTTTCAGCTGCAGCGGATGTGAGTTGCGAGGATGCCCAGAGGATGCAGAGAGGATACAGCAGACGTTTAACGGATAATAACGGACATAGAACGTTTGTTGCTCGTATATGTCGCGGATTTACATCGTACACGGCGGAAAGTTCATCCGTTCTAAAAGTTTTGTGCAGCTCAAAACTTTTTGCGCAGATGAAATCACAGTGGACGGATGCTCGATGGATAGAGCGTATGAAGCACGTATGCAATGAGTACACAACGGATGCATAGCGTTTTCCAACGGATGGCAAAGATTTTTTTACGTTTTACATCCTCTTTGCATCCGTAAGTGCAGTGGGACCGGGCCTTAAGGTCAAAGCTGCACTGTGTGGGGGGCCACTTTTACACTCCCCTGACTTCTCTCTCCCCTTTGTTTTACAGATGGATGCATCAGACAGGGGGCTGGGGGCCATTCTCTCCCAGAAGGTGGAGGGCAAGGAACAACCCATACTGTACATCAGCTGCAAGCTCTCGATGTGTGAAGACAAGTACAGCACTATCAAGAAGGAGTGTCTGGCTATCAAGTGGGCAGTCCTCACCCTCTGATACTACCTGCTGGGGCGCCCTTTCACCCTCTGTTCGGACCACATGCCCCTCCAGTGGCTCCACCACATGAAGGATGCCAACGAGCGGATCACCTGTTGGTATTTTGCCCTCCGGCCATTTAAATTTGTGGTGGTCCACAGGCCGAGGGTGCAGATGGTGGTGGTGGACTTCCTGTCCCGTCGGGGGGAGTCTGCTGCAGGCCGGACAGCTCCCCGGCCTGAGTCAGGCGGTGGGGTATATGGCAGCGGGGGCATGGCCGAGCATCAGTTTGTGAATGGAGGGCAGGGTCAGGGAAGGTGGGTGGCCAAGTTGTTACACCTGTTGTCAATTGATGCGTGTGTGTGTGTGTGTGTGTTTCTTGCAGTGATGGTGGAGCATAAGAAGAGTAGGAGAGCAGAGAGGAGGGGAGCTAGGACCAGAGCACGACTGTGTGTGTGTGTGTGTGTGTGTGTGTGTGTGTAGACACATAGGTGTCCTAGAGTGCCGAGTGAGAAGCTGAAAAGATCTTAATAAACGTGTCTCTGAACATTAGCTCCCACCTGCCATGCTTCTGTACTCCACCCACATCAGGGAACTATCACAGAAACTTTTTTACCTAAATCTTTATATTCACTCCCTCTACTGGTCAAATGCATGAAAAAGAGCAAGGCTTTCACAAAACCTGTGTGAATAGATTAGGACAGATCTGTCCTTTTAAGGGACCTTGACTTCTTCTTTCATGCTCGGTTCTCTCTTTCTCCCTGTTTCCTCTCCCTTGCTGTGACACTATCACACTCTCTCCACTGTCCCATATCCCTCATTCAGGTCTTCTCTTTTTCCCATTTCCTCTCTCTCTCATGCTAAGGTATGAAAGTTGGTGAAATAATAGAACATTGGGGAGCTAAGGAGAAAGGCAGGAGGGATGTGTGTATGTGTGGGGGGGAATTGGGGGCATATTTGACAGAGATAGTAGGGGGCTCCACAATGTCTTATCAAAGACTGAGCTATTCAGATGAACCCTGAAACTGTGTGTAACATCTGGGGGATGGGTCTTTTTGAAGCCTTTGTATGCAAGGCCTGAATATAATCGCACTATACTTTCCTCCTGTTTCCTCCTTTTGAAAGTGACACCACTGTCCCAACAGAGGGAAACAGCTGTGAGCTGTGCTGTGACCACTCCACAACCCCTGCCCTCTCTGCTGGTGGCACATTAGAAACCAGCATGCTGATCAAAATGGAAATAGTGGGATGGCTGTGGTGAACTGGCTTCCCAGAGACCACTCAGGACAGATGAGGTCAGCTGTCATATGTGCAACACATTAACCAACCAGCCAAGCCACAATATCACATACAACTCACTAAAATAAAATAAAATAAAATAAAATAAAATAAAAAAGGCAAGCAATAATTCAATTTCATGCCAGGTTTAACTTCTAATCCTGCCCTGTGTAAGCTTAGCTACTCATACAAAAGCCTGAAGTTTCTTATGCTTCACTATGACAAATTCCATTAAATTACAGATAAATCACGATGAGAAGAAGAAGCCTTTATTTGTCACATGCACACTTAAGCACAGTGAAATTCCTCCTCTGCATTTAACCCATCTGAAGCAATGAACACACGTACGCGCGCGCACACACACACACACACACACACACACACACACACACACACACACACACACACACACACACATACCCAGAGCAGTGGGCAGCAATGCTACAGCGCCTGGGGAATAGTTGGGAGTTAGGTGCCTTGCTCCAGGCCACTTCAGCCCAACCTCAGGCTGCCCTAGGTTAACCTAACCACATGTCTTTGGACTGTGGGGAAAACCGGAGCACCCGGAAGAAACCCATGCAGACGGGGAGAACATGCAAACTCTACACAGAAAGGCCCCTGTTGGCTGCTGGACTCGAACCCAGAACCTTCTTGCTTTGAGGCGACAGTGCTAGCCATTACACCACCATGCCGCCCAGTGTCACCAATAAAACATAAAAGTGCATTCAAAGGAAAAATACATTAAACACATACAGTAGTCTACTAAAAATCCAAATTTTAGGAAAGTGAACGAGTTAAACTTATATTTTAGAGTCTGTTAAGGTGCTCTTAAGGTAAACAATAAGATACAGTAAAATTACTTTTTTATTTCTTTATACTAGATGTATTTACAACATGAGCGCTGAAGCTCTATGCTGTTTCCAATTAGCTCTGGACTGATTCCAGTACAATAACATTTTCAATTCACTTGTACCTGTTCCTGACTTACATTTCCTTTAATCAACTATAATTTCATTTAAAATTTGCAGTAGAACTCCAGTGAGTGGACTCAGGCAAATTTTATGAGATCGTATCAGTATATGATGTACGATACATTATAAATCCTATACTGAAGGACGAATGATGGATGGTCATACACTATAGCCCACTGTTACAGCTATTTAATAAATAAATGAATTAAAGTCCCTTAGAGAATACCGTTGGCCATATACAGGTAGTCGTCGACTTATGACTGCGTTTGGTTACGACTGACCGGTCGTAAACCGATCTGGTCGTAAGTCGGCCTACGTTAAATGAATGTAAGTATATTGTGATGTGTAATGATATTGTAATCATCTTAAAGTCTTATTTTATCAACATTTTCTTATTTCATTACCTTGGCTCATTATTTGGTTTAAGTCAAACACTGCATACTACACTGCGTACAGTACAATTCGTTTAATATGTGCAAAACAAAAAATACGAAATACAGGTATGAAAAATAGAAAACATTTTAGTTTGAGACATACCAAAATACAAATATAAAACATAGCAAAATACAAAACTTAGTGACCGCTGGCATCACTGGTGCTTGGCTGTGGGTCATCTACATCATCATCAGCTGTTGCAGTGCTCGGGCTGGCGGGAGCATTTGCTCGTTTCATAAACCAGGAGCTGGGGCGGAAACTGTCGTACATTCAGCTAGCTCAGCTGGGAAACACTTGCCAGTCATAACCAGATGGTCATAAAGTCGATCAGTCGTAAGTTGCATAGGTCGTAAGTTGACGACTACCTGTATACAGTACTCTGCAAAAGTTTTAGCACCCCTTTTTCGGACAAACTTTATTATCAATTTTTATTTGATGACTTCTACATTATTGAGTCAGTATAAAATATTATAGAGTTCCAAACGTTAGTTTTCCAGCACAAAATTAAATGTTTGTATGTCAGGAAAGAAAGCAGTATATTAGTACAGAAAAGACCACTTTCAAGACAAAAAAATAATGAATGCCGATGGGTTTTGCTGGAAAAATAAGAAGCAAATACAACAAAGAGTCCAGAAGAACTGTGGCTGGTTCTGAAAGGTGCTCAGTAAAACTTACAGCTCATTTCCTTATAAAACTGCACTAATTGTCCCTGAGACTACTATTTCTTTTTAAGCAAAGGGATGTCACACCAATTATTGATTTTGTTTCATTTATTACTGTTTACCCTTCTTTAAAGTAATTTGTTAATGTAGAAACTTTTTTTATGTATGATTTATTTATAGAAATTTCAATACAAAACTTGCACAAACTTGCACGCGTGGGTTTCCTCCGGAAATGACAAGAAATGAAAAGAATACATGAGACATAGAAATGGTGAGGATACACAATAGTGACAATACAACCCCCCACCCCCCCAGATCAAACAAACAACTAAAGGGCAATTCCATGTAAATGTCAACCTCACCATGCAAAAATAAAGCAACATGTAATACATCAAAACCACTCCCAGAGATATCACCTAGGCCTGTATTTTACAGATGTGAATAAGTTGAACCAATTTGTAACCAACCTAATGTGTCACTGTCAGTCTTTCTTTCTTATAATGTAAAACCCAAGCTAAAATCAATTTTGATCATGTACAATTCTATATTATTGCCACAAGCCACAGAAATGTATGCTAAAATCCACAAAACAGCAAAACAATAGCCATCCTAAATATTATTTAAGAACTTTGATAGTTTTAGCTGATATTTAGAGAGTTTTTCAAAGGGTTATGGTGGTTAAATTGCTGATTTTCTAAACATATGCCATGTCTATTTCAGACGCGTCACATCCATAACGGAATTTCGTCACATCCATAACGCTGACTTTTCCTTCCGAAACTCTGCATGAAATACAAAATATTTTAAACAAAGATTTTTTAATATTCACCTTGGACCCCTCTATCAAATGGATATCTCCATTTCGACATTAGGTTTACAATTTCACAGAGTTTGATAAAAATGTACAGTCACCCAAGAAAAGTGATACTTTTTCTGTCACGTCCATAAAGCATCTTTTATTGGCGTTTTCTGGCATGCCCTAGATGTACTATGGGAATTGTTCTTGTTCTATCACTTCTCCAGTATGGTACAGCCTTAAAATATGCAACACCTGTTTAAATACTGGGAGACAATAAAACATGCACTGGGTCATTTGTTGCCATTTTGAGTTCAAGTGTCACGTCCATAACGCTGGAATTGCTCTAAAGCAATTTGACACAAACAGAAAAGAAAACAAAAAACAAATTAAAAAAAGAAAAAACACAACAACTGGCTGTTAAATGCTAGCAGTGGCATATTGTAAAAAGACAAGCTTATACTCATACACTCTCCAACCCTTCAACTCTCTCACTCATAACTACTCACACACACACACACACACACACACACACACTGTACACAGTCACACACATAAGCACATCCACTTGCATTAGGTGAGCAATGTAAAGACTGTAAATAAGTAAACAAAAACATCTCATCTCATCTCATTATCTGTAGCCGCTTTATCCTGTTCTACAGGGTCGCAGGCAAGCTGGAGCCTATCCCAGCTGACTACGGGCGAAAGGCGGGGTACACCCTGGACAAGTCGCCAGGTCATCACAGGGCTGACACATAGACACAGACAACCATTCACACTCACATTCACACCTACGGTCAATTTAGAGTCACCAGTTAACCTAACCTGCATGTCTTTGGACTGTGGGGGAAACCGGAGCACCCGGAGGAAACCCACGCGGACACGGGGAGAACATGCAAACTCCACACAGAAAGGCCCTCGCCGGCCACGGGGCGCGAACCCGGACCTTCTTGCTGTGAGGCAACAGCGCTAACCACTACACCACCGTGCCACCCCAAACAAAAACATATAAATAATAATAAACAAACAATATTAAAATAAATATATAAACCAAGAAACAAACAAACAAAAAAAGAGTAGTGCTACATGCTGCTAATATGTGCTACCAAAAGTCTAGTTGAAACAGGGTATTGGTGCGTTGGTGGAGCAACTCAATCAGTGGTGGCAGTATCTAGTTGAAGAGACCTAACATGCTCTGAGAAGGGCTCCCAGACCTTACAGAACTTACTAGAGGAGCCACGCAAAGAGTACTTAATTTTTTCCAGAGTCATAAAATGAAGAGCATCCTTAATCCATTGAGAGTGTGTGTGGGGGGGGGGGGGGGGGGTGGGGGGGGTGGGGGGGGGGTGAGAGGTCTTCCAATGTAGCAATATGTCACGCCTCGCTAAGAGTGACAGAAAGGCCACAAGTTCACAAAAGTAGGATGGTAATGAATGGCCAATAGGTAGGACACCAAACAAGGCAACCAATGGTGAGGGACAGATGTTGGTAGACGTGATAGCTGAGAGAGTGTCAAAAACACCCTTCCAGAATGGCGCAAGGACAGGACAAGCCCAGAACATATGACCAAGACTAGCCGGTCCTAAATGGCACCGGACACAGCTTGAATCTACACCTGAGTAAATAGGAGCTAGTTTACTTTTGGACCAATGAACCCTGTGCACTACTTTGCATTGTAAGACTCCATGCCGGGCACAGACAGAGGATGAGTGGACCCATCTCAGAGCATGCTCCCACAACACAGGGCCTATCTCTATATTCAGATCAGCCGACCAAACAGTACATAGGGCATCAGAAGCTGAAGATTTGTGTACAAGAAGAGTGTAGTAAATCCTTGATATGGTACCTTTCCGGTAAGGGTTAATTTTGAGGATAGTGTCTATAAGCATGGGAGAATGTATGGTGGGGAAGCTGGGAATTAATGTAGAAACTTTGAATTTCATTATTTTTGAAGGCAACTTTAATCTACAGTATTTCTTTGCATGTGCAAATACTTCTGTACAATACTGTAATTCAAACATTAGAAATGATGGTAATAATCATTAGTAATAACAGCAGCATTACTTACATCCTACATACAACAGACCAGTAAGAATAAAAGATGCCGTTTATTTATGCGGCCTGTTTTAAATGTTTATATATTAATTTAACTTTAAATATTATAATAATGTTTTAATAACATTCTTTTTATAATATGTTGGGTTTTTCTCCTCCACTAGCTACGACAATGGCTCAGTCTCTGTAACATTTCCGCTATCGACCACAAGATGGCGGTCGACACTACGGCTACATCTGAACCCATACACTATCATCTTAAATAGTAGGCACTACAGTGTTAACTGATCAGAGGCTGGTTAACACACTATTGAGGTACACTATATAGTACGACACACTGTGTTTTGGATACTGTTCTTATAGGCTAAAAAACAAACTGCAATTTATTTGAGATATAAGACTATAAAAGGATGACTGAGCAATATTACCAAGATTTATAAGAATAGAGCTGGGATTAAATTGCCTGGACTGAATCTCAAATGAATCTGTTTTTGATGCACACTACATAGGGAGACATTTCATTCATTTTACACACACACACACACACACACACACACACACACACACACACACACACACACAGAGAACTGTGCAAAAGTCTTAGGCACCCTAATATTTTTCATATAAACTTTGTTATAGATTTCTATTTGATATATTCTAGATTACTGAGTCAGTACAAAAACATTTTAGAGTTCCAAACGTTTGTTTTCCAGCACAATATTATTATTTTTTTTTGTATCTGAGCAGCATATTACATAAAAGACCAGTTTTCAGGTTAAAAAAGAAAACATAATGAAGGCTACTGGGTTTTGCTGCAAAATTAAGAAACGAGTGTGACAGTCAAAGTGTCCAGAAGAACTGTAGCTGGTTCTGTAAGATGCTCAGTAAAACCTACAGCTCATTTCCTTATAAAACTGCACTAACTGTACCTGAGACTATTTTTTTTTAAAGCAATAGGTTATTTCACACCAAATATTGACGTTGTTTCATTTATTATGGCTTACTGCTGTTTATAGTCTTTTTAATGTTAAAATGTTAAAACATTTAATTTCATTATTTTTAAGCCATTTAAGACTTTTGCACACACACACACACACACACACACACACACCATATACCATATATATATATATATATATATATATATATATATATAGAGGCGGCACGGTGGTGTAGTGGTTAGCGCTGTCGCCTCACAGCAAGAAGGTCCTAGGTTCGAGCCCCGGGGCCGGCGAGGGCCTTTCTGTGCGGAGTTTGCATGTTCTCCCCGTGTCCGCGTGGGTTTCCTCCGGGTGCTCCGGTTTCCCCCACAGTCCAAAGACATGCAGGTTAGGTTAACTGGTGACTCTAAATTGACCGTAGGTGTGAATGTGAGTGTGAATGGTTGTCTGTGTCTATGTGTCAGCCCTGTGATGACCTGGCGACTTGTCCAGGGTGTACCCCGCCTTTCGCCCGTAGTCAGCTGGGATAGGCTCCAGCTTGCCTGCGACCCTGTAGAAGGATAAAGCGGCTAGAGATAATGTGATGTGATGTGATATATATATATATATATATATATATACGGTATATGTGTGTGTGTGTGTGTGTGTGCAAAAGTCTTAAATGGCTTAAAAATAATGAAACCTACAGTGTCTTTCAAAAGTATTAATTCCCCTTGGTGTTTGTCCTGTTTTGTCGCATGACAAGCTGGAATTAAAGTAGATTTTTTGGGGGTTAGCACCATTTGATTTACACAATGTGCCTACCACTTTAAAGGTGCAAGCTGTCTTTCATTATGACACAAACAATAATGAAGATGAACAAAGCAGAAATCTGGAGTGTGCACAGGTATTCAACCCACAATGTCAATACTTTGTAGAACCACCTTTGGCTGCAATTACAGCTGCAAGTCTCTTGGGGTATGTCTCTATTAGCTTAGCACATCTAGCCACTGGGATTTTTTTGCCCATTCCTCAAGGCAAAACTGCTCCAACTCCTTCAAGTTAGATGGGTTGCGTTGGTGTACAGCAATCTTCAAGTTATGCCACAGATTCTCAACTGGGCTTTGATTAGGCCATTCCAAGACATTTAAATGTTTCCCTTTAAACCACTCCAGTGTAGCTTTAGCAGTATGTTTAGGGTCATTGTCCTGCTGGAATGTGAATCTTCGTCCCAGTCTCAAACCTCTGGCTGACTCAAACAGGTTTTCCTCCAGAATTGCCCTGTATTTAGTGCCATCTATCTTTCCTTCGATCCTGACCAGCTTTCCTGTCCCTGTAGATGAAAAATATCCCCACAGCACGATGCTGCCACCACCATGCTTCACTGTAGGAATGGTGTTCTCAGGGTGATGGGTTTGCGCCACATATGGCATTTCCAATGATGGCCAAAAAGATTAATTTTAGTCTCATTTGACCAGAGAATCTTCTTCCATGTGTTTGGGGAGTTTGCCACATGCTGTTGGGTAAACTCCAAACGTGTTTTCTTTTTTTCCCCTTTAAGCAATGGATTTTTTTCCTGACCACTCTTCCATAAAGCCCTGCTCTGTGGCGTGTATGGCTTAAAGTGGTCCTATGGACAGATGCTTCCATCTCCGCTGTGGATGTTTGCAGCTCCTTCAGCATTATCTTTGGTGTTTTTGTTGCATCTCTGATTAATGCCCTCCTTGCCTGGTCTGTGAGTTTTGGTGGGCAGCCTTCTCTTGTCAGGTTTGTAGTGGTGCCATTTTCTTTTCATTTTGCTGTAATGGATTTAATGGTGCTCCATGGGATGTTTTTTATAACCCAACCCTGATGTATACTTCTCCATAACTTTATCTCTGACCTGTTTAGAGTGCTCCTTGGTACTCATGTTACTTGCTTAGTAGTGTTGCAGAGTCAGGGTCCTTCCAGAACAGGTTGATTTATACAGATATCATGTGACAGATCATGTGACACTTTGATTGCACACAGGTGGAGGTTAATCAACTAATTATATGACTTATGAAGTGAACTGGCTGGACCAGCTCTTGTTTAGGGGTTTCATATGAAAGGGGGTGAATACCTATGTACACTCCAGATTTCTGTTTTTTCATCTTAATTATTGTTTGTGTCACAATAAAAAAATAATTTGCACTTTTAAAGTAGTAGGCATGTTGTGTAAATCAAATGGTGGTAACCCCCCAAAACTCTATTTTACTTCCAGCTTATAATGTGTCAAAACAGGGGGATGAATACTTTTGCAAGACTCTGTGTACCCCTATATATATATATATATATATATATATATATATATATATATATATATATATATATATATATATATATATTTCCTCACACTAATGTGTTTCACGTGTGTAGGGTCAGTGTAGTGTTTAAGAGGACTCTTATTTAAATTATCTCTAACATTTATTTGTTGTGCTGGAGACCATCCTATACATGGAAAATTAAATTTTATGTAGAACTACTTTAAATAACAAAAAACTTACATTATTTTTGTGTGTGCACCATTTATATAAATCTGATAATTGATTTTGTACTATATTTTATTCATTAGGCTATTCATTAGCCGAATGAATGAATAGATGGATAGATGGTGGCCAATGTCTATGAATGTCTATTTGCCAATGTCTCTGAATGAAGCTTCATTGTGTCACTGTACACCACAAACAATGTGGTACAAGTGATGGCATGAAGTAGACAATGATGACAATACACACTCAAAAAAAAAAAAAGATACTAAACTGTACCTTTCACTGGAGTCGGACCCACAAGGGTACATCTTCTGTACATTCACATGATCAACACATATAAAACACACACTAAAGGTACAGAAGAGGTACTCTTGTAGATACCAATCCAATGACAAGGAAAAGGAGAGTTTACTAATATTTCTTGTAAGAGTGTAAAAATTTACTGTCAAGGTAAGGCAAACAGAAGGGACTCTCCAAAATCACGTTCCAAAATGCATTGAAATCATTAAAAAATAATCCATGTTCACAAAGAGAGGCTATTTACTGACTTACAATGACCAAAGTTTGTTGATTATAGTGTGATTAATCTGAATGGCCTAAATGTGAATATTTTCCACTTATTTCAGAGAAGTTAAAGGAGCTGACTGCAGAGTCATCTGAAATTAACTTTTTTTCTTTAAATTGTGCATGGCATTTTCCTATGTCTTGCAAGAACAATATCATACGGATGAGATGTGATCATTTTGATGTCCTGAGAGTTGCTTTCCTCTGTTTTGGGCTCGAATATCCTACCTCTTGAGGTAAACAGTATGGTCCTATGGAAACAGCCAAATGCAAGGAGCTTTAACTAATTAGCATAATTATAGAACTGCGTAGGGGCCGCATGGTGGTGTAGTGGTTAGCACTGTTGCCTCACAGCAAGAAGGTTCTGGGTTCGAGCCCAGCGGCCGACGGGGGCCTTTCTGTGTGGAGTTTGCATGTTCTCCCCGTGTCTGCGTGGATTTCTTCCGGGTGCTCCGGTTTCCCCCCCAGTCCAAAGACATGCAGGTTAGGCTAATTGGTGGCTCTGAATTGACCATAGGTGTGAATATGAGTGCAAATGGTTGTTTGTCTTTATGTGTCAGCCTTGCGATGACCTGGCGACTTGTCCAGAGTGTACCCCACTTCTCGCCCATAGTCAGCTGGGATAGGCTCCAGCTTGCCTGTGACCCTGCACAGGATAAGCGGTTACAGATAATGGATGGATGGATGGAACTGCATCACACCAAGATGGCGATGCATGGAAAACATCATGACTCTACATCGACTTCAGAGAGCTTTGAGTCACAGGTATGTAATTTGTGGTTGACATTCGTGAATAAATTCATGAAACAAAAGACGACTATCTCTTTTCTCAGTTACTGCTTTTTGTTATTGTTTCTTTCTGTGTAAGATCAAAACATTAGCTGTATAACTTCATACTTGCTACCGTGGGGTTAAGCCCATGCATTCTAAGGCTAAGATAGCTAAGCACTAGCTAAAATGATTTGGTTATCTGTCCAGAAAAATTATGTCATCGAATCTTACTCTATCTCGAAGTTGCACTCACTAGGTAGGCTTTCCTTTTCTTTTCTGCTGACTTTTGGCTGACGGGAGAGCGGAGTCTGCCATGTTTGCCCATGTCGACTTGTTTTGGTTAAAAGTAGGTCAAACATGCCTCACGGTGGTCATGTAATAGTGTTGCTCACTTGCTTCGGCAATCTCCGGAATCATAAAATCAGGGGCATAGCTGGGGGGGAGTCCTGGGGTGCCCGTGACCCGCCCTTTGTTGGACCATACATTTTTTCAATAGCTGCATAAGAATATTAGAAAAGCGCCCACTGTAATTTTTCTAACATTTTTTTTAAACTAGATTGTCACCTCAGCTTCATTAGGGTTTCTATAACCTTGTAAGGACTTCCTGTGGTTTGGGCACGAAAACCCAGTTTGTCAGAGTGTGTGCGGGAGAGGCGGATGTAAGTGCAGATATGTTAAATTATACACAGTGCAATATGAGCATAAAGTGCGTGAAACGCACACAACAGGCAAACAGTCCGAAACAGCAGGCAAAGTCATAATCGAGGAAACAGGAAGGAGGTCAATCGAGGTGCGGACAGAATATCAGAGGCAAAACTATACAAGATCAAGGGACGAGAAACAGGAGTCGAAAAACCAGGAAGTCAACAAGGACAGGGAACAAGGCTCAGTAAGGCACACTAGATGCAGCATAATACTTTGCATCATCTTTGCATGGGCGCAGTCCTTAAATAGCCTAAACATAGTTCATTGATTAAAAAGACAGGTGTTCTTTGTTAACGGCGCTCGTGACGGAGCTCGTTAGGCGCGCGCGCAGGAGGTGCACCTTCAGGTGTACGAGCCAAGGCGTGCAGGACTGACACAGTTCTGCGCAAGCGCAACATGAACGCACTAGAAAGCATGGTCAAGCTGCCAGTGTAGCTGCAGTCTTTTTAGTTGCGACTTACGAGTATTTCCTCTTGTGTTAATAATTCGCCATGTCAAAACAAGCAAAACTTTCCTCCTTTCGACATTAAGTGAGGTAAGCAATTTATTATATATATTTTTTCCATCAAAGTTGCATTTTGTGGCTTCAAAACTATGTTTTAGTGTGCCATTTCTACAACACAACATCAAGAAAACGTGGAAGAAACAGCAATAATGGAAGAGCCGGTTTCTAAGCTACCTAAAACTAGCAATGGTAATTATTTTTTGTTACATAATGTACTCAGGCTCAGGGCCATAGCCAGCATTTTAAAATCACCGAGGTCTGTGATGCACAAAGCACGCGCCAAAAATTTTTCGACATATTTAAATGAGAGGGGTGAATTACACGTCACACAAGAGATCTATTCTTGAAATTACTTTTAATGGTGTTTGAACTGAATATCATCAGTTTTGAAAAAAAAAATCATGTATGTGGCAAGAGTAAGAATAATTTAAGCTTGTTTAATGGTTTGATCTGGCCCAAGCAATGAGGACAAAACTGCGTTCCTTCGAAAATGTAAATTTAACAGCTTCATGAAAGTGCGCTGATGGTTACCATGAAAAACCCGTGTCTGCTGCACTGCGTTCCTCCCCCGAGTCGTGCGCTCATTCGTTTTTGTGTTCTTGGTCTCAGAGCCACGCGCACGAAACAGACACAGAAGACAGAATCAGTGTTTAACAATGCACTTTTTACGGAGGCGTTTTAATGTTATTCTTTATTTTTTTTTATCCAGTTGAATATTTAGCCTACAAATGTATTTTCAGCTCTTAAAAATGACCGAGGTCCGAACCTCGGTGGCCTCATAGCTGGCTACGGCCATGATAGGGTTGCCAGTCAGTGTGTGCCCCCGCCCCTTTGAAAAATCCTAGCTACGCCCCTGAAAATATGGGACACATTTTATCTTGGCAAAACATTTACATACAGGATACACGGTGTGTGTGAAGCAGTGAAACATCTTGAAACTCCAACAGCAATAGAAATAAAACATTTTGCCCAGAATTCAACTTTGCAGTCAGTACATTTAAGCTTTGAAATCAGGTGCTACTGAGACACTGCACAGAGAAACAGACAGTGGGATCCAGCAGAAAGGGACCACAGTCTCCTCTTTAATGTAAATCAAGGCAAATGTGACAGTTTTGGCTTTAGTTAAAACGGAGCTGTAATTGAATCACCAGCCAGGCCAGATGTTCGCAGATGTCGATCGACTTGCAATTTTCTCTTTACAGCTGCACTTAAAAGCCGTCCACATCTGTTAAACGATTACAGAAAGAACGCATAGGCTATATCAAGGCTTAGCAAATAATATCTATCTGAATTAAAGAGCCATGTTGGATGAGGAAAAGAAGAAATTTGGTCTGTCTGCTCTCACGCAGCGCATAAACCGAGTTATTAAATTGTTGCTCTGTGGTGGTGATTATGGACCATTTAAATTAGCCTCAAGTAGGCAAAAAGTTGCTCAAATACACATCGATCATCCTGTCAGAGTCCCGCCCCGCCCTCTGATAGCTGATTGGCTGCATCTCTGACACGTCACCAGAGGAGGGTCTTCAAACAAACGTAGCTCCTTGTTCTGCTGTAATTTAAGCGCAAGCTGATGACGGGGGAAGCGACCCGTTCCGTCTTTACTGTAGGTGGGAAACGATGTGACAACCTTCCGTCACATTTAAAACAGTCAGGCTGTTAGTGAGCTGTTCTTTCCCTGTACAGTCAGCAGACTCTGTAATGACTGTATCAGGGCCAGGAACGGAACACGTCGCCGAAGACGGAGAACTGATCTGAAGTTACTTTTTACACAACTCGGATTATATTATCGGTCGCTGTGATTTACTCCTAAAAAAAAAAAAAAAAGATCTGAATTATTTACTCGGGCAGTCAGTTTGGTGGCTATTCCCCAGAGTCTCCATCCATCGGAAAATAAAGGTATGTTGAACAAAACACATTCTTCTTCCAGGGTTTCATATCCTGCTCATGTGATTTCTTCTTCTTCAACTCATAACTCAGACCACTGCACACTTTCTACTCGACTTCAGTGCCATTGTTTTTGATGATGACCTGAGATCAGACGCGTTTACATGGGATTACTTTACTGTGCGAGTTCATTTCTTTTTCCTTTATTCTCTCTTTTCTTTCTCCTCCCTATTGAGGACCCACTTTTGCTGACTTCTAGGCCACTTCTGTGGAGACTTCACGTCTCTCCTGTGCAGAAATTATGCTCAATAGGGAATCTCAGCCATCGCCTGAGTGTTAATTTAAAGAGAGAGAGAGAGAGAGCGAGAGAGAGCTGTTATAATGAAATGGTGAGGCGTGCAGTTATGGCCCCAGAGCGCATTATTAAAAGAGGAGGATATATTACTGAAGTGCCTTAGCTCCAACAGGCTCGGCTTATTGCTCACTGCCTTCTGCTGCTATTTATAGAGACTAAAGCTGCACTGAGCGCTCGGACTTCAACTATTTATTTTAATTAGGCAATTACGCGTCACTCACTCTGCCATATGCACATAGTTAGGTATAAAGGGAATCGACCTAACACAAGACCTTTGAACAAGAGATTCGTTTCTGTCTTTATAAAGTGCAATGCTTCGAAATGCTGTTTTTTAAAGGTCCACAAACTTCTGTTTTTAGGCATTGTTGTTGTTGAAACAACCTCAAGCTATATAGTCTGCAGAATAAGATTTAAAGCAGGGAGCACAGATATGATTTTTCCCATCTGATACACATCACTGTAGAGGGAAGAAATCACTGTTGAACTCTTCTAACTTAAAAGCTCTTTCATGCATAGGCTGCCTCAAATGTTTAAATCTCCCAATCCAGGTCCTCAGACTCGATCAGCACGTTGATGCATTAATGCCATGTGATTTATTTCTGCAAAAGCACGCATCGCTCGGGAAGCGCAATCCATCAGTCAGTGCGTGCGCATGCGCGCGCGCACACACACACACAGGGCGGTGTCGTGTTTCTCTTCATCACCTCGCGCCCTGTTTTCCTGCTTATTTCATTAATCAGTCCGTCTAGAAGGAGCCGAACCGAGTCCTTCTCTCCGAGCCTGACAGTTGTTTGTTTGTTTAACTCTATGCAAAACTCCCCAAGTTAGTTTTAGTGCGGACTTTGTGAATGTTGAATGAAAACACAAGCTCAAAAACAGTATTATAATTTCTTCACACAGAAAACTCAAGCTGATCGAGTCCAAAAATTTCAGAGGAGTCGACTCGTGTTGACTCCATGTGTTGTTCGTAGGCTAGTTCGTAAAATAAGAGTCATAAACACCAAAACTAAAACAAGGCACAATGAAAGGGCATGCGATAAAACAGTACAGTATACTAGCATTGACATTAGCAAGGTTAACAAGACGTTTTGACACAGCTGACATTTTTGTTCACAACATAACAGGATGCTAACGTTAGCTAAATTAGCTTAGCTCCTCCGGCTAGGTGATGGACGGTTTTGCTTTATTATAGGTGTTTTGCTGTAAACGTGACAAGTAAAATCCTACCAGACTGTTAACTGTGGTGTGAGGTGAAACATTTTTCAGATAGTGATATCAGGATATTGTTTTCTCGCTTGTCGTTGTCTTTTTTTCTTTTTCTTTTCTGCTGTGTCGACTCGGAGTCAACTTCTGTACAATAATGCCTAGGATTGGAGAATCGACTCTTTAGAGAATCGACTCTTTAAAGAATCGACTCCCGGCCAAGCTGTGTTTAGTAGTGTATATGGCAGTGTAGTGTTTTGGTTAGAGCGCAGTTTAAACTTATCTCATTATCTCTAGCCGCTTTATCCTGTTCTACAGGGTCGCAGGCAAGCTGGAGCCTATCCCAGCTGACTACGGGCGAAAGGCGGGGTACACCCTGGACAAGTCGCCAGGTCATCACAGGGCTGACACATAGACACAGACAACCATTCACACTCACATTCACACCTACGGTCAATTTAGAGTCACCAGTTAACCTAACCTGCATGTCTTTGGACTGTGGGGGAAACCGGAGCACTCGGAGGAAACCCACGCAGACACGGGGAGAACATGCAAACTCCGCACAGAAAGGCCCTCGCCGGCCACGGGGCTTGAACCCAGACCTTCTTGCTGTGAGGCGACAGCGCTAACCACTACACCACCGTGCTGCCCTAAACTTATTATAATTTGTGTTTATTCTGATTTTAAGTATTACTAAAACTAAAACAGCTACGTAAACACACTCCAGGCTTTCTATGAGTTTGTTCACTTTATTCTGGGGTTTTGATCTTAGCCCCTGTCGTCACTGCTGGGCTGAAGCGCACACTGAGGTGCTGGTGTGGAGTCGAGAAACTTCTGTGAGGGAGGAGATAAAACGCTAAAGGTTTTGAACCTGTAGCTTGAGTGTTTTGGAGGGGGATTAATTTACCCAAGTTCTCAGAGGGGTAATATAATTGTTCTGCATTGAAAAAGCAGATGTTCCCCCAGGGTCCCATTCATGAACATTGTCTCTCACTCTCAGGTCTGCGGCAGAGGGATGATTAAAAAGCCTGGGATTTGCTTTGTCATGATATTAACTGCAGGCAAAAGTATTTCAAGAGCAGGGTAATTTGCATAGTGCAGGCAGCTGGACACAAATAACTGTGTTTCCTTTGCAGAAAGGGTGTCAAACACGTCCTCTTTCCGTCTTGAATACATTTAAAGCATAGGGCTGCATAGGGGATAGATGAAAAAAAATAATGCAGTAACATTGATGGGGCGGCACGGCGGTGTAGTGGTTAGCGCTGTTGCCTCACAGCAAGAAGGTCTGGGTTCGAGCCCCGTGGCCGGCGAGGGCCTTTCTGTGCGGAGTTTGCATGTTCTCCCCGTGTCCGCGTGGGTTTCCTCCGGGTGCTCCGGTTTCCCCCACAGTCCAAAGACATGCAGGTTAGGTTAACTGGTGACTCTAAATTGACCGTAGGTGTGTGTGTGAATGGTTGTCTGTGTCTATGTGTCAGACCTGTGATGACTTGGCGACTTGTCCAGGGTGTACCCTGCCTTTTGCCCGTAGTCAGCTGGGATAGGCTCCAGCTTGCCTGCGACCCTGTAGAACAGGATAAAGCGGCTCGAGATAATGAGATGAGATGAGTAACAGTTATCCCTCTTGATTGATCAGAGCAGTATGAACTTATTTTAATTATTTATTTTAGTTTCATTTTTTTTTTAGGATATCTAACCGAACTGATCATACGTATATTTCTGCAAAAGAAAGTTTCTGTCTATAACAATTTACCATTGCACTGCATGAAGCCACTAATCTGCTCCTCAGTCTTTGAGTCAATAGTGTTGGAATTAGTTGGAACGGGCAACTTGTCAGCCCTCCAGCAGGAAGCCAGGCGTGTAGCTTCATGTCAGGTTTAGGATATTTGGAACGTGTCGCCCTTTTTGCAGAGGAAGTGCTAACGCAGCTTGTTGCACAGGGATATTAGACCTGTTTAACCAGTTCTCACAGTTGAAAGTAAGGCAGTATTACAGAGGGACACACCTTCAAGATTACCTGGAGAAGAAGAAGAAGAAGAAAAACAATTGTCTTTTATCAGTTGTTGATTTTTTTTTTCCTGAATCATATTCGTTCAAAAAAATGGAGGGCAATGATGCTAATCATTCTGGGTAAGGCAATCAGTTTCACTCTAGGTGCTTCAGCTGCTTTAAAGCTCTTAACTAGTGAAACACAGGACATGGACAACAGAAGGCAGAGGAAAAGACGCCTGAGTTATGTTCCTGAAGACGGAAAGCTTGATATCATTGCACTGCCTGACCGTTTGCATGGCTTGTGGGTTAAATATATTCATACTTTGCCAATACACGCATCACATTGTCTTGATTTTACAACAGTGGGTGGTATTGTTTCTGTATTTCTGTGTCCGATGCAGTTGTGGGAAAGCATGTGGCCAGCAATGAGCCTGGAAAGAGTGTGGACTTGAAAAAAAGTGTTTGCGCTTGGTTGGAGCAGGACACGCAGCCTTCCTGTTGCCTTCCATCATCCCACTGGCCCCTGCTTGACCTCTTCAATCAGAAAAGCTCAGTCATGGCCCCTGGCCTTGCTTTAGCATCTGCTGTCTGCTGCTAGTTGACCTTTTTTCAGGAGAACACAGAGAGGAAACGACATGTGCAAGAGCCTGAGATAAGCATAAAGCCCAAGTCTTTCCTCCTTGCCTCTGCTTCACGTCAGGGCCTCTTAATGTGGAGAACTCAATGGTCTCAGCCCTTTCCGTAACCCGGTAGACGTGATAACCTGTTATTTCACTGTGGCAATTTAAAAATTTTATATGATGATGATTAAGTCATATTTTGTCATGGTTTATCATCAAAATATTCAGTTTTTAAAAATATGACAGGTTAAGCTGTGCATGTCTCATTGGATCAATTTTTTAGGCTAAAAAGATCCTTGAAAGCGATCATATTCAGGATAGGAACAGAATAATAGGATTGCTTTTGCAGACAAGGATCTATTCACCTTTTGGCAAAATAAGACACTTAAAGTACCAGCAATCTTATTGTGATTCACACAAAGACTCAACACCAATTTAAAAAACAAACAAAAAAAACCTATAGATATGCAATTTTGAGTGATGTCTAGTAATACTAAGTCTAATTGGTTTAAGATGTTTTGGCCAATCCAAGTGACTTTTTAAACATCAGTTTTAAGGATACAACAATGCTTCATGGCATGATCATGAGTTCTTGTGGTATGATGTGTCAATCAAACTTGCTTCATTTGTGTTTTAACCTCAAGCCTGATTTAGCCCCGTTACTATGGATGACAACATCTCAGCCTGTTTTTGTCATTGCGGTGTGTTTAAAAATTATACTGTATGTCTGGCATGTACTTGACCTTCTCATTGAGAAAATATGAGGAAGAAACCTTGAGATGAACCAGACTCAAAATGGAACCCATCCTCTTCTGAGTGACTGAGTGGGATTATGTTCATTCCCGAATGCAGACACATACAGAAAAGTTCTATGTGTTGGAAGGATACAGAGTTCAGTATGATCATCTTGTAAGAGAGCTGGGATAAGAACAGAACAGACCTTTGTGATTAAAGTGGCTCTTGGTAAAAGGTCTACCATACATGGGTGAGATTATCCACAGAAACAGGAAAGTGAGTCCTTTTAGGTACAGACTGGTTCTTAGAAAGTCATTTGGGGATCTATGTCAGATTATTCACAACTACAGGAGGTGAGTCAAAGGAACGGAAAGTTTAAAAAGAATGTTTTTTGGGATCGTGGTAATGATAGTTTGATTCAAGTGAGGAATAAAAAAAATGGAATGTGAAACTTAGCATTACCTTGTGTAACACTTATTTGATACTGAGTACAGACTGCTCAGTATGTTTACTGCTAATGGTTTTGCCAGACATGTCGATTTCTCTCATGAGTATTAATCCAGATGTTGGAATTTATTTCCAATATATTTAGTGTTTACTCCTTGCACTTTTGTGTTTCCAGTCCAGTGATGGTGAACAGCCGTGTGGAGTCGTCAGCTGTGGCTGTAACAGGTGGAGGTGGAGGTGGAGGCGGAGCAGGCCGATCGTGTGCCGGCTGTGGTGGCCGCATCTCTGACCGCTTCCTGCTCTTCTCCATGGAGCGCTATTGGCACACGCGCTGCCTGAAGTGCTCGTGCTGCCAGGCACAGCTGGGTGAGATCGGCACCACCTGCTATAGCAAAGGGGGCATGATCCTCTGCAGGAATGACTACATCAGGTATGCCAAGCATGATGGGAGCAAATTTGGAAACACAAAATATATCAGGAAGCTATGTAAATATGGGAAAGATGGGGGAGAATGGAATGACATGTTCATCATCAAGTTATTTGCAGTGTGATGTATTCCAATGGAAAACACTGATAATAATTAATACAATACACGTGTGTTACCTCTTCTTAATATATACATAATAAACAAATTAAGAAAGTATAGTTCATACTATTATTACAAACAATTGTCCAGGAAATTTTTTTTTGTTTGCGTGTCCATCCATCTGAAATCAGCATTACTTCAAAGTTCATAGCTGTCGATTTCATCCAGCACGAAACCAAAATGAGTAGGTTTTTGTTTTTGTTATCAGCCTCCATAAGCATGATTGCATGCATATGTTCGACCTAATGGCTGACGCGGCCATCCGTGTTGTATCACGCTGAGGATTGTAGCCTTTCTGAAGCCATCTGTAGCTTATTTTCCTGTTGGGAACCAAGCTGTGTGCATGTACAGTAGCCAGGACAAGAGAATATAAAATGCTTCAGTCATGACAGGAACTGTGTGGGTGTGTGCAACATGGGCCTGGGAGCAGCCACATCCCTTGATGGCCTCCCACACTCCTTTCATGTGTTCTTGTCCCAAAAAGACCCGACCTTCAAGACTTGCCCATGTGTCAAGGCTTGTTTAGCTTAAGGCATGTTGTTCGAATGCGTGGCTAAAAATGCTGTTGAACCACTAAGTCAGAGATGAAGCTGAAATGCATTGCCAAGAAATGGAGTTTAAATAAATAAATAAATATATATATATATATATATATATATATATATATATATATATATATATATATATATATATATATATATATATATATATATATACGCACTTAGAAAATGTGACCTCTTTTGTACTTCCTTTTTTCAGGTCCAAAACTTTTGTGGTATTAGTTAATGAATATTTCCACTTGCTTGCATGCTGTGACTGTGATGACCCAGTTCTCTTTGCCCTCTGTTCTTTTGTGTGTGTTACGCTGACTTCCAGAGGTGAACAGATTAGATTTGTTTGCAATTATGAGGTGCTTTGAAACTGACCTCTACTTGTTTGGATGTGTGCGGTGGTGCATTGGCCCATGACCGTATGGCACTGGCGCTCACACTGATCCTCACAGTGCCAAGTATGTTGAGAGTGCTTGGCATTGCCACACTGATGGTATACTGCCTGAGCTCAGTGTCCTAGTTGCTTGGTCACATGCACTCTTGAGGGCAAAGAAGCTTGCAGGCTCCCAAAAAAGAGCTCAAATGGTGCAAGAAGGCAGATAACATCGGGCTGGCGCCGATGTTCTAATGACGGACATGGATGGAGATCCTAAGTCATAATCAGCCTGAGATTAAGATGCAAATCGGGCCTTTATTGAAAAACAAACAAAGCATTTAACATGACGGTCACAGTCTAAGCGGGAGGGCTCCATTTTAAGCCATGCTTAACATTGTAGCTTTCAGGGTCATTTTTTTAGTTGTACAGCAATACCACTTGATATAACTTCATTAATAATGAACTCTCTGTTAATAGGGACAGTACTGGGGTGAGGATTGTACATTCTTGTACATTCTGCTTGTTTAGATGTTTGGAAAGTTTGGTCTCAAATATGTACTTTCAGGTTTGAGACAGCATAATAATCTTCGAACTTGCCTGCATGCACTAAAGCATATTCAAACTGCAGTATATTAAATATGTATAATGTACTGTAGCTAATCAAAAGGGCAGAGACTCTTTGCCAAATGGCGCGCCGTGGAGCCTGAGGTCCGATAAAAGAAGGGAGCATTAATTAGGACGAACAGTGCTGCTTTCTGCCTCCCTCTTATTAAATTACTGTTTGGATTAAGATCAAAAATTCATTACTGTGGCTATGTTCAGTGCCAGGATAGCGATAGTAAGGAGGGAGGATAGGAAAAGAATAAAGAGGAGAGAGTAAGAGGAAGGCAGCAGCAGCGGTCTGACCAGCAGACTATCAGTGACTAAAAGTGTATGTGATGAGACACTTTTGGGTGCAAAGGAGCTGTGGGAGGAGTTCAAGGCTCATGACATTTTATACATGAAACACATGTCAACACAAATGGAACCTGAGAAATCTTCTGAGAAATTTGTATGCATTTTAGCGAGTGATGATGAGTTTCGTTTGATTTTGACATTCGACAACAGGATAAATTAGTGCAACTCCAAAACCAAGTCTGCTAGTAATAACCAAAACAATCATAAATATTATAGTTATTTCACATATTTTATTAACTTATTTAATTATTACTCTATAAAAATTTTACTTTATTTAATTATTATTTATTTATTATTATTTATTACTTGTTTTATTAAGTATTAATTAATATTAATACATATTTCACTTATTTCACGAAATATCCTAAAATATTTAGGATAAATGCTTTAATTAAATATTATTACATTCAATTCTGTCACAATTAAGTGCGTGTGTCGCTGATGCGCAGCTCAGCGTGCAGCATGTGTTGAATTACAAATTTTCATGTGACACATGCAAAACAATTTTGTGTCGCTTAAAATGTCTGTGTTTGCATAATTGCGTAGGATGTGTTTTGTATAAAAAGGCTAGTTTCCACCACCTGAGGAAAAAATAACTATTTACTGAGTCTTTGTAATGAGAAACTTTCTCATTATTATTTATTTATAATCTTCAGTAACTGTTATTCTGGTTAGGGTCGCAGTGATCTCTCCTGGGAACAACGGGCATGATGCATCTATTTTTTATGCATTAATCATTTCTAAATTCATTTAGTTTTTTATTTACTGATTAAATATTTTGACATTTTCCTCCAGATGGAAAATAGGTTTCCACAGGTTTGGGCCTATAAGCCCAGCTTAATCTGCCATCTGCTTGAAGTATGAAAAGATGCCAGTGACCAGTGTTTTTTTTTTTTTTAAATCACTTTTGAGATTGAATCTAAAATAATGATGAGATCAAATGATTACAATCAATGCTATATGTGTGTATGTGAAGGATTGCTATTACACGCATAGATACACACATTGCATTTAGTACATATTATAATACTCTGAGGTCATGAAGGTACACATATTCTTTACTGAAGTAGAAATACAGATACTTGTGTAAAAAAAAAAAGACAAAAATAAAAGTAGAAGTACTGATTCAACTTCTTTACTCAAGTAAAAGTACAAAAGTACAGGGTCTGAAATGTACTCAAAGTAAAAGGTTACCCTTTGAAAGATATTTCTACTAGCTATTTCTGTGCGAAACTAAATGAACCTCATGTAATAATAATAGATAATATGGACACGAGTGTTTTACTGGGAAATACGCCACTCGTATTTTTCATACAAGCTACGCCCGGGACATGGAAACTACATCTGTGACATATTTAAATAATATTGGCTGGCTTTTTTTGTGGTCTATCAGATATATTCCATTCAGCTAGCATGATATTGAACAAGTCGAAGATGAGTAGCTTAATGGAATATATCTGATAGACCACGAAAAAAGCCATTATTATTATTATTATTATTATTATTATTATTATGCATACACATTTGATGGAACAATTATAGATTTTACAAAAAGTTAAGCACAGGGGGGTAACTTAACAATACTGAATGCTGATTCTAATCGAATGTAATTCAATGTACATGTACAAAGTCAAAGTTCTAACAATAAAAATGGTACAAGTCCAAAAACCCTGAACAGCAACCCAACTTCTATACAAGCTCTATCCAGGTTGATAGTTCAAGTTCAAAGTTACTTTTGGTCGTAGTTAATTGTTACATTGCAGTTGTTCAAGACAAAAGGGCTTTGCTGAGTGAAGTCCACGAGTGACGTCCTCTTGTAAAAGTCTCTGTCACTTTTCCTCATCTCCAAGTAGAACTTTGACAATATTTCCACTATTGATCTCTTTTCCAGTTTTTCCATGTCCACTGGTCTGTTTTTCTCTTGTAAATATGCGTGAAGAATATCCAGTGAAATTTTGGTAGTCTTTTGAGTGTTCAGCGCGTCTGCCTTTCAAAATATATCTTCTGCTTTTAATGAAGCAAGCCTCGTGGCCATGTTTGTGTACAAACTGTCAGTCACTCACTAGCGCGGAAGTTTTACATCTCCGACATGTCTCTTTTCCAGCTTTTCCATATATTTAATGCGGAAGATTAAAGGTGTGAAGAATATCCAGTGAAGGCTTGGTAGCCTTTCGGTGTTCAGCGAGTCTTTCTCTTTCAAAATTCTCTCTAAATCTTCTGCTTTTAATGAAGCAAACCTCGCAGCCATGTTTGTGTACAAACTGTCAGTCACTCGCAAGCGCAGAATCTTTTTACATAATTTTACATCTCCGGCATGTCTCTTTTCCAGTTTTTCGATGTCCGTTGGTATGTTTTTCTCTTGTAAATATGCACGAAGGATATATAATGAAGTTTTGGTAGCCTTTCGGGTGTTCAGCACATTTTTAGTTTCAATTTTCAGTTTATTTATTTTGTGCTTAAACCGAGCACTGGATTAATCCCATCTTCTCTCTTTCCCAGCCGACAAAGAAATGATTGTGTGCATGTGCAGCAGAAAAGTTTTGTCAATGGATCTTCGCATGAGCTCCAATGTGTGATGTTGTGTTGTCTTGACAATGTGCAATATTATAACAATATTGCACGCTCATTCTCCATTGGGGAGCGTGGCATAATACATGGAGGATAAGCGATATGATAACAATATTGCATGCCATCAATAAACCCACTAGAAGGGAATAGAATACATGTTTTTATTCCATGGAAAAAGTGGCCTGTATGTATAATAATTCTCAATATTTCACTTGTGAGGATATTGATGAATTGTTTTGATAAATTTGGGTACTTTGTGAATGTGTCTATATAATAAAAAGAAATTCACACTTTGGCTTGAAGATATGAAGTTTATCTTCTCATGTTGAAAAACTTGCATTTTCCATTCGAATTACATCACAGATCTGAAGTACATTTTTTCTGATATTTCACTCTGATGACATCACTCCCAGTGTTTTCCTGCTGACTGGATGCGCGTTGTCAAAATGGTGAACCGGTTCAAAATTAAAATGCTTTTGATTAACTTGCGGGGTTTTTTGTTTGTTTGTTTTTTTGTGTGTGGATGTGGTGTGAAGATCTCATCTCATTATCTCTAGCCGCTTTATCCTTCTACAGGGTCGCAGGCAAGCTGGAGCCTATCCCAGCTGACTACGGGCGAAAGGCGGGGTACACCCTGGACAAGTCGCCAGGTCATCACAGGGCTGACACATAGACACAGACAACCATTCACACTCACATTCACACCTACGGTCAATTTAGAGCCACCAGTTAACCTAACCTGCATGTCTTTGGACTGTGGGGGAAACCGGAGCACCCGGAGGAAACCCACGCGGACACGGGGAGAACATGCAAACTCCACACAGAAAGGCCCTTGCCGGCCACGGGGCTCGAACCCGGACCTTCTTGCTGTGAGGCGACAGTGCTAACCACTACACCACCGTGCCGCCTGGTGTGAAGATATGAAGTTTATTTTCTCTTGTTGAAAAATATATCACTTGTTTGCTTTGCTCACTTGTGATATGTATATTCACCACTTGAAGATAAGCTTCATATCTTCACACCACCATGTAATATCCTCTCTATATATTTAACAGTTATTCCACAAAATTGAGTCGTACATGAGCTGATAGCCGATGAGCCACGTAGCACCGGCTATAAGCCATGAACGATGAGATTGTGCATAGAATAAAACAGTTATTCCACTCATTCACTGGATTTTGAGAAACAGAGCATTTTTGTTATTTTTTGCAAATTTGATAAATAAAAACTTTATACAAAACATCCAACAAAATCCGCTTAGAATGTAAACAAACTGGCAAAATGACAGGAGCAATTTGTGAGATGCTATAATAATAATTCTTGAAAAATTAAAAAAAGATACGTTCTTACCATCAAATACTTTTATTCCATATTTTGTTGCTTTTTTTTGTATTTTTTGAGGTTTTCTTCTTCTTCTTTAGGGTTTTTAGCAGTTGGTAAACCAACTTAAACGTGCATTACCGCCACTGACTGGGCTGGAGTGTGGAACAGGCAATATTGGGGGGGGGGGGGGGGGACTTGTATTCCAGGGAACGCCCCCCAGCCGCCATCTTGGGCGGCAAACAAAACGGACCATTGCCACTACCGGCTACCGTACGTTATCTCGGACGAATTTATGAAGTTATATAGTCAGTTTTCTAAAATAAAGATCAATGTTGGCAAAATCAAGCAAACAGAAGTATATAGATACATTAGACGACATCTCACGACAATGGTATGCAGCCAAACTGGCCTTGATTGGGGGAATTGACCCCTACGAAGTGGACAAAGATGCATTTTCAAGTGACTATGCAGGGCTGCCAAAGCCTGAAACTGCCAAAGCCTGCTCCAAAGCCTAAAACTGACTTCATCAAACTTTAAAGGCTGTCTGATATATGCAACTTTATATATTCTACAGCGCGCCTTTTGGCAGATGCTGCCTGAATCGCGCAGATCCGATTTTTTTTTTAGGGGGGGCGTTGGAGTGTCTGATTATAATTTCCAAGTAAATTCTGTATTAAAATTACTAAATAAGCAAATCCATTACAGTCCATGAAACAGGAAGCATAAGGATGAGAAAAAAACAGTTTAAATCGGAAAGCTGCGCACATTTGCGCAGTCCTGCACACTGCTCGGGCTGCGCAAATGTGCGCAGCTTTCCGATTTAAACTGTTTTTTTCTCATCCTTATACTTCCTGTTTCATGGACTGTAACGGATTTGCTTATTTAGTAATTTTAATACAGAATTTACTTTGAAATCATAATCAGACACTCCAACGCCCCCCCAAAAAAAAAAAAAAAGGATCTGCGCGATTCAGGCGGCATCCGCCAAAAGGCGTGCTGTTTGCATCCCAAACACAAATCAAATCATACAGAATAGAAATCTGTGGTTGGTTGAAGAGAGCAACTGGACTTGCTTGACGATTCTTGAAAACGTTTCGCCTCTCCTCCGAAAGGCATCCTCAGTTCTGTCTGACTACTAGGGAGTATCCAGTATTTATTCTCTCATGGATCATCATAGAATCCAAATCAGAATGCTGATGGCTGCATTGTGGGTGGCTGATAAGATGTCATAGACACCCACCTCTGTTCAATGATGGTCGTTCCAGGTTGACAAAAATGAACGATCCACTCTGGCTAAGATGTCTGCCAGTTTTCTGGAAGTCCTCTCATACTCCCGCACCAGTCGAAGGGATCTCATCCCAAAGTGCGTAGAAACATATCTGTGAAGAATCGTCAAGCAAGTCCAGTTGCTCTCTTCAACCAACCACAGATTACTATGTACCTGGACGACTGAGTTTCTTCACAGATACATACAGAATAGACCTAAAATGTTTTTCAAAAATGACCCTCGCATGAGTGAAGTGACAAGTTTCAAATAGAAACGTGACAAACGAGCGATATTAAGTGTACATTAGAGTGTAAACGTACACTCAGCGGTTCCAGTTAGGCATTCTCCAGAGATTGTTCACATGATGTTTTGGTTTCCAAAAACAAACTTAAACACAATTGATTGTTTATTTAAACAACTTACCACTTATAAAATGATCGGCGCAGACTTTGCTGTGTTTGGAAGGCTGATAATCCTTGCGGTTGATTCTCACAAGCCATAGATTTCTCCTTTGTATGCTGAGTTTGTTTGCTCGCCTTCGTGCTCCCGTACAGTGGGAATTCCATAAAAGCTCTGCTTGACTTCATCATCTGACCTATTACGGCAGCCGTGAATACAACAGGTGTGCACCATTGCTAGCTTTAAATAGCCTGCTTGGGTTCTTTTGAAGACTTTGTACTCACGCGTTACAATGTGTGGTCAGTCACCCATACGGTAAGCTGGACCCCCAAGATGGCCGCCACTAGGGAATCCCATGACGTCATGTGAAAACTATCTATTTCTGTTTCTTTTAAATACTTGATAACAATTTTTGGGGTTTTGTTTTCAACTAGATTTTTTATTTCTTCCTCGAGTGGTTCAGCAACACACTCTGCCATTTTGTTTTTCTCTACTCATGGTATATGAGCTGATAGCCTAGTAGTAGAGTAGCCGATCAGAGCATGCGATTGCTCATATCCAGTGAATGTGGATAGAATAAAACAATTATTCCACTCAATCTTGTCATACATGGCTTATAGCCAACTCAGTGCTATGCACCTCGTTGGCTATCAGCTCATGTACAACTCAATTTCATGGAATAACTGTTAGTCAGGAGGTCAGTGTGTGCACATGGAACAAGGCAAACCCACACTTTCCTAAATTAATAATGAAATAATACCATATATAAGGTTCTCCACTGCAAATATTTTAATTGCCAAATACTTTGTGACAAATAAATAATCCACTTGCATGTGCAGTTGATATCGATTAGTTATGTACAGCATGCTAATTTCGACAACCCAGCTGTATATAACGGCAACTTATAGCTATCCTTACATTACGAGCTGCTCCTTATGTGCTTACTAATAACTTATTTGAAGAGTTTGTAGAGCACACATCACACAGCTAAAGTGTTACACAAAAATGTTCAAGTTTCAAAGAAAACCTGTTTGCCTTAGTTTGCTGAATTTGAATGCAGTTCATGTTTTGATTCAGAGTCAGGGTTGCCAAGTTGTGGTGATGTAATCAGGGTTGTCTTTTCTACCTGTTATCTCTCTCTTCTCTCCCCCCCCCCCCATTTAAATAGAAATTGGTCTTGATGTTGGGAAGGTGCGCAATGATACAAAATAAAAATAAAAAAAAATTCACAATTCCTCTCAAATGCATTAAAACAAAAGTAACAAACCTGATTAGAAATGTAAAATGTAGTGGGTAAAAGTAAAAATCTGTCAGAAAAATAAATACTCAAGTAAAGTACAGATACCTGAAAACTCTACAGTACATGAAGTACTAAATTGTACATTTAATGAAATTGTTTGAAAATTGTATATATTTAGTAGAATTTTATTTTTTATTTTGCATGATGATGCTTTATCTCACACTATATATTTGATGTGCTTGCATACAGATGCCAGCTTTTTTTTTTTTCTTTCTACTTCATCAAGAGTAGGCCTTGAACTCATTTGGGTATTCTCCTAAAATTTCATATAACAACCTCAAGCCCAGGCAGTAGGTGAACCAAGTGTACCCTAATTAGGCAGCAAGGGTGGATCAGAGGCTCCCTTTAGCCAGGTCCCACCCACTGCCACCAATTATTATTCCACATTAGCAGATAGGGTGCAGGCAACGCCTGGAGGGCATTATTACCCTGCCATGGAGACCTACAAGGCTCCAGTACTCAAATTATGGTCCTGCTCTTTTTTTTTTTTTTGGCAAAACCCCACCATTCCAGCTGTGCCATTAACCATTTACTTTTAGTTTTTGATCTATGAAAACCTGATTGATTATGATATAGTACTTTCAGAGCAGACATGATGGGATCAGTATGTGGTAACACAGTACAGGAAGAAGTTAAGGCACTTCATTTAAACTGTGGTTAACATTTACTGATGCAAGCTTAGTCATTCCCTTTTCAGCTCATTATGGAGTTTCAGGCTGCTTTTTCTGTAGGAGAACACCTTTTGACCATTACATTTCATGTTGTAGGTTGTTTGGACACAGTGGGGCTTGCAGTGCATGTGGTCAGTCAATTCCAGCCAGTGAGATGGTGATGAGGGCACAGGGGAATGTCTACCACTTGAAGGTGAGTCTACAGTGCAGAAATGGAAGAAGCACCTCGTTGCATTTTTTTTCAGTCAAAAATAAAAAGTGGTGGAATTTTTACAGGCTTATTCTTTTATTGTCCATGGTTGGTGAGGTAACTAGCTTTCTAATAACCATCTCAATTAGCTTGGCACCAAAACAAACAAACAAGCAAACAAACAAAAAACTAAGTTAACAAATCTTGATTAAGTAACCTTTAATTAATTCAGGACAGGAAAACTAAACTGCTAACTTTAATTTTATTTTACATATTCAATCATTTGATTGTTCTTGTCCACTACAATGTTTTGCTGACTCCAAAAGCATCTTCAGCCCTAAGTTTACCTTGTTCCTCCTCTTTTATCACAGTGTTTCACATGTGCTACATGTCGGAACCGCCTGGTGCCCGGGGACAGATTCCACTATGTCAATGGCACCATTTTTTGTGAGCATGACCGGCCTGGAGGAGGCATGCTCAGCAGTCACTTGGCTCCACTACAGAGCAGCACGCTCCTGCCAGACCAGAAGGTGATACAGAATCTGCATGAGTCTCGACAGCATATACAATCTATGTTACACCGTTTGAATGATAGATAGGGCTGCATGATATGATTAAACCTTTTGCATTGCTATATGCTTTGACTGTAATATGCCTTGCAATACACACACACACACATACATATATATATATACATATATATATATATATATATATATATATATATATATATATATATATATATATATATACACACACACACACACACACTCACTCTTATGGGACTCTTGATGTCATAACTTGATGCTAAAATGATTCATCTAAACCCCAACAGAAATGCTCATCTGGAATATTTGAGATTAGTCAGGATGCCCACAGCACACAAAAACAAATTTAGTGATTTGTTAAAAGGCTCATATGCATAATGGAAGCACCTGCTATATTAATATTGCAAAAGCAATATTTTGCAAAAATGATTTAACAAAGTATCTAATCTGCATCTCTAATGGAGATCTTGGAAACGGGTATTATGATGATGTATTGGATATAATAGTTTCAAAAACACTACACATGGATGGAAATTATGTGTAGAATGATGGAACCTCTCTCACTGATGACTATGAATGAAAATGAAATGAAAAGAGTGTTTTACATAAGTAAGTCAGTTTATTTATTTGGCACTTTTCACAGACAAATGTCACAAAGTGCTGTACAGGGAATAAATAAAATGAAACATGTAGGATAGGAGTCACAATATACTGTACAAGAAACAAGAAAACAGAAACACAAAATACAAGAAACATTAGATACAGACACAATATATAAAATCCATGAAGCACAATGCACTGAAATACAATGATACAACCCATCCATCCATTATCCGTAACCGCTTATCCTGTGCAGGGTCACATGCAAGCTGGAGCCTATCCCAGCTGACTATGGGCGAGAGGTGGGATAAGCCGCCAGATGATCATCACAGGGACAAACAACTATTTACACCTATGGTCAATTTAGAGCCACCATTTAACCTAACCTGCATGTCTTTGGACTGTGGGGGAAACTGGAGCACCTGGAGGAAACCTACACAGAAAGGTCCCCGTTGGCCACTGGGCTCAAACCCAGAACCTTCTTGCTGTGAGGTGACAGTGCTAACCACTACTCTACCATGCCACCCCATGATACAACCCCAGTTCCATAAATTTGGGACACTTTTGCTCAACAGTTCGGGGTCTCCTTTGTTGTATTTTGTGCTTCATAAAGTGCCAAATGTTTGAAATGGGAGACAGGTCTGGATTTCAGGCAGGCCACTTTAGCACCTGGACTCTTTTACTATGGAGCCATGCGATTTTAATATGTGCCGAAAGTGGTTTGGTGTTGTCTTGCTGAAAGAAAGAAGGCTTTCGCTGAAAAGTTTGTCTGGATGGCAGCATATTGCTCTGAAACATGTATATATCATTCAGCATTAATGATGCCTTCCCAGATGTACAAGCTACCCATGTCATGTACACTAATACACCCTCATACCATCACAGATGCTGGCTTTTGAACTGTGCACTGATAACAAGCCAGATGGACCTTTTCCACTTTAGTCTGGAGGACATGGTGTCCATGATTTCTAAAAAGAATTTCTACTTTTGATTCTTCAGACCTCAGGACAGTTTTCCACTTCGCCTCAGTCCATCATAAAAGAGCTCGGGCCCAGAGAAGGTGGCGGTGTTTCTGGATATTGTTTATATCTGGTTTGAACTTGTATTTGTGGATGCAGTAATGAACTGTTTTCACAGACGATGGTTTTCTGAAGTGTTCCTGAGCCCATACAGTGATTTCTACTACAGACACGTATCTGCTTTTAATGCAGTGTCACCTGAAGATCACAGGCATCCAATGTCAGTTTGCAGCCTTGTTTCTTGTATACAAAGATTCCTCCAGATTCTCTGAATATTTTAATGATATTATGTACCATAGATGACATCATCCCCAAATTCTTTGCAATTTTACATTGAGGAAAGTTATTCTTAAATTGTTGCACTGTTTGCCCATGCAGTCTTTCACAGAACGGTGAACCCCTCCCCATCTTTACTTCTGAGAGACTCCGCCTCTGTGGGATGCTCTTTTTATACCCACTCATATTACTGACCTGTTGCCAATTAACTAAACAAGTTTTTTTTTAGCATTACACAACTTTTTCAGTCTTTTGTTGCTCTTGTCCCAACTTTTCTGAAATGTTTTCCATCCATCCATTATCTCTAGCCACTTATCCTGTTCTACAGGGTCGCAGGCAAGCTGGAGCCTATCCCAGCTGACTATGGGTGAGAGGCAGGGTACACCCTGGACAAGTCACCAGGTTATCGCAGGGCTAATACAAAGACAAAAAACCATTCACACCTATGGTCAATTTAGAGCCACCAATTAGCCTAACCTGCATGTCTTTGGACTGTGGGGGAAATCAGAGCACCCAGAAGAAACCCACGCAGACACAAGGAGAACATGCAAACTCCACACAGAAAGGCCCTTGCCGGCCGCTGGACTCGAACCCAGGATGTTCTTGCTGTGAGGCGACAGTGCTAACCACTACACCACCATGCCGCCTCTGAAACGTTTTGCCGACATCAAATTCAAAATAAGCATATATTTTTCAAAAAACAATAAAATTTCTCAGGTTCAACTTTTGATATGTTTTCTTTGTACTATTTTCAATAAAATATTGGGGTTCCAAGATGTGCAAATTGTCATATTTTGTTTTTTATTTACATTTTACAGTGTCCCAAATTTGTGGAGTTGGGGTTATACATCTCATCTCATCTCATTATCTCTAGCCGCTTTATCCTGTTCTACAGGGTCGCAGGCAAGCTGGAGCCTATCCCAGCTGACTACGGGCGAAAGGCGGGGTACACCCTGGACAAGTCGCCAGGTCATCACAGGGCTGGCACAGACACAGACAACCATTCACACCTACGGTCAATTTAGAGTCACCAGTTAACCTAACCTGCATGTCTTTGGACTGTGGGGGAAACCGGAGCACCCGGAGGAAACCCACGCGGACAACATGCAAACTCCGCACAGAAAGGCCCTCGCCGGCCACGGGGCTCGAACCCGGACCTTCTTGCTGTGAGGCGACAGCGCTAACCACTACACCACCGTGCCGCCCGGGGTTATACATAAAAGACAAAAAATGTAACAGTTACCCAAATGACATATTGAGCAAGTGTGTTTTCAGTAGTTTCTTAAAAGAGTCAATGGTGTCAGAAAGCCTGATGACTAGAGGTAGAACATTGACCTTAGGGAGCGAGCTGCTGAGTAGTGGCGGAGGATGTCAGTCACATAAACAGAGGCCTGACTATGGAGTGCTCTGTATGAAAATTTTAAATTGGATCCTGAAAGTAACTGGGGGCCAGTGAAGAAACATAGTAGAGGGGACTGTCGGTTTCAGCAGTCTTGCAGTCGCATTTTGAATAGCCTGTAGACAATCTAGAGCAGACTTCAGTGATAAAAACAGTGAATTACAGTAGTCTAAATGGGAGGAGATGAAAGCATGTACGAGCATCTCTAGCTCAGTATATGAAACTACTGCTCTCACTTTACTGATGTTCCTTGGAAGGAAAAAGCACGGCCTAGTCAGCTGCTTTACATGGCTATCAAATCATGATGACTGGTCGAATATAACCCCTAGGTTTCGCAGGCTTGGGTGGGCATCAGAAGAAAGAAATCCCATTTTTTTTTTACAGATAGTGGGGATATGACTTTCAGGAGCTACAACCCCGATTCCAAAAAAGTTGGTACAAAGTACAAATTGTAAATAAAAATGGAATGCAATGATGTGGAAGTTTTAAAATTCCATATTTTATTCAGAATAGAACATAGATGACATATCAAATGTTTAAACTGAGAAAATGTATAATTTAAAGAGAAAAATTAGGTGATTTTAAATTTCATGACAACACCAAATCTCAAAAAAGTTGGGACAAGGCCATGTTTACCACTGTGAGACATCCCCTTTTCTCTTTACAACAGTCTGTAAACGTCTGGGGACTGAGGAGACAAGTTGCTCAAGTTTAGGGATAGGAATGTTAACCCATTCTTGTCTAATGTAGGATTCTAGTTGCTCAACTGTCTTAGGTCTTTTTTGTCGTATCTTCCATTTTATGATGCGCCAAATGTTTTGTATGGGTGAAAGATCTGGACTGCAGGCTGGCCAGTTCAGTACCTGGACCCTTCTTCTACGCAGCCATGATGCTGTAATTGATGCAGTATATGGTTTGGCATTGTCATGTTGGAAAATGCAAGGTCTTCCTTGAAAGAGACGTCATCTGGATGGGAGCATATGTTGCTCTAGAACCTGGATATACCTTTCAGCATTGATGGTGTCTTTCCAGATGTGTAAGCTGCCCATGCCACATGCACTAATGCAACCCCATACCATCAGAGATACAGGCTTCTGAACTGAGCGCTGATAACAACTTGGGTTGTCCTTCTCCTCTTTAGTCCGAATGACACGGTGTCCCTGATTTCCATAAAGAACTTCAAATTTTGATTCGTCTGACCACAGAACAGTTTTCCACTTTGCCACAGTCCATTTTAAATGAGCCTTGGCCCAGAGAAGACGTCTGCGCTTCTCGATCATGTTTAGATATGGCTTCTTCTTTGAACTATAGAGTTTTAGCTGGCAACGGCGGATGGCACGGTGAATTGTGTTCACAGATAATGTTCTCTGGAAATATTCCTGAGCCCATTTTGTGATTTCCAATACAGAAGCATGCCTGTATGTGATGCAGTGCCGTCTAAGGGCCCGAAGATCATGGGCACCCAGTATGGTTTTCCGGCCTTGACCCTTACGCACAGAGATTCTTCCAGATTCTCTGAATCTTTTGATGATATTATGCACTGTAGATGATGATATGTTCAAACTCTTTGCAATTTTACACTGTCGAACTCCTTTCTGATATTGCTCCACTATTTGTCAGTGCAGAATTAGGGGGATTGGTGATCCTCTTCCCATCTTTACTTCTGAGAGCCGCTGCCACTCCAAGATGCTCTTTTTATACCCAGTCATGTTAATGACCTATTGCCAATTGACCTAATGAGTTGCAATTTGGTCCTCCAGCTGTTTCTTTTTTGTACCTTTAACTTTTCCAGCCTCTTATTGCCCCTGTCCCAACTTTTTTGAGATCTGTTGCTGTCATGAAATTTCAAATGAGCCAATATTTGGCATGAAATTTCAAAATGTCTCACTTTCGACATTTGATATGTTGTATATGTTCTATTGTGAATACAATATCAGTTTTTGAGATTTGTAAATTATTGCATTCTGTTTTTATTTACAATTTGTACTTTGTCCCAACTTTTTTGGAATCGGGGATGTACAACCAGAACCTCTGTCTTATCTGCATTTAGCTGTAAAATGTTTCCTGCTGCCCAGTCCCTGATGACACTGAGACAATCAAGAAGTATAGATAATTTATCAGCCTCACAGGGCTAAAATGAAAAGTGGAGTTGGAGGTCATCGGCAAATAAATGAGATGAAATGTGGAAGCTGTTAATAATCAGTGGCAGCATGTAAATGAGAAAAAGTAACAGTCCTAGGACTGAGCCATGGGGGACACCACAAGATAGTGGGGAGGAGTCAGACACAAAATCACCAATTTTCCCCTGTGAAACTTCAGTCAGTGAGATGTCAACCAGTCTAAAGCAGTCTGATACGTCCACCTAGTCATGTAGTCTCTTTATCAGGATATGATGATTTACTGTGTCAAATGCAGATCTGAGGTCAAGTCATACCAGCACAGAGAAATCACCTGAGTCAGGGGACATTAGAATGTCATTTTAAGCCCTCAGAAGAGCATTTTGGTGGGATGGCATGGTGGTGCAGTACTTAGCACTGTTGCCTCACAACAAGACGGTTCTGGGTTCAGGCCCAGTGGCTGGCAGGGGCCTTTCTGTGTGGAGTTTGCATGTTCTCTCCACGTCCAAAGACATGCAGTTAGGCTAACTGGCTACTCTAAATTGTCCATAGGTGTGAATAGATTGTTTCCCAAGGCCAGAAATGGGAGGGTTGCGGCAGGGAGGGCATCCGGTGTAAAACTATGCTCCAATTAATATGACATGTGGATCAATAGGGTCCACATGGCAGCGACCCCACACATATAAGTGGGACAAGCTGGAAGAGCAGTTGGTTCTAGAATCCCGACTAAAACTTATCACTGATACTGTACCTCTCAAGAACTGCAGTGAATTGATGAGTCACAAACTTCTGTAAGACATTAGAGAGAAAAGTCTTTACATAAACCTGGTATGAGTGGAAAAAAAAACAGGAAGTAAACTGGAAAGAGGTAAATACAGTGGTGCTTGAAAGTTTGTCAACCCTTTAGAATTTTCTGTATTTTTGCAAAAATATGACCTAAAACATCATCAGATTTCCACACAAGTCCTAAAAGTAGATAAAGAGAACCCAGTTAAACAAATGAGACAAAATATTATACTTGGTCATTTATTTATTGAGGAAAATGATCCAATATTACATATCTGTGAGTGGCAAAAGTATGCGAACCTCTAGAATTAGTAGTTCATTTGAAGGTGAAATTAGAGTCAGGTGTTTTCAATCAATGGGATGGCAATCAGGTGTGAGTGGGCACCCTGTTTTATTTAAAGAACAGGGATCTACCAAAGTCTGATCTTCACAACATATGTTTGTGGAAGTGTATCATGGCACGAACAAAGGAGATTTCTGATGACCTCAGAAAAAGTGTGGTTGATGCTCATCAGGCGGAAAAAGGTTACAAAACCATCTCTAAAGAGTGTGGACTCCACCAGTCCACAGTCAGACAGATTGTGTACAAATGGAGGAAATTCAAGACCATTGTTACCCTCCCCAGGAGTGGTTGACCAACAAAGATCACTCCAAGAGCAAAGCGTTTAATAGTCAGTGAGGTCACAAAGGACCCCAGGGTAACTTCTAAGCAACTAAAGGCCTCTCCCACATTGGCTAATGTTAATGTTCATGAGTTCACCATCAGGAGAACACTGAACAACAATGGTGTGCATGGCAGGGTTGCAAGGAGTAAACCACTGCTCTCCAAAAAGAACGTTGTTGCTCATCTGCAGTTTGCTAAAGATCATGTGGACAAGCCAGAAGGCTATTGGAAAAATGTTTTGTGAATGGACGAGACCAAAATAGAACTTTTTGGTTTAAATGAGAAGCATTATGTTTGGAGAAAGGAAAACACTGCATTCCAGAATAAGAATCTTATCCCATCTGTGAAACATTGTGGTGGTAGTATCATGGTTTGGGCCTGTTTTGCTGCATCTAGGCCAGGACGGCTTGCCATCATTGATTGAACAATGAATTCTGAATTATACGAGCGAATTCTAAAGGAAAATGTCAGGACATCTGTCCATGAACTGAGGCCCTGTCCACACGGCAACGGATTCAGGTGGCTCCGATACAATTGCTTATCGTTTAGGCCTGGCGTCCACACGGCACCGGCGTTTTGGGTGCCCAAAACGCAATCTTTTTGAGAACGGGTTCCAGAGTGGAAAGATCTGGCAACATTGCCGTTGTGAAGTCGTCTGGATGAGTAGAACGGATTTGTTTACGATGACGTCACAACCACATGACTGTGAGTGCTTCACACCGGGTAGAAGTGTAACGAATATCACCAGGATATCACCAGGAAAAAGCCTTACAGAGCACTAGTGAGAGTGAAACACGAGCTTGGATATTATTATTATTATGTTCAGTGTTAGTTCACAGTAGTAATGCAAGAAGCAGAATAGTGACAGTAATACTGAAGCAAAAACATGCAATTGTACAAACACTGCAGCTCTACAGCAAAATATTCATTTATGAAATGGTCTGATTCTTAACACCAGTAGTGCCAATGATCTTCTCATTACGATGCGATTTGTCAACAAATCCTATAACTTGGTTCATGAAACGCGCTTACAAAATATTTTCACTGTGAATATTTATTGTGTAATGGTGCAAAGTGAGAGAGAGAGAGAGAGAGAGAGAGAGAGAGACTCTGCCCTTAGGGCAGAGTCAATCCCGCCAGCAAAAATAGGGGAAAAAAGGAGCGATCTCACCTCTTCAGATGTTGGTTTTAGTCCTACAGTACATTCCTCAAAAAGGGCGTAGAGGAGCAAATTAATCCATCAACGTGTAGTATTCAATTTATTCCGGACCATTAAAGACGCCGCCTTCCGTGTAGAATCATACGTCATCCTCGCCGCCATATTGGATAGGTCAAAGCGGAGAATAAAGATTCATGCGCTGCCTTTAACTGTACCAACAGGTTTACCGTCCAAACGAGATCACATGGGATTACCTTTCACAGGTGAGAAACAACAAATTAATCCATCAACGTGTAGTATTCAATTTATTCCGGACCATTAAAGACGCCGCCTTCCGCGTAGAATCATACGTCATCCTCGCCGCCATATTGGAAAGGTCAAAGCGGAGAATAAAGATTAGCTGCGTTTAACTGTACCAACAGGTTTGCCGTCCAAACGAGATCACATGGGATTACCTTTCACAGGTGAGACTGGAAAAATACTTTTCATTGTATTTGGTCATTATAATGTAATTTTACGAACAGATTTTCCTGACTTTGTGGCTAATATGAAGTCTCGCGCATAATAGTTTATGTGCATGCGTCCTTACTTCTTCTATTGTTCTGGTGTCTCCGAAGGGACCATCTTACAGCGCCCCTAGAGGTGTGGCATGTGTATTGCATCGTTTTCAGCAAGCATTGCGTTGCCATATGGACCTGATATTTTACTGATCGTTGCCCATTTGGACGCGATATATTTTTAAATAACATCTCGTTGCCGTTGTCGTGTGGATGTAGCCTGAATCTCAAGAGAAGGTGGGTCATGCAGCAAGACAACGACCCTAAGCACACAAGTCGTTCTGCCAAAGAATGGTTAAAGAAGAAAGAAGTTAATGTTTTGGAATGGCCAAGTCAAAGTCCTGACCTTAATCCAATCGAAATGTTGTGGAAGGACCTGAAGCGAGCAGTTCATGTGAGGAAACCCACCAACATCCCAGAGTTGAAGTTGTCCTGTATGGAGGAATGGGCTAAAATTCCTCCAAGCCGGTGTGCAGGACTGATCAACAGTTACCAGAAATGTTTTGTTGCAGTTATTGCTGCACAAGGGGGTCACACCAGAAACTGTTTAACTGGGTTCTCTTTATCTACTTTTAGGACTTGTGTGAAAATCTGATGTTTTAGGTCATATTTATGCAGAAATATAGAGAATTTTAAAGGGTTCACAAACTTTCAAGCACCACTGTAACTACTTGCTAAAATGTGGCTTTTGAATTCTAAACTGGATGTTTTGCTCTTTCTCAGATTAAATTTGGGAACTTTGAAAAGTACAAAGTGGCTGTAGAGCATTTTTGGCTTAACCTTTGGCTGAAGCCTATAGAGACACCTGTCTGTATGTGTATGTTTCACCGAGTTCGAGCATGTTTAAGAATGTAAGATGGTCATTGGCATGCCAGCCTCAGGTAGCGATTCCACAGTCATGGTCTGGCACCACTGTGTACTGACTATGTGTGATGGAGTACCTGTCACTATAGTTGAGTATGTGCTCTGACTGCCATACCAATGAGCCTGGCTCTTTGGTGTTGTGGTCAGGGTGCAGGTTTGGCACCCTGTACACCTGGGTTCAAGGCAGGATAAGGTGACTGTTCTCTTACTTTGCTACAGATGGTGCCAGAAGTGGGATGGCTTGCTGGGAGGCCATTAAAGGTGTGCCCTGTGTGTGAGCTGTATGAGGGTATCCCCCAGGATAGGTGGCCCCTGTGCGAGAAACCCCAGAGATAGGTGAAGCATGAATGTGTGGGGCACCCTGGTATGGGAGAAGTATGGATGTGTGAGGGACACCTGTGTGCGTGAAGCGTGCATGTGTGCCTCCCGAAGGGGACGGCAGTGTGACAGAGTGCCCGTCACTACAGTTGAGTACGTGCTTTGACTGCCATACCAACGAGCCAGGCTCTTTGGTGGTCTCCCAGGTTTGGCACCCTGCAGACCTGGATTCGAGGCAGGATAAGGTGACTGCTCTCTTGCTTTGCTACACTATGTAAGTGCCATTTTACATAACCTCAGTTCACCATGTAATCCTCCATGGTTGAGCTGTCTAGGAAAGGAACAGATTTTGCAACGTCGGTTCAAATCCTGGCGTCAACGTAAAAGGCTGAGCTCAGACCTGCACAGGTCTCTAGTTGTATGTAGCAGGGATGAATGGATAGTTTTCACATGACGTCACAGAGTCGGGGATTCCCTAGTGGCGGCCATCTTGCGGGTCAAGCTTACCATACGGGTCACTGAGCACACATTGTAACGCGCGAGTACAAAGTCTTCAAAAGAACCCAAGCAGGCTATTTAAAGCTAGCAATGGTGCACACCTGTTGTATTCATGGCTGTCGTAATAGGCCAGATGATGACGTCAAGCGGAGCTTTTATGGAATTCCCACTGTACAGGAGCATGAAGGCAAGCAAACAAAGAAACTCAGCATACAAAGGAGAAATCTATGGCTTGCGAGAATCAACCGCAAGGATTATCAGCCTTCCAAACACAGCAAAGTCTGCTCCAATCATTTTATAAGTGGTAAGTTGTTTAAATAAACAATCAATTGCAAATCCGTTACAGTCCATGAAACATAGGAAGTATAAGGATGAGAAAAAAAACAGTGAATCGGAAAGCTGCGCACATTTGCGCAGCTTCGCGCAAATGTGCGCAGCTTTCCGATTTAAATCAATTCCGATTTAAACCAACTCGATATTATACACACATATATTTATATGCAGTGTTGAGAGCTCTAAAATTCCAATGTTTACATACCTTGGCTGTAATTAGGACATGACTGTCACTTGTTTTTATATGGTGGACTTAACGGACCCAGCCACAGACAAAATAATTGTATGACTCCAGCGACTTGTATGCTTTGAGGTTGTCAAGTGTGTAGGCACTTTTACTATTCACGAAATAGTTCACAATATCAGGGTACGATATGGATGGTAGCCCTGCATAGTCACTTGAAAATGCATCTTTGTCCACTTCGTAGGGGTCAATTCCCCCAATCAAGGCCAGTTTGGCTGCATACCGTTGTCGTGAGATGTCGTCCAATGTATCTATATACTTCCGTTTGCTTGATTTTGCCGACATTGATCTTTATTTTAGAAAACTGACTATATAACTTCATAAATTCGTCCGAGATAACGTAGCCGGTAATAGCGATGGTCCGTTTTGTTTGCCCCACAAGATGGCGGCTGGAGGGTGTTGAATGCCGTGACGTCAGTGAAAACTATGTATAAAGCTCCACCAGTGGCTAGTGAATATGTGGTAATGTGCAGTAACAAACATAATATTCTTTCACTTTCTTTTCTTCCTTTACACAGTGGCATGAAGTTAAAGTATTTAGTAGTAACTGAGCCTCCGCCGGCACACCTTATTTGCAGAAAGTCTCTAGAAAATGTACAGTACTTCTCTGCTTTCTTGTGAAACTAGAGACATTGGGCTTACATTTCCTTTCCTTCAAACTACTGCATGAATTTGTTTTCCTTTGATAAAGGCATCACAGCTAATCAGAGGCTCTTATTCTAAAGTGTGAAAATGTTCAGGTGTATTACCGTATATTGGCACAAATTGAGGCATCATAGTGAGTTACTATACATATGTTTACTGTGGCCAGCAGGGACAATATGGATATTACAGATACTTTGACCATGCTGGAGTTTTTCATTTTATACAAATAAGCAACTTGGTAGTGAAATAAAACATTTGGTCCTTTAATTCGATTGGCTTTTCAAAGTGTTTTTGCCTTTTAAATTGGTTATTTGTTGGCAAATCATCTGCAATACAGGATGCTGTTTATGTACTAGCATATCTCTAGTCAATAAAACAAGGGACTATGAAAGATATATTTCATTTGAATGCTAAAACATATCTGACTATCAAGTCTCTCTCTCTCTCTCTCTCTCTGTAGGTATGCTAAAGGGACAAGGACTCAGCACAGCACAGCGTGCCTTCTATTTGTCCTTCTTTTTCTGTTCACCTTTTCTCCATCTTCTTCATCTTTACCTTGCTTCAGAGGCACTGATGTCCCTCCATTTGTGGGTGAACACATTACCGGACTCTTGAAAGCTTTGCTTGAAAATAGAAGTTTGTCTTTTCAAACAAAATTCTCTGAGGCTGGAAAAGCTTCCTCCTTCATGTTCAGGGTAAGATGAGTGAGCAGAGAAGATTCAAGTTACTGTTAATGTTGGCTGTGGGATGGCATTAGCTGAACCCTGCTGATAAGCCCTAAACACAGAGGATGAGGAAAGGAGGCCCATGTTTCCAATTCTGTTTTTAACATTTGATATTAAGACACTTTTTGAGGACACCTTGGATGTTACGTGAAACAGTCCTGACAGTGAAATGCAGTGGAGGATGCTGTTACTTCTAACAGATGATGCCGATTGTTTTTCCTTTCAACAGAGAGAGACCTGACATTTTGTGGCTTATACTCTGTAAAAACACAGTTTGCGTAACTTATGATTGTGTGAGTTTTGTATTGCTGGTATTTGCCTGTTTAACATCATTGGCAGGAGTTCATGTTTCTGTGGGTCTGTGGGCCTGATGTACTGATGTCTTGCTTAGGACATCAGACAAAAAGAATAGAATACAAATGTGTATATATATATATATATATATATATATATATATATATATATATATATATATATATATATATTGTCTTTTACTGTTGTATTGTGTGCTCAGCAGCTGAATTTTGTGTTTCTGAGCAGAAGTCCATTTAAAATTATATATCTGTATAGTTAAAAAAGTACTTATTAAATAACTATAACCAATATGTCCAGTCTTGTGAAATCTGTTCTATTAAAGTGATGAGGCTTTTTTGAGTCTGATGAGGCTATGGACAGATGGGTGTGGGTGGGTGTGGGTGGTGGTGGTGGTAGGCAGGGGGTAGGAGGTAACTGACACTGTGGACACATTTGCCTGCAGCTATTACTTAAAAACTAAAAGAGCCAAAAGGTTCGCTTTTGGTTGTGAAGGTTAAAATTAGGGTTAGATTTAGGTGTAAGTATAGCATTAATTAGCTGCATTAATAAGTATGTCAGTAGAAGGCCCTCACAAGGAAAGTAAGACAAACGTGTGTGTGTGTGTGTGTGAGAGAGAGAGAGAGAGAGAGAGAGAGAAAGGTAGGGCACCTCTCCGGTCTGAAAAGCATGGTCGATTACCCTCAGGAATGGAATTCAAACACTCAAGCCTCAGTCATTACAGAATGCAATTAAGAGCGCGATGTGCTCCAGGCTTGGATTCTGCTCCTTTCTTTCCTTCTACCTAATTTGACTTTAATCTGATGCTCACAAAAAAAAGCTCTCTACTGCAGCATTGTTATCCCTGCTCCAAAAGCTAATGACATAATCCAGCTTTTTTCATCCTTCTCAGCCCCGTTGCCATAACTTCATCTACAGCCACTCTTTATTCCCCTTCATTCATTAAAGCTGATTTGCTGAGCTTTGAGAAGTTTGCTCACTATGGTGTTTCTCTAATTGCTTTTTGGCATTAACCTCCCCCTATATCTTGTTTATTTAATTAGCTAGATAAAACATCCTTACTTTTTTACTGCTACATTTGGCCCACAATCACAAGGTGTTCATTTCCAATTTCATTTTATGATTAGAAAAAAAAAGTTTATTCAGACTGAAATGGGTTCCAAGTGTAGCTCATTAGGTCTGTGTATGTGTTTGGGCAAGGGGTAAACGCCAGCTGTGATTTCTTACATAAATCAAGTTCTGTTTTACATTCTTCTCTGAAGAGTGGGGGTTAAACTGAATAATTTCTTAATCCAAAAGAGGTAGTATGGTGATTTAAAAAAAAATAATAAACTAAGTGTTGAGATTGTATTCCATGGTAGAGCTGTTACTGAATATAAATGCACTAGCAGGTTACCCAGCGTTGCCCAGGTTTTGCAAAATTCTGGGTTGCCCCCAGACTTCCATGTCAAATTTGGTGAAGATCCGTTGAGAAATGATGTTAACCTAAGACAAACAAAAATCCAAACATCCACCACCCAGGGGCCCACCAGGGACCCCCTGGGGCCCAAATATGGAATTTCTGAGTTCTGCCAAATTGTGGCTATCTCCTGTACCTATGTGCCAAGTTTAGTGAAGATCTGTCGAGAGTGTATGTTGATGAATGTAACGTGAAAAGCATTGAGGGAGGGGGTGGGTGGATGTTGTGCCCCCCAGGGACCTCCCCGGGGCCCATACATGAATTTTGTTCATATCTGCAAAATTCCGGGTCATTCCTGGACCGACTTGTCAAATTTGGTGAAACTCCGTCAAGAAATGGCGATGTTAGCTCAAGACAAACAAACAAACTTTGCCGCTTATTATATAGATTATTTGGATTGCACAGATAATGTGTGTCAAATGAATACAAATGCAGATATTAATAGTAGCCACTTTCAAAAAATTTTTTTTTTGAAATCTTGCCACAAAGCCTAAGACTAGATATGTGACTAGGGAGACTGGGAGGGTTGGGACTAGGATCCTGCAGGACAAAACGAAAACATCACATGAGCACAGCTTGTAAAAGCTTGTGGAGAGGGTTGTCAGGATCCCTCACCAACAACACTTTAAAAACTACACAAAAGTCTTGTAACTAGTCCCAAATGATTATAAATAAGAAAAGGTAGATGCTTTTTCCCCCTAATTCAACAGTCATGTGCATGCATTTCTGATTTACAGTATCTGCAATATGTGGACATTATACACAGAACCTGGCAACCCTGCTCTCCGGACAAAGGTTGCGTTCATTAACATGATACAAATAAGAGGTCTTATCTCATCTTATTATCTCTATCCGCTTTATCCTGTTCTACAGGGTCGCAGGCAAGCTGGAGCCTATCCCAGCTGACTACGGGTGAAAGACGGGGTACACCCTGGACAAGTCACCAGGTCATCACAGGGCTGACACGGACACAGACAACCATTCACACTCACATTCACACCTACGGTCAATTTAGAGTCACCAGTTAACCTAACCTGCATGTCTTTGGACTGTGGGGGAAACCGGAGCACCCGGAGGAAACCCACGTGGACACTGGGAGAACATGCAAACTCCGCACAGAAAGGCCCTCGCTGGCCACGGAGCTCAAACCCGGACCTTCTTGCTGTGAGGCGACAGCGCTAACCACTACACCACCGTGCCGCCCACAAATAAGAGGTGTACAATTAATTTTCCTTTCATCTGGTTTGCTCCATTAGCCCATCCTAAACCATGCCCACTTCTGGTTTAAATCTGAATACAAAAACAGACTTGAATATTTTGAGCATTAAATGAATATAGATACAAATAGTGGCATTGCATTACACCCCTACTCCATTGACTCTCAGGGCAAAGCTTACATCTTGTACATTTACAAAGATGGTCTGCTACAATAAACGAGTTTTTGAGAACTCAGTTCTGGCCTGCCGTGCCTCTGTGCTCCACCCACCTAGAACACTTGCTACAGTCTGTTTTAAAAATGGATTCCTTTCTGACAAACCGCAAAATCAATTTTACTGTCTCAGTCTGTGAATATTTTAACTTGAAACACAACTCAATTACAGCATCACATAAAGCACAGCCACATTGGACAATATTTCCTGTTTCCCCTCAGTATTTTAGTTGCGAAAAATTTGAGTTGCAAATGCAAATTTAAAACAATTTTTTTTTTAGTTTTAATTCTGATTGTCACACTCATCTGCAGCTTGGCAGCTTTCCATCCTCCACACATGTGCCTGTGCTGATACGCTATCAGTGATTTATTTCACAGCCTGGGATTGCAAAAAAAGCAGTAGACAAATTAATTTACGTATGCAAATGATCCTAATTGCAATTATCTCCATATCTTGATAAGGGAAGGGTGGTGATGGAAGGGTCTCAAAAAAAATCCCCTGGCAATACAAGTTACACCTCACATTCAGACTAATCAAGCCTCAACTGTGCATTACTAATTAGCTTGACATATTCGAAAGCCAATTAACAGTGTTGGGAAGCAGCTCTGTGTCGAGCTGCTTTGCCTGAGAGCAGAGCAAAGAAGAACTTTTCTTTCAGGTATGCTACAAGATGTCCTCTTTTTTTGGAACTGTATGTCTTTCTTCCAGTTTTCTTCAAATTCACTAATTAAACAAATTGACACATGCAAATTGGTGTAATTGCATTGTTTCCTCACCTCATGTTGTGTGAAGGAAGAAAAAAGATGAAGAGATAAAAATGAGGGAGAGCTTTTTCACTTCACTTGAAGTGTGAACATATATTTGTACATTATATAATGAACACTTTATAACAATACAGATTAATAGATAAAAATGTTTTTAAAATGTGCATGATTTTGTAAGCATTTACAAGTTTGAGAGCAACACTAATTAAAACTAAATGTAAAAATGCAAAACAATTTTTTAGGACTGTATAATTACATGCATCTAAAATGCATTTGAAACACCTAGAGTTTCGCATGTTTTAAGGCACAGAAGAGAGATTTGACCTCACATTTTAAGCTCAGGTGCACACTTGTTGATTCACACTTGTGCAACTGAAATGCAATTTCAGTGATTCATTTGATGATGTGTATCTACAGTGCTGGTAAAATGTTTGGACACACCTGCTAAATCAATGGTTTTTCTTATTGGGCTTTCTACTTTTATAAATTAAAAATCACTTCATGTCTTAAAGTGGGTGGCACTGTTGCCTCACAGCAAGAAGGTTCTGGGTTCGAGCCCAGTGGCTGATGGGGGCCTTTCTGTGTGGAGTTTGCATGTTCTCCCCGTGTCTGTGTGGGTTTCCTCTGGGTGCTCCGGTTTCCCCCACAGTCCAAAGACATGCAGGTTAGGCTAATTGGTGGCTCTAAATTGACCGTAGGTGTGAATGTGAGTGTGAATGGTTGTTTGTCTCTATATGTCAGCCTTGTGATGATCTGGCGACTTGTCCAGGGTGTACCCAGCCTCTCTTCCGTAGTCAGCTGGGATAGGCTCCAGCTTGCCCGCGACCTTGCACGGGATAAGCGGTTACAGATAATGGATGGATGTTGTTTCTCTTTACTTAGTTGAGCGGTTCTTGACACAATATGGATTGCTACAGTTGTGGTGTGGAATAGGGCTATTTACTATATTCACTCATCTCATCTCATTATCTCTAGCTGCTTTATCCTTCTACAGGGTCGCAGGCAAGCTGGAGCCTATCCCAGCTGACTACGGGCGAAAGGCAGGGTACACCCTGGACAAGTCGCCAGGTCATCACAGGGCCAACACATAGACACAGACAACCATTCACACTCACATTCACACCTACGGTCAATTTAGAGTCACCAGTTAACCTAACCTGCATGTCTTTGGACTGTGGGAAACCGGAGCACCCGGAGGAAACCCACACAGACACGGGGAGAACATGCAAACTCCGCACAGAAAGGCCCTCACCGGCCACGGGGCTCGAACCCGGACCTTCTTGCTGTGAGGCGACAGCGCTAACCACTACACCACCGTGCCGCCTATTTACTGTATTTTTCTTATTAATTATTTACTGTTTGATCTCAAACACATTAAGAAGGCAAGAAATTGCACTAATTAACTTTTGACGAGACACACCTGTTAACTGAAAAGCATTCCAGGTGACTACCTCATGAAGCTATTTAAAATAATGCCAATAGTGTGCAAAGCATCATCAAGGTAAATGGTGGCTATTTTGAAGACTCTAAAATATGAAACATATTTCAACACTTTTGTTTACCACATAATTCCATACATGTTCTATAGTTCTGAGTTCTTCAGTATTGTTCTACAATGTAGAAAATAATAAAAATACAGAAAATCCTATGCATGAGTAGGTATGTCCAAACTTTTGGCTAGTACTGTATATAGAGCTGCCATTGGTGACTAAATCACCCAGCGACTGTGGTTGTATTTATGGAAAATGTTCTGTGGTGACCAAGTACTACTATACCAAACAAATAGCTACTGTAATTGGCATGGGCCTTGTGCTGTGCTGTATTGTGTTACAGTAATCCTGTCCACAGTCTGATAGACAGTCATTTATACAATAAAGGCTTTTGAATGAGAGAGGGGTATTACATGATATTCTGGCATCTTTGACCCTAAGGTGATACTTATAACACTCTCTTTATTTCAGCTGTGTCTGTTCCTTTGGCTCTTTGCAAAGGCTCTGTGCTGCCTGCTATTCATTCTTCAATGGTTGATTTTGTTTTCCAGCTGCCATTACTTTAAACTCCACAGCTGTTGGGCTCCAATGACAGAGAAACAGCAAGGAGTATTGGCAAATGGTCTGTGTGTGCATGTACAAGTGGGTGGGATCATACTAGAGTAGGCCCTGATGACAAACTCTTGCTAAACATGTAATCGTTCTTGGAAAAGGGAAACAGTCATCGTCCACAGTTTTATATGTTAACCTAGAGATAATCGAGCCTGTATTGGACTGGAAAAGGAAGCAAAGGTGATCTACATTTTCACTGCTGTTGAATCATCCGTCCTTGTTTTGTGATGTCGCCAATTTTTATCGCAAATGTGAAGCTAGTGAGGCTAAAGTGTGATTGAAAAATGAGATGGGAATTCAAACAGGTGTGTATGTCCTTTGGTGGTCCAGATGGTTCCCCAGTAGACAAGTATTTTGGTTATAAGAGAACTAAACTTAAACCATTACTGATAGATCAAGCTTTTAACATAACACAATGGTGAACACATCAAACAGGCCTTATTTGTCTGAATGTCTTCAGACCTGATCCACTTGAATGGTAATACTGTGTTAGTATTAAATGTTCAAAACAAAAAGCATTAAAATCTCCATCTTTGTGTGATCATGATTCCCGAACACATTAGCATTGCTACATGGATAGGACTTTCTGCTGATAGATAACAACAATAATATGCCCCTATTTTTTTCTTTGGTAAAATTTCCCAATATTCCAGTCATACTTGTGGAACTTAAGGCCTCTGGTACTGAGGGTACCCTCAATCCGAAGGTGCCTGGGGTGCAAACTGCTCAGAAGCAAGACTGATCTGATTTTTACATGTATGTCATTACAGAACACTAGGAAGGAAGACGAAATACAGCAGAGAGAGACAGAGAAGGGTGGAATGACACAAACATTTTATGTGAGGGTGATGAAAACCGGGAAGGGGGTGTGGGGGGGATTGGGCTACAATCCCATCCAATCAGAGAGCTTTGAATAATTAAACTGATCAGCTTAATTAGCTCAATTAAGTTGATTTGACCACGGAACATGGCCATATGGCGAGAGGAAACAAAAGAGGGGGGAACTAATTAAAAGTAAAATAATGAGGATTTTAATTAAGCAGTTCCCCAGACGTCAGCAAGCAGGGATCTGGAGCCATAATTAAAAAGTGCTGCGGTGCTGGCAACATTTTCTCCCCCCCCCCCCCCGTTTTAATAACTGTGAGGGGCTCCATCCATCTAATTAAATCTGTAAATGAATTAGCAACATCGAGGGTCTTCACTTGAGTTTTTTTTAACACCCCACCTTCCCGTCTCACTTCCCAAATAACTTTGTACACATACTGCAAGCTCAGTTACTCTCACACACCCACCCACACTCACACAGAGATACATGTGTGCACACACCTCTTACAGCACAACACGTCTGTCATTAATGAAACTAATCATTATTGATACAGTGTCACAGGGTTGAGGTAGAGGCTCAGACACAGAGCAAGCATTCCCAGAGTCATTTAAAGCCTGAAATGTTTGCACATGTAACTCTGTCACTCAATACAGTTTTACGTTGGCTCATTGTTTACCTTCTAAAGCAATGAAGGTGTGTTATAATGCTAGACATTTATCTAGATGAATCACTGGTACTGTTGTAATTTGAAATTAGAAAGCTGTGTGTACTTCATACTCAACCTCTAGATTTTGAACGTCATCATTTCACACACAATATATGAGTGTGTTTAGGTGTGTAAATTTGTTCTATGTAATGAATGCACAATTTTAATGATGTACTATAATCCTGTTATGGAAGATTCCACACTGGAGAGCAATGTGACTCTCTTGCTTTCTCTTGTGGTAGCATCTGGAGTCTTCTTTACAGACCTAATCCCCCTTGTTAATTGCATGGGTTAGCCTTCGATTACCTCTGAGCCGGTTTGGCCTAATGAATGACAGGCAAGCATGCTGTGAATTAATTGCTTTGGTACAAGTGCGCCATTGCTTCACTTCTGTGTTAAGTCAAGAGGTGTTTTGTCCTAGTTTGCAATATTGGAAGGACAAAAACATTTGTCCTCAGTTTTGGAGGCCCAGCTGAACATATGAGTAACTGAGATTTCACAGCCAGCAGTCTTCATTTTGAAACTGCTCATAAAACCTCAAAGCATGTGAGTATTGGCCAGTGTTGAGGGCCAGATTCAGGCAGTATGACTCACTTGAATCCAAGTCCCCTTGGCATGTCTGGGGTAATGCAACAGTCCTAATGGGGGTGGGAGAGGTACAGGGACTGCATTGTCCTGGTTCCTATCAAGAAGAACTATCAGATAAAGCTGGAGATCTGCTCACAGAGCCTTTGATGTCAGTTAAACAGTGCTCCAGACTCTAATACCAGATTCTGATTCTTCTTATCTTAGTTTTCTACCTCTCTTATCAGATTATGATCAGAGCTGATCCCAGACCAGCCAACGTCCTCTGTTAGCCTCAGGCCACACCGTGCTTATGTGAGCAGAGCTCTGGAACAGCTGGCTTCAGGTCAGCATTGGTGGGGACGCCATGACCCTGAGAGTTAATTAAGAAAGATAAGAACATTAATGAACTTTAGTCTGATCAAAGGGCTGTGGAGGAGTCAGATCAGCCCGAGGAAGGGGGGTGAGGGAGTGGAGGAGAGTTAGTGTTTATGCCTGTCAGGCGTAATTGGGAGGGGAGGAGAACATGAGGCTGCCATTGTGTGTGCCTGAATGCCATCACTTTTTAGAGAGCAGAGATGAAACAAAGCAAATTTCACACACCTGAGTCCTACAAAAGGTTTATATAGATGCCACAATAAATGTATGTCGTTTGTAGTTACATTAGTCTGAATGCTTCTGTATGTTATGTGCAATTATGTCAGCTGTCAACATATAAACTTGGGTTAACCCATTTGGTTTCAAATTTCTTCCAGTTATTTGAGTACAAGAATTTTCTTCTTGGATAACTCCCTGACAAAAACTGTATGGTAACAGTTTTCTTTTTGTATCTTGACACAATAGGGAAAGAAGAAAGAAAGTAAACCTGCATGTAGACTCTTTGGGGTAATTTTGGTCTACAATGTCCCATGCATGAGACATTGAACATGGTATATTCAATGAGCTATTGTGTTATGCCAGAGGTCACAATTGACAATTTCAAATTTTACTAACCAGAATATAAATGTGAAAAGATAATGTTGCTAAAAATGGACTCTAAAGATGGTAGGGACCAAATATCTTGTATTTGTTTTATAGCTTGTTTTATTTCCAATTGCTGAAATCTGATGACAATATTTTCTTTTTGTTGTGTACAACCTCAAATTTGAAAAAGTTGGAATGGTATGGACAATGCAAATAAAAAAAGAAAGCAGTGATTTCTAAATTTACTTTGACTTGTATTTCATTGGGGCGGCACGGTGGTGTAGTGGTTAGCGCTGTCGCCTCACAGCAAGAAGGTCCAGGTTCGAGCCCCGTGGCTGGCAAGGGCCTTTCTGTGCAGAGTTTGCATGTTCTGTCCGTGTGGGTTTCCTCCGGGTGCTCCGGTTTCCCCCACAGTCCAAAGACATGCAGGTTAGGTTAACTGGTGACTCTAAATTGACCGTAGGTGTGAATGTGAGTGTGAATGGTTGTCTGTGTCTATGTGTCAGCCCTGTGATGACCTGGCGACTTGTCCAGGGTGTACCCCGCCTTTCGCCCGTAGTCAGCTGGGATAGGCTCCAGCTTGCCTGTGACCCTGTAGAACAGGATAAAGCGGCTAGAGATGATGAGATGAGATGTATTTCATTGCAGACAGAATGAACCCAATATATTTCATGTTTTGTCTAGTCAATTGCATTTCATTTGTGAATATACATCCATTCTTGCATTTCAGGCCTGCAACACATTCCAAAAAAAGTTGGGACGGGGAAATTTAGGGCAAGTAATGAGGTAAAACAATTAAATAATGATGTGATTTGAAACAGGTGATATCAACAGGTGACTGTCTGTACTCATGATTTGGTACAAAATCAGTATCCAGGAAAGACCTAGCCTTTGAGGAGCAATGATGGGCTGAAGATCTCCAGTTTGTCAACAAATGCATAAGAAACTTATTGAAATCTTTAAAAACAATATTCCTCAAGAAAGATGGGAAGGGATTTGGATATTTCACCCTCTGCGGTGCAGAATATCATTAAACTTTTCAAGGACTCTGGAGGTGCATAAAGGGCAAGAGTTCAAGCCTAAGCTGAAAACTCGTGATCTCCAATCCCTCAGATGGCACTGCATCAAGAACTGTCATTCATCTATAGCTGATATAACCACATGGGCTCAGGGTTACTTTGTCGAACCTTTGTCAAGCACTACAATATGGAGTTACATTCACAAATGTTAATTAAAACTTTATTGTGCAAAAAGGAGGCCTTTTGTTAATGGTGTCCAGAAGTGCCATCAACTTCTCTGGGCTCGGAGGCATCTGGGATGGACCATCACACAGTGGAAACGTGTACTGTGGTTAGACAAATCAATACTCTAGGTCTTTTTTTTTTTTGAAGAAATGGACACCATGTGCTCTGGACCAAAGACAAAAAGGATCATCCCAACTCTTACCAGCAACAAGTTCAAAAGCCAGGATCTGTCATGGTATGGGGTTGTGTCAGTGCCCTTGGCAAAGGTAACTTACACTTCTGTGATGGAGGATTAATGCAAAAAAGTACACTCAGATTTTGGAACAACATATGCTGCCTTCAAGATGACACCTTTTCCAGGGATATTTCAACAAGACAATACAAAACCACATTCTGCACACATTACAAAGGCATGGCTGCGGAAGAAGTGGGTGCCGGTCCCTTCTGTTCCCAATAGAGAACGTGTGGTGAATTTTGAAATGAAAAATGACAATGATAACCCTGTACTGTTGCCCACCTTAATACCTGTTTGCAGGAAGAATGGGACAAAAATAACAATTGAAACCTTTCATCACTGGGTGTCTTCAGTCCCTAAACATCTTTTCAGTGTTCTGAGAAGGAATGGCAACATGACAAAGTGGTAAATGCTTTACTGTCCCAATTTTTTTTTAATGTGTTACAAGAATCAAAATTATAATGTGTTTATTAAAAAAAAAACACAAAATCAATGAGGTAAAACATCAAACAATATGCTATTCAATTTTTTTAGTGCAATACCTGTCAAGTATTATTTACAGATCATTGATTTCAATTTCAACAAAAGTCCCAACGTTTTCTGATTTGGGGTTGTAAGATGAAGGCATCATGTAAATGATGTTGGTCATGTGATAATTTATTATGAGTGTTTATTCACATGAAATTGTTATATGAAATTTCAACCAATTTTGCCTTTAGTTTGTGATAAGTATATACAAATTTAGAGCTTTAAAAATGCAAATGCAAAATGTGTCTGCTTGGAATAAATGGTAAAGTATGGGATAACTTGAGGTCTTTAGTAAGTGTGTGTGCGTGTGTGTGTGTTGTGCTGTGAAAGGTGTGGTGGAGAGGGAGGCCACCTGCATTCACCACAGGGTGTGGGAATGTCCAGCACAGGCTGACCTCACTGTGTCCCTCGCTGCTGGAGGAAAAACTCGTTATCTGAGAAATCTCTGCTAATTACGCCTGCTGGTCTCTCTCTCTCTCTCTCTCTCTCTCTCTCTCTCTCTCTCACACACACACACACACACACACACACACACACACACACACACAGAGAAAATTTACAAACGAGCTACATATAAGGTTTGTCTAAAGTTTACCTGTCTGTGTGTGTGTGTGTGTGTGTGTGTGTGAGAGAGAGAGAGAGAGAGTTTCTTACGTAATTTCCTTTTCACTCATTTATAATATATTTAATATTAATTTAAGAATATTTAGTTTGACTTTCCCAATCTTATCTCCTTATGACCGCAACTATTTTGGTATTCTAAGAAATTATACATCACTAGGAACAAGCTCTCAGCAAATACAGCACTGTAACAAGTTGCTCATGTTTTATAAATTGTACATATATAAATATCGTATAAACCTATGAAGAGCACATAGAGTTAACAAATGTGATTACAGCCGTCAGTGTCTTTTTCCACTCTTTCTCTCTCTTTCTCTTTGTGACAGAGGCTGCGCGCCAGGCCGTCTCTCAGTGGGATCAGGACGAACATGGGCCTTCATTAGCACTCCCTAATTAGGAACAGATGCAATTTACAGCACGGGGCCCACGCCACACAGCACCTCTCTCTCTCTCTCTCTCTCTCTCTCTCTCTCTGTGTCATCGCTCTCTCTTCACTGCCTACCAAAGCAGCTTTCTTTTTCCACATTCCTGGTCTTATTCTCCTTCTGCTCACCTCTTTCTCTTTCAAAAATATATTACTCAGTTTATTTAGCATAATGCAGATGTTCTGCTGATGGATTCAGAGCATCAATTATAATCTTATTCTTCTTGCATGCAGATGCACATGCGCAATTCTAATGCTTTTATGGCTTCATGTATAATTAAGAACACTTTGTTCCAAGTCCATTACAACAAGATGCTCCCCTATTCTTTACACACACACACACACACACACACACACACACACACACACACACACACACACACACACGTTCTCATTTTGCTTCTTAAGCCAAATTCAGCATAAGCCCTAATCAACAGGCTCTTTCTCACAGGACTTAGTGTTGGCATTGGTAAAAGAGTAGTAAACATGTTTTTTTTCCGCATGTTTAGATTTGTCTTGGAACCCCGGTTCTCTCTTCAGAAGTGTGTGTGGTACTGAATTGCTGCACAGACATCCCTATGGGAATTTAAAGGAAATTCCTGGGATTCTCGGACTGTTTGAAAACAGCATGCATGCTGCTTAGGCCACACCTTGGATTTATACTTAAGCTGCTGATGAAGGAAGCAGTAACGTTTTCTGTCTCATATCCAGTATTATGCACACATACTGCATGTACGCTCAAGGGTAAACAGCCTTAATGTTCAAAGCGTTCCAGCATGAAGGTCATCCTAATGATTTGAGAAAGTTTTCAGAGTGAAAGCCACTCTACCACTGCTACATGACTGACACATGGATACACAGATGAAAATACACAGCAGACACACAGATAACCTGCCACCTGATTGGTGTGAAAAATAACTGTCAGAATATTTATTGCAAACCCTCACTGCGACTGCACACTAATGACACTCATTAGAAGAGCCAGCAAGGTCACTTTAGTTCCACCAGCCATTCCTTTCTCATGCCAGCAGCTCTCCAAAACAACTCTGTCATGGAAAAAGGAGTTATTTAGAGAATGCCCACTTGGTTTACTCACACTACTGCCAGCAAGCCAAAATGGCAGCCACCTTACACGACTGTGCTCACTCTCCATCCCTCTGCTCTGTTTCCTCTAAGCTCTTACAGCAGCCTAGACACAATATCCCTAATTATCCTTTTAAAGTCGACACTCAGCATGAGCAGCCCAAGCCAAAGGCCTCTAATTAGGCACCTAAAAATAAAGAAGGGACTTTATAGGGGACGTGGGCAGTTTGGGGAATGTTTTAATGAGGGGGGCTGGAGCGGAGAGTAATGTTAGTCATTTGTTAATTTCAACTGCTATGCCCCACAGTCTCCTGTCTTCCCTCTCTTTCTCCCTCTCTCTGTTACTTCTTCCTCAACTCCATGGTGCTTGTTGACCTTACAGAACAGCCAAATATTATATTGTTGAAGTCCAATTGTTAGAACACTCAGTTAAGCCTCATTTAGCACCTGCATAGACCACCTCCATTTCATTCAATGCTGAATAGGCCCCCTGAAGGCTACAGTCAATACCTAACTTTTGTGAGAGGACACTGCTAATATGTAAGTATCAAACAAATGTTTCTAGCATTATGTAAATTTTCTTTTAAGTAGGCTTCTGCTTCTATATCCAGCATGTAGTGATTAATCTTTTCTTGATACAAAGTTTTTCTTGTAGAATAGACACTTTCATTCTGTCTAGAGTGTTTTCACATCTACAAATCAAATTTTTTTTAGTCTGACTTATTTTGACAGATGTGAATGCTCCACTTTTACTCTTCTGAACACCAAGCAACTGAACCATCATCTCTGTCAAAGTGTGTCTGTGAAGTTTCTCAGTCATCCAGGTCATAGGAAACCATAGGTGCTAAAGAAGGCAACTGGACTTGCTTGAAATTCTTGAAGACATTTCACCTCTCATCTGAAAGACTTCTTCATTTCTGTCTAACTAGTGGGGAGTTTCAGGTATTTATTCTCTAGTGGATCAAAAGCAACCCTAAGGAGAGTCGTTGAGGTCACATGGGTCATTGACCCTCTCAGTCATCCTGTAGGTGTTAGAGGCTACGTTTACATTAGACCGTATCTGTCTCGTTTTCTTCGCGGATGCACTGTCCGTTTACATTAAACTGCCTGGAAACGCCGGGAAACGGGAATCCGCCAGCATCCACGTATTCAATCCAGATCGTGTCAGCTCCGGTGCTGTGTAAACATTCAGAATACGCGGATACGCTGTGCTGAGCTCTAGCTGGCGTCTCATTGGACAACGTCACTGTGACATCCACCTTCCTGATTCGCTGGCGTTGGTCATGTGACGCGACTGCTGAAAAACGGCGCGGACTTCCGCCTTGTATCACCTTTCATTAAAGAGTATAAAAGTATGAAAATACTGCAAATACTGATGCAAATACTGCCCATTGTGTAGTTATGATTGTCTTTAGGCTTGCCATCCTTCCACTTGCAAGTAGTAAGTGATATGCGCTGGGATCACACACACAGCGGCTCAGTCCCGAATCGTGGCTTGTGCACTTCACTCGCGTGCTGTGTGAGTTGCGCAGGGCCGGAGTGTGCACCCTCCAGAGGGCACTCGCTGTTCAGGGCGGAGTGATTTGGAGCGCAGGATGCCTGCGGAGCTGAGCGTATCCGTGTATTGGCGTTGCTGTGTGCACGCAAATCATGTATTGGTGTTGCTGTGTGCACACTAATCGTTTTAAAAACGTTAATCTGATGATCTGCTGATACGGTCTAATGTAAACATGGGCAGAGTCACTGAAGGCTGGGTGTGAACAGTATTAGCAACCTAGAGGGTCATTAGGGTGATCTGTGGGTTGTTGGCTCTCTCTGCCATCATGTGAGTCACTGAAGTCAGCTGAGTCTTGGTGTGGATGTGTATTCAGTTTTCTGGGAAGTGTGCCAAGTACTGCATTGTAAGTGGCTGATAAGTGGTGTCTCAGACCACCTCCTCTGTTCAGTGATGGTCATTCCAGATTGACGAAGATGGCTTCTTTTACTTCTCTTTCAAACCACCATTTTTTTTCCTGCCTAAAATGCATACATTGCAGTCCTGAAACAAGTGTCCTTTGTTATTGAGATGAAAATAGATTGCCAAATCCTGGCCTGAGGAACTGAGGCTCTGTCCACACGGCAACGGATTCAGGTGAATCTGATAAAATTGTTTATCATTTTGGCCTGGCGTCCACACGGCACCAGCGTTTTGGGTGCCCCAAAATGAAATCTTTTGAGAACGGGTTCCAGAGTGGAAAGATCTGGCAACGGCGCCGTTGCGAAGTCGTCTGGATGAGTAGAACGGATTTGTTTACGATGACGTCACAACCACATGTGCTTCATGCCAGGTAGAAGTGTAATGAACTCGATGCGAGTTGTCAACAAATCCTATAACTTGGTTCATGAAACACGCTTACAAAATATTTTCACTGTGAATATTTATTGTGTAATGGTGCAAAGAGAGAGAGAGAGAGAGAGAGAGAGAGAATAGCCCTTAGGGCAGAGTCAATCCCACCAGCAAAAATAGGGAAAAAAAAAGGAGCGATCTCACCTCTTCACATGTCGGTTTAAGTCCTACAATACATTCCTCAAAAAGGGCGTAGAAGAACAAAGTAATCCATCAATGTGTAGCATTCAATTTATTCCGGACCATTAAAGACGCCGCCTTCTGCGTAGAATCATACGTCATCTTCGCCGCCATATTGGATGGGTCAAAGTGGAGAATAAAGATGCCTCATTCATGTGCTGCGTTTAACTGTACCAACAGGTTTACCGTCCAAACAAGATCACAAACGGGATTACCTTTCACAGATGAGACTGGAAAAATACTTTTCATTGTATTTGGTCATTATAACGTAATTTTACGAACAGATTTTTCTGACTTTGTGGCTAATATGAAGTCTCGCGCATAATAGTTTATGCGCATGCGTCCTTACTACTTCCATTGTTGTGGTGTCTCCGATGGGACCGTCTTACAGCGCACCTAGAGGTGTGGCATGTGTATTGCATCATTTTCAGCAAGCGTTGCGTTGCCATATGTACCTGATATTTTACTGATCCGTTGCCCATGTGGATGTGATATATATATTTTTTAATCTCGTTGTCGTGTGGATGTAGCCTGAGACACTGGTCTGAGACACCACTTATCAGCCACCTACAATGCAGTCCTTGGCACACTTCCCAGAAAACTGAATACACATCCAAACCAAGACTCAGCTGACTTCAATGACTCACATGATAGCAGAGAGAGCCAATGACCTACAGATCACCCTAATGACCCTCTAGGCTGCTAATACCATTCACACCCGGCCTTCAGTCAGTGCGTTTACATGCATATCCAAATCGAGCTACTGTTGGTAATCAAGCTAAGGGTCCCAGCAGGGGTGCCAGAGAAATCCAATCCTACATGCACACAAGGAAATCGAACTATTGTGTGAGCTACATTGTGCACCCGAGCCACAGGTGGCGCTACATGCCCCATCGTGTTGGTACACTTCCGGTTGTCGTCATGAAGAAGAGGAGTGATTTCCACTTTACATTCACACCACATGTCATTGCCACCTGTTGGCTACAAACTGTCCTGCGCAGACCACTGTTTTGTAAGACAACTTATTTTGCACAATTGTATATTTTTCTCAAGTCCATTTTTTGCTTACAATTTAACTTATGTCTTAATAAACACACAAAAAGTTCAATTGTTTTTGTTTTTTGTCTCCTTGTTCCTCCTGACCTCTTCTGCTGCTCGCTACTACTACTGTTGTCATGCCGACCAAGGCTGTTATGTTTCCCGCTTGTGGTCTCGTCACTCGTCACTTCCAGAAGGGAAGTAAGTAGCTCGACTACGTAGCTCAATAGGGTTACATGCACTAAGTAGCTCGGCTACAATCGCATAATCTAGGTCGCGTAGCTCGATTACGAGAAATCCAGTTCTTTTTGATTTCAGCCGAGCTAAGGTGTATCCATGGCATTTAGAACTTCCATTTCAGTCGAGCTATGGCAGAAATGTGATTTTCTCTATGTGCATGTAAACACACTGAGTGACCCTAACACCTACAGGATGACTGAGAGGAACAATGACCCATGTGGCCTTAATGACTCTCCTTAGGGTTGCTTTTGATCCACTAGAGGATAAGTACCTGGAACTCCCCACTAGTCAGACAGAACTGAAGAACCCTTTTGGATGAGAGGTGAAACGTTTTCAAGAATTTCAAGCAAGTTAATTTGCCTTCTTTGGCACCTACAGCTCTGTCAAAGTGAACCATGGTTCAGTTAATTACTGGGGGAGCACATTTTTATGAGGGTTCACAATAAAATGACACTGTGAAAGTGACTGAGCACTTGTATCACCACAGTAATCTTTGCTTTATTTTCAATAAACATCTTTTCATCAGACAACTGATATCCGAATACGGGCTTACAAAACAACCACAAACACACCAAATGTTCTGAAATGACTTCTGCTTATATCAATATCCAAAAAGTATAGACCACCTACTTTGATTTCTGGAATACAGATATACATATACATGAATGCATGTATATTTGGTAATAGCGCAATAAGTTTATGTCCAAGAAATTGCTTTATTGACATTAACCTGATGTTATGTGATGTCACAGCAGACTGAAAATAACTAGAGATGGCTCTCAAAATGCATCCTTATGTAGTATTCTAATTTTTTTAGTATTAATACTTCCTTATTTCTCAGTTTAAAAATCCCTTCCGTATAGTTTTATCTTTCTTCTGAATCGTCCTGATTAGTAACTCCATTTACAACCCCGATTCCAAAAAAGTTGGGACAAAGTACAAATTGTAAATAAAAATGGAATGCAATGATGTGGAAGTTTCAAAACTCCATATTTTATTCAGAATAGAACATAGATGACATATCAAATGTTTAAACTGAGAAAATATCATTTAAAGAGAAAAATTAGGTGATTTTAAATTTCATGACAACAACACATCTCAAAAAAGTTGGGACAAGGCCATGTTTCCCACTGTGAGACATCCCCTTTTCTCTTTACAACAGTCTGTAAACGTCTGGGGACTGAGGAGACAAGTTGCTCAAGTTTAGGGATAGGAATGTTAACCCATTCTTGTCTAATGTAGGATTCTAGTTGCTCAACTGTCTTAGGTCTTTTTTGTCGTATCTTCCGTTTTATGATGCGCCAAATGTTTTCTATGGGTGAAAGATCTGGACTGCAGGCTGGCCAGTTCAGTACCCGGACCCTTCTTCTACGCAGCCATGATGCTGTAATTGATGCAGTATGTGGTTTGGCATTGTCATGTTGGAAAATGCAAGGTCTTCCCTGAAAGAGACGTCGTCTGGATGGGAGCATATGTTGCTCTAGAACCTGGATATACCTTTCAGCATTGATGGTGTCCTTCCAGATGTGTAAGCTGCCCATGCCACACGCACTAATGCAAACCCATACCATCAGAGATGCAGGCTTCTGAACTGAGCGCTGATAACAACTTGGGTCGTCCTTCTCCTTTTTAGTCCGAATGACACGGCGTCCCTGATTTCCATAAAGAACTTCAAATTTTGATTCATCTGACCACAGAACAGTTTTCCACTTTGCCACAGTCCATTTTAAATGAGCCTTGGCCCAGAGAAGACGTCTGCGCTTCTGGATCATGTTTAGATACGGCTTCTTCTTTGAACTATAGAGTTTTAGCTGGCAACGGCGGATGGCACGGTGAATTGTGTTCACAGATAATGTTCTCTGGAAATATTCCTGAGCCCATTTTGTGATTTCCAATACGGAAGCATGCCTGTATGTGATGAGGTGCCGTCTAAGGGCCTGAAGATCATGGGCACACAGTATGGTTTTCCGGCCTTGACCCTTACGCACAGAGATTCTTCCAGATTCTCTGAATCTTTTGATGATATTATGCACTGTAGATGATGATATGTTCAAACTCTTTGCAATTTTACACTGTCGAACTCCTTTCTGATATTGCTCCACTATTTGTCGGTGCAGAATTAGGGGGATTGGTGATCCTCTTCCCATTTTTATTTCTGAGAGCCGCTGCCACTCCAAGATGCTCTTTTTATACCCAGTCATGTTAATGACCTATTGCCAATTGACCTAATGAGTTGCAATTTGGTCCTCCAGCTGTTCCTTTTTTGTACCTTTAACTTTTCCAGCCTCTTATTGCCCCTATCCCAACTTTTTTGAGATGTGTTGCTGTCATGAAATTTCAAATGAGCCAATATTTGGCATGAAATTTCAAAATGTCTCCCTTTTGACATTTGATATGTTGTCTATGTTCTATTGTGAATACAATATCAGTTTTTGAGATTTGTAAATTATTGTATTCCATTTTTATTTACAATTTGTACTTTGTCCCAACTTTTTTGGAATCGGGGTTGTACATGTAGACTAATAGATATTGGCTGGAAACCCAGATCATGTGAGCTATCATCCTGACACCAGCAGTTTCAAGCATTTAAACATAATTAATATCAAGTATATCAAGTACAACCCTGACCTAAGTCAGTTGGAATGTCATCTCTTGAAAGTACAGCTGGTATAACTCTATCCTCATGACATCCCCCTATTTGTAAGTGCCATGCAATACTACCATGTATCTTCAAAAATCAAGCTGGTTAAACTTGGCAATAATGGCATACTATTATTAATATTATTCAAAATATTGTACCCTCTTACTTACTTACTTATTTAATTACTGTCATCTGACAACAGTCGGTGACAATATGAAATCCTTTCGCCAATAACTTTGATCCATCATAGCCACCAACGGCTCCTCACCATCAAGGCCAGTATCATTTTTAATGTCATCCTTCAAAATTAGTTGGGGATGACCAATCCTTCATTTCTCCTTGGGTTCCCAGAAGAGGACAGAAGTTGCAGGTTCCACATGTACCCTCTAATAAAAAGTACTCTCTAATAAAAAGTAAATTTGCCTGACCTACTGTAGTAAAACAACCTCTAAGACAGGGATACCTAAATCTAGTCCTAGTGATCTACTTATTTTCCTGGAGTGTTTAGTTCCAAACTTATTTTGACATCTGATCCTTGTTCATCAATGCCTTTCGGACCTGAATCTTAGAGCCAGGTGTGTAAATTCCCTAGGATTGTACAAGCCTGATTCCAAAGACTGAAATTTCTAGGGAACAATGGTATATTATAATACAACCCCAATTCCAAAAAAGTTGGGATGCTGTGTAAAATGTAAATAAAAACAGAATGCAATGATTTGCAAATCCTTTTTGACCTATATTCAATTGAATGCAATACAAAGACAACTGCTAAACTTTATTGCTTTTTGTAAATATATACTTACAGTATTCTGAATTTGATGCCTACAACACATTCCAAAAAAGTTGGAACGGGGCAACAAAAGACTAAAAAGTTGTGGAATGCTTAAAAAAAACAAAAAAAACCCAACCCTGTTTGAAGCATTCTACAGGTAAACAGGTTAACTGGTAATTGGAAAGACACAGTCATTCACAAGCAAGGATGGGACGAGGTTGAAAAACTGTGTGGGCAAACAGTCCAACAACTTAAGAACAATGTTTCTTAATGTACAATTGCAAGGAATTTAGGCATAATATCCATAATATTATCAAAAGATTCAGAGAATCCAGAGAAAATCTCTGCATGTAAGGGGCAAGGCCAAAAACCAACACTGAACGCCCATGAACTTCAGTCAGGTGGCACTGCATGAAAAACTAACATGATTGTGTAAAGGACATTGCTATGGGCTCAGGAACACTTTGGAAATCTGTTGTCGGTAAACACAGTTCATCGCTGCATTTACAAATGCAAAGCAAAAGCCAGATATCAACATCATCCAGAAACACCACCGAATTTTCTGGACCTGAGCTCATCTGAAATGGACTGACGCAAAGTGGAAAAGTGTGCTGTGGTCTGATGAGTCCGAATTGTTTTTGAATTATTTTGGAAATAAAGTCAAGTCAAGTCAAGTTGATTTGTATAGTGCTTTTAACAACAGACATTGTCGCAAAGCAGCTTTACAGAAAATTAAATGCTTTAAACATGAGCTAATTTTATCCCTAATTTACCCCCAATGAGCAAGCCTGTGGTGATGCTGGCAAAGAAAAACTCCCTCAGATGACATGAGGAAGAAACTTTGAGAGGAACCAGACTCAAAAGGGAACCCATCCTCATTTGGGTGATAACCGATAGCGTGATTATAAATAACTTGCTTGTACCGTATATCAGTGTCCTATATAATCACAAAGTACAACTGTGAAACCAGGAAATTCATTATAATTTTAACATGAAGTCTGTTTTGTTGAGCTCATCTGAAATGGACTGACGCAAAGTGGAAAAGTGTGCTGTGGTCTGATGAGTCTGCATTGTTTTTGAATTATTTTGGAAATAAAGTCAACTCAAGTCAAGTTGATTTGTATAGCGCTTGTAACAATAAACATTGTCGCAAAGCAGCTTTACAGAATTTGAACAACTTAAAACATGAGCTAATTTTATCCCTAATCTATCCCCAATGAGCAAGCCTGTGGCAACGGTGGCAAGGAAAATCTCCCTCAGATGACATGAGGAAGAAACCTCAAGAGGAACCAGACTCAAAAGGGAACCCATCCTCATTTGGGCAACAACAGACAACATGACTATAACATTAACAGTTTTAACATGAAGTCAGTTTCACTGATGTTATAAACTTTTCATTGATGGAAACTTGAGTGCAAAACTGTTCATGACAACTGCAGTCCTAAAGTCAGCAAGTCAACTGTAGTCCTCAGACATAAATGTATTACTGTAAGTGTCCAGAGCCATCTTTCAAGTGCAACTTTTGACTGTCCATACTGTATGAGGCTGTCCTCCACAGGAGTGATGTGATGAGACTCCAGCCAGATGTAGGGCATCAGGATGGATCAGGCAGCCCCAATCATGGATGTTGTGTCCTCTGGGCTAAAGAGGAAAAGGACCATCCAGATCGTTACCAGCACAAATTTCAAAAGCCAGCATTTGTAATAGTATGGAGGTGTGTTAGTGCCCATTGCATGGGTAACATGCACATCTGTGAAGACAACATTAATGCTGAAAGGTACATACAGGTTTTGGAGCAATATATGCTGCCATCAAGACAACATGTTTTTCAGGGATGTCCCTGCTTTGGCAATACAATGCCAAGCCACATTCTGCACGTTACAACAGTGTGGCTTAGTAGTGAAAGAGTGCAGGTGCTAAACTGGTTTGCCTGTCTCCCACTGAAAATGTGTGGTGCATTATAAAGTGTAAAATACAACAACAGAAACCCTGAACTGTTCAGCAAATGAAGTTGTATATCAGGAATCGGAAACAATTTCACGTTCAAATCTTCAACAATTAGTGTTCTCAGTTCCCAAACACTTACTGAGTGTTGTTAAAAGTAAAGGTGATGCAACACCAGTAAACATGCCCCTGTACCAGCTTTTTTGGAATGTGTTACAGGCATCAAATTCAGAATGAGTGTATATTTATTTACTTACAGTACTTATTTACTTACTTACTTACTTACTTACTTACTTACTTACTTACTTACTTACTAAATAGATAAATTGTATCAATTTGACCATTAAATATCTTAGCTTTTTATTGTATTCAATATAATATATGTCAAAAAGAATCTGCAAATCATTGCATTCTTTTTTTATTTATGTTTTACACAGCATCCCAATATTTTTGGAAATGGTGTTTTATATATAACCAAGACCCAACTTGAGCAAATGTTCACCTGAGCATACGCTGTCAAATTCTTGACCAATAAAGGAACACCCAAACATGCAAACAATTAGGTGCAATGTGAAACCAACTGGAATAAATAATGGTATATTGTAACAAAACTAGAAATCTGGTGGACACTTTACCAGAAAAACCTGGTACGCAAATAATCTAAAACTTTAACTAATTGCTGCAAAGTAAAAAAAAAAAGTACCCCACCAATAACTTAAATATCTTTGTGTAATAAATTGCACACAGTTAAACTGTGGTGTATCAAGAAGATCAAGGCATATAAGCAAAGAATTAAGACATAAGACAAGTAAAGCAAAGACACCAGAAGGTGCTAAGTTCTCACCACCTAATAATTGAATGAATAATCGCAAAACCATGCCCCCCCCCAAAAAAAAAACAAACAAAAAAACAAATATTCAGTTAATTAATGTCCTGTGTCTTTAAAGCATACAGTGGTGCTTGAAAGTTTGTGAACCCTTTAGAATTTTCTATATTTCTGTATAAATATGACCCAAAACATCATCAGATTTTCACACAAGTCCTAAAAGTAGATAAAGAGAACCCATTTAAACAAATGAGACAAAAATATTATACTTGGTCATTTATTTATTGAGGAAAATGATCCAATATTACATATCTGTGAGTGGCAAAAGTATGTGAACCTCTAGGATTAGCAGTTAATTTTAAGGTGAAATTAGAGTCAGGTGTTTTCAATCAATGGGATGATAATCAGGTGTGAGTGGGCACCCTGTTTTATTTAAAGAACAGGGATCTATCAAAGTCTGATCTTCACAACACATGTTTGTGGAAGTGTATCATGGCATGAACAAAGGAGATTTCTGAGGACCTCAGAAAAAGCGTTGTTGATGCTCATCAGGCTGGAAAAGGTTACAAAACCATCTCTAAAGAGTTTGGACTCCACCAATCCACAGTCAGACAGATTGTGTACAAATGGAGGAGATTAAAGACCACTGTTACCCTCCCCAGGAGTGGTCAACCAACAAAGATCACTCCAAGAGCAAGGTGTGTAATGGTCGGCGAGGTCACAAAGGACCCCAGGGTAACTTCTAAGCAACTGAAGGCCTCTCTCACATTGGCTAATGTTAATGTTCATGAGTCCATCATCAGGAGAACACTGAACAACAATGGTGTGCATGGCAGGGTTGCAAGGAGAAAGCCACTGCTCTCCAAAAGAACATTGCTGCTCATCTGCAGTTTGCTAAAGATCATGTGGACAAGCCAGAAGGCTATTAGAAAAATGTTTTGTGGATGGATGAGACCAAAATAGAACTTTTTGGTTTAAATGAGAAGCATTATATTTGGAAAAAGGCAAACACTGCATTCCAGCATAAGAACCTTATCCCATCTGTGAAACATGGTGGTGGTAGTATCATGGTTTGGGCCTGTTTTGCTGCATCTGGGCCAGGATGGCTTGCCATCATTGATGGAACAATGAATTCTGAATTATACCAGCGAATTCTAAAGGAAAATGTCAGGACATCTGTCCATGAACTGAATCTCAAGAGAAGGTGAGTCATGCAGCAAGACAATGACCCTAAGCACACAAGTCGTTCTACCAAAGAATGGTTAAAGAAGAATAAAGTTAATGTTTTGGAATGGCCAAGTCAAAGTCCTGACCTTAATCCAATTGAAATGTTGTAGAAGGGCCTGAAGCGAGCAGTTCATGTGAGGAAACCCACCAACATCCCAGAGTTGAAGCTGTTCTGTATGGAGGAATGGGCTAAAATTCCTCCAAGCCGGTGTGCAGGACTGATTGACAGTTACCGGGAACGTTGAGTTGCAGTTATTGCTGCACAAGAGGGTCACACCAGACACTGAAAGCAAAGGTTCACATACTTTTGCCACTCACAGATATGTAATATTGGATCATTTTCCTCAATAAATAAATGACCAAGTATAATATTTTTGTCTCATTTGTTTAACTGGGTTCTCTTTATCTACTTTTAGGACTTGTGTGAAAATCTGATGATGTTTTAGATCATATTTATGCAGAAATATAGAAAATTCTAAAGGGTTCACAAACTTTCAAGCACCACTGTAGCAGAGAACTGCCACAAATGGCAGTTTTATTAAAAAAAAATCTGGACGAATATCTGCTAGTCATGTATGCATGGCCTTCACTGAACATTTTATGTACATGTTTTTTAAGAATGCAGAGACTTAAAAACTTCTAATAGCAATACCACACAGGTATATAGCTCAAGAGAGAATATATGAAGTTGTATGATTAGAAAGCATTTAGAGCAGCAATTTGCTCAAACTAGGGGTCACACTGACATTATCTACAAAAGCCACCAAGTCCTATTTGGAATGGATTAGTTTTATATAAGGAGCTGGGGTAATGTAATTAATAGGGTAATGTAATTAATGGGGTAGTCTAATTAATGGCATATCTCTAAGATTTTAGTCTTATCTGAATCTGGTATGTCAGTAATATTTGTGTGCTCCTGCATCTGGAATGATTATGCTGTATTTTTTTTTTACCTACTATAAAAGGACCCATACTAAAAATTCCGTTTGAGAGATTCTGTTATATCCTGTGGGAAAAGAGGTTTTGCAATTTTTCTTCAGTATGGAAACACTCCAGGAAGCTCTTTTTTTTTTACTCCAGGAAGCTCTCTGCTGAAACAAAACCAAAAATATATATATATATATTTTGACTGGGTTTAAAGAAATAAAAAGATGACATTTAAAAGACAAAAGGTGAAGATTCTGGGTGGTTTTAAAGAAGTTATTAAGGTCCTAGCATAGGTATAGCCTACATACAGTACTGTGCAAAAGTCTTAGGCACATGTAAAGAAATGCTGTAGACCAAAAATGGCTAAAAAATAATGAAATGAAATGTTTGAACATTAAAAACAATACTATACACAGCAGTAAGCCATAATAAATGAAACAAAGTCAATATTTGGTGTGAGACAACCCTTTGCTTAAAAAAAAGTAGTCTCGGGTACGATGAGTGCAGTTTTATAAGGAAATGAGCTGTAGGTTTTACTGAGCATCTTGCAGAACCAGGCACAGTTCTTCTGGACACTTGGACTGTCACACTTGCTTCTTAATTTTGCACCTAAACCCAGTAGCCTTCATTATGCTTTCTTTTTTAATCTGAAAACTGGTCTCGTGTAATATGCTGCTCAGATACAAACATTTTTTTTCCTGTAACATTTAATTTTGTGCTGGAAAACAAATGATTGGAAGTCAAAAATGTTTTTGTACTGATTTGATAATGTAGGTCATAAAATAGAAATCTATAACAAACTTTGTATGGAAAAAATAGGCCACCTAAGACTTTTGCACAGTACTATACATACATACTCATGATTATTTGCAAGTACTGCAGCCAACAAGAGGTTATGAAAACGGTCAAAACAAGTTTATATTTATATGAGGTGTATGTACTACTCCTAGAGCCACCTCTGGGATTTATACAGAGTTTGCTTATACCATGAAAAATGATCATAAATACTACAAATGTCCTATCCTGTCCAAATAGTATTTTAATCGAAAACAAAAGAGAACTGCTGATTTAGAATAGCATGACAGTTTTATTAGGAACACGTACACCTGCCTATTCATGCAATTACAGTGTCTTGCAAAAGTATTCATCCTCCTTGGTGTTTGTCCTGTTTTATTGCATTACAAGCTGGAATTAAAATGGATTTTTGGAAGGTTAGCACCATTTGATTGACACAACATACCTATCACTTTAAAGGTGCAAATTTTTTTTTTTTATTGTGACACAAACAATAATTAAGATGAAAAAACAGAAATCTGGAGTGTGCATAGGTATTTACCCACTTTCGTATTGAAACCCTTAAATAAGAGCTGGTCCAACCAATTCACTTCACAAGTCACATAATTAGTTGATTAAGATCCACCTGTGTGCAATCAAAGTGTCACATGACCTGTCACATGATGTCTGTATAAATCAACCTGTTCTGGAAGGACCCTGACTCTGCTACACTACTAGCAACATGAAGACCAAGGAGCACTCCAAACAGGTTAGAGACAAAGTTGTAGAGAAGTATAGATCAGGGTTGGGTTATAAAAAAATATCCCAAACTTTGAATATCCCAGGGAGCACCATTAAATCCATTATAGCAAAATGGAAAGAATATGGCACCACTACAAACCTGACAAGAGAAGGCTGACCACCAAAACTCACAGACCAGGCAAGGAGGGCATTAATCCGAGATTCAACAAAGACACCAAAGATAACACTGAAAGAGCTGCAAAGATTCACAGTGGAGATGGGGGTATCTGTCCATAGGACTACTTCAAAGCCTCACTCTGTGACATGTATGGCTTCATGGAAGAGTGGCCAGAAAAAAGTCATTGCTTAAGAAAACACGTTTGGAGTTTGCCCAACAGCATGTGGCAGACTCCCCAAACACATGGAAGAAGATTCTCTGGTCAAATGAGACTAAAATTGATCTTTTTGGCCATCATGGGAAATGACATGTGTGGCACAAACCCAACACCCTGAGAACACCATTCCTATAGTGAAGCATAGTGGTGGCAGCATCATGCTGTGGGGATATTTTTCATCTGCAGGGTCAGGAAAGCTGGTCAGGATTGAAGGAAAAATGGATGGCACTAAATACAGGGCAATTCTGGAGAAAAACCTGTTTGAGTTGGCCAGAGGTTTGAGACTGGGATGAAGGTTCACATTCCAGCAGGGCAATGACCCTAAACATACTGCTAAAGCTACACTGGAGTGGTTTAAAGGGAAACATTTAGATGTCTTGGAATGGCCTAGTCAAAGCCCAGACCTCAATCCAGTTGAGAATCTGTGGCATAACTTGAAGATTGCTGTACACCAATGCAACCCATCTAACTTGAAGGAGCTGGAGCAGTTTTGCCTTGAGGAATGGGCAAAAATCCCAGTGGCTAGATGTGCTAAGCTAATAGAGACATACCCCAAGAGATTTGCAGATGCAATTGCAGCTCTACAAAGTATTGACTTGGGGGTACTATGCACGCTCCAGATTTCTGTTTTTCATCTTAATTATTGTTTGTGTCACAGTAAAACAACAATTTTCACCTTTAAAGTGGTAGGCATGTTGTGTAAATCTAATGGTGTTAACCCCTCAAAAAAACATTTTAATTCCAGCTGGTAATGCAACAAAACAGGACAAACACCAAAGGGGGATGAATACTTTTGCAAGACACTGTATCCAATTAGATAATCACGTGGCAGCAACACAATGCATAAAAAAGTCACCTGGTCTTTTTCCAGTCTTCAACTGTCCAGTTTCAGTGAATCTGTGCCCACTGTAGCCTCAGAGTCTTGCTCTTGGCTGACAGTAGTGGACCTCAATTTGGTCTTCTGCTGTTGTAGCTCATGTGCCTCAAGGTTTGGTGTGTTGTGAATTCTGAGGTGCTTTTCTGCTCACCACTGTAAAGAGTGGTTATTTCAGTAACCAGAGCCTTTCTGTCAGCTCAAACCAGTCTAGCAGTTCTCCTCTGACAACTCACATCAACAGTATATTTCCACAAGTAGAATTGCTGTGGTAATGCGTAGTGAGGACATGAAGCAGAATGCAAGTGCGGAAAATCAGCATGTAGTTCATTAGGGGAAAGTTGTAAACCCCAGTAGGTCCACAGTATGGGTCATAACCACTGAGCTCTACATAAAAATCTGGAGAGTTCATAGCCTATTCCCCACTGTAGAGACGAGTGAAGCCATCTGGCCGCCATCTTACCACTCACATCATGTCTATTTGGCTTATGTGTTAAACCATTGTATCCAGTCAAACTTGCCTCAAGAAAAGTATCTCCTTACTTTTTTTTCCCCTTTTCATTACCTCCTCTTATTTTCTCAACTTTACCCACATTCCTTACATATATTTATAGCACTCCCCTTCATTGTTATTTTTTTTCCTTTTCCAGTTCAGTCTCTGGTCATTTTTTTGAATGGCTCTTTTACTACTATAATTATTTTTACAGCGATTATTTCAGTTTTTCTTTGTATAGGAAATCATATATTGGATTCGGGAAATAAGCTGTTGACCATGAAATATGACCAGTCCTGATTTAAGAGTACTTATCAATATACCCACACACAATTTAAACTAAAATCATGCAGTTAAAACAGACAATCATGCCCATTTTGTCAATCTGTGGAAGTGGGTGTGACATGTGTAGATGCTCTACATAGTCACTTGTGCTGTAAATGAAAATAACTACTGACCAAACTAGAACAATAACATATCTCTTTTTATTTGCACCCATCACTGCCATTTCTGCCTAAGGCTACAGTTCTTCTTTCATTTAGGCCACTGAGGCTAATTTACTCAGTTCATTTTTCTTTTTGAATCTGAGCCTTTGAGCTTGAGCTCTCACATTCAATATCAAACATGTCTAGACACTGGCTTTGATCTCATCTGGGACATTTCCATCAAAAAGCTGACACAGTCACAGTGTTCATCCCAAATACCAATGTCAGATTTTCAACAAAAACAGACAAGACAATGAGACAGATTTTGTGTTATTTTTCTTTTGCTCTTGTAAACCATCATAAAATGCTATAGGGGATCTCCGCAAATGGCACTGTGCACACACGTGTAAAAATGATCACATGCTATCAATACTCATATGTGAAATGTCCATCCACAACCTTTGACTTGATGGTTTGTACAGTTCACTGCCTCACATGCAGGCAATTGTCTTGAAATTTTACTCACCAACTATACAAATAACTTGTCCAGTTTGGTGTAGCTTCCAGTAGCCTAAATGTCTGTTCCACTCCGCCATGTGAATCCTAAGATGGCGGCCAGATGGCTTCACTCTGATAAGCCTATGAGCTCTCCAGATTTTTATGTAGAGCTCAGTGGTCATAATCACATGAGGATAATCAATTAACAAAAACCAGAAAAACAAACAAGATTTTAAACCAGGAACCACAGAACACTGAAACTAGAAAGCTTGGAAACAAAAGCTCAGGCTTATTGACAAGGAATGTACAATAAGATTTCACCCTGAAACAAGGACGCAAATAAACAGGCAGACTCCTGGACCATGGAACTGGTAGGGCCCAGGCCCTACTTACTTTGGAAGCCAAGCCAAGAAGCCTGCATTTGTTACACATATGCTCAAACATAGACTTAAAGCATATACGCAGAACCATAACTGTGTTTAAGTTACCGGTATAAGAATATTTAATTTGCTTCAGAATGTGATTGTCTCAGTTCATCTGATTATTTAATTAGCCTTTTATGTTTTATCAGCGTAAATGCATGCATGTACAGTACATGTATGTTGCATAAGTTATAACACCTATCCTGTTTTAATGAGAGTCAACCCATAATCAATGAAGTCAAATCAATCTTAGTTGAGCAAGTCAGTAACGGTATTTCTTACTTTCACCATAAACTTTTATTTATATGACTTTGGTCTATAGCTGTCAAAGGCCTCGGCCTTAAAACTGGTTACCGCTGTGATGTCATGCACTCAGGGCTGGCTGGCTCAGCAGGGCAGCTCGAATGCCAACTTAGTGGTCGAGTTTAACTCTCAAAAAAATATATTTTTTATTCCCATTTATGCAGCATACAAGAGTCAAGGATGAAGATACTATCCACTCAGAAATTTATTTAAAAATAAAGGTTCTGCATATCTCCTTTAAGCACACAGTGAAATTTAACCTCTGCATTTAACCCATCTGAAGCAGTGACACACAAGCACACATGCACACACAAGTGAGCAATGAGTACACACACATACCCAGAGCAGTGGGCAGCTATGCTACAGCACCCAGGGAGCAGTTTTGGGTTAGGTGCCCTTGCTCAAGGGCACTTCAGCCCAACCTCAGACCATGGCTGCCCCATGCTAACTTAACCGCATGTCTTTGAACTGTGGGGGAAACCGGAGCACCCGGAGGAAATCCACGCAGACACAGGGAAAACATGCAAACTCCACACAGAAAGGCCTCTATTGGCCACTGGGCTTGAACCCAGAAACTTCTTGCTGTGAAGCGACAGTGCTAACCACTACACCACCGTGCCCATGGTGTGCACCCTGCTGTAACAAATCACTGTGTCGTACATCAAACATGTAAACAAAAAATTAAAATCCATCGGTAGCCACATATCATACACTGCTTCCCAGTGTGCCCGAATAGAGCCACAGAAAGCAATGAATTCTGTGATGTAAAAATTTATTGGCTAATTGTGTCATGTGACATGAATCGAATTTTCACACACCAGTGTTGCTCAATTCATAGAGTCAATGTAACGTTAAACCGCCAATTCATTTCTTTGGTTAGCCTATCTAGTTAGCTTTACTCAATAATGAATCACTGCAAAATAACAGATTTGTTCAGGACAAACAACAGACAGTGGTTTGCCAGAGGAACACAGGCACACTGGCTGGCTGGAACAGCAGCAGATATACAGCTTTGTTCTGAATATTCTTCAAAGCACTCATGGTCTGCTGGAGTGACAGCAGCCCCTTGTCCAACATGTATTGGCATTGCCCTGAAAAAAATCATTTTTTTTTTTAAACTCTTGATTTTAGGGGGTGTTGTGGCTCAGGTGGATAAGGCACCATACTCTAAATCCAGGGATTCGGGTTCGATTCCGACCCGATCCCTCTCTTTCTCTTCTGCTCATTTCCTGTCTGTACACTGTCCTATCCAATAAAGGTGAAAAAAGCCCCCCCCCCAAAAAAAATCTTGATTTTAATGCCATTTAAACCCTGATTGTCTAAATGTGTCCACTTGATTTGAATCATTATCTGAAAAATGCTCCAAATTGTCATTTGGAGTAACACATAAATAAAGATCAGATTTATTACTGTCCAATTCTGACATTCATGCCCTGATGCATTCAGTATGAGTACAGCAACTCAAATACATCTCAATTAAATATGTCTAAGTTGTTTTTCCCCCCTAATTCTGAAGTGCTTATTCTTAACAGTTGCAATGTTAATCCGCAGTTTTGCACCACACGCTGGTATTGACACTTTACAGATGATCTGGAAGTTGATAATGTTAACAGATTCTGCGCTGCTTTAGAAACACAATTAAACATTGTGTGAACTCCTCACAACATTATTTAGTGTAGTGTATAGTGAGGAAGGGTAATAAATCATTTTTATAATGACTGTTCTCCCTTCTCACTGTCCTTTTCTCATGGGAAATACATCTTTTAGCCAAATTACTTGCTAAATAAAATGCAATTTGAACCACCCCCAAAAAACAAACAAACAAACAAACAAACAAACAAACAAACAAACAAACAACCCAAACCAACAACAACAAAGAAACAACCAAACCATAATTCTAATCCATATGTCTATTTTATAAGCCAATCAAATTTCACTAAAACTGTTTGATTTTATTGTTTGGGGGCCAGATGGGTCTGACCACTTCAAAATGCATTCCGTGGTCCATGGGCAAACTGATGAAAAACTAATACAAAACAGGTGACTACAATCAAGACATGATAGGGCAATAAACCAATAACAAGTCAAGGGTGGAGACAAAACTTAAACCAAAACAAAAACACACATGGCTAGAGATCGAAACAGAGCAAAACACAGAAGCAATGTTGACACTGGGAGCTGCTGCTCACTGGCTGTTTTCTGTTTTTTACACCATCCTGTGTGAAACATGCTCCAGTTAGTTCAAAATGCAGCAGCAACAGTCCTTACTAGAACTAGAAGACATCACCACATCACCCCTATCTTATGAACATTGCACTGGCTCCCAATCAAATTTTACACTGATTATAAAATACTACTACAGATAGTTGTCGACTTACGACCTATGCAACTTACGACCGATCAACTTTACGACCGTCTGGTTACGACTGGCGAGTGAAGCCTTTCTTAATTTATCACTCACAAAACCCGCGGGTATTCAGGAATGTAAACAAGCACACTTTGTCAGTCTACTTTCGTTCTAACCATAAAGCATGGATGACACAGGCACTGTTCGAAGACTGGTTTATGAAATTTATGAGAAAAAGAAACAAACAATTCAGACGAGGCTTACAATGTTTATGAAATGAGCAAATCCTCCCGCCAGCCCGAGTGCTGCAACAGCTGATGATGACGTAGACGACCCACAGCCAAGCACCAGTGATGCCAGTGATTTTTGTTTTGCACATATTAAACGAATTGTACTGTAGTATGCAGTGTTTGACTTAAACCAAATAATGAGCCAAGGTAATGAAATAAGAAAATGTTGATAAAATAAGACTTTAAGATGATTACAATATCATTACACATCACAATATACTTACGTTCATTTAACATAGGCCGACTTACGACCAGATCGGTTTATAACCGGTCAGTCATAACCAAACGCAGTCGTAAGTCGACGCATAATTGTATTGACTTATAAAACTCAATGGTCTCGCACCACAGTATCTGAGCGAACTTCTGGTTCTTTATGACCCACCATGCCTACTTAGATCAAAAGGTGCAGGCTATCTGTTGGTACCTCATATAGTGAAGGCTACAGCCTTTTTCTTACAAAGCCCCACAGTTATGGAACAGCCTTCCAAGTAGTGTTCGGGACTCAGACACAGTCTTGTTTAAGTGTTAAAGTCTAGGCTGAAAATGTATCTATTCAGTCAAGCATTTTGTTAATAGCTTTTTATTAGGTAAAGGAGTAGATCTGGAGGGTCCTCAGGCACAGAGTGTTTTGGTAAACTGGGATGTATGGATGCATCCTCCCACCCACCACCACCACTCTCACACATTCACTCAGGTTTGTTGAAGGTGAAGTGGCTGACTGCTTTATATCCCAGGGCTCCTTCATGCCTGTGTTACTTTCTGGCTCTCCCTTTTAGTTATGCTGTCATAGTTAGTTTTGTCAGCGCAAAATGTATACTGTTCTTAACCATTAGGTGACACTGGGCATACCTAACAACCTGTGTTTTTCTCTCTCTCTCTCTCTGTCTCTCTCCCTCTGTCTGTCTCTCTCTGTCGAGTTACATGTCGATCCTGAGACACCAGTGATACTGACCTCTACTGTTCTTTGGACTTGCCTGATCCATCCTGATGCCCTATGTCTGGGTGGAATCTCATCTCATCACTCCTGTGGAGGACAGCCCCATATGAACAGTCAAAAGTCGCATTTAGAAGATGGCTCTGGACACTTACAGTTTGCTACAATGCCTGAGGACTACAATTGCCATGATAACTTTAGGACTGCAGTTGTCATGAAGTTTTGCACTCAACTCTCCATCTATGAACAGTTTATTACTTCAACAAAATAGACTTCATGCTAAAAGTATAATGAATTTTCTGGTTGCACAGTTGTACTTTCTGACTATATAGGACACAGTTATAGAAGCGAGGTATTTACAATCATGCTATCCGTTATCACCCAGATGAGGATGGGTTCCCTTTTGACTCTGGTTCCTCTCAAGGTTTCTTCCTCATGTCGTCTGAAGGAATTTTTCCTTGCCACCGTCACCACAGGCTTGCTCATCAGGGATAAATAAAATTATTCAGAATAAAATTAGCTCATATGTTTAAAGTCTATATTTATCTGTAAAGCTGCATTGCAAAAACATCTGTTGTTAAAAGTGCTAAACTAAACTGTGTAAACTCTACAGTTTGTGAAAATCCTAAATCAGCCTCACCTGCCTTTATTAGTTCACTAGTGCCTTTACTAGTTCACCCTCCTTTACTAAAGCACTAATTACAATTTCCAGTCAGATCTGTGAATGTCCAGGTAATACATGATTTTGTACAAAACTATACAGAATGTCCTTTAATACAATATAAAATAAACACTTGTTTAATATTTTCCCATTGCTTAATTTGCATTCTGTACTAATGTCATCAGTAGTGATTAAACTCTAATAAAAGTTAACAAACTCCAAAACTTATTCCAAAACTTTTGACTGGCAGTGCAATTTTTTAAAGAGCAGGTTTTTTTTTAAGAGCAGCTACATTTTACTTTGCAACTTCTCAATATATTGAATCATCCCAGATTTTATAGATAATTACAGTTTCATGCCTGACTAAAATTGCTGAACAGCTTGGAAAGAAAATAATTGAACCTTGTCAGCAAAATAGAAATCAGAATTAATGATATTCATTCTTTCAATAAATCTACAAATCTGGGACATCCTTCCATTGATTTTATTCAAATTTATTTTGAGCTACACTTCTCCATCTCGAGTGCTGACTATCCAACCAGCTTGTAAGTGAAGTGGCAGTTATTCAACCACCAAATGGTACTTACTACTTTCAAGACCCATTTCATGCCATTACAATCACGAATAAATTAACTTAAGGGGCCCACTAAAGTTAAACACAGAAGCCAAACATCCAGGAAAACCATCCACTAGTGATGTGCTAATGTCTATATGATGAACATCAGCTTCTGGGGGCGTAAAATAATCTAATCTCTTGTAAGATGATGTGCTAGTTGTCAGAGATTAATTGCACTAGCATTGCTGAGGCCTCTGGGGAGAATCCAGCTGGCTGACCAGATTGAAATATACACTACAAGTATGCAAAAGTCAGACCCAACTCTCTATTCGCTTCTCTTTTCGGCATGTGTGATGAACACTGGTAGTTACTTTTGCAAATGTGACTGAAATACACCAGGCCTATGAGATGTTGCACAGTATTTCTGGTTAAGAGTATGCTGTGAGCATTTTAGCTGCTGTTTCTCACCAGAGCTTTTTCTTTTCTTTATTTTTCTTTGTGTTTGTATGTTTTGATGTTTGTTTTCTCTTTTACTGTTTTGCTGATTTTGTCTCTTTTGGCCCTTTTCCACTACCCTTTTTCAGCTCACTTCAGCTCGCTTCAGCTCACTTCAGCCCGACACGGCTCGCATTTCGACTACCTTAGAGCAGCACGACTCAGCTCGCTTCAGCCCTGCTTAGCACCCAAAACTAGCACGGTTTTGGAGTAGGGCTGAAGCGAGCCAAACCAAGCCGAGTGGGGCTAGGGGCGTGAGGAGACACTCCCCTGTGCACTGATTGGTGAGGAGGAGTGTCCTCACATGCCCACACACGCCCCGCGAGCACGCTGGGATCTGTAAACACCGTAAACCCGGAAGAAGAAGAATTACGAATTACGAGAATTTCTGAAGCCTTATGCACCTCGCCTCATCTATACGCTCTTGCCAGTATCTTTTGGCGTTGTCGGTGACACCAAGACCAGCAACACTAACGACTCCATGTTTATTGTTTACTATCCGGGTCGTGAGACTACCGCTTAAAAGCTCACTGATGTCACTGTTTGCGCCGCCTAACGACATCACGTGACGTCCACCCACTTTCGCTAACTCCACCCAATGTGTCCACCCACTTCCAGCCAGCACGGTTCAGCACGGTTGTAGTCGAAATGCAACTCCAACAGCCCCACTCAGCTCGACTCAGCCCAACTCAGCACGGCACGGCTCAGCCCAACTCGGCCGCGTTGGTAGTGGAAAAGCGGCATTTGTCTGCTGGTTGTGGCATAGCTTCAGACCAAGTCTTGAGCTTCAGTCTTGAAGCTTCCCAGGCTTTGTTTCGCCATGAGTGATGCATGTTCTCCTGCTCGCAATGGACTATGGTGTACTTGTTGCTCTTGTGCAGCGATGCTTCCGTACTTATTTTGTGGATCCATGGCAGCGCAGTGTTCCAAGCCCTTCATCAAAAAGAAGTATACTTCAAGTTCATTTTATTAAGTATACTTAAATAAAGTTACAGTATATTTCCTTAAGTATATTTTTGTGTACCAAGTATACTGATATCAATGTACTTACAGTATACTTGTAAGTAAACTAATCTAATACTTCTTAGGACTACATTGGCCCACTTTTAGTTTAAAAAAAGTATACTTTAAGTCTAAGAGAAGTAAACTCTGAGCATGCAACTAGAATTTTTTTATTTTGTACTGTAAGTATACCACAAGTAAACTTATATACTAATAGTTTACTAGTTCTATACTTCTAGTCAGGCCCGGTGCCAGGAACAGTTTACTAAGGGGGCAATTAGAAATCGCAAGGGGGCAAATATTTTTCATACAGTGTGTAGTAGTGATGGCGGTCTGACAACGTGTTTCAAACAATTAACTGCACCAACCACAAAACCACGGCCCCGAAGGTTGCTTTAGTCCGGGAGAATCATGTGACATATTACCAGGGCAGTTGCGCTTTATCAACACCCGTGCCCACCTGTTAACCCTCCCCTCCGATTTTCTCACAGACACGCGGTACAACCGGAAAGATGCCAAACATAAAACAACACACACAAACCTACAGGCAAGTCCTTTAAATTTAAAATACATACAAATAGCTCTGCAGCATGAAAACAAAACGTCAATGCAAGTCTAAGGTACTTGGCTCGGCGGCCAAAATCATAATTTAAAAAAATCAACAGACCCCGCGGCTGCACCAGTAATAGCCTTCCTGACTCGCACCGAGTCAACGCTAACCACTTAATCCGCAATCCCAGTTTAGGCGTGTAGGGGACTAAACACTCTGAAGTGATGAATTTTCACCCCCGCTGCATGGGGGGTGACGTCAACGACACATATTCTTACGCTATTTGTGCACAAAGCAGACCATATATGAACACATACACCAACATAAACGGAGATAAACTTAGCCTACAAAGAAAGAAAATGGATTCACAAGACTGTGATTGAATTCGTTTAATTCGGAGGGGGAAAGACTCCCGTAAACTGACTGCATATTGCAGGATATTGCAGAGACAGTGCACTTGTAAGTGTACATGTACCGTAAAACCCCCGCCCGCCCGCACGACCCCTCCCCTTGTCCTTATCACAGGTCTGTGTGTGCGCGGCTGTGTCAGCATTTCACACATACACCCACAATAACTAGTAGTCCCCAGTAGTTAGGATTGATACATATGTCTAAAACAGGGTTAATATTAAATTCAGGCTTTTTGAAATAATCCTACCGTAATACAGTTGAATTCTACGATTGCAACGTAAGAATCATAACAACCAATCAGATTTGTTCTACCATGCCAGTTTTAGTAGTGATTTATGTGAAATGTATTTTTGTGCAATGCGCAACCACTTAATATTTCGTATTTGAAAATGCAAATTATTAATACGTCTATAATACATATTTTCATAAGAAAACAATTAAGTGATCTGAGTCTCCGTTGAGGGGGCAGGGCTGTAGCCACGAGGGGGCGATGCCCCCTTTCGCCCCCCCATGGTGCCGGGCCTGCTTCTAGTCTGGTTTTTAGTTTACTAAAGTATACTTTGTAATATACTGGAAATATACTCGTTACACACTTCGTCAACTTTTTAGTTTATAAAAGTATACTTTATAGCATATTGGAAATATACTATTAGTTACTGGTTATACATCTAGTCCGCTTTTTAGTTTTGAAGTATACTGCAATTACTCTCCTAGGTATACTATTAGTTTTCTAGCCCTAACCCTTACCTCATGCACACTACCAGTAGACAACTTAAGTGTTTTGTAACTTAAGCCACAATGAAGTTATAAAGGTAAGAATTCACAAAATAACAACAGATACTCAGGATTAAGAACATATTCATTTTCTTTAAAAATCAAAATTTAAAGCAACATTGTATCAAATGCCAAAGTATAAAAACATGGCACTGACAACTGAAATTGACATCCAAGCTCTAAAGAAAAAAAAATTAATTATCCCACTCAGGAGAAATAAAAAAAAAAACTTATATGGAACCACAGACATACCTAAGCGTCAACAATGCTGTCTAACCCAGCAAAGAGCAGTGACAGAAAACATGCTGCCATATATCACAAAGAAGCCAATATGTGTGAAAAAGAAGTATTTTATTGGCTACTATCAAAAGGATAAGCACAACTACAGGGCAAGTACACTTAAACATCTCATCTCATTATCTCTAGCCGCTTTATCCTGTTCTACAGGGTCGCAGGCAAGCTGGAGCCTATCCCAGCTGACTATGGGCGAAAGGCGGGGTACACCCTGGACAAGTTGCCAGGTCATCACAGGGCTGACACAGACACAGACAACCATTCACGCTCACATTCACACCTACGGTCAATTTAGAGTCGCCAGTTAACCTAACCTGCATGTCTTTGGACTGTGGGGGAAACCGGAGCACCCGGAGGAAACCCATGCGGACACAGGGAGACAGGCCCTCTCCAGCCACGGGGCTCAAACCCCGACCTTCTTGCTGTGAGGCGACAGCGCTACCCACTACACCACTGTGCCGCCACACTTAAACATAAGGCATAAATATTTTAATACTTTATTTAGCATATCTTGATCAAAAGTTTAAGTCTAAGATTAATATGCTTAGACTTTTCTATATACTTTTCAGTATAAGCCAAGTATACTTATGTATAACTTTATTAAGTATATCTCTGATAAGTAAATAAAAAGTAAACTGAAAGCATACTCTCTTATTTTTAGTTTAAAAAAAGTACACTAGAAGCACACTTGAATAAACTTCTTTTTTGTAAGGGGCACGTTTGCCTGGTGGCACTGCAGTGGCTGTGCAGGCAGAGTGGGACATACCTTTGTGCACCTTTCTGTGAGACTGTGAGCAGCTGTGTCACTGGAATTACATCCTGATGACTTTTTGACAACTTTTTTTTCCGTTTGTTTTTGTAATGGTAAAGCGACCTTGGGTGTGAGAAAGGAGCAATATAAATTAAACTTATGATTATTATTTTATTATTAATAGTATTAGTATTTGGGGGTTAAGAGCTTGTGAAAAATGCCTGCAATATGTTGTTAAGACCAATCCCCGAACAGATGACACATTTTGTTCAGTTAAAATGATAACATATGGTTGCACAATGGGTGGTAGGCGTACATCAGATCATGCAGTACCATTACAGGTCCCCAAGGAGCTCTTTAGGTATTTTGCAGTTCCTTGATTCACTAGAACCAGGAAGGCACACTCCCTCCCATTGCCCTCCCATACATATAGACATACACATATAAACTTTGCTTCAGTTTGAGTTTAGCGTTTGAAATATTGGGTTCTTTTTCTGCTTCATGTTCAGTTGGTAGATGTGGTTATTACAGTTGTAATAGGACAATAATGCAACTTTAAATCAGGTGCAGCCCAAAAGTTCATACACTTCACACGTTACACTTAAGCCCCTTTTACATACAGAACCGGCACAGTGGTGTTGTGGTTAGCACTGTCGCCTAATAGAAAGAAGGTTCTGGGTTCAAGCTCAGCGGCTGACAGCGGCCTTTCTGCATGGAGTTAACATGTTCTCCCCATATCTGTGCGAGTTTCCTCCGGGTGCTCTGGTTTCCCCCACAGTTCAAAGACATGTGTTTAGGTTAACATGGGGCGGCCTTGGGCTGAAGTGCCCTTGAGCAAGGCATCTAATCCCCAACTGATCCCCGGGTGCTGTAACAACGGCTGCCCACTGCTCTGGGTATGTGTGTGCTCATTGCTCGTGTGTGTTCACTGCTTCAAATGGGTTAAATGCAGACAGGAATTTCACTGTGCTAAAGTGTATGTGTGATAAAATTGTTGTTGTTCTTCTCAATGTATGAGATAAAAACAACTCAGAAGAGGTAACTATTTTTTCATTCCCACTCAGTCTTCCATCATGGAAAAGTAATAGATATTGTGTATTTCCACCTGACTGTATTAAACAGGATGCTATGGAGGCAAGATGTGAGATATGATGTCTAATTCACGAGACAGTTTTTATGAAGACCTCTTTTGCTATTAAATGGCTATAATCTTGTCATATATCACAGCATCAAGAACAGTACCAGATATGTGATGGATAATTTCATCCTCAGCATGAGCAGCTAACAATTCTTTACTTTCAATGTTGTTCCAATTTCCAGACATACCTACTGATGTTTCTTTTGCTTGTTGTTTTGAGTTTGCTGTTGGTTGCTTTACATTTACGTCACCACCAGCAACGTCACAACATGTAAATCTAATGTTTCTGATTCCCATTGGAGATGTAACAAAAGATTTCCATTAATGCTACTAGATCCCCTGGGGGTAGATTAGTGTTTCGACTTTGCTGTTTTACTCCCATTCCCACATAAAACCATTACAGTATAATAGTGGATAATATATGGTTTCAGTATGAGTGTGAATGGGGTACTTGTCTACTCATTTTGCTTCACTTATTGTAAAAAAAAAACCCTAAATGATTTACAGTTAAACAGACAATGTGGTGTAGAATAGTTTTGCAGCAGCATGAATCCCTGGTTTGAAGTCATTTATTTGGCTCCAAATAATCTCACTAGTGTACTTTTGCTTTCTTTGCATCCAACAAAAGCAACACATTATCAACTAGTTAACAAGAATGTTAAAAAAAAAGAGTCAATTTTCCAATTTTTCTGTCAAATCCACCACCATTTCCTGGGAACACAACCAACCAAAGACTAGACACTGTATCCATTAAAGACAGATGTTTTTTGATGTCTTTGTCTGAGGAGAGTTAATTAGGCCACACCTAGGATTTAACAAGACCATTCATTATCCAATAATTATACAATTATGTGGGTGTTATGTGGTTTTTCTCCATTGTGGAAAACAGTTCCACTGAAACAAGGTTTTATCTGCCAACCCACATTATTTTGTTTAGTTTTCTCTATAGGCTTGTTGAGGCGGTTTAGATGAAAATTAATGGATATAATGTAGATAATGTATATAAGAAAGTAAATATATTACATATAATAATAAATATGTAAATTTTACACACACACACACACACACACACACACACACACACACACACACACACACAAAATACCAAAAGTAAATTTTCCAGAAGATAGGGTCAAGGGTTTTCGTTTTTCCCTATTTCCACGAATATTGTTTATATTTTTAGTCAGTGAGATAAGATATATTGGGTATTTCAAGATGTACTGTATTACTGTATAATCAAACTGGCCAACATGAATAGGACTGTGATGGCCACAGCCACACAGGGTAACATCAGCCCTCACTCTACTTATGCACATTATTAATTTGTTTTGGTGTATTAGTTTGTTGTATGTTTTATCATTTGCAGTCACATGTATTATCATATTTAAATAACCCACATAACATTTGTTTGATTTATTTGTTTTATTAAGTTTAGTTACTTTAGCCTTACATTGTTTTATATGGGTGCACACATTTTAACACTGTAAAGTTATGCAGTTCATTTGTTTGTTATTAAGCATATGTTTCTTTGTTTTGAGTTACCTGGTTTGAGTGTTGGGGGCGGTCCCTTCCCGTTTGGGCAAAGGCGTGGCTGTAGGCGGAGAAGACCTATGTCCTGGTGCCTGCGTATTAGGTTGTACCACATCCACCATGTGCCTGAGGGGGATCTTGACCTTAGTTGATTTTGCTTTGTATTATGTTTGAAGTCTATGTATTTAGTTTACCCCTTTTTTGTGTTTTTGGTTTGGCCAAGCCGATATATATGTTTTCCTTTGTTTTTTTTGCGTTAGGTCAATTTTTGTTCAGTTAAGGGTCACGGCTGTGTGTTAAGTTTAGTTATATTTTTGTTGACCTCTTTTATAGGTTTAGTTTTTTGTTCTTTGTCATTTTTTATTATTTTTTGGGTAATAAAACCCCTATCTTTTGAATTAAATCCCTGGTGTCCTTAAGCCTTACTGATTGGTCCCTCACAATTGGTGTCAGAAGTGGGATCTTCCAGTGATGGACACAGGGTTTTTTCTTTTTTTTTTTCTTGTTTTTGTTTGTTAATATCCCCCAATATAAGGAGGATGAACCATGGTGGAAGAGGTGGAAGAACAAAAGACCAAGAAGCAGTTGCAAGCCAAACTGCCCAGGGAAAGTCAGCTGATGGTGAAGAGGAAAGGAATGGAGTTTTGGGACTGGAAGAGACTGAAGGTGAAGGAAAAGAGCGAACTTTGGCACATCTGGCAGCCATTCTCCATGCACATACTGTATGGGGCAGCAGGAGGCTAGAGATGAGAAGCAGAGGGAAATGGCTGCAAGACAAGAACAAAGGTTTAAAGCACTTCAACACCAGTTTCAGATGCTGCAACTGGAGGTACAAGTTTGAACATCTCCAGTGCCGGATCCTCCACCAACAGACTTTGGTCCAGATCTTGAGGCCTTACCACCCAGCAGACCTCATTCATGTTCTCAGGTAGAGCCGGTGACTATGGCTGATGCAAGTATGATTGCAACGGGTCAGGTTCGTTCTCGTCATGTGCCTAGGTTGGAAAAGTTAATGGAAAATGATGATATTGAACATTTCTTCATTGCATTTGAACGTATTGCGGTAGCCTGTCGATGGCCAAGGCCAGATTGGGTTTTCCACTTGATGCCTTTGTTAACTAGTAAAGCTAGAAGTGCTTATGTGCATATGGACATTGATGACTCTCTTGAATATGATAATGTTAAAAGTGCTATCCTCTCCAAATATGACATTAACCCTGAGACCTATAGGCAAAGATTCCGCTCCTTAGATGTGAATCCTGATGAAAGCCCCAGGGAGTTGTATGTGAGGCTTAAGGAGCTCTATGGAAAGTGGATACAGCCAAAAGGTAAAATGATTCATGAAACTGGTGAAATGATCATATTGGAGCAGTATTTGAGAATGGTGTCCCCTGAGCTTCAGGTCTGGATCAAGGAGCATGACCCTGCTTCTGCAATGGAAGCTGCTAAGTTGGCTGATGTCTTTGTGGCGGCACGAAAGCAAGGGCAGCCATGGAGCCACAACTCATGGAAGACAACGAGAGACAGCCGTAAAACCACCCAGCAGTACCATCTGACGCCAGAAGCTAGAGGGGGTAAGCCTCCCACAGGGGAGAATCAGTCCATGCCCAAACCATCAAAGCCTACAGGTGGGAAACCCATCTGCTATTTATGCAGAGTAGAAGGCCATATCAAGCTTAGGTGCCCTAAAAATGTAGCAAAGTCTAACAATATGTGTGTGGTACCATGACCTTGTGTTGAATCCCCTTCCATGAATGATCAAGGTGCCCAGATGATTAATATTGAAGTTAATGGAACTGCTCTTAGAGCTTTGATTGATACCGGGAGTGGTCAGATACTCGTATACAGGAAGTTTGTGCCATCTAATATCAGTACCAAAGACTCTGTTTCTATCTGTTGTGTTCATGGAGATGAGAAAAGCTATTCCACAGCTGAAATGTATTTTAAAGTTGAAGATCAAACCTATCTCTTGAACATTGTGGTTGCTGATAAATTGCCTTATACTGCTGTACTAGGCCAAGATCTCCCTGTGTTGTTTGAGTTGTTGGAGCCAGACAAGAACCAGAAATGTTGTGCTGCTGTCACTAGGGGGCAGGCTAAGAAGTCCAACAAACATCAGGAGATCCTTAGTACCCTGCCATTTTACAACAATGAGTTGGAGACAGCACCCGGGAAGTCTCGTAAGACTCGTAGGCAGAGAAGAAAGGAGAAATTTCTCCACACTGTTGTGGAGACACCAACTAATTCCAAACCAGAGTCATCTTTAGGATTTCAGATGCCTGCCAATATCATTGACATGCAGAAAACTGACAACTCTTTAGGTCCTCTTTTTCAGAAAGCCAGGGAGAAGGAACCAGGAGCTGATTCAGACGGGGGCGAGGAGGAGTACATATTACAGAAAGGCATTCTCTATCACCAGCAGGGGTCAGTGTTGCAGCTAGTGGTTCCCCAAGCAGCTAGAGAAATCATACTGCAATTGGGGCATGCGGTTCCCTGGGCTGGCCACCTAGGTAAGCACAAAACCACAGCTCGCATCAAATGTCACTTTCACTGGCCTGGCCTATGCAGAGATATTGCCCAGTTCTGCAAAAGTTGTCCTCAGTGCCAAATGACATCTGCTGACCTTCTGTCCAGAGCTCCACTCCAACCCCTTCCCATCATAGGTACATCATTCGACTGTCTTGGAATGGATATAGTTGGTCCTGTGGAGAAGAGTAAAACCGGGAACTGTTACATGCTGATCATAACAGACTATGCGACCAAGTACCCAGAAGTTTTTCCATTGAAGTCTATAGAAGCAAAATCAGTTGCCTTTTGTCTGGTACAGTTCTTCTCTAGAGTGGGTTTCCTTCGTGAAATTCTCACTGATCGGGGAACTAACTTTGTCAACTCTGTTGAAACAGGTCTACTACTTGCTTGGAATCAGGAGCATGAGGACCATGCCATATCACCCGCAAACCGATAGGCTGACAGAACGCTTCAATAAGAACCTGAAGCAGATGCTGAGAAAGTTTGTCAACAACAGTGGTACAGACTGGGATCTCTGGCTGCCATATCTCTTGTTTGCATATAGAGAAGTACCCCAGGCTTCTACTGGTTTCTCTCCCTTTGAACTCTTTTATGGGCATGAGATCTGTAGGCCTCTTTCTTTGAGGGAGATTTGGGAAGGAGACCAGGAGAGAGGGGAGGCTCTCAATGTTGTGTCCTATGTTGTACAGATGAGAGATTGTTTGGAGAAAATGAGTGAGCTTGCCCAGTCACACATGGCGGAGGCCCAGCAATGACAAAGGTTGGTATGACCAGCCAGCCCACCAAAGGTCCTTCAGCCCTGGACAGAAGGTGTTGGTGCTTCTTCCAAGTGATGACAGCAAGTTGCTAGTGAGATGGCAAGGGCCATTTGAGGTCCAGAAGAAGCTTGGGCCAACCACATATCAGATCTCAACCCCAGGTCAGTCATGTTCTAGTAGGGTGTTGCACATAAACCTCCTGAAGGAGTGGGTGCAGTGGCCCGAAAGAAAAATGATGTAATGCTGGTTAGAAGTGTATTGGAAGAAGAGGAGGTAGATGAGCAATACTTACCCCCTGCTGGTGATCTGGTGAACTTTGACCTTAGCCACCTCTCAGAAGACCAACAGCTCCAGGTGAAGGCAGTCTGCAGTCTTGAGGTATTCCAGGAGAGTCCAGGGAGGACTGATCTTGTTGAGCATGATATTGTTCTCAAAGAGGATGCTTTTGCAAGACGTCTCAGTTACAGGATCCCTGAACGCCTGTTGACTGTGCTGAAGGAGGAGGTGGACCTCATACTCTCCCAGGGTGTCATAGATCCTTTGAGAAGTGAGTGGTGTAACCCAGTAGTCCTTGTGCCAAAAAAGGACAGCAGCATGAGGTTCTGCATTGACGTCAGGTATTTCAACTCAGTTTCTCAATTTGACTCTTACCCAACACCGAGGATTGATGACCTGCTGGAGCGTCTGGGAAAGGCAAAATTCTTGACCACTATTGATCTTTGTAAAGGCTACTGGCAGGTCACTCTGTCTCAGTGGTCTCGAGAGCTGACGGCCTTCCGGATTCCGTCGGGGCTGTTTTAGTTTACTGTACTTCCATTCGGGCTTCATGGAGCTGCAGCCAGTTTCCAGAGGCTCATGGACCAGGTACTCTGTGATTTCTCTGAATTTGCAGCTGCATATTTAGATGATATTTTTCTTTACAGTGATAGCTGGGACCAGCACCTGGAACATCTGAGCCTCGCCTTGGGCCATCTTCACTCCATGGGGCTGACGGTGAATCCATCCAAGTGTCTTCACTACGTCTGAGACTGAGTATCTGGGTCACATCATTGGAAATGGGTCGATACTGACCTGTGGTCGTAAGGTCCAGGTTATCGAGTCATGTCCTCTGCCACAGACAAGGAAGCAGTGCCGCTCTTTTCTTGGGATGGCTGGCTTCTATCATTGCTTCATTCCCCAGTTTTCCACCAGGGCGACGCTTCTTACAGACATGACGGGATCCTGGAACCCAAATCAGGTCCAATGGACAGAAGAAGCTGTGGCAGCATTCCATGATATCCGGCAGTCACTGAGTAAGCGACCAGTTTTGTTTAGTCCGGACTTTAATGGTGCATTTATTGTGCAAACTGATGCTTCTGACAAGGGCTTGGGAGCCGTGCTTCTCCAGGGGCCGCTTGATGACCGCCATACAATTGTCTACATCAGTAGAAAGTTGTTTCCCAGGGAGGTCCAGTACTCAACGATAGAAAAGGAAGCATTGGCTATAAAGTGGGCCCTTGACACTTTTTGTTATTATCTCCTGGGTAGAGAGTTTACGCTGGAGATGGATCATAAGGCCCTCCAATGGATGGAGAAGATGAAGGATGCCAACGGGAGAATTATCCGGTGGTACCTGGCACTTCAGCCATTCCGCTTCAGCATACGGCACATCCCAGGCAAAGAGAACCTAACAGCTGACTACCTGTCTTGCTGTGCCAGCGAGAGTCCTGGGGGGGGGGGGGGGGGGAGGGGAGTGTGTGATGGCCACAGCCACACAGGGTAACATCAGCCCTCACTCTACTTATGCACATTATTAATTCGTTTTGGTGTATTAGTTTGTCATATGTTTTATCATTTGCAGTCACATGTATTATCATATTTAAATAACCCACATAACATTTGTTTGATTTGTTTTATTAAGTTTAGTTATTTTAGCCTTACATTTTTTTTATATGGGTGCACACATTTTAACACTGTAAGGTTATGCAATTCATTTGTTTGTTATTAAGCATGTTTCTTTGTTTTGAGTTACCTGGTTTGAGTGTTGGGGCGGTCCCTTCCTGTTTGGGCAAAGGCGTGGCTGTGGGCAGAGAAGACCAATGTCCTGGTGCCTGCATATTAGGCTGTACCACGTCCACCATGTGCCTGAGGGGGATCTTGACCTTAGTTGATTTTGCTTTGTATTATGTTTGAAGTCTGTGTATTTAGTTTACCCCTTTTTTTTGTGTTTTTGGTTTGGCCAAGCTGATATATATGTTTTCCTTTGTTTTTTTGTGTTAGGTCAGTTTTTGTTCAGTTAAGGGTCACGACTGTGTGTTAAGTTTAGTTATATTTTTGTTGACCTCTTTTATAGGTTTAGTTTTTTGTTCTTTGTCATTTTTTAAAATTATTTTTTGGGTAATACAAACCCTATCTTTTGAACTAAATCCCTGGTGTCCTTAAGCCTTACTGATCAGTCCCTCACAAGGACATTCAGTAATTAGTAATTAGTGTTTTCAGGACAAATAAATGAGTGCCTTTAGTTGTTTTTGTTCAGCAGTATATTTAGGCTTGTGTTAGACAAAGTGTCTGATTTTAACCACTCACTTTTTCTTCAACAAAACCACACTCATTAAGAAGAGTTATCTAAACATGCAGGTGAACTGATTAGTCAGGTTTGAAGTTGCACCATTTTTCTTTTAGGGCTGTTTCTGTTTCTTCTAGAAGAAGACAAGAATCCTTTATCTGTCACATAAAGCACACAGTGGAATTTAACCCATCTGAAGCAGTGAACACACACATGCGCACACACACAAGTGAGCAATGAGCATACACACATACCCAGAGTAGCTGCAGCTATGCTACAGCACCCAGGAAGCAGTTGGGGGTTAGGTGCCTTGCTCAAGGTCACTTCAGCACAACCTTAGGCCATGGTCACCCCATGTTAACCTAACTGCATGTCTTTGGACTGTGGGGGAAACTGGAGCACCCGGAGGAAACCCACGCAGACATGGGGAGAACATGCAAACTCCACACAGAAAGGCCCTTGTCAGTCACTAGGCTCAAACCCAGAACCTTCTTGCTGTGAAGCGACAGTACTAACCACTACACCACCATGCCGCCCATGGTTATGGAGTTTCAGAATTAAAGTCCATACTTTTTTAGAGACAACTGGCCAAATGATTGTGAATTGTGTGTTCAGTAGTAAAAATTACAAAGGCGATTTATTAGTTACTGCATAAAAAGGACCGTTTGCCTGATGCTGCATAAAAGTTAACCCTAAGAGGAGAAAACACAAAGTTTGTTTTAGTTCAGCACATAAAGAGTGATTTATATCTGGAATCATATTCCTGTAAGGCCACACACATTTCTTCCCAGGAGACACTCACCACCCCAGCATTTCCTCTGCCATTATACAGCTCTGCTCTTCTGTTCCTTTCTTCTCTTTATCTGTGTTCATCTGTTTTCCCCTTCATCTGTCTCTGTATTGCTCTTTCTGCTTTATTGTCAAGGTCTTACACTCTCTCAGAGACTAAATGAGAAAGAGATAATGGGTCAGTGACATGCTTTTGGCCCACTTATATCACGTACAGATCTATTATATTGTCTGTGTGTGTTGTGAATATCATGGACCTGCAAAACTGAGGGATTGTGGTAATTTCTTCAATCCAACATAAACAGCCTAGAATAATTGTGCTGGCCTTGAAAATTAGGGCATAGACAGACTGAACTGATTTTACAGAGGTACAGTGTGGTTTTGACAAAGATTTCATCAGTTTCTCATAAGCAGAATGTCATGTGTAACTGCAGTTTCATTTAACTTCATGCTCATAGCTCTGCGGTACAGTTGGCTTCAAATGCCACCAGGAGCTTCTTTCATTCAGTTCAGTATTTGTAGGAGTTGAGCACAAAAAGGGGTCAAATGTGACTTTTGAAAGTTGGTTAAACTCTCTTGTAACACACCTGAGGTCAGCTAAATCAAAGTTTTGCTCAGAAGATGTTATAGTATCCAAGGTCAAGATGTGTGTGTGGTTAAGAGAGAGGCCGTAAAGGTGTTAAACCCCTTTATTGAAATGCAGTCTTGCAGCTGCTGGGAGGTTTCAATGAAAATGTTTTAAAGTGTAAGGAGGTGAGGCTTCACTTACAGCAGTGGAGCTAATTGGCAATAAATGAGTCCATATGGTTTCATTTAAAGTTCGCAAAGGCAGCAGGAGGTTTCTGCGGAGGGGCCCATACACATGTGGCTGAATAACATGCTGTGTGAAGTATGTGTGAGGGGGTGTATTCCTGAGTCAGAGTCACGGATCTCGAAGTCGTATAAAGCAGAGGTCCAAAGAGGATGAGTTCACTTTCTGGTGCTCTGGGATCGTTGATTATTGTATGCCAGAATGGTTTTCTTTGCCATGGACACCTTTGGCTCAGTGGGACCTGAAATTTTCTCAGTCAACTTTGTGGCAGTATCTGCTGTGAAAGCACTACACACCAATGTAAAATACAGAACTGAACGATGTGTATTCATAAGTTAACCTTTCCACAAACCCACTGCATGTAAAAGCATCCAGACCAGAATCTCTCTGGAAAAAAAAATATATATATATATACAAAACTGTGACATAAATCTCTATATGTAACTCGTGAGGAAATCAGTGAATTATTTTGATAAATTTGGGTACTATTTCTTTGTAAATGTGTCCATAAAAGAACATCACATGTTGGTTTGAAGATATGAAGTTTATCTCATGTTGAAAAACTCGCATTTCTCATACAAAATAGATCGTGGAACTGAGTGAAATATTTTCTGATATTTCACTCTGATGACATCATTCCCAGTGTTTTCCCACTGACTTGATTTGTCAAAATGGCGGACCAGCTCAAAATTAAAATTCTTTTGATTAACTTGCTTTTTTTTGTGGATGTGTCCATATAATATCAAGAACATTACACGGTGGCATGAAGATATGAAGTTGTCTGGTCAACTGCATTTCATTTGTTAAGGCCCCGGTCACACCGCCCGAACTTTGCTGGAGCGTTCCTGGAGCGGTGAAAAAAATTCATCACCGCTCGTAACCGTTCACCACCGTTTAACAAAAGTTGGCCCCCTTTAAAGCAATGCCGTATACGCTCGGCCACCGCTGATGTTTCTCGAGGGGCTCTCCTACCGCTCCAAAAGTTTTGAGCTGCACAAAATATTGCGAGCGGTGAGGAGGGGGCAATTTTCCGCCCCGGCAAAGTTCACCCCCGCTCCACCAACGCCCAGTCAAAGTTTGGCACCGCTAGACGCAAGTTCGTGGACGCTTGGGTCCGCTAGGCCAACGCAGAAATCTTGAATGCTGGACCACCGCTGCTTCGCCAGCGTTGCCTGGGCGGCGATTAAACGTTGCACAAACTTCGGTGGAGCGGTTGTAAGCGTTTTACAAGCAGACACGGGGTTGCTGGAATGGTGTCGGGCGTTGAAGCAGCTATCCATGGCGGCGATGAACTTTGGTTTGGCGTTGGTATAGAGGTGTCGGAGCGGGACCAGAATTTGGCTATAAATACGGGGAGAAATGGACCAGGAGCTCATTTGGAATCGAGCTGCCGTTGAGTTCAGACCTCATCTATAGCGAATTTGCTCAAAGTTACAGTAAAACTGTATCACCATGGATGCTGAGAGACTTTCTATGATTGGTGCACTAATCCAGCAGCAGAATCAGAACCTCCTCAGATTGCAACAAGCTGTTGACAGAAGGAGAAGAGAGAGAAGAAGGAGAGACAGAGTTGTGTGGGTAAGACAGTGGATACTGAGAAGGCCTGAACATGGACTGTATGACAAGCTGATGGTAGAGCTGAGGAATGAGGATCCACGAGCCTTCCAGCACTTCATGAGGATGCCACCAGCCATGTTTGATGAACTTGTACAGAGGCTGACCCCCAGATTGACCAAGCAAGACACCAACTACCGTGCAAGCCTGGAACCTGGTCTCAAAGTGGCAATCACCCTACGGCACCTGGCCTCTGGTAACACCTACAGAAACATGCAGTATGCCTGGAGGGTTCCCCACAACACCATCAGTGTGGTAGTCAGAGAAGTGGTAGAGGCCATCATTGAGGAGTACACAGATGAACTCTTGTTTTGCCCAACAACTGAACAAGGATGGAGAGACCTGGCTGACCAATGGTACCAGAGATGGAACTTTCCCCACACAGTTGGTGCCATTGATGGCAAGCACGTGGCCTGTAAAGCTCCTCCTAACTCTGGCTCAGAATTCTACAACTACAAGGGCTTTTACAGCGTGATCCTGTTTGCCATGGTGGATGCTGACTACAAGTTCACTTACATTGACGTCTCAGGCAACGGCTCATCCTCAGACGCTCAGATCTACAACGAAAGTGATCTCCATCGTGGGCTGGACCAGAACAGGATCCATGGCTTTCCTCAGCCAGACCCCCTACCCAATGACAATCAGGATGTGCCTTACTTCATCATCGGGGATGACGCCTTCTCACTGCAGACCTACCTCATGAAGCCGTACAGCACCAGAAACCTCACCCATGAAGAGCGCATCTTCAACTACCGGCTGTCCAGGGCAAGACGGGTCATGGAGAACGCCTTCGGCATCCTGGCCAACAGGTTCCAGATCCTGCTCACCACCATGCAACATCACCATGAAACTGTCAGAATCATCGTGGAAGCTTGCTGCATCCTCCACAACGTGATGCGCACCCACTACCCAGTGCTCCAGAACATACTTGTGGACCGTGCACAACCAGATGGGAACCTGCAGCCTGGGGCATGGAGAGAAGGACGGAACTTGGAGGACACTATTGTTGTGCAAGGCCCCAACACAGCCTCATGTGATGGGAAGAGGCAGCGAAACCTACTCAAGCATTGGTGCAACTCCCCAGTAGGATCAGTGGACTGGCAGGAGAGAATGGTGGCTATCAACTGAACACTGTGCAGAACACTGAGGAGACACTTGTGCATTGTACATATTATATATACTCATGTTTATTACTTTGTTGTAAATGTTATTTGACATTGTTAAAGAAACCTGAACGTTAATGGGGCCCCAGTATTGGAAATGCATTGAATAAATTGTGCTATGTTTGTTTGAAATGTTATGAGAGATTATTAAAGAAACTTGTGCTATGATTCATTCTTAATGTCATATTACATTAATAAAAGCACTTTATATTTAAAACATGTCTTGTTTAATACTTGAAGGTTTTTTGTTAAAGTTAGAAGTTCCAATAAAGGTCTTTAATCTTTAACCCTTCCCACTTGAAATAATTTCCCAATGGTTATTGCAGGCCAATGCCTCCACCTCATTGCCTGGTTAACGCTAATTAGTGTCGGGAGTTAACAGGACAGGAGTTCATTTCTGAAAATATTTGAGGAAGTTTGGACTTTAAAAATACTCGGGTGACACGGCCATAAGTGTGAAATTATTTTTGGGCCACACGGGAAATATTCAAAGAAGGGTCACACGGGCAATCACTTTATTGGGGTCACACGGGAACTTTGCAATCTGCAAAGTTTTATTTTCATTATTAAGTAAATAAAGTAGTCAAGAATAGCGTAATAAAAATGCTGTTTATTAAAGCTAAAAGCTTTTGAGACCCCCCACACAAGTGTACATGCAAACAATAAACAGCAAACATTAAAACAGCTGGCCAGCTCATACCTCAAACAAAAATCACATGAAATATCTGAGCAGTCCCTTCAACACATCACAAGCAGTCTCAATTCTCCTCGGTGGTGGCCCTCATCTCTGCAAGTACATCAGCAGTCCCTTGAGGTGGTGATGGGTATGGGTGGAGCGTTCATCTCCTGCCTCTGGAGGTCCTGGAGAATCCCCCCCTCGCTGACGGCGCTCATGTTGGTGTGGTTAATGGAGGAAAAGTTCGGCATGTCTGACAACATGAGTCCTTCGTTGGAGCTCCTGGGGGTGGAGGATGGCTGGCTGACTCTGGGTGTCTGCAATTGCTGGAAGTGCTGAGGCTGATGCTGAGACTGTTGCTGGAAGTCGAAAGGCTGCTGCTGGAAGCTGTGATGCTGAGGCTGGGGCTGGAAGTAGTGCTGCTGCTGCTGCTGCTGGTAGAAGGTGGGTGTGGGTGAAAGTGCTGAGGCTGGACGTGGTGGAGCTGGAGGAAGGGGGTGGGGGATGGGTCGCTGCATCTCGTGGAGGATGGCCGTCATCCTCTCCACTGCGAGCTGGTACTGGGCCTCAGGTAGTCGTTGGAGAGACTGGGACATGTACGTGATGAAGGGCTGCCTTGCATGGCTGATCTCCTGGGCTTGGACCAGTCTCTCCATGAGGGCGTTGGTGGCCTTCATACAATCCCTCATCTCCAGCATCGCAGGGGAGTCTTCAGGCTCGGCTCTGGTGGCGGCACGGCGTGGTCTGGTGGTGGTGGAGGAGGGAGCTGGTGGGGGGGGGTGCCCTGGGACCTCGTGACTGCCGCTTGAGTTTCAATGAGTGAGAGGGAGCCCTCGTACTCTTCCTGTTCCTCAACGTCGTGGGAAGGCTGGCGAGAGGTGCTGGCCGACGCCGAGGGCTGGGCTGCTGGAGGCTGGCTGCTAAAGTCAGAAGTCTGGCTGGCTACAGGTTCCTGTGTGAGGGGTATGCTTCTAAGTGGCTGACCTTTCCTGGGCTTCACCTCCTTGTGCAGGAAGGCACAGGTCCTCTGGATGAACAGTTCTCTGTCCGTCAAGTTCGCTGCAGCCTGGCCAGACTTCTTGGAGAGTAGCTTCGCGTAGAGGTCCCGGGCTGACTTCCACCATGTCCTGAGAGCTTCAGCTCCCCCCTCAATGTCCAGCTCTCTTGCCTTCCTGGCCCAAAGCTCCGTCTTCTTCTTTGTATCCTTGTACTTGGTGGTCCCCTTCCTCCACAAAAGTTCGTGCTCCCGGACCCACTCGATGAGTTGCTCCTGAGTGTCATCGTCAAGCAGGAGGGCCTTGCGGCGAGACTTCTTCTGAGGCTGATGCTGTTCATCATCCCTCTCCAAGTGTGGGGGCTGAGAGTCAGAGCCTGAAAAATATAACAATTGAATAAAAAATCATAAATGTATAAATGAAACATATATTATTTAGATCAATTTGTATTGATTTTTCATTGCATTCATCACATTATAATTACCTTCAGCACCAGCAGCAGCACGGCCCTCCTCAGGCTGGTCATCACCAGGGGGTAGCTCCTCATCGTCAGGCTGGTCCTGTGTCAGGGCCTCCTCAGGCTGGTCATCAGAGTCTGCAAAATATAACAAATGAATAATAAATGAGCAATGTCAACATGAAAGAAAGATTATGGTTATTATTATTATTATTATTATTAAATTTCATACATTTTCATTTGTGATTACCTTCATCAGCAGCTGCCCCTGCCTGGGCTGTGTTAGCAGTGGCTGTGGCTGTGTTAGCAGTGGCTGTGTTAGCAGTGGCTGTGCTAGCAGTGGTTGTGCTAGCAGCGGCTGCTGTTGTGGCCTGACTGGTCTCTGCAAAATATAACAATGGAATAATAAATGAAAAAGGTTGAAGTAAAATACATAACAGTATTTTTTCACAGTTGTTAAATATTTCTTGACACAACCAGTGGGCCACATATATTCACCTGACTCCATTGCTTCAGCTGCCTGCTCAGTAATGATCTTCTTGGAGGCTGCTGCCTTTCCTTCTCCAGCCTTCCTCTTCTTTTGTCCACGTGGCATGATGAATTTCAACTATCGACTTCTATCAAAAATCTATCAGAACTTGTATCAAAACGATCTGTTCAGCTCCCGCCGAGCCAAAGCCCGCATGCGCAGAACGCCGCTATACCAACGCTCGTGTCACCGCTAAACCAACACTCACTACCGCTGAACCAACGCTAAAGCAACGCCGGCTTCAGCGGTGCACCGCTAAGCCAACACCCATGTTTTCGATTTTTTTCCCATTTTGTGCGCGGTGACGAGCGTTGTCGAAATTCGGCCCCCCCTCCCTACCGTTCAAGGAACGCGCCAGCAAAGTTCGGGCGGTGTGACCGGGGTCTAATATACATCCATTCCTGTATTTCAGGTCTGCAACACATTCCAAAAAAAGTTGGGGTGGGGGCAACTGAGGGCAAGTAATGAGGTAAAACAATTAAATAACGATGTGATTTGAAACAGGTGATGTCAACAGATGACCTATACTCATGATTTGGTACAAAATCAGTATCCAGGAAAGGCCTAGTCTTTGAGGAGCAAAGATGGGTTGAGGATCACCAAAGATTGGTTTGTCAACAAATGAGAGAAAATAATTGAAATATTTAAAAACAATGTTTGTCAAAGAAAGAAAGGAAGGGATTTGGATATTTCACCCTGTACGGTGCATAATATCATTAAACAATTCAAGGAATCTGGAGGAATTTCGGTGCATAAAGGGCAAGGGTGAAAGCCTAAGCTGAACATTCATGAGCTCCGATCCCTCAGACGGCACTGCATCAAGAAATGTCATTCATCTATAGCTGATGTAACCACATGGACTATGGATTATTTTGGCAAACCTTTGTTAACCACTACAATATGGAGTTATATCCACAAATGCTACTTAAAATTTTACTGTGCAAAAAGGAAGCCTTATATTAACTATGTCCAGAAGCACCATCAACTTCTCTGGGCTCGGAGGCATGGACCATTACAAAGTGGAAATGTGTATTGTGGTGAGATGAATCAGTGTTCCAGGCCTTTCTTTTGAAGAAATGGATGCTGTGTGCCATGTGGACCAAAGACAAAAAGGACCATTCAGACTGTTACCAACAACAATTCCAAAAGCCAGGGTGTGTCATGGTATAGGGTTGTGTCAGTGCCCTTGTTAAAGGTAACTTACACTTCTGTGATGGCAGCATTAATTCAGAAAAATACATTGAGATTTTGGAGCAACATATGCTGCCTTCAAGATGACACCTTTTCCAGGGAGATTTCAACAAGACAATACAGGTGTCTTCAGTCCCTAAACATCTCTTAAAGCAGATACGCAGAACCTTTATTTTTAAATACATTTCTGAGTGGATAGTATCTCCATCCTTGACTCTTGTATGCTGCATAAATGGGAATTAAAAATTTTTTTTTTGAGAGTTAAAATCAACCGCAAAGTTGGCATTCGAGCTGCCCTACTGAGCCAGCCAGCCCTGAGTGAGTGACGTCACAGCAGGAACTGGTTTTAAGGCCAAGGCCTTTGACAGCTCTAGACCCAGGCGCGGTTTTAAGGGGTGGCAAAAGGTGGCAGTTGCCACTGTAAAAATATGTCTTGCCACCACAGTTGCCCCCCTATTTTAAAAATAATTATTTATTAAAACACATTTTTGAAATTCAATTATATATCTACAGAGATACTAAGCCCCCATCTCATCTCTACCTACTGTTATTTACGTTATTTCACACCCCACCCCACCCCCGGAATTTTGAAATGGTTTCACCCAGAGAGAGACGTTCTTCTGTTATGATTCTTCTGAATGCTTGACTTCTGATGAGGCAACGTGCTGGAGCAAAGAGGTTGATCAAATTGTTTTCACCTGATAGAACACAGTCTTGTCCTTTCTATGTTAAATGCATTTTGGTACTCAATTATTCTTTTAGCCCAGCTATCTTTATTATCAATATTTTTTATATTGGTCGGTCAGTAACTAGACTAGCATGCTAGTCTTGCTCCGCTAGCATAGAAGCTTTAGTTAGCTATCTGTCTATTTTTTGATACATCACTAGGGCAGAATAGTTCCATTCATTGCTTGGGAATATACTTTCAGAAAAGATGGTTTAGATGGTTGAATCCGTTTTCCTTGATGGTACAATAGCTCAATACATATTTGACAAGATGACTTGATTGTGAGTCTTTCTTGAGCATAAGTAAAAATGATTTCTACGATTTGCATAAACTGCTGCATCGGCAACCTACGGTATGCCCCCCTCCTGGAATCTATGCCCCTCCTTTGCCACCCTAAGGAAAAATCTCTGGAGCCGCCACTGTATAGACCAGGCATCACCAAATGGCGGACCTCGGTCCGGATCCGGACCCAGTGATGGTTCTGTCCGGACCCGTGACCAATGGTAAATTCACGAGATTAAGTAATTTTCATGAAGCATTATTTTGGATGGTCGTGGCTATTGACAGCGGGCGCTGCTACTCCAGTTAATACGACAACAGCTTCACTCAATTGAGCCAATAAAATCGTTAGTTTACCCAGTGCACCACAGCAGAGCAACAAGCAGAGAGGAAGAGAAACAACCGACCGAGACAACATGGCTTGCTCCAAAAGGCGGCGGAAAGTAGACAAGAAAAATCGTTGTTTTAAAGATGAATGGATGGAGAAATATATGTTCATTCTTCCGGCGAGCAGTTCAAAACCAGTGTGCCTCATATGCTCTGAAAACGTGGCATTAATTAAAAGCGGCAACGTGAAGCGCCACTACGAAACGAAGCACAGCTCTTTTGAGCAAAGTTATCTCCTGAAGTCTGAGCTGAGGGCACGCAAAATAACCCAACTGCAAGCACAGTATGACAGGTCTACCCGACTCATCACACATACATTTACAGCCCAGCAACGTGCAAACGAATGTTCCTTAAAAGTAGCGTGGATTTTGGGGCAACATAAACACATTGGAGTGTGTTCCCTGGTCTAATCAAAGGAGCACTGCACACCTTGACTACGTTTGGATCGACTTACAGCTGTGAGTCAGCTTTTTCCACTATGAACATTGTCAAAACCAAGTACCATTCTAGGCTCAACAATGAACACCTACATATCTGCATGAGAATGGCACTCCAACCAAGACTTAAATTACTGGCAGGTCAGCCACATGCCCGTTTTTCTCATTAAGAAGAGTAAAAGAAGAATTAAAAGAGAAAAGTTCAAAGAAAAATGTTCTGTTTGCATTTCTCCCCCAAAAAGCCACTTGTTTTCTGAAGATGTGGACTTTTTTTTCTTGAAAAGTAGGCCCTCATTTTTTTAGGCTGGGACCTCCTTATTTTAAGAACAAAGAAGAGAAAATGTCAAGTCAATGCTCTGTTTGCACTTTTTAGTTAATGTTTTCTGAGTTGACTTTTTTACTTGAAGTGTAGGCCTTCAATTCTTCAGGTTGGGACCTCTTTAATTTAAGAGAAAAAGGAGTTATTCCACTCTGTTTGCACTTTTTTATTTATTTTATTCTGAGGTTTCTGTTTTCTTTAATCTGAAATAAAGGCCTTGAATTTATTTTCCTGGGACTACTTTTATTTATGGTAAAAGAGATAGTTATGCACTCAGTTCATTTCCTGCATTGGAAATGAACAATAAATATTGTTGAAACCATATGAAAATGTGGACATAAGACACAAGCTGGACTTCGGTTTGGACCTTCTACTTGGACAAAATTTAATAACTGGACCTCAGTGACTTTTAATTGAATACCCCTGGTATAGACCAAAGTCATATAAATAAAAATTTATGGTGAAAGTAAGAAATACCATTACCGACTTGCTCAACTAAGACTGATTTGACTTCTTTGATTGTGGGTTGACTCTCATTAAAACAGGATAGGTGTTATAACTTATGCAACATACATGTACATGCATGCATTTTCACTGATAAAATGTGAAAGGCTAATTAAATAATCAGATGAACTGAGACAATCACATTCTGAAGCAAATTAAATAATCTTATACCGGTAACTTAAACACACAATACAAGTTACATGTATTAATCCAAATGCAGGTAAACAATGTGCTGTTTTTGTTGTTTTGTATCCAAATGAGAGTCGGAGCTTACCCGTCTGTGTTCTCACTTCTTGAAGGCTGATCTTGTGGCCGATTGTTTTGAAACAATCTGACTTTCAGTTGTTCGTTCAGTTCTCTGTTCATTCGCTTCTTCCGCATAAGGGCAAGATGGCAGCAATATCCAGTTTAGAAATAAGATGGCTGCTCCACTCATTCTCCATTTTCTCCATACGGAGTACTCCGCCATTACTGCTCGGCTCAGGCAATTACTAAAACCTGGGACAGAATGGGATGTCACAGGTTTTAGCAACAACCGTGGGGAGGTCACTGCCTGAGCAATATGTCACGTCCCGTTCCATCCCGGGTTTTAGCAACAACCCTCGGCTCACTCCGGGAGAACTGGTGCAACTGAACTTGCTTTCCTTTTTAAAAAATAAATGAATAAATATTTTCCTTTTCTTGTTTTCTTTTCCTTTAATTGTTGGTACTGCTCCCTCTTTCAATACGGGCTTATAGCCAATGCTCCTCAACAGATCAGAGGTCTTGTATGAGTCTTCAGTAAAATGTGCAGAGCAGAGGAGAGACCACTTCATACAGTAGGCGTCCAATGTGCCCGTGAACTTCTCGCAAAACGCATCCAAATCTTTTAGACTGGTACCAAAATTCAAAAAAGTGCTTATTTAAGGAGTTAAAGGCATTTTTGAGACAAAGTCGTCAAACAGTCTTATTTTGTCAATTTGGGTGTGCCGAATTCAAATCTGCAATATGCCGAGCTCTATCTGACCTCTGTTGACCTCTAGAGGTCATTGAACTTTGGGCCTGTAAACGTCTCAGCTGAACCCAGTTTCTCAGCTTTCTAAGGAATGAAATGTACTAAAATGATTAATGAAGTTAGCAAACGGCCTTGTTTGTTAAATGTTTGGGTGCTGAATTCATTTTTCATTTGTAAAACGACATATGACCTCTGATAACCTCAAGGTCATTAAACTTGGCCTATTGAAGTATTTCACCTGACGTCACAGGGTCACGTGACGCCCCGGTGTCCGCCATTTTGAACGTCAAGCTACATACTAACGCTGCAGACAGAGAGGGAGAACCGGCTTGAAAAAAAACGTGTTACAGACACCTAGAATAGATTAATTTGTCAGTAAGCACTCTATAAATAACCATGGTGTTTGCTTGTTGTGCTGTGGGCTGCCACAACAGACAGGGACAGCGTGCAGGACGCTCCTTTTGCCGGTTTCTAGTGATGGGAATTTCGGCTTTTTTTCGGGAGCCGGCTCTTTTGGCTCTTCTTACTATAAGGAGCCGGCTCTTTCGGCTCCCAAACGACTCCTGAGATTTTAATTTTGATTTAATTGCTGCAATTAACTAGTTAATTAATTACATTATTTATATTTTATCAATAGGATGTTTTCCATTTTATTTTTTAGTTTTTGTAGCCATTGTAAAGCTTTGTAAAGTATAGCAGTGTAACAATGTTCTAGCTATAGAAATAAAACTTACCAATTAATAAATTATTTTCTCACAAACATAATGCAAAACTGTGTTATATTACCAATATAAAATACACAGCTGATTTTCCCCTCCTCAGGTGCCTCACAGACTCCTCTCCCCTGCGCTCCACAGCTTTAAGCATTACACCAATTTTCGTATTTTCGCAGCTGTGAATGACATCAACCAAAAAAAGTAGGCTTACACCATGCTACTTTTTTTCCTTTGAATGGTAATAGACAACACAAAGACGTAATTGGACAGCAACTTTTTTTTGTGAAAGTCTCTCTCTCTCTGAGGCACCTAAGGACAAAAAAATAATTCGGCTCCCCAACTCGGCTCCCACCGAAGAGCCGGCTCCCGTCGTTCACTTCAAAGAGCCGGCTCTTTGAACCGGATCGTTCGGGACTGACACATCACTACCGGTTTACTACTGACCCAGACAAGAGGGATTACAGCTGTGAAAAGACAGGATTGGGAGCCAACAGAATACTCCAGACTTTGCAGTGATCATTTCATTTCAGGTTAGTTTATCAGTTAACGCAATTTTGATAAAATATATAGCAAAAAGTAAATGGGTCAGTGTTTGTTAACCCATCTGAGCAGTGAAACAAGGCAGTGTTAATTTGTCTAGGGTTGCATGTAGCAGACATCAGACATAAAACGCAATAACAGAGGCTAGAAAGAAACGGGACACAGAAATAAACAGGGAAATTAAGTAAAAAGAAAGAAAGAAAGAGAAAAAAAGAAGAAAAAGAGCGCGGATCTCCAAACACATGAGAAGCCTATCTTACGCACATATCACGCTGACTCCACACACGCATCACGTCTGAAGTCATAACTCATCAGGGGAAATCGTGTCCGCATTGGCATGTTCAAAAAACAACCTCGCGTCAACAATGATACCACACGCAAGAAAAAAAAAAACAGTCAGGCTATTCAACAACCAACCTGGCAGCAGCAGTCGTTGTCATGTAAACACAACACTTCGGATATGCAAATGCTTCCCGTTACACATGATTGCTATGTCAATAAACATCATTTTGCCAATATTTTAGAGACCCCCCAACATTTCCCAAATCATGTTTTCAAGGGATCTCATGTCTGTTTCAGGGGATCTCGGATCCCCCGAGTAACAAGACAGTGTTGTGAACATAGCCTACCTTGTACCGTTTCAAACTGCTGGGGTCATCCTTCATCAAACTGCTGACTTCTGTCGACAACCTTGGCTCCATACCAAGGCTGGGTACAGTGTTTGTGATAAAAGACAGATTCAATTTAACACGAATCACAGCTTACTTTCTTGTTAAAATGTGCAAAGGTCTCCACCATCTCATACTGCCTTGCACTGAAGGACTTAAGCGTGCCATCCAAAATGGCTGCATCACGTGACTTGGTCACCTGGGTGAAATACCTCAATAGGCCTATGCATTTAACGGCATTTTTAAACTGACTTTACTCCCCCAAAAAGAATATGAACAGACAAAAAACAAATAGAAAGGAACAAATACAACATTAAATGCCAGTCCATGTACATGTGACTTACTTTTCACAATGAGAATGCCTAGGCGATCACCTTACATAACATTGCATTACATTTAGCGGTTATTGTTTATACAAAGCTACTGAAAAAAGGACAGATTCAGCAGCATACAAAATGTGGGGGCATACAGGGTATACAGGCTAATCAGGGTTAGTATATATGAGAGTTTTTTTCTTTGTTGTTTGGTTTTTGTAAAGGCTTTACCCCGTTTAAAACAAAACAAAAAACAAACAACAAAGAAAAAAACTCTCATATATACTAACCCTGATTAACCTGTATACCCTGTATGCCCCCACATTTTGTATGCTGCTGAATCTGTCCTTTTTTCAGTAGCTTTGTATAAACAATAACCGCTAAATGTAATGCAATGTTATGTAAGGTGATCGCCTAGGCATTCTCATTGTGAAAAGTAAGTCACATGTACATGGACTGGCATTTAATGTTGTATTTGTTCCTTTCTATTTGTTTTTTGTCTGTTCATATTCTTTTTGGGGGAGTAAAGTCAGTTTAAAAATGCCGTTAAATGCATAGGCCTATAGGCCAAGTTTAATGACCTTGAGGTTATCAGAGGTCATATGTTGTTTTACAAATGAAAAATGAATTCAGCACCCAAACATTTAACAAACAAGGCCATTTGCTAACTTCATTAATCATTTTAGTACATTTCATTCCTTAGAAAGCTGAGAAACTGGGTTCAGCTGAGATGTTTACAGGCCCAAAGTTCAATGACCTCTAGAGGTCAACAGAGGTCAGATAGAGCTCGGCATATTGCAGATTTGAATTCGGCACACCCAAATTGACAAAATAAGACTGTTTGCCGACTTTGTCTCAAAAATGCCTTTGGGTGTCACAATTCTGGATTTTGGTACCAGTCTATTTGCAGTTTGAACATTCTTGGGCCATGAATGCAACGTAAATCCACCTTCTGTCATGTCGCTGCACCAGCCAACAACACATCTACATGGAATGGCGATAAATTAGCTCAAAATTGAGGATCAGAGTTGCAGTCAGTTCTGTGTTTTAGTATAGTGGAAATGGCGGTGAGACCGATAGACTTCCTGTTGTGATGTTATGGACATCAAGGTCATTCACTCAGACCGCTACCTATATGAATCACTTTAATCGTAAAAATTACTATATTAGATTTATTGTTAATGCTTAAAACTATTCCTGTGCCATTCTTGAAGTCTCAAGGCATCTATAAACAAAAGTGAAGCCATGGCTCAGCGTATCTCCTTTACAATGGTATGCAAAAGTTTGGGAGCTCCGAATTTTTTAGTATATGATACTGATGCCTTCCACAAAAGCAGAATGGTTGGCTTTTAAACTATTCTGGCATGCTTGGAATAAACTCAAATTTAATTTGGTGATTTGATTGCATTGCACAATCAATTACAGACCATTGATAATCAAAGGTAATAAAAGTTTACTGGAATGAATATTGAATCAGACAGTAGCAGGTCTGTCATAATTATGGGTCAAAGAACATGTAATAGCTAATCAGAGACTAATCGGGCTGCTGCAACAATGTTACTTTGTTCAGTTCAATTTAGTTCAATTTGATTCAATTTAGTTTAATTTTATTTTACAACCCTAGTACAGAAAAAGTTGGGATGCTATGTAAAACATAAATAAAAACAAAATGTGAAGATTTGCAATTCATGGAAACCCTATATTTAATTGGAAATAGTACAAAGACAGCATATCAAATGTTGAAACTGAGAAATTTTATTGTTTTTTGAAAACTATATGTTAATTTTCAATTTGATGTCAGCAACATGTTTCAAAAGAGTTGGAACAGGGGCAACAAAAGACTGAAAAAGTTGTGTAATGCTTAAAAAAAAAACTTTATTTGGTTAATTAGCAACAGGTCAGTAACATGAGTGGGTATAAAAAGAGAATCCCAGAGAGGCTGAGTCTCTCAGAAGTAAAGATGGGGAGGGGTTCACCGTTCTGTAAAAGAATGCATGGGCAAACAGTGCAGCAATTTAAGAATAACATTCCCCAATGTAAAATTGCAAAGAATTTGGGTATCACATCATCTATGGTACATAATATCATTAAAATATTCAGAGAATCTGGAGGAATCTCCGTATGCAAGAGACAAGTCTGAAAACTGACAATGAATGCCTGTGATCTTCAGGCTCTCAGGTGACACTGCATTAAGCAGATATGTGTCTGTAGTAGAAATCACTGTATGGGCTCAGGAACACTTCAGAAAACCATCGTCTGTGAAAACAGTTCATTATTGCATCCACAAATACAAGTTAAAACCATATATAAATAATATCCAGAAACACCGCTACCTTCTTTGGGCCCAAGCTCTTTTATGATGGACTGAGGCGAAGTGGAAAATTGTCCTGAGGTCTGACAAGTCAAAAGTAGAAATTCTTTTTAGAAATCATGGACACCACGTCCTCCAGACTAAAGAGGAGCGGGACCATCCAGCTTGTTATCAGTGCACACTACAAAAGCCAGCATCTGTGATTGTATGAGGGTGTATTAGTGCACATGACATGGGTAGTTTGTAGATCTGGAAAGGCATTATTAATGCTGAATGATGTATACACATTTTAGAGCAATATGCTACCATCCAGACAAGCTCTTTTTCAGGGAAGGCCTTCCTTCTTTCAGCAAGACAATACCAAACTGCTTTCTGCACATATTAAAACTGCATGGCTCTGTAGTAAAAGAGTCCAGGTGCTAAACTGGCCTGCCTTTTGTCCAGACCTGTCTCCCATTTCAAACATTTGGGCACATTATGAAGCACAAAATACAACAAAGGAGACCCCAAACTTTTGAGCAACTGAAATTGTATATCAGGCAACAATGAGACAACATTTCTCTTTCAAAACTACAGAAATTGGTCTCCTCAGTTCTCAAACATTTACAGAGTGTTGTTAAAAGTAGAGGTGATGTAACAACGGTAAACATGCCCTTGTCCCAAATTTTTTGAAACATGTTGCTGACATCAAATTCAAAATGAGCATATATTAAAAAACAACAACAACAAAAAACAATAAAATTTCTTAGTTTCAACATTTAATCTGTTGCCTGTGTCCTATTTTCAATGAAATATAGGGTTTCAATGATTTGCAAATTATCACATTCTGTTTTTATTTACAGTTTACACAGCATCCCAACTTTTTTTTAAAATTGGAGTTGTATTTATATAGCACTTTTAACAATAGACTTTGTCACAAAGCAGCTTTACAGAAATACAGATGTACTACTGCATCTCAAACAATTAGAACATTGTGAAGAAGTTCAATATTTTCCATCAGTTATTTAAGAAAGTGAATATTTAATATATTCATAACTCATTACATGTACACTAAAATGTTTCAAGCATTTTTTTCTATTTTAATTTTGATAATTTAGCGCTGTCGCCTCACAGCAAGAAGGTCCGGGTTCGAGCCCCGTGGCTGGCGAGGGCCTTTCTGTGTGGAGTTTGCATGTTCTCCCCGTGTCTGCGTGGATTTCCTCCAAGTGCTCCAGTTTCCCCCACAGTCCAAAGACATGCAGGTTAGGCTAACTGGTGACTCTAAATTGACCATGAGTGTGAATGGTTGTCTGTGTCTATGTGTCAGCCCTGTGATGACCTGGCGACTTGTCCAGGGTGTACCCCGCCTTTCGCCCGTAGTCAGCTGGGATAGGCTCCAGCTTGCCTGCGACCCTGTAGAACAGGATAAAGTGGCTAGATATAATGAGATGAGAATTTTGATAATTATGGCCTACAGCACAAAAAAAATCTTAAAATATGAGAATGTTTAATTTTGAGTTTGAGTAAAACAGTATAAATAGCGTGTATCTCTTGGTCTAGTTCAGTACACACATCCACAATCATGGGGAAGACTGCTGACTTGACAGTTGTCCAGAAGATGATCATCAATACCCTCCACAAGGAGGGTAAGCCACAGAAGGTCACTGCTGAAAAGGCTGGTTGGAAAAGGTGCACAAGCAACAGGGATGACCACAGCTTTGAGAGGATTGTCAAGAAACGTCGATTCAAGAACTTGGGAGAGTTTCACAAGGAGTGCATTGAGGCTGGTGTCAGTGCATCAAGAGCCACCATGCACAGACATCTTCAGGAAAGGGGCTACAACTGTCACATTCCTAATATCAAGCCACTCCTGAACTAGAGACAATGTCAGAAGTGTCTTACCTGGTCTCAGGAGAGAAAAAACTGGACTGTTCAGTGGTCCAAAGTCCTCTTTTCAGAGGAAAGTAAATTTTGCATTTCATTTGGAAATCAAGATCCTAGAGTCTAGAGGAAGAGTGGAGAGGCACAGAATCCAAGGTGTTTGAAGTCCAGTGTGAAGTTTCTACAGTCTGTGATGATTTGGGGTGTCATGCCATCTGCTGGTGTTGGTCCACTGTGTTTTATCAAGTCCAAAGTCAATGCAGCCATCTACCAGTAGATTTTAGAGCACTTCATGCTTCCATCTGCTGACAAGCTTTATAGAGAGGTCGATTTCCTTTTCCAGCAGCACTTAGCATCTGCCCAGAGTGCCAAAGCTACTACCAAATGGCTTGCTGACCATGATATTACTGTGCTTGAATGGCCAGTCAACTCGCCTGACCTGAACCCCATAGAGAATCTATGAGATATTGTCAAGTGGACAATGAGAAATACCCGACCCAAAAATACAGACATGCTGAAGGCTGCTATTAAAGCAACCTGGGCTTCAGTAACACCTCAGCAGTGCCACAGGCTGATCGTCTCCATGCCATGCCGCATTGATACAGTAATTCTTGGTAAAGGAGCCACAACCAAGTATTAAGTGTATAAATGAACATACTTTTCAGAAGTTTCACATTTCTGTATTGTAATTCCTTTTTTGATTGATCTTAGGAAATATTCTAATAATTTGAGACACTAGATTTCTGATTTTCGGGGCGGCACGGTGGTGTAGTGGTTAGCGCTGTCACCTCACAGCAAGAAGGTCCGGGTTCGAGCCCTGTGGCCGACGAGGGCCTTTCTGTGCGGAGTTTGCATGTTCTCCCCATGTCCGCGTGGGCTTCCTCCGGGTGCTCCAGTTTCCTCCACAGTCCAAAGATATGCAGGTAAGGTTAACTGGTGACTCTAAATTGACCGTAGGTGTGAATGTGAGTGTGAATGGTTGTCTGTGTCTGTGTGTCAGCCCTGTGATGATCTGGCGACTTGTCCAGGGTGTACCCCGCCTTTCGCCCGTAGTCAGCTGGGATAGGCTCCAGATTGCCTGCGACCCTGTAGAACAGGATAAAGCGGCTAGAGATAATGAGATGAGATGAGATTTCTGATTTTCATGAGCTACAAGCCATAATCATCAAAATTAAAACAAAAAAGACTTTAAATATTTCACTTTACATGTAATGAATATAGAGTATATGAAAGATTACATTTTGAATTAAATTATGAAAAAAATAACTTTTTCACAATATTCTAATTGTTTGAGATGCACAAATAGATATACATCCCTAATGAGCAAGGCAGAGGTGACAATTGCACAGAAAAACTATCTCAGATGACATGAGGAAAAAAACCTTCCGAGGAATCATTCTCAAAATCCATCCTCTACTGTGTGACGCCAGATAGCATGATTACAAATCTTTACTCTTCTACTGTATACTGTAAAGTAGTACAGTGCCCTCCATGATTATTGGCACCCCTTGTAAAGATTAGTTTTAAAAAAAATAGGGTTAGAAAAAATCCACCTTTTCATGAAGTAGCTTCATCTGACACAGAAAAAATGAGAAAAATCCAACCTTTAATTGAAATAAATGTATTCAGAGAAAAACAAATTCCTCATCAAAAAATAATTATTTTCAACAAAAGCACATGTGCCACTATTATTGGCATCCCTATATTTAATACTTTGTACAACTTCCCTTTGCCAGCAAAACAGCACTGAGTGTCTCCTATGACATTTTATAAGGTTGGAGATACAGAGCAGGGCATCTGAGACCATTCCTCTTTACAGAATCTCTCCAGATCATCCAGGGTTCTCGGCCCTCTCTTGTACTCTCTCCGCTTCAGCCCAACCCACAGGTTTTCACTGGAGTTCAGGTCAGGGGACTGAAATGGCCATGGCAGAAACTTGATTCTGTAATCGGTGAAGCATTTTTGTGCTGATTTGGACACATGCTTCAGATCATTGTCCTGTTGGAAGATCCAATGATGACCCAGTTTTAGTTTCCTGGCAGAGGCAGACAGATATTGATTTAAAACATCTTGGTATCTCATGGAGTCCATGATGCCATGTACCTTAACAAGGTTTCCAGGGCCTTTGGAGGAAAAACAGCCCCAAAACATCACAGAGCTTCCACCATATTTTACAGTTGGGATAGAATTATTTTCATTACACCATTCTTATTTTTACACCAAACGCACCTTGCCAAAAATCTCCATTTTTGTTACATCAGACTACAGAACCACCGTTCCAGTCAAAGCTCTAGTAGCGTTTCTCAAACTTCAGGCACTTATGTTTGTGATTAACTGACAGAAAAGTCTTTTTTCTGGCATATCTTCCACATAATCTGTTGAAATGGAAGTGGCATCTGATGGTGGTTTTGGACACTTTGAAACCCCAAGAGTTTACTTTTTCTTGTAATTCACCAAAAGTGTTCCTTGGGGATTTTTTTTTTTTGCCTCTCTCACCATCCTCCTCACTGTCTGTGAGAGCAAAATAATCTTGGTTCCTCTTCCAGGCAAGTTTGTAACAGTTCTAGTTAGTGTCCACCTTTTTATTATTACCCTAACAGTAGAAATGGACATTTTCAGGCGAGTAGCTATTTTCTTTAATAACAATTCCCTGACTTATGAAGGTCAGCATACTTTTCCTCATTTGGTTTGTGTGTTCTCTTATCTTCCCCATGTTGATGGAATGACTAAGGGAATTTGGCCTCTGTGTCACCTCATATTTGTACCCCAGTTAATCAGCAAGTCATGGATTACAGCGTGAAAGTTCCTACACTCCAGTCAACTAAAAATTGTACAATTAAATGGGAAACATGTTTCAGTTACAACTTGTTCACTATAATTTCCAGGGATGCCAATAATAGTGGCACATGTGTTTTTGTTGAAAATAATTATTTCTTGAAGAGGGAATTGTTTATTTCTGAATAAATTTATTTCAATTAAAGGTTGGATATTTCTCACTTTTTCAGTGTGAGATGAAGCTACTTCACCAAAAGGTGGACTTTTTTCTAACCCCCCCCCCCCCCCCCCCCCCCCCTTTTTACTAATCTTTACAAGGGGTGCCAATCATCGTGGAGGGCACTGTATATAATCAACTGTATAGTATAAAGTCAAACAATACTAAGTATGTTGAAAAGATGCACGTTATGAGCATCGTAGTCTTGATGATTACAGCAGCAGTCCTTGGGTACAAGTCTACAGATTCCAGGCGATTATTCATTGAAGAAAGAGTGGGACTTGGACATAAACTGATTTTGGAAAGTGCAATTGAATGGAGAAGTGCAGAAAGGAACTAGATATAGGTGACTTGGCTGGTGGGTGGTAGAAAAAAGTCAGTGCAAAGTGCAGAAACAGAAAGGTTGTTTAAGCAAAGAGAGGTGAGCAAGGTGAAAGGAACTGAGGAGAACAGAGACAGACTGGAGATACTGTACAGTGCATGACATGAGGAGGGAGTTTTGTACATAGTCTGTGTATGTGTGAGGGTTGGTGGAGTTGCACGAGTGCAAGGCATGTGTGCTCTGAGACCACCGGTTATTTTCTTTACCCGGGCAGCTCAATCAGGCCCTGTGTGTTTGCGCAGCTTGTTAATCAGCGCGAGTGTGATTACCCCTGAGCCAGGCTGATCAAACGCTACAGCTCTCTCCTCCTCTTCTCCCCCACTCCGTCCTCTCATTCACCCTCCACCGTCTCTCTATCAATGCATTCATCACACCAAATGCCCACTGCCACACTACAGTGTTTTTGGTTTCTTAAAAATGCTCCACCTAGAGGACATGGAAGGACAGTGTACCTCATTTTACAAACCAACATACTTAGACTGAACAAGTGATAATAATAATAATAATAATAATAATAATAATAATAATAGAGGCCCAATAGGGCAGTTATCAATCTACCTCATGATCACATTACGAACATTTCGTTTATAAGTGGGGAGGGGAAGTGGACAGGACTCATCTCACACACTGTGAAAATGGTGACAGGAACCACACCTGCTGTATCAAACCCACTGGCATTTCTTTTAAAAAATGTGAGTTATACAAATCAATGGTCTTTTTAGTAAATAATTTTCAGTCCTTTAATTGATGAGAAAGGATGTTATGAGCACGTTTAATGTACATTGTTATGTTGCTAGCTATATAAGTAGTTTTTATTAGTAATGTGTCTTTGGAGTGCAATTATCAGCAACCAAAAAAAAATAATAATTATAATTGCCCCAACTGAGTTGTCTGATTTCAATAAGGCATGATAGAAAAAAAATTGCATACCTTAAAGTTCAAGAAGCTAAAATTGATGATTGACAAATGATTCAAATTAAACAGTGAAGTAACAGTGTTATGTCAGACATGTTCAGTTTGGGCGGCACGGTGGTGTAGTGATTAGCGCTGTCGCCTCACAGCAAGAAGGTCCTGGGTTTGAGCCCAGTGGCTGATGAGGGCCTTTCTGTGTGGAGTTTGCATGTTGTCTGCATGGGTTTACTCTGGGTGCTCCGATTTCCCCCAAAGACATGCAGGTTAGGCTAATTGGTGGCTCTAAATTGACTGTGAGTGTGAATGGCTGTGTGTCTTTATGTGTCAGCCCTGTGATGACCTGGTGACTTGTCCAGGGTGTACCCCACCTCTTGCCCATAGTCAGCTGGGATAGGCTCCAGTTTGCCCGCAACCGTGCACAGGATAAGCAGTTACACATAATGGATGGATGTTCAGTTTGATCAACTAAGGAAATTGTCTTGATTAACTCTTAGGCTATTCATCTTAGGCCATCATTCTGTTCTTAATAATACGGAAAATTGGTGTACATAGTTTGTAATATACTCTATATCTTCATTAGATACTAGCATAGTTCAAGTGTGATAGCATTAATTTTGTCTGAGACTATGTCCTGCCCCACCACTATCCATAGTTATTAGCAGCGCCTGTCAATGGAATTGATAACCCTTAGAGATTTTTATATTGGTAAATCTCAGTTATGAATTTACGTCAGCTACACTGTATTGTTAAGCATACAGTATGTGGACACCAGACTGCTCACACCCAAATGTACTTTTTGAACACCCCATTCCAGAATTAATTCCCATTTACTGTTATAATAATTTCCACTCTTCCGAGAAGACTTTCTACTATGTTTTGGAGTGTGGTTGTGGAGATTTGAGGCTGTTCAGCCAAAAGAGCACAAACCCTGACATGCAATTAGCATTCTCATTCATCCTAAAGAAGTTCAGTTGGGTCAAGGTTCTGTGCAGACCACTCAGGTTCTTCCACACCAAACATGGCAAATCATGTCTTCATGGAACTTACTTTATGTACATGCATTGTCATACTGTAACAGGTTTGGGCCTCTTAGTTCTAGTGAAGGTAAATCTTTAAGCATACAAAGACATTCTATACCATTATGTGCTTCCAACTTCATAGCAATTGATTGGGGAGGGCCCACATATTGGGTTGATGGTCAGGTACACACATATTTTTGGCCATATAGTGCACTTCCACACAATTGTGTCTACAGTTAAATAAATAATAATACAAAACACTGACCTGGCTCTGGTCTTAACACTATACATTTGATCTGTGGTTGTTACCATATTCTGACCACAGTAATTGAATAATACTTCCAGTAAAGTCAGATTGAAAACTAAACTTGTTTGCAGAATGACAATTCAAGATTGTTCATAGGTTGTTTTATTCCTCACAAATAATGAAAACTCAACCTATCTATATGAGACATATGCTAATTATATATTAGGCCTATACAATGACATTCTCACAATGCACATGAAATTGTCCCTATACAGTGTCTTGCAAAAGTATTCATCCCCCTTCTTGTTTGTCCTGTTTTGCTGCATTATAAGCTGGAATTAAAATGGATTTTTTTTTTTTTTGGGGGGGGGGGGGGGGGGGGTTAGCACCATTTGATTTACATGACATTAGATTTACCTACCACTTTAAAGGTGAAAATTGTTGTTTTATTGTGACACAAACAATAATTAAGATGAACAAACAGAAATCTGGAGTGTGCATAGGTATTCAACCCCCCCCCCCCAAGTCAATACTTTGTGGAGCCACCTTTTGCTGCAATTACAGCTGCAAGTCTCTTGGGGTACGTCTCTATTAGCTTAGCACATCTAGCCACTGGGATTTTTGCCCATTCCTCAAGGCAAAACTGCTCCAATTACTTCAAGTTAGGAGTTGTTACAGTGTCTTGTAAAAATATTCATCCCTCTTCATGTTTGTCCTGTTTTGTTGCATTACAGGCTGGAATTAAAATCGATTTTTGGGGGGGTTAGCACCATTTGATTTACCATTTGGGTTGCGTTGGTGTACAGCAATCTTCAAGTTATGCCACAGATTCTCAATTGGATCGAGGTCTGGGCTTTGATTAGGCCATTCCAAGACATTTAAATGTTTCCCATTAAACCACTCCAGTGTAGCTTTAGCAGTAGGTTTAGGGTCATTGTCCTGCTGGAATGTGAACTTTCGTCCCAGTCTCAAACCTCTGACTGACTCAAACAGGTTTTCCTCCAGAATCGCCTTGTATTTAGTGCCATCCATCTTTCCTTCAATCCTGACCAGTTTTCCTGTCCCTGCAGATGAAAAACATTCCCACAGCATGATGCTGCCACCACCATGCTTCACTGTAGGAATGGTGTTCTCAGGGTGTTGGGTTTGCGCCACACATGGCATTTCCCACGATGGCCAAAAAGATCAATTTTAGTTTCATTTGACCAGAGAATCTTCTTCCATGTGTTTGGGGAGTCTGCCACATGCTGCTGGGCAAACTCCAAACATGTTTTCTTATTTTTTTCTTTAAGCAATGGCTTTTTTTCTGGCCACTCTTCTATAAAGCTCCACTCTGTGGAGTGTATGGCTTAAAGTGGCCCTATGGACAGATACTCTCATCTCCTCTGTGGATCTTTGCAGCTTTCTTCAGTGTTATCTTTGGTGTCTTTGTTACATCTCTGATTAATGCACTCATTGGCTGGTCTGTGAGTTTTGGTGGGCAGCCTTCTCTCGTCAGGTTTGTAGTGGTGCCATATTCTTTCCATTTTGCTATAATGGATTTAATGGTGCTCCCTGGGATATTCAAAGTTTGGGATGTTTTTTATAACCCAACCCTGATCTATACTTCTCCACAACTTTGTCTCTGACCTGTTTGGAGTGCTCCTTGGTTTTCATGTTGCTTGCTTAGTAGTATTGCAGAGTCAGGGTCCTTCCAGAACAGGTTGATTTATACAGACATCATATGACAGATCATGTGACACTTTGCACACAGGTGGATCTTAATCAACTAATTATGTGACTTATGAAGTGAATTGGTTGGACCAGCTCTTATTTAGGGGTTTCATACGAAAGGGGGTGAATACTTATGTACACTCCAGATTTCTGTTTTTTCATCTTAATTATTGTTTGTGTCACAATAAAACAACAATTTATGCCTTTAAAGTGATAGGCATGTTGTGTAAATTAAATGGTGTGAACCCCCCCAAAATCAATTTTAATTCCAGCTTGTAATGTCACAAAACAGGACAAACACCAAGGGGGATGAATACAGCCATGATCATCACTTCCGTTTCCAGTTGAGAGTTCTGGCTGCCTCTTCTCACCAGAGCTTTTTATTTTATTTTGTTTTTTATTTTGTTTTTCTTTTTTGTGTTTGTGTGCTTTGATGTTTGTTTTTTGTTTTTGTTTGGGTGTTTTGTCCACTGGTTGTGGTGTGGCTCCGGGCCCGGTTTTGGGTGTCGGTTCCCTCCGGGCCTTGGTTTGCCGTGGGTGGTGCCTGTGCTCTTCACTGTGGACTGCAGTGAGCTTGTTGCTTGTTTTGGCATCGGGGTTGTCTGGTGCTCTGTGCGGTGGTGCTTTTGTGCTTGGTGTGGTGTTCCGGGCGGTGTTGCTTGGTGGCGTCGCGGCAGCTGTGTGGGCAGTTTTGGGATGTGCTGGAGCTCTGCATGGCGGTGCTTCTGTGCTCGCTTTGTGAATCTATGGCACGGTGTTCCGGACGGTGTTGCCTGGCGGCTGTGCATGCGGTGTGGGACTTGTTTTCGTGTGCCTTTTGGTGAGATTATGGCTGCTACACCATTGGAATTACATCCTGACCATTATTTGGTGGCCTTTTTTTGTTTTGTGTTTTGTGTTTTTTTTGTCCCCGCCCCCCACCTTTCCTTATAATTGTAATACAACCTTGGGTATTGAGAAAGGCGCTATATAAATTTGACTTATTATTATTATTATTATTATTATTATTATTAATAATTTTCCAAGACACTGTGCATGCTGGAGAAGGACTCTTTTTTTCTGGTCTTGGATGTGGCAGTGGAGAATATCTTATCCAGTTAGGACACGCTGATAGTCTTCCATTATAATCAGTTGGAATATGTACAGGTCCCAAGCCTGACTCAGTGGTACAAACCATATATAGTATCCCTTTTCTACATAGAGCACAAGATGTTTTTTTAGACGTTTCATCAGTACAGAATTTTCTTTTTCAATATTACACAGCCCTTCTACTGAGAGTCTATTACACTGTTGAATATGAATAATAATCAGTGTTAGTTTCCCAAAACTTTGGACTTTTTGTGTTTTTGGTTTCTTTTCCTCCATGTATCATCATTATTATAAACATTAGTATAAATATTGAAATGTTGTTTCTGTACTCTGAGATTACCAATAAACAAGACCAAAAAGAAAAAAACATTGTGTGAGATGAAGGGTGAAAGGGTATACAAGAAGTACTGTGTCTGATTTTCCCATTTCCTGGTTAACAGAGACAAGCATCTATTTGCCATTAGGTCTGAAAGCAAACACGAATACAAACATTGCAAGAGGCCAAGCAATTCTGAGAAATTTCTTTTCTGAAATGGTGACAAGCTTCTGGAGAGAGAGAGAGAGAGAGAGAGAGAGAGAGAGAGAGAAGATTGCTTGATTTACATAAGTTGTGACTTGATGGTAATGAGCTGTAAGAGGTAATTAGCTGGTGGCTCAGGTTAAGAGAGGAACTCTGCTCATTACAGGAGAGAAAAAGAGCCTGGGTCAGGAAGTTAAAGGCCCAGTGGGGGTGCAGGATGAGAAAGGCAAAGGATGTGCGGAGATGTGGGCTTGAAAGTTTGAACAGTGAAGAAACAGAGAGAAGTGATAACACCTTCTAACAGCTGCTTAACACACTATATTCACTCTCTTTGTTTCTCCCTGTCTATATAAATCTTCTTTCAAATAAAACCTGTTGTGTCGATAACAATTAACATGCTTTTTCCCTTTCCAAAAAAAATCCTTGCACACATCCTCTTGCTTTGCCAGTTATTGAAATTGACCTCAAAAGAAGGAAAGGAAAGCATGGAAAAATGAGCAGACAGAGTGTTTTCCTTCAAGCCTGCGGGGAAGCCGGACATGGTGTGTGGGTGCGCTTAGATAGCAGTGCTTATCGTGCCCCCGTCTCTCCGTCTTCCTCCTTCCACTTCTCTTTTGACCTCTGGCACAGGAGGAAGGTTATGATGTCAGACCACTGCCGGAGAAAGAATTAAATGTGAGACAGAGATAAAAAGCGTGACTAAGATTCAGACAGAGAAAAAGGTAAAGAAACACTGAGAGTATAAAAAGATAAAGATGATTGATATGTTCACCTGTTGACTTGCTAAAGGGTTTCATCTGTTTTTAATGATTTCATAAGAAGCATCATAATCTTGGATCATACTGTTTTTGTTTTTGTCTTTCACTTTAGAAAAGGAAGTATGAGAGCAGAAAAGTGACACAGTGCCAAAAGACAGTGTGGGCATGTGTGAGGGACTCTGATCCCTTGCTCTGGCAGGAAATGAGCACTGTAACAGAATGCTGCATGATGCTGATGCCGGAGGGCAAAACCCAAAACCTCACACCGAACAACTCACTTGTTCTCTTTTTCTCTCCTACCCACTCATCTTCCATATCTGGATTTGCCATAACATCATTAACACTACCTTGGAATCCCCCCCCCACACACACACACATTACCCCCCACCCAAACAGGAAATGAAAACCATTTTAAAATCATTTGGAAACCACAGGGGCTTCAAATGGGGAAATAATCAGCGTGGGACACTGTGAGTGAATGAATGAATGAGAGAGAGAGAGAGAGAGAGAGAGAGAGAGAGAGAGAGAGACTGGCAAATGGACATAGGTAAAAAGATGCTCTTTAGTTTGAGAGCTTCATTTTCAACAACCTCACACTGTGCTCTTTCTTCTTTTCTCAATCACTCCATCCATCAAAAGAGAAATCACACCGCAGCAGGCCTCCAGCAGACCTCTGATGTTCCATCTCCCTATGCCACACCAGTCTGACCCAGTCCTGACCTTACACAAAAGGTGCCACCTAGGAGGCGCTCTCCCCCTTCCACTGCTCTGATAACATCTACTCTGACATTTCCTTGGCGCCCAATCTGAAAGGGTGCAGGGGCCTGCCATTGCAGTGCAGTGCTTCAAAAGCCAAAAGCAATCTTTCTTTTTCTTTCTCTCTGGAGAGTCTATGGGCAGTGCAGACAAAAGATTAGACCTGCCAAACTTAGATTAGACTTTTAAGAGTTTTATGTGACACAAGGTATAACAGAAGAAGGCCATTTGGGCTCTGACCCTAAGGATTGTGAAGATAAAAAAATCTGTCTGAACAGGGTATGACTGAGGATTCAGTAAGTATGTATTTGTGTGACACTACAAACATGACGGTGCTGTCTGTCCTCCCTGTACATTGCCCTCATTCAACGCAAACTATAGAGACTTTTTAAAATGGTAATGTTAAAATATACAATGCTGTGCGAAAGGCACATGCAAAGAAATTCTGGCAAGCAAAGATGCCTTCAAATATAATGAAATTAAAAGTTTCTACATAACACACTACAAAGAGAAGTAAACAGTAATAAATTAGTAATTAGTAATAATTAGTAACAGTAATAATACATTTTAATTTTATTTTAATGTGATTTTTTTTAGTTTTTTTTTGTTATCTCAGGTACACTTTGTGCAGCTTTATAAGGAAATTAGCTGTAAATTTTACTGAGATTCTTGAAGAATCTGCTGCAATTCTTCTGGAGGCTTTGACTGTTGCACTTGCTTCTTCTTCTTCCATTCCCCCCTGGAAAACCCAAAATTATGTTGCTTTCCTGAAAAGTGCACTGTTACATATGTTGCTTTCATAAACATCTGTAACAAAAATATGTACAAAACCCTCCATAAGAACTGCTGTGGTATCTGGCACCAAGCACATTTTTAAATTATAAAAAAAAAAAAAAAAACAACTTTGTTACATGCACACTTCAAGCACAGTGAAATTCATCCTCTGCATTTAACCCATCTGAAGCAGTGAACACACACACCCAGAGCAGTGGGCAGCCACACCAGAGCACCCAGGGAGCAGGTACCTTGCTCAAGGCCACCTCAGCCCAAGGCTGCCCCTCATCAACCTAACTGCATGTCTTTGGACTGTGGGGGAAACCGGAGCACCTGGAGGAAACCCACACAGACACAGGGAGAACATGCAAACTCCACACAGAAAGGCCCTCACCGGCCGCTGGGTTCGAACCCAGAACCTTCTTGCTGTGAGGCGACTGTGCTAATCACTACACCACCGTGCCGCCATCCCTTAAATCTTATAAGTTATAAGGTGGGGCCTCCTTAGATTGGACTTGTTTATCCAGCACATCCCACACATGCTCGATCGGATTGAGATCTGGGGAATTTGGAGGCCAAATCTGCACCTTTAACTCTTTGTCATGTTCCTCAAAGACATTCCTGAACAATTCTTGCAGTGTAGCAGGGGACATTACATTACATGACATTTAGCAGATCCTCTTATCCAGAGCGACGTACAACAAGTGCAGAAGGCAGGTACACAAAGTGTTGAACTTCTAGACAAGAAAGTTCTAGTGCCAACTGAACAAGTGACAGAATAACAGTGTAATATTCTGTTGAATTACCAATACTCAGCAAACAGCCAAGGAAACAAACCAACCATACAAAGTACAACTAAATAAAGAACTCAAATGGCTAACCCCAGGCTAGACAGTACACAGCCTGGGTTGGTCAAGACTGAAACGCAGTTACACAGTAGGCAGGGAAGCAGGGGAGAGGTGCAGCCTGAAGAGGTGAGTCTTCAGTCTGCACTTGAAGGTGGTCAGGGAGTCAACAGTTCTGACCTCGATGGGAAGGTCATTCTACCAACGGAGAGCCAGGACAGACAGCAGTCTTGAGTGGGCTGGGCAGGAAAAGAGAGGAGGAGGGGCCAGGTGACCATTATCCTGCTGAAAGTGGCCACTGTCATTAGGGAATATGGTTGCCATGAAAAGGTGTACTTGGTTCTGTTTATGTAGGCAGTATGTATTAAAGTAACATCCACATGAATGCCAGGACCCAAGTTTTCCCAGCAGAACATTGCCCAGAGCATCACACTGTCGCCGCCAACTTACCTTCTTCCCTTAGTGCATCCTGGTGTCATCTCTTCCCCAGGTAAGAAATGCGCACACACCCAGCCGCCCACATGATGTAAAAGAAACCATGATCCATTAGACCATCCATTGCTTCATTGTTTCATCAGACCATCAGTTCTTCCATTGCACCATGGTGCACTTCTGATGCTCACGTGCCCATTATAGGTGCTTTTGGCAGTGGACATGGGTTAGCATGTCTGACTCTGATTGCTCTGAAGCTGCACAGCATCATAAGCAGCAAACTGAGATGCATTGTGTGTTCATACACTTTATCAAAGCCAGCATTAAATTTTTCAGAAATTTGTGCTACAGTAGGATCAGACCACATAAACTGATTTTAAACAAATAAACACATGCATTCCTCATCTCTCCCAGGCAAATGTTTTGTTTTTAGTATCTACCAAATTAATAGCTTATACCAATACAGCTCCTCTATTCTACTTTAATACATCTCTATCTTTCTATATTAATGAAATTCTGATGTTGTACCATAAAAGGTCATTAGACTAAAGGAAAAGGCATAGAACTCAGATATTATGAATATGTACATTCATATCCCCAAACCTTAGGCGCCACTCACCTTCCCCTGGCAAATCAATTAATAAGGCTTCATATACTCTCCTGCAATTACCATGGCCTGGCATTTTGCATTTGATTTTCATCTCTCTGACCTTAAAAGATTTTGGCAGAACACTGAAGTCACAATTTCCAGACTGAACCATCAACTCACTCAAATTAAATACAGCAAAAAGATTTAATCAAAAAGAAATGTGATCTTCGTGAACTTGATTTTATAGGACACGTTATTGTGACTAGCTAAATCTGTTGACCCCATGGTTTTCCACACAGTATTGCAGCCCACCCATGTATATTTATGGCCACCCAAGTATATTTCATCCCATTAAAACAATTGAATGTTATTCATCATTCACAAACAGCAGGCATGCTATCAGGGTGGCCACTGGACAAGAGGGAAATAAAACCAAATTCTTTAATTAAAAAAAGCAATGAAAACTTATGAATTAAAGTGTTAAGGGTGGCAAGATGTGGTGAGTTTGGATCCAAAAGCAGAACAGGCCACAAAAATCCAATAAATAAAAAATGATTTAATTGAAGTCAAAGAGTAAATGAACAAAAATAGCAAAATAATCCAGACAAAAAAAAAAAAAAAAAAAAAAAAAAAAAAAAAGAGGCAAGCAAGGACAAAAATGCTAGCATGAAAAAACATGAAAAATAGTCCTGACAAAAAACATGAAAAAAAAAAATGACAAGACACGAGTGCAAAAAACTGTGGCAATGAACAGGCAAAACAGAGAGCAAAAATCCAAGAAGCAATAAGGGTGCAGAGACAATGTGAAAAACCAACAAGACGTTCTGGCAAAGTCCCCTTCTGAGAACGGCCTTTTTATGCGCAGCAGAGCAAACCAGGAAGTGAATGTCGGCAAGATGGAAGTCCTGTCCCGGATCCAGATTAGTGCTGAACTGGAAGATAATAAATCTCTGAAGTGGAAGTCCAGGGCAGAGCATGACAGTACCCCCCCCCCCTTCAATGAGCGCCTCTAGGCGCTTTAGGAAGAGTGTCCAGGTGTTGCTGGTGGAACTCTGATGAGTGTTGGGTCCAGTATGAACCTGGCGGGGACCCAACTTCTCTCCTCAGGGTGGTAACCCTCCCAGTCCAACCAGGTACTGGAGACCTCTGCCTTGCCGCTGCACCTTCAGCAGTTTCTTGACCGTGTAGGCCTCGCTGCCATCAATGAGCTTGGGAGGAGGAGGGGGTTTGGAGGGTGGGAGCAAAGGACTGGAGACCAGAGGTTTAAGCTGAGATACATGAAAGGTAGAGTGAACACGTTGCATGGTGAGTGGTAATGACAGTCTAACAGAACATGGGCTGATTACCTTCTTGATGAGGAAGGGTCCAAGGAACCTGGGTGCTAGCTTGGGAGAGACAGTCCTAAGTGGCAGGTGGCACATGGAGAGCATAACTCCTTGACCTACTCAGTAGGTGGGTGCCTTGGAGCCACGTTTGTCAGCCTGCCTCTTGGATGCGAGTGCGGAGTGAATGAGTCTTCTCCAGGCCAATGCCCACATTCTCCTGCAGGGGTGTATAAAGAGCTGGGCTGAGGGTATGGCAACCTCCTCCTCTTAGCTGGGGAACAATGGTGGTTGGTAACCTAGTGAGCACTGGAATGGAGAGAGACCTGTGGCAGAAGAAGGGAGTGTTATGTGCATATTCAATCCAGGGTAGGTACTTGCTCCAAGAACTGGCATCCCTGGACACCATACACCTGAGTGCAACCTCCAAAGCCTGGTTCGCCCATTCTGCCTGGCTGTTGGTCTGTGGGTGGAAGCCTGAGGAGAGACTACAGGTGGCCCCGATGAGTTTGCAGAAGGCTCTCCAGAACTGTGCAGTGAACTGAGGATCCTGGCCAGAAACAATGTCAGTAGGCAGAAAACGTGGTGGACGAGTAGTTCTGCAGTCTCTTTGGCTGAGGGGAGCTTGGGCAGAGGAATGAAATGGATGGTCTTAGAAAAATGGTCAATAACAGTGAGGATGCATGTGTTGCCACCTGAGTTGGGGAGTCCTGTGATGAAGTCCAGGGCAATGTGAGACCAAGGTCAATGCAGTGTTGGAAGGGGGTCTTAGTAAGTTGGCAGGGGGTCGATTGGCTGTCTTGTTCCGGAAGCATGTGTCGCAGGCTGCCATGAACTCCTGGACATCCTCCTTGATGGATGGCCACCAAAAGCGCTGCTGGATTCTCATCAGGGTTTGGGTGGCTCCCGGATGACAGGCCAGCTTGGAGCCATGACCCCACTGCAGCACCTGGGTTCACACAGGACCGGGAACAAACTGATGGTTATGAGGAATGTTGTTGGAGTTACCTTCACCAGGGTCCTGCTCCAGGGCCTTCTGCATGAGCATTTCAACCTCTAGAATGGCGGCTCCCACCAGGCAGCATGGAGGAAGGATGGTCTCAGGTGGCTTGGACTCCTCTTGATGGAAAGAGAACATCCTGGACAGGGTGTCGGGTTTGCCATTCTTGGAACCTGGGCAGTAGGAGAGCATGAAGTTGAACTGGGAGAAGATAGACCAACAGGCTTGACGGGAATTGAGATGTTTGGAGGACTTGAGGTACTCCAGGTTTTTATGGTCAGTCCAGACTAGGAAGGGGAAGATCAGACCCCTCAAGCCAGTGCCTCCACTCCTCCAAGGCTAGTTTCACGGCCAGTAGTTCTCGGTTGCCAATGTCGTAGTTCCGTTCGGCTGGGGATAGCCGGCGGGAGAAGGAGCATGAGTGGACCTTGTTGTCGTTGGCCCTCTGGGATAGGATGGCTCCAACCCCTGACTTGGAGGCATTGCCCTCGATGATAAACTGCTTGGTTGAATCGGGTATGATGAGAATGGGTGCTGTGGTAAACCTGCGCTTGAGACTGGAAAAGGCTTTATCTGCTTTCTCCCCCCACTTGAACTTGGTCAAGGTCAGGGCTGAGAGAGGTCCCGCCATTGTGCTGAAGTTGCAGATGAAGCACCTGGAGAAGTTGGCGAACCCCAGGAAGCGCTGGTGCTCTCGTCTCAAAGATGGGGTGGGCCAGTCAGCAACTGCCTCCAGCTTGAGGGGGTCCATCTGGATCTTCGCTGGAGAGATGATGAACCCCAGGAACAAGACAGAGCCTTGGTGGAACTCGCTCTTCTCTGCCTTAACGAACAGCTTATTCTCTAGCAGGCATTAAAGAACCTGCTGGACGTGACCCCAATGTTCCTCCAGGGAGCAAGAGAAAAGATGTCATCCAGGTAAACGAAGACAAAGGTGATAAGAAAGTCTCAAGATGTTGTTAACTAAATGCCTGGAATACCGCAGGCATGCTAGTCAGGCCGAAAGGGACTACAAGGTACTCATAGTGGCCTGTGGTGGTGTTGTAGGCCGTCTTCCACTCATCTCCTTCCCTGATCCTAACTAGGTGATAGGTGTTGCGCAAGTCCAATTTAGTAAACACTTTAGCTCCCGGGCGGCACGGTGGTGTAGTGGTTAGCGCTGTTGCCTCACAGCAAGAAGGTCCGGGTTCGAGCCCCGTGGCCGGCGAGGGCCTTTCTGTGCGGAGTTTGCATGTTCTCCCCGTGTCCGCGTGGGTTTCCTCTGGGTGCTCCGGTTTCCCCCACAGTCCAAAGACATGCAGGTTAGGTTAACTGGTGACTCTAAATTGACCGTAGGTGTGAATGTGAGTGTGAATGGTTGTCTGTGTCTATGTGTCAGCCCTGTGATGACCTGGCGACTTGTCCAGGGTGTACCCCGCCTTTCGCCCGTAGTCAGCTGGGATAGGCTCCAGCTTGCCTGCGACCCTGTAGAACAGGATAAAGCGGCTAGAGATAATGAGATGAGATGAGATGAGACTTTAGCTCCCTGGAGTAGTTCGAAGGCTGTGGTCATGAGCGGTAGTGGGTAGCGGTTCTTGACCGTGATGGCATTGAGACCTCAATAGTCAATGCAGGGGCGGAGCGACTTGTCCTTTTCCACAAAGAAGAATTCCGCCCCTGCTGGGGAGTAGGAAGGGCAGATGATCCCAGCTGCCAGAGACTCCGTGATATATTTCTCCATGGCTTGTCTCTCAGTGGGGGAAAGAGAGCAAAGACGTCCCTTGTGTGCCACCGTCCCAGGCAGGAGGTTGATACCACAGTCATAGGGCCTATGAGGGGAAAGGGACACTGCTCAGGTCTTACTGAAGCCAGGCTTGAGGTCCAGATATTCCGGAGGCACATGAGAGAGGTCGGGAAACTCGCTGGCTGAGGGCTGTGGTGGTTTGGTGGGAGGCAGAGCGGAGTTCAGGCAGGAAGAACTCCAGCCTAAGATGGTGTGGTCAGTCCAGTTTAAGTGGGGGTTGTGCTGCATCAACCAGGGCACTCTCGTTCCAACCACATGACGCTGCCAATGTCCGGAACTCGATGGCATAATCCGAGGTAGATTAGGACCCCTGCCGCAGCTCCATGAGCTCTCTTGCCACCTCCCAGCCGGACAGAGAACAGTCGAATGTTCACCTCATTTCTTCAGAGAATTCCTTGAAGCTGGAACAACAGGGTGTGTCAGCGTCTCAGACTGCTGTTCCCCATTCCCTGGCCTTGCTGGTGAGAAGCATGATGGTATAGGCTACCTGGGAGTGTTCTGTGGGGAAAGCCAGAGGTTAAAGCTCCAAGATCAGTGAACACTGACAAAAAAAGATCTGCAGGTACCTGGTTCTCCACTGTAGGGCTGAGGCGAAGGGAGTCTTGATTCATGAAGAGTGATGGTGGCGAGAGGTGAAGAAAGAGATGGCTGGGCAGGGGTAGGCACGGCTTGGGAGTGCTGAAGTTGTGTGGCTAGGAGGTTGAGTGAATTGGACAGGGTGGCCAGGTTCTGGGTGATCTGCTTGAGTTCCTGTTGGTGGGTCCCGAGGAGGGTTCCTTGCTACTGCATAGCCGTTCTCAGATGGTTCAGTTCCACTGGAGCCATGTTGGCCAGAATGTATTGTTAAGGGTGGCGAGATGTGGTGAGTTTGGATCCAAAAGCAGAACATGGACCAGAAAATCCAATAAATAAAAAAAAAGATTTAATTGAAGTCAAAGAGTAAACGAACAAAAATAGCAAAATAATCCAGACAAAAAAAATGAGGCAGGCAAGGACAAAAATGCTAGCATGAAAAAACACGAAAAATAGTCCTTACAAAAAACTGGAGACAAAAAACATAGCACAAAAAAACATGAAAAAAATGACAAGACGTGAGTGCAAAAAACTGTGGCAATGAACAGGCAAAACAGAGAGCAAAAATCCAAGAAGCAATAAGGGTGCAGAGATGACATGAAAAACCGACACATTCTGGCAAAGTCCTCGTCTGAGAACGGCCTTTTTATGCACAGCAGAGCAAACCAGGAAGTGAATGTTGGCAAGATGGAAGTCCTGTCCCAGATCCGGATTAGCACTGAACTGGAAGATAATAAATCTCTGGAGTGGAAGTCCAGAGCGGAGCATGACAAAAAAGTAAATTGGTCCTTAGAAAGATTTGATTATTGTCATTTACCATTTATTTTGTTTAAATCATGTTTTCAGTTAAGGAAGCATTTTATCTTTGTTTATCGTTTGCAGTGGGTACTTTGTGTTCTGTCTGCCTCATTTATTTTTAGCATGGATAATTTTGTATATTTAAAGCAATGCAGTCTCACTTCAGTCATAATATTTTCTGTACACCACTCAGTTAGCATTTGTACTTTAGAAGTTCAGAATACCAAAAACACAGTATTAAACTTCAGCTTAAAGTGACCATGCAAGAGACAAGTGCAAGAGAGTGCTATCCCAGGTCAACTTCTTCAACATCTGGACAGAATAGTCCAGGTCTGCTGAGTGCAAGACTAACATTACAAAAAAATACATAACCAATTTAATTAAGGATAAACTATTTAATGGGCTGTTTCACAATCAGGGTAAACTTTTCTGGTCCACAATAGTTCAAAAGTCAAACACCGGATTTTTGTGTTTCTCTGCTGCCAAAAATGACCTTTTGAGATGGAATTTAACTGCACAGAATTTCAGAGCTACAGGTCATATACTGGGCGTGTTACTTGTGGTGAGAAGCCGGCATATACAGTAATGTATTTCTAAAATTGACCCACTTTCTTATGGTCCATAAGAGTAAGGTGCACAAAGTGAAAAACTGTTGAAATGGATGTGATTTTAAGTACAAATGTTCAAGTCTTGTGCAGCAGTGCTTGTACATGGTGGTAACTGTAATAATAACTGAAGTGGTGATGGTTCTTGTAGTTTTCTGGAGAGGACACTTTTTGATGGACACACATTCCAACCACATGTGGAGCTCTTCTGCAAATGTGTCTTACATCTGTGTCAAGTCCTGTTTTTTACTGTCCAACAACAGGGTATTCTGCTTCAAAAGAGGCAAATATTTTCTGCTTCAAAAGAGACAAATAATTTCTTTTCATCATCATCATCTTCTTTTTCTTCTTCTTCTTAACCAAGCATGACAGTTGACAAAATTGCTGGTGCAAATTTTACAACTGCTTAGAAGTAATCAAACCAAAGTGTCTTGTGCAGGTAAATATTCTAGGACTTAGTGTTTGAGACTTCTTTAATCCTACATCAGGTCCACAGTCATAGGCCCATAGCCAAAGGATCCTGCAGTTTCTTGGTGGAAATACACCTGCAGGTTCAGGAAGGTAACTCCAAGACTCGGAGGATGTGAATCCAGGATTATTGGAGAATGAGCAAAAGAGTATCAGTGACAGTATCATTATCAGTGATAGTATACCATAAATGGGCGGCATAGTGGTAAGCACTATTGCCTCACAACAAGAAGGTCCTGGGTTCAAGCCCAGTGGCCAGCGAGGGCCTTTCTGTGTGGAGTTTGCATGTTCTCCCCGTGTCTGAGTGGGTTTCCTCCGGGTGCTCCAGTTTCCCCAACAGTCCAAAGACATGCGGTTAGGTTAATTGGTGGCTCTAAATTGACCATAGGTGTGAATGAGTGTGAATGGTTGTTTGTCTCTGTGTCAGCCCTGTGATAACTTGGCGACTTGTCCAGGGTGTACCCTGCCTCTCGCCTATAGTCAGCTGGGATAGGCTCCAGCTTGCCTGTGACCTTGTACAGAATAAGTGGCTACAGATAATGGATGGATAATGGATGGGTAATGGATGGGTGGAGTCTCGTCTCGTCTCGTCTCGTCTTCTTCCGCTTTATCCGGGACCGGGTCGCGGAGGCAGCAGTCTAAGCAGGGAAGCCCAAACTTCCCTTTCCCCAGACACCTCGGCCAGCTCCTCGGGAAGAACACCGAGGCGTTCCCAGGCCAGCCGAGAGACATAGTCCCTCCAGCGTGTCCTGGGTCTTCCCCGGGGCCTCCTCCCGGGGGGACATGCCTGGAACACCTCCCCAGGGAGGCGTCCAGGAGGCATCCGAAAAAGATGCCCGAGCCACCTCAGCTGATTCCTCTCGATGTGGAGCAGCAGCGGCTCTACTCCGAGCTCCTCCCGAGTGACTGTGCTTCTCACCCTATCTCTAAGGGAGCGCCCAGCCACCCTGCGAAGGAAACTCATTTCGGCCGCTTGTATCCGCGATCTTGTCCTTTCGGTCATTACCCAAAGCTCATGACCATAGGTGAGAGTCGGAACGTAGATCGACCGGTAAATTGAGAGCTTCGCCTTTTGGCTCAGCTCCTTCTTCACCACAACGGACCGGTAAAGCGACCGCATCACTGCGGAGGCTGCACCGATCCGCCTGTCGATCTCACGCTCCATCCTTCCCTCACTCGTGAACAAGATCCCGAGATACTTAAACTCCTCCACTTGAGGCAGAACTTCTCCACCAAAGAAATCCGAGGACCGTGACGTCGCCCGGGATGACGCAGCCGGGGCCCCACCCTGGAGCCAGGCCCGGGGTTGGGGCTCGTATGCGAGCGCTTGGTGGCCGGGCCTTTGCCCATGGGGCCCGGCCGGGCTCAGCCCGAAGAGCTGACGTGGGCCCGACCTCCTGTGGGTTCACCACCCACAGAGGTAGCAGTAGGGGACTGGTGCAATGTGGATTGGGTGGCAGTCGAAGGCAGGGGCCTCGACGACCTGATCCCCGGACACAGCGGCTGGCTGTTGGGACATGGGATGGGTGGAGTATACCATAAAATGTTTTTATTTTGTGTAAAGGAAAAAGATTGCAACAGTGGCAATGAAAACCTCCCTGATAATAAAACCTTGACAGAAACCAGGATCAAAAGGGAACCCATCCCCTTCTGGGTGACACCAAGTTGTGGGATTATAAATCATTACTTTTCTACAACTGTATAACATCAAACACTACTAAAATGTATCTAAAGGATGTTCAGTATGAACATGTTCTGAAGAGTCCTGGGATGACCACAGGACAGTCTTTATAATAACAGCAGCAGTTATGGTTCTACAATATCCAGGTGAGATTATCCACTAAAGCAAGGGTGAGACTTGGGTATAAACAGTTTTTGGAAAATGAAAATATTTTTGGTATCCATGTGGAACCAGCCATAACAGCAAGAAGTGAGTCACAAGTGCAGAAGCTTCAAGCAGAAATAGTGCATCATGATGAATCCAGCAGATCTAGAGGGCAAGATGAGCCTCAGAAGTAGAAGCATGTCAGGATCTGGCACCAATGTCATATCAGGCAGCATGAGTACATGAGTGCATGCATCTCGACAGAGAGAGAGAACAAAATATTAGGCATGCTCTTACCTGTTTGTTTTTTTTTAAATGGTGGTACATTGTGATCAGAGTGCAAGCAGTCATTCTGGCAGGTCAAATAACTAAAAGCTAGGAGGTCACACAGCCATGAGGGCACTCCATTGTCCTGCCATGAGGGTCTCCAGCCACTCCACTGTCAACAAACATGAGTGATCATATGACAGAGGTGAGACAGCAACAAAATATGCCAGTTTACCAAAACTCATGCCCATGAACACCAGATGTGCACTTTTATCTATAAGAAAAACTATTTAACAAAATGTCAGATTAAACAAATAGATTTTCAGCCTATACCTATAGGATGAGACTGGATCTGACCCCTGAAACACAATTTGAAGGACATTCCATAGCTGGAAGGCTTTATAGGAAAAAGCTCTGTCTCCTGCTGTAGTCTTCATTATTCTAGTTACTGATAAAGAATCTGCACCTTTTGATCGAATCAGATATGGCCAAAGATAAAAGACAAAATGTTCACTCAGGTACTGTGGTGCAATACCATTCAGTACTTTAGTCATTAGTGCAATTTTATAATCAGTGCAAGATTTTACTCGGAACCAATACAGTGTGGACAGAATATGGGTGATCTGATTAATCCTTCTTGTTCTATTAACCACTGTGTAAAACTGCTGCATACTGGACTAACAAGTTTGTTTGTGCACCTACTGGAACATCTAAACAGCAAGGTTTTACAAGAGTTGAACCTAGAGCTTCCTCCATCGTGTAACAACTTTATATTTCTAGTATTACTAGTATTAGTGTTAGTAATATTACTACTAATAAACTAATATTACTAGTATTACTACTAATATTGGCAGCACGGTGGTGTAGTGGTTCGCACTGTCGCCTCACAGCAAGAAGGTCCTGGGTTTGAACCCAGCGGCCGGCGAGGGCCTTCCTGTGTGGAGTTTGCATGTTCTCTCCGTGTCTGCGTGGGTTTCCTCCAGGTGCTCCAGTTTCCCCCACAGTCCAAAGACATGCAGGTTAGGTTAATTGGTGGCTCTAAATTGACCGTAGGTGTGAATGTGAGTGTGAATGGTTGTTTGTCTCTGTGTCAGCCCTGCGATAACCTGGCGACTTGTCCAGGGTGTACCCCGCCTCTCGCCCATAGTCAGCTGGGATAGGCTCCAGCTTGCCTGCGACCCTGTAGAACGGGATAAGCGGCTACAGATAATGGATGGATGGATGGATGGATGGATGGATGGATACCATTCATATTACTAGGCTTTCCTAGTATCTACAAGAGCTTCAAATGAGAGACTGAAGTCAATAACCACAATAGTTTCTTTCACTGCTGTACATGAAAGGCCATCTACGGTACATGCTACATAATCATAATCTGCCTATGGCCTGAGTAAAAGTACTTCTGTCTTGCCAGATTTATTTAAAAGAAAGTTGCTTTATTAATTTTGTATGTCATTTGGCTTTGCTCAAGCATACAGCTGTGTGTCATCACAGTGGGAACATAACATCCATTCATCCATCCATTATCTGTAGCCGCTTATCCTGTTCTACAGGGTCGCAGGCAAACTGGAGCCTATCCCAGCTGACTATGGGCAAGAGGCGGGGTACACCCTGGACAAGTCACCAGGTCATTGCAGGCTGGGGAACATAACAGTGAAAGCTAATACCACTAATAAGAATAGTTCTACCCAACAGTAGTTGCCATTAGCTTCTTAAACTCAACATTACTGAAGTTGGCAGCTTGGGGGAAAATTAATTCAATGTTTAACTAGCTTAAAGGAGAACTGAAGTCATTTTTAAACTTGCTTTATTTCTTAATTAAAGTGTTATTCAATTACATTTTCAGTTTTAGTAACCTTACATCGTGACTCATATTGGCAACTAATTGCAATTAAATATTATACTTATCAGCCTATTAGCCATGTTGAATTTAGTTCATTTGGTCCACAGCAGGGCGGCACGGTGGTGTAGTGGTTAGTGCTGTCGCCTCACAGCAAGAAGGTCCTGGGTTCGAGCCCCGTGGCCGGCGAGGGCCTTTCTGTGTGGAGTCTGCATGTTCTCCCCGTGTCCGCGTGGGTTTCCTCCGGGTGCTCCGGTTTCCCCCACAGTCCAAAGACATGCAGGTTAGGTTAACTGGTGACTCTAAATTGACCGTAGGTGTGAATGCGAGTGTGAATGGTTGTCTGTGTCTATGTGTCAGCCCTGTGATGACCTGGCGACTCGTCCAAGGTGTACCCTGCCTTTCGCCCGTAGTCAGCTGGGATAGGCTCCAGCTTGCCCGCAACCCTGTAGAAGGATAAAGCGGCTAGAGATAATGAGATGAGATGAATGGTCCACAGCAGGTGTCACTTATCCACCCAATCTTCATGAGACTTGTGTGAGACTTCGAAATGTGAAGTGTTTCGAAACACTCATAACTTGCTATAGCAGTGACAAAATAGCTATCAAAAATGCATTCCTATATTTAATAAAATTAGATAAAAAGAAATTTGATAATAAAAAATTGCCTTCAGTTCTCCTTTAAAAAAATTTAGTTTTTTTTTAAATGTCTTTCTAAATTTTTGGAGGAAAAAATTATAGCCACTGAAGATTAATAAATTATTACAAAAATAGCATCATGTTATTGTTTTGCAGTCCTAAAAATAGTGTAAATTAAATACAAAAATAAGTAAATAATAACTACATAAGACGTTGCTGCATCACTTTGTGGCCCTGAAACTGCAGGTGTATTTCCACCTAGTGTTTAATCGAGGAAGTGCAGGGTTCTATGGTTCACACGAGTCTACTTGCTGCCCACTGCTGGTGGATATTGCTATGATGTTTATATTTGGTTCTGGCTCATCAATCATCTTCACCCTTTTGAAGCCCTCACGTACATTACTTTGTGTTAATTTGAGCTTTGTTGAACTTTTGATGCACACAGCAAGCCAAAATCACTTTGGCAGTTTTTTGAATGATTTTAGAAAAATGGCTTACAAATAATTTTTTTCAGCAGGCATTTGGATAGGTTTTCTCTAAAATTATATACTTGGGGACACCCACACGCAGGCACACACACACACACACACGTTTGTCTTACTATCCTTCTGAGGGCTTTCAATGTACACAATCATTAGTGCAGTTAATTAATACAATTAATACAATAATTAATACATCTAAACCTCACCCGAACCTTAACCAAAGTAATGAAAAGGAAACTCCTCAGTAGTACATAAAAACATGTACACACACACACACACACACACACACACACACACACACACACACACCTGTTTGCTTGATAGTACCAACACAGTGGAGTGGAAGAGGCAAACTGGGAGAGAGCATGATAGAAAGAAAGAAAATAGAAGGGGGAAAAACACCCAACCAAGTACAAGGTGAAAGTCAGTCAAATTAGCAGAGGGAGCTTGTAAATAGACTGATAAATATAAGCAGCCTGTTATGTTTAGTTGAATAACCTCCATGAACAAATTTTCAAAGCTGTTTTACCCAGTTTTTGTACCACATATGCAGAGTCAGTTTACCAGTTTGAGAAAAAAAAATTGGGGTATTTTTGTTTTGTTTTTTTAATTTAGGTTCTAAATCTCTCAGTGAACACTTACCTTTCTGTTCCATTTGTCTTTGTGAGAACCTCCCATTGATATAATTATTTCCTACACCTAAATCTCATCTCATCTCATCTCATTATCTGTAGCCGCTTTATCCTTCTACAGGGTCGCAGGCAAGCTGGAGCCTATCCCAGCTGACTACGGGCGAAAGGCGGGGTACACCCTGGACAAGTCGCCAGGTCATCACAGGGCTGACACATAGACACAGACAACCATTCACACTCACATTCACACCTACGGTCAATTTAGAGTCATCAGTTAACCTAACCTGCATGTCTTTGGACTGTGGGGGAAACCGGAGCACCCGGAGGAAACCCACGCGGACACGGGGAGAACATGCAAACTCCACACAGAAAGGCCCTCGCCGGCCCCGGGGCTCGAACCCAGGACCTTCTTGCTGTGAGGCGACAGCGCTAACCACTACACCACCGTGCCGCCCACACCTAAATCTACTACTACTAATAATGATGATGATGATGGGCGGCACGGTGGTGTAGTGGTTAGCGCTGTCGCCTCACAGCAAGAAGGTCCGTGGCCGGCGAGGGCCTTTCTGTGTGGAGTTTGCATGTTCTCCCCATGTCCGTGGGGGTTTCCTCCGGGTGCTCCGGTTTCCCCCACAGCCCAAAGACATGCAGGTTCTAAATTGACTCTAAATTGACCGTAGGTATGAATGTGAGTGGTTGTCCGTGTCTATATGTCGGCCCTGTGATGACCTGGCGACTTGTCCAGGGTGTACCCCGCCTTTCGCCCGTAGTCAGCTGGGATAGGCTCCAGCTTGCCTGCGACCCTGTAGAACAGGATAAAGTGGCTAGAGAGCTCATCTCATTATCTCCAGCCACTTTATCCTGTTCTACAGGGTCGCAGGCCAGCTGGAGCCTATCCCAGCTGACTACAGGCGAAAGATGGGGTACACCCTGGACAAGTCGCCAGGTCATCACAGGGCTGACACATAGACACAGACAACCATTCACACTCACATTCACACCTACGGTCAATTTAGAGTCGCCAGTTAACCTAACCTGCATGTCTTTGGACTGTGGGGGAAACCGGAGCACCCGGAGGAAACCCACGCGGACATGGGGAGACATGCAAACTCCGCACAGAAAGGCCCTCTCCAGCCACGGGGCTCGAACCCCGACCTTCTTGCTGTGAGGTGACAGCACTAACCATTACACCACCGTGCCGTCCCAATGATGATGATCATAATAATAAATTCTGTCCTTTATAAAAAATAAAAGGTGCAATTTTTGTGTTAAAAAAAGGCTTTGTGGTGACCAACCAAATGTCTCCATAAATTCAAAGCTCTTAGATATTTATATCCTTGCAGGATGGCCCTGATAGGTCGCCAGGCCAGTAAATGCACCAAGCATGCACGACACGCACAGCTTAGTCTCTCCTGTTGTCTGCCGCTGCCTCCTGGTGGCCAAATTGTCACCTCATTACCCTTCAGAATCATCAGAATTGCCCTGAGAACTCATTAAGCCCCTCTGTTTTGACCCTTCACACCTGGATGTGCAATCTCACTAAGCAATACTTCCCATGGATACCTCCTTTCAGACAGCTCCTTGTTCTACTTAAGTCTGTTGGGACTTCACAAGCTAAAAGGTCTGAGAGGGTGAAAGTGGGATATGTAATGGATAGAAAGACTTCCTGGTGTGTTAAAAATTTCTGAGCCTTTCCCTACTTGCATGCATAAGAGGAACACGCATGAGTGCAGAGCATCACAAGGGACAGATGGAGTGCAGTTCCACATGAGTGATGCCAACTACAGGGGGCAGATATGCACTGGACTGACTGACAGCTTAGCTCCAGGGACAAAATGAAGGCCTCAAAGTGTTTATTCCACACATAAATAAAGAATGTGACAGAAGGATATACAAATTCTAAACATGGTAAAGAAAAGTGGCTGTGAATGACATATGCATGTGATAGGAAAGATAATAACCAAAAGGTGAAACGCACACACACACACAGGTGACAAATTAAAGGAAACACCAATATAAAGTGTCTTACAGAACTTGGGTGGTGGACCATTTTTAGCACAGCAATGACAAATCACCTGATACACTCATTCCACTTCAACACACACTGTCAAGTCAGGGATGCTTACAAGGTCTCTAATAAATACAGTAACATACAGTGTCTTGCAAAAGTATTCATCCCTCTTGGTGTTTGTCCTGTTTTGTTGCATTACAAGCTGGAATTAAAATGGATTTTTGGAGGGTTAACACCATTTGATTTGCAGAACATGCCTACCACTTTAAAGGTGAACATTGTTGTTTTATTGTGACACAAACAATAATTAAGATGAAAAAACAGAAATCTGGAGTGTGCATAGGTATTCACCCCCCAAAGTCAATACTATGTAGAGCCAACTTTTGCTGCAATTACAGCTGCAAGTCTCTTGAGGTATGGCTTCATTAGCATAGCACATCTAGCCACTGGGATTTTTGCCCATTCCTCAAAACAAAACTGCTCCAACTCCTTCAAGTTAGATGGGTTGCATTGGTGTACAGCAATCTTCAAGTTATGCCACAGATTCTCAATTGGATTGAGGTCTGGGCTTTGATTAGGCCATTCCAAGACATTTAAATGTTTCCCTTTAAACCACTCCAGTGTAGCTTTAGTAGTATTGTTTAGGGCCATTGTCCTGCTGGAACCTGAACCTTCATCCCAGTCTCAAACCTCTGGCTGACTCGAACAGGTTTTCCTCCAAAATTGCCCTCCAGAAATAAAAGCTGGAATTAAAATGGATTTTTGGAAGGTTAGCATAATTTGATTTACACAACATGCCTAGCGCTTTAAAGGGGCAAATTGTTTTTTTATTGTGACGCAAATAATAATCCACCCATCCATTATCTGTAGCCGCTTATCCTGTACAGGGTTGCAGGCAAGCTGGAGCCTATCCCAGATGACTATGGGCAGAAGGAGGGGTACACCCTGGTTAGGGCTGCAAACAATAATTAAGATGAAAAAAACAGAAATCTGGAGTGTACATAGGTATTCACCCCCTTTCGTATGAAACCTCTAAATAAGAGCTGGTCCAACCAATGCACTTCATAAGTCACATAATTAGTTGATTAAGATCCACCTGTGTGCAATCAAAGTGTCACATGATCTGTCACATGATGTCTGGATAAATCAACCTGTTCTGGAAGGACCCTGACTCTGTAACACTGCTAAGCAAGCAACATGAAAACCAAGGAGCACTCCAAACAGGTTAGAGACAAAGTTGTGGAAAAGTATAGATCAGGGTTGGGTTATAAAAAAATATCTCAAACTTTGAATATCCCAGGGAGCACCATTAAATCCATTATAACAAAATGGAAAGAATATGGCACCACTACAACCCTGACAAGAGAAGGCTGCCCACCAAAACTCACAGACCAAGCAAGGAAGGCATTAATCAGATATCCCACAAAGACACCAAAGATAACACTGAAGGAGCTGTAAAGATCCACAACAGAGATGGGAGTATCTATCCATAGGACCACTTTAAGCTGTACACTCCACAGACCAGGGTTTTATGGAAGAGTGGCCAGAAAAAAGTAATTGCTTAAAGAAAAAATATAAGAAAGCACGTTTGGAGTTTGCCCAACAGCATGCGGCAGACTCCCCAAACACATGGACGAAGAGTCTCTGGTCAGATGAGACTAAAATTGAACTTTTTGTCCATTATGGGAAATGCCATGTGTGGCACAAACACAACACTTCCCATCACCCTAAGAACACCATTCCTACAGTGAAGCATGGTGGTGGCAGCATCATGCTGTGGGGATATTTTTCATCTGCAGGCTCAGGAAAGCTGGTCAGGACTGAAGGAAAGATGGATGGCACTAAATACAGGGCAATTCTGGAGAAAAACCTGTTTGAGTCAGCCAGAAGTTTGAGACTGGGACAAAGGTTCTTGTTCCAGCAAGACAATGACCCTAAACATACTGCTAAAGCTACACTGGAGTGGTTTAAAGGGAAACATTTAAATGTCTTGGAATGGCCTAATCAAAGCCCAGACCTCAATCCAATTGAGAATCTGTGGCTTAACTTGAAGATTGCTGTACACCAATGCAACCCATCTAACTTGAAGGAGTTGGAGCAGTTTTGCCTTGAGGAATGGCTCTACAAAGTATTGACTCTGGGGAGTGAATACCTATGCACACTCCAGATTTCTGTTTTTTCATCTTAATTATTGTTTGTGTCACAAAAAAAAAACAATTTGCACCTTTAAAGTGGTAGGTATGTTGTGTAAATCAAATGGTGCTAACCCCTCAAAAATCCATTTCAATTCCAGCATGCAATGCGACAAAACAGGACAAACACCAAAGGGATGAATACTTTTGCAAGACACTGTACTACTACTACTGATGGACTGAGTCATCGCAAATGATGAATCTCTTCTCCCATTCATTTAATGGCGATGACTGGGGAGTCTGATGCGTGAGGCACACATGCATTGACAGACATCGCAGACGTAGTGATGAGATGGGGGTGATGATGTTGATAATGGTGAAATGGTGGCTTGTGGGGCTGTTGCCCAGGTAGCAGCTGCTCTCTGTTGTCAAAGACACTGTTTTGTTAGTCTGGCAATCCTTTGAGCTTCAAACACTTTGCAGCTGTTGTGGCAGATCTTATGTCAATAAGCGCGGTTACAGGCCTTTCTTTCGCAGGATGCAGGGTCGATGTCATAGGCCTTCAGGGTGGCTTTCAGAACATTTTGTAGCATTTGTGCTGCCCTTCCTGAGGTCTTCTGCCTGATGCCAGCTCTCCAAACATTAGGGCTTTGGGGATTCTCTCATCTCCCATATGTGTCACGTGACCAGCCCAGCAGCATTGAGCTCAGGTGATGAAAGCCTCTACGCTCGTGATGTTGCAATGCTCAAGAACAGTGGTGTTGGGGACTTTGTCTTTCCAGGTTATATTGCAAATCTTGCATAGGCAGCATTGGTGAAACTGCTCCAACTCCTTGATGTGGCATCGATATTGCATCCACGTTTTGCAGCCATAGAACAGAGTGCTGAGGACCATGGTTCTGTAAACTTGAATCTTTGTGCTCAAGCATATCCCACGATCAGACCAGAGGCGGTGTTGAAGTCATCCATAGGAAGAACTTGCTTTGCTAATGCGTGCAGTTAGTATCTCATCATCAAGCTTGGCATTTTGCATGAGAATTCCTCCAAGGTAGCAAAATTTTTTTGACAGACTTCAGCGGTTCTCCACAGATGATGATGGATTGAGTGCACAGAGGTGACCCAGGTCTTGGTTGGTGAAGGACTTCTAGCTTGCTGGTGCTGAGGCCATATCTGCTGCATGTTCTAGAAAAGGCATCGACAATGTGCTGGGCATCTTCAAGAGTATGAACAATCAGAGCACAGTCGTCTGTGTAGAGCAAGTCTCAAAGCAACATAAAAGAGACCTTAGTTTTTGCTTGGAGTCATTTCAAGTTGAAGATGCTTCCATCACTCCTGAAGCAGATCATCACGTCTGTGTCACAATCCTTGAAAGCATCATGCAGCATGGCAGAAAACACAATGCTAAATAGCTAAGGAGCCATGACACATCCTTGCTTGGTGCCATTGCTGACTTCAAATGAGGCAGAGGTGGATTCATCATGAATCACACACCCAACCATGCCTTTGTGAAAGGACCGAATGATGTTGACAACCCGAGTGGGGCAACTAGCCTTTTTGAGCACTTTCCAGAGGCCTTCCTGGCTGACTGAGTCGAAGGCTTTTGTGAGGTCAACAAAGACCATAAAGAGTTCCCTATTCTGTTCAATGCATTTTTCTTGCACTTGTCTTGCTGAGAAGAGCATGTCTGTGGTGCCACGTAAGGCACGGAACCCACATTGGCTCTCTGGGATGACCTCCTGAGCGATAGTGTCAGTGAGGTGGTTGATGATGAGTTTTGCAAGGATCTTGCCTGTAATGGATAGGAGTGAGATCCCACGATGATTGTCACAGCTATGTCTGTTTCCTTTGAGCTTGTAGAGGTGTACAATGAGTGCATCCTTGAAGTCTTGTGGGACAGTCTCTTTTTCCCAGATGGAGTGAAACAGATGAGTGAGCTGGATTGCCATGATGTCTCCGCCACTCTTGTAGATCTCTGCTGGTATCCCATCTGCACCAGCTGCTTTTCATTTGGAGAACTGTTTAATGGCCTTGGTGGTCTCAGTTACTGAGGGAGGATCGTTGAGCTCTTCGTAGATGGGTCTTTGTGGGAGTTGGTTGATGGCTTCATCTGATATGGTCGACACCCGGTTCAAAACTCCGTTAAAGTGTTCAGCCCAGTGGGCTAATATACCAGCTTGGTCCTTTATAAGCATTTGTCCATCAGCTGGGTAGATTGGTGTGCTGCCACGAGAGGTAGGTCCATACACCACCTTCAGTCCAGTGTAGAAAGCTTTGGTGTCTTTCCTGTCAGAAGCTGACTGCAAGTCAACAGTTCATTCTCTCCACCATCTGTCTTTCATCTCATGCAAGACGGTCTGTGCTTCTCTCTTGAGGCTAAGGTAAATGTCTCTCTTGGTCTGCGAAACTTTGTCCATTATGTAACTCATGGACATGGTGCAGTCGGTCCAAGAGGTTGAGGGCTGTGATGTTGTTTTCATCAAATCAGTCACGGTGTGTGCATTTCACAAAACCCAAGACTTCCTCTGCAGACTGATGGATTGCATCGTGGAGTGTGTGCCAGTGATCCTCAACAGTCTGATCCTCAGTATTGATCCTGTTGAGTGCACTTTCAGTCTTCTCATGCAGTTGGATTCTCACTGTAGGGGAAGAGAGTCTGCTAACATTCAGCTTCTTTGTCAGTGCTGTATGAACCCTGTGTCTTGAAAGAAAAAGCTACAGTGGTGCAGAGCAGGTGGTGATCAGAGAGACAAGTAGAACCCAGCATGGCTCTGGTGTGGTGGACTTCTCTGACATCCCTCTGACGGACTATGGCATAGTCAATCTGGTGCCAGTGTCCAGACCTAGGGTGCATCCATGTAGTTTTCCTAGCAGTGCGCTGTTGGAATAGGGTGTTTGTGATGGCAAGCTGATGTTGTGAGCAGGTTGTAAGGAGGAGGATGCCATTTGAGTTTTCCTTTCCGATGCCGTGTCGACCAATGACCTTGTTCCAAGCAGTGTAGTCTTTGCCCACTCTAGCATTGAAGTCACCCAGTAGCACAAGTTTGTCAGAGTGAGGGGTGGCCTGGATGAGTCTATCCAGTTCCTCATAGAACTGCTCCTTGGACTCGTCAGTGTGGGTCATGGTGGGAGCGTAGGCACTAATTAAGGTGATATAGCCAGTGTCCAGGTGCAGGCAAAGCATCATCAGGCGCTCATTTACTCCATGTGGCACAGAGTCCAGGAGGCTGAGATAATGGTTCTTGATAGCAAAGCCAACTCCGGCTTGTCTTGGTTCATTTTCAGGTCATCCAGAGCAGAAGAATGTATATCCAGCTTCATGTTCTGTGAGATGTGAGCTTTCTGGTAGACAAGTTTCGCTGAGGGCTGCAATGGCTCTGTTGTAGCGCTGAAGTTCCTGAGCCACAATGGCTGTACAGTGTTCCAGACTGTTTTGATTGTCTTGCAGCGTTCGAACATTCCATGCTGCCAAGTGAATCTTTGCCTTTCTGTTTCTACTGCAGGGTTGGATGACCAGACTGTTGCCGTCAATGGCTTTGTTTAGGGGTTCTTTTATACCCCCCTCTCCGGTGGGAGATGGCAGTGCTGTCCCTAAATTGTCGTCCTGGCAGGATACAAACAGGGACGTGGTTCCGGATCGTCCCCTGAGCGATCATCACACCAGAACTGCCATGTGTGTGGATTCATGACTGGAGGCTCCCAGGAGCTCCTCTCCCTGCCTCCATTGCCACTTGTCCCTCGCTGCAGGACTTGAGATGATGGATAAAAATAAGGATGAAATGGCATGGAGAACTACCTGCACAGTGATGGATTAAAGTGGCAATGGGGTGTGCAATCCCAGCGTCATCCTCTCTTCCTGACACTCAGCATGTGGGTACAGGTTCAGAAGCCGAAACATGTATCCACTGGGTGGAGGCACAGCAGCTGGCCAGTATCCTTCTTGAGAGGACTGCCCTCACAGTAGCTTGCAGTTGCTAGGACTTGACTTCAGAGTTTCCTCCTCCTAGGATGGTTGCTGAGCTGAGCTGAAGAGTCCATCCCACCCTGCTATTTAAGCCATAGCTGGCACCCTAAACAGGCATTACTGCCCTGGGTCAGGGCAGACCTGGGAGTGATGGCAACTAAGGGGTCACTCCACATTCCCCACAGCCACAAGCATCCCTGTTTGGAAGCCTTGCCATGGGATGCAGTTTTACATCATACCCAGGACATATTACTACTACAACCCCGATTCCAAAAAAGTTGGGACAAAGTACAAATTGTAAATAAAAATGGAATGCAATGATGTGGAAGTTTCAAAAGTCCACATTTTATTCAGAATAGAACATAGATGACATATCAAATGTTTAAACTGAGAAAATGTATCATTTAAAGAGAAAAATTAGGTGATTTTAAATTTCATGACAACAACACATCTCAAAAAAGTTGGGACAAGACCATGTTTACCACTGTGAGACATCCCCTTTTCTCTTTACAACAGTCTGTAAATGTCTGGGGACTGAGGAGACAAGTTGCTCAAGTTTAGGGACAGGAATGTTAACCCATTCTTGTCTAATGTAGGATTCTAGTTGCTCAACTGTCTTAGGTCTTTTTTGTCGTATCTTCCGTTTTATGATGCGCCAAATGTTTTCTATGGGTGACAGATCTGGACTGCAGGCTGGCTAGTTCAGTACCCAGACCCTTCTTCTACACAGCCATGATGCTGTAATTGATGCAGTATGTGGTTTGGCATTGTCATGTTGGAAAATGAAAGGTCTTCCCTGAAAGAGACGTCGTCTGGATGGGAGCATATGTTGCTCTAGAACCTGGATTTACAGTGGTGCTTGAAAGTTTGTGAACCCTTTAGAATTTTCTATATTTCTGCATAAATATGACCTAAAACATCATCAGATTTTCACACAAGTCCTAAAAGTAGATAAAGCGAACCCAGTTAAACGAATGAGACAAAAATATTATATGTGGTCATTTATTTATTGAGGAAAATGATCCAATATTACATATCTGAGAGTGGCAAAAGTATGTGAACCTTTGCTTTCAGTATCTGGTGTGACCCCCTTGTGCAGCAATAACTGCAACTAAACATTTGCGGTAACTGTTGATCAGTCCTGCACACCGGCTTGGAGGAATTTTAGCCCATTCCTCCATACAGAACAGCTTCAAGTCTGGGATGTTGGTGGGTTTCCTCACATGAACTGCTTGCTTCAGCTTCCTTCCACAACATTTCGATTGGATTAAGGTCAGGACTTTGACGTGGCCATTCCAAAACATTAACTTTATTCTTCTTTAATCATTCTTTGGTAGAACAACTTGTGTGCTTAGGGCCGTTGTCTTGCTGCATGACCCACCTTCTCTTGAGATTCAGTTCATGGACAGATGTCCTGACATTTTCCTTTAGAATTCGCTGGTATAATTCAGAATTCATTGTTCCATCAATGATGGCAAGCCGTCCTGGCCCAGATGCAGCAAAATAGGCCCAAACCATGATACTACCACCACCATGTTTCACAGATGGGATAAGGTTCTTATGCTGGCATGCAGTGTTTTCCTTTCTTCAAACATAACACTTCTCATTGAAACCAAAAAGTTCTATTTTGGTCTCATCCATCCACAAAACATTTTTCCAATAGCCTTCTGGCTTGTCCACGTGATCTTTAGCAAACTGCAGATGAGCAGCAATGTTCTTTTTGGACAGCAGTGGCTTTCTTCTTGCAGCCCTGCCATGCACACCATTGTTGTTCAGTGTTCTCCTGATGGTGGACTCATGAACATTAACATTAGCCAATGTGAGAGAGGCCATCAGTTGCTTAGAAGTTACTCTGGGGTCCTTTGTGACCTTGCCGACTATTACACGCCTTGCTCTTGGAGTGATCTTTGTTGGCTGACCACTCCTGGGGAGGGTAACAATGGTCTTGAATTTCCTCCATTTGTACACAATCTGTCTGACTGTGGATTGGTGGAGTCTAAACTCTTTAGAGATGGTTTTGTAACCTTTTCCAGCCTGATGAGCATCAACAACGCTTTTTCTGAGGTCCTCAGAAATCTCCTTTGTTTGTGCCATGATACACTTCCACAAACGTGTTGTGAAGATCAGACTTTGATAGATCCCTGTTCTTTAAATAAAACAGGGTGCCCACTCACACCTGATTGTCATCCCATTGATTGAAAACACCTGACTCTAATTTCACCTTCAAATTAACTGCTAATCCTAGAGGTTCACATACTTTTGCCACTCACAGATATGTAATATTGGATCATTTTCCTCAATAAATAAATGACCAAGTATAATATTTTTGTCTCATTTGTTTAACTGGGTTCTCTTTATCTACTTTTAGGACTTGTGTGGAAATCTGATGATGTTTTAGGTCATATTTATACAAAAATATAGAAATGGGGTCTTTCCAGATGTGTAAGCTGCCCATGCCACACGCACTAATGCAACCCCATACCATCAGAGATGCAGGCTTCTGAACTGAGTGCTGATAACAACTTGGGTCGTCCTTCTCCTCTTTAGTCCAAATGACACGGCGTCCCTGATTTCCATAAAGAACTTCAAATTTTGATTTGTCTGACCACAGAACAGTTTTCCACTTTGCCACAGTCCATTTTAAATGAGCCTTGGCCCAGAGAAGACGTCTGCACTTCTGGATCATGTTTAGATACAACTTCTTCTTTGAACTATAGAGTTTTACCTGGCAACGGCGGATGGCACGGTGAATTGTGTTCGCAGCTACCACTGAAGTCATTACAGCTGGGCTACATACAAGAGAAGGCCAGGTTGGTCCTCGAGCTTAGGGAGTCCACAGACAAGTCAGTAAGGAATGCTAATGCCAAGGTTCTGACTGGCCGCAAGTGGAATGCCCAGACCGAGGTTGACCAAGCTATTAGCCGGCTGCAACATCATGAGATCATGGGCAGAGTCCATGTAGGAAGAGCAGGCCTAGGATGGGGAGATGCACCGCGCTTCTGGTCCAAGGCCAACCGCAAGGAAAGGAAGGAGATGGTGGTGGCAGAGGTGACAAGGATGGAGGAAGACCGCTATAAGATCAAAGCCGTGTCGCAGGGTCGGCAAGGAAGCTGGACAACCTGGGAGGGAATTACAAACAGAAACGTCAGTTGGTCAGACGTGTGGAAGATCCCACAGGCAAGACTCAGCTTCCTTATCCGCTCAACCTACGACACGCTTCCCTGCCCTCGGAACCTCCACCAGTGGTTCGGGAGTGAGGAATGTTGTGCGCTCTGCAATGCTCCCAATGTAAGCCTCCAGCACATTTTGTCAGGCTGTAAGATCGCGCTCTCACAGGGCTGCTACAGATGGCACCATGACCAAGTCCTGAGGAAGCTAGTTGAAGTGCTGGAGGAGTGCCGACAGGGAAGCAAAACATCACCACCTGCAGAGGACCCCACCATCTTTGTTGCGGAAGGAGGGGTCAGCAGAAGCATCAGGCCAAGAGAAACATCAAGGCCCTTCTCCCCTGACCAGGAATGGAGCATGAGGGTCAACCTTGACAGGAAGCTTCAGTTCCCCATGGAGATCACCACTACATCTCTCCGGCCAGACATAGTCGTGTGGTCAGCCAAGGCAAGAGCGGTGATCCTCATCGAGCTCACAGTACCGATGGAGGAGGGGATTGAGGCTGCCTTCGAACGCAAGAAGGCCAAGTACTCAGAGCTGGCTGCTGAGTGCCGGGAGGCTGGCTGGAAGACTACCATCTACCCAGTGGAGGTCGGATGCCGAGGTTTCATGGGGTTGTCAACCACACGCCTCCTGAGGGATGTGGGACTCACCGGAGGAAGACTCAGGAAGGCAACAAAGGACCTGGCAGAGGAGGCTGAAAAAGGGAGCTTTTGGCTCTGGCTCAGGAGGAAGGACAAAACTTGGGCGAAGAACACCTAACCCCAGACAACAGCCGCAGGGGACAACACCCATCAGCTGTAGGGGGTGACAGGGAGACGTCCCTGTCACTGCTCCGCCACCAGGAGACATACCAGAATTAAAGGAGCAAAACGTTGGTGAATGGTGGTTTCTGGCTGATGACCCTGCAGCTGACCCATGGGCACCGGAGGAGGTGCGACAGGCAGCAATGCCCAGCAGGTGTTAACATCTTCCTGTTTAATCCTTGTGAATACAATATCAATTTTTGAGATTTGTATATTATTGCATTCCGTTTTTATTTACAATTTGTACTTTGTCCCAACTTTTTTGGAATCGGGGTTGTACTACTACTACTACTACTACTACTACTACTACTACTAATAATAATAATAATAAGAAGAAGAAGAAGAAGAAGAAGAAGAAGAAGAAGAAGAATGTGAATATTCTTTTTTTAACTGAGAATACACATCAATAAACATGTTTTTCATTATTTTTCAGTCCATCAAATCAGGGCTTACATTAATCCATGTTCATACTACTTCTTTGAGAGAACTGTTAAACTTACTAATGCTCTAAAAATTCAATGGATCATATATAATGTTTTAGCCCTCTAGCTTTCATTAGAACAAAACAGTCATATTCATTAGCTCATTAAAACAAAAACATCTTCCTTCCAGACAGCTATTCTAAAACCATACTGGCTCATTTGATGCCTTCTCATCATTTACAGTTCATTATAGCTTATAGAATGAGCTATATTACTGGAAGGCCCGGTAATATAAGTACAGATTTTAGCAGTGCTACAGTACCTAAGGCACAAATATAAGAAGACTATTTCACAGATTATATTATCGTACCTCATTTTTTTTGTGCAAGTGGACACAAAATGTGACCTGTTTCATTAGTCTTTCAAATAGAAACTTCACTCCAGCTATTGCATGTCATGACTGAAATACTGTTTTCAGCCTGAAACACCCTCCCAACCTCTGAACATAAAGAGCTTTTAGCTCTCAGTAATGGAAGTCTGGAGCATAGACCTGTTTTAACTCATGTTATTGAGTTACCCTTCTATAAAGGAACAGACAATATTCAAACAATGAATGTTTATATATATATATATATATATATATATATATATATATATATATATATATATATATATATATATATATATATTCAGAAAGTTGTTAAAGCTCATCCTATAGACAAGTGATTGAATCTTATTTGTAGTGTACTGAGAGAATCAGGGGCGTGTTTAGCCTAAAAACGAGCTCAGCACCTCCTAGGTCAGCACCCTCAAAAACACTGCTTTTGGACGTAATTTTCAGAAATAAGCGCCCTTGCGCACTGCGCAATGAATGTGTGCGCGGGCGTGTGTGTGTTCTTGAATTCACCTGTTACGTGATAGTTCTATGAGCAGTAAAATCCCTCTCCTCCTTGCGTCCCCTCTGATTGGGTTGCCTGTCTGCGCGAGTGCTTGCTACAACATGGTGTTTTTTTTTTTAACTGGATTCCACGCCGATGAGGAACTCGAAGTAGCACCTGAGTATTACTGGCATAGCGAGATGTGAAGGTACGGACTGGAATTACAATTGTTAAACACAACACAATAATATGCATAATGCAATATTGATGTTCCCTGGTCTATGAATAGAATGATAAAAACGACATTTATCATCCATATCGAGATACTTTTGTGCAGAGCTGTACAAGTGCTACGGTGCTAGACCACCGTGTGTTACTCAGTTTTATTTAATGTAACATAGCGTTTACGTTTGCTTATCATTCACAAATCCAAACCCTGGTCATTGTCTGGGGGGACAGTGACTGTGGTTTGGATATAGCCTACATTTTCAAAAGAACACTACCAAAATATAACAAATATAACAAAAAATATAAACTAATGTAAACTAATGTAAAATCATAATAATACACACTATTATTACACAATACACAATAACACATTAATTAACAATTACCACTGTTCAAAATGAATAGCTCCAACATTACAAATGCAGTAGTAGGTCTTGTTTAGTTAAAAATATAACGTAAATATTTGTGTCAGTGGCTGTAAATGTGTAGATATCATAGTTTATTGGGTCAGCTTCTGTTAAAACATTGCATAAGTCTAGTCTTGTCTAGTCTAGTCTTCTTGTCTAGTTAAGTCTAGTCTAAATGCGGAATAAACGTGGAAACACTGTCGTTCAAGCCAGGTGTCTCTGTCAGCTCTGGGGGCTAAGCACCCCCAAAGATCAGATGCTAGAATCGCCCCTGTGAGAGAACATATTTTTTGTAGTTCAGCATTTAAGCTTCTTAGCTGGTGACTAGTAAGTTGAAATGTTTGTAACTTTTTATGTTAAAACAAAATTACTGGCAAAATCTTATTCTATGTTTACAATGGGAAATGAGTTATCACTTTGTTTCTCAGCATTATCTACATCGGTCTCCATCTCATCACCTGAGGTAAATGTTACCTGAGGTAAATATCAATATTGAAATCCATCCATCCATTTAAACTCAAACCTCTTCCTCGTCTCTTTGCTTAACTAATGTCTGTCCATGCTAACATTAGTGGGTAAATAATCACTTATTAATTCAGTCAGTTCTTTTCTGTTAACTAAATCTCTTCATTCATTCATTCATTCATTCATTCATTCATTCATCTTCATTAACTGCTTTATCCTGATCAGCATCACCAATTGACCACCTAGCATCTTTTTGGGAGGCAGGAGGACACTGGAGAACCTAGAGGAAACACACACACACAGAGAACAGGTGTGGGGAGAACACTGCACAGACAGAAACCAGAGTTCAGGATCAAGTCAAGTTTGTTTGTATAGTGCTTTTAACAATAGACATTGTCCCAAAGCAGCTTTACAGACTCTGAATGACCCAAGACATGAGTCAATTTTATCCCTAATCTATCCCCAGTGAGCAAGCCTGTGGCGACAGTGGCAAGGAAAAACTCCCCCAGATGACACGAGGAAGAAACCTCGAGGGAACCAGACCCAAAAGGGAACCAATCCTCACCTGGACAACAACAGACAACATGACTATAACATTAACAGTTTTAACATGAAGTCAGTTTCGTTAATGTTATAACTCTTCATTAATGGAAACTTGAGTGCAAAACTGCTCATGACAACCACAGTCCCAAAGTTAGCAAGCCAACTGTAGTCCTCAGCCACAAAAGCATTACTGTAAGTGTCCAGAGTGTCTTCCAAGTGTGACTTTCAACTGTCCGCATGGGGATCAAACTGGAGACCCTGGTGCTGTGAGGCAGGGACATTATGTGATGCACCATCGTGCCACCGTTAATTTCTTGTTACCAGATAGTGCACCAAATCCAGATGATGGAATGCCACGGTCATCTAGCCTAGTCCAACCCTAACCCTAGTTCACCTGAACCCATGACTTAATCCGAACCTTAGGCAAACCTTACCCCTATCCCACCCAACATAAACTCTAATCACAGCCCAATACCAACCCTAGACCAACTCTTTCCCAACTTTATCCAAACTCTAACTCTAGCTCAACCCTAACCCAAGGCAGACCTTCACCTTAACTTAACCTTAGCTCATTAGTGAGGCATTGACAGGGCTTGACCCACAGGGTAAATGGGACCTGAGAGAGTGAGTGTGTATTTATGGCTTGCACGAGGCCAACTGGACGTGACCACTGAACTTATGTGTCAGGGTAGGTTTTACAAGGAATTACATGAGTCTTGCAGTGAGGATTGTGTCAGTCACACTTAGTACTGTCCCTAAACCAGATTGGTGGAGAGCAGCCCTGTGCCCTGGCCAAGGTGTCCCACTGATGTTTTGATCAACTCCATCACAGAGGGTTCAATAGCTATATATTGGAGCTATCTTATCAATGAAAGAATCAAAATTGCTAGCAAATTGCCTGTATGCACAATACACAAGGCAATGCTGTAAGACCAGAATATCATCTGTGTGTCTTTATCAATTTAGTGAATTGGTAAAGGCCAATTTTGGATGCTGCTGAAGAGTTGAACGTCACAGCTTAATGAATGTCTCCTAGATATAGCCATAAGCATAATCTTTCTGTGCTCTTCAACAAGTTGTTTAGGGTTGGATAAGGCTCCAAATCAATATTGAAATCTGCCAGCCAGACATGCCATGTTGGCACTGGCTTCACAGCGCAGAGGGTGCAGAGGACATCTTAACTGGAAACTGCTTCTCTGAGATGGTCTGTGCTGATGCAGCAAACACATAGCTGGTGTTTGTCCTCAGCTTTTCTAGGGAACTTACAGTAGACATTGTCTGCAAATCTGGAGTGCAAATCTTGCAGCATGTGTTGTTAGTAACTTAAAGCTGAAGCTTTATTGTAGTGGAACCCAACTAACTCGGTAGCCAACCACAATAAATAAATAAATAAATAAATAAATACATTTTAAAAAAGGAGTGAAATGTAACCACAAGCCTATTAGCCTTTCAGTGGTGGGGGATATGGAAGCTGGATAACAAACCTCCAAGAGAGGGGAAAAAATGTCCCAGGGGAGAAAAGAGGGGATACGGTGTTAGTGAATGGTATACTGAGGAACATCACTCAACCCCATTAGCTGCACTAATGACAAGACCTCAGACTAGGGGAAAAAAGAAACAAAAAACTAAATTAAACTAAAGAAAATGCCTGCTCAACTCAGAATTCTTCAGCATGGTGTCCTCAACTCCAAGTTCAGCACGTGACATCACATCAACATGGCTGCACACAGCATCAGCAGTAAACAATGTAGCACCTCTTGCCTTTAAGTTAGTTATGCTATAAAAGTATTTGCTTTAGATCAATCAATATACAGACATATTAGTTTGTTAAATCTATAACTTTGACTATAGAGTTCACTGTTTTGGTGAGGAAAATATACAAAACTCATCACAGCTAGCTTGTCACTAACAAAAGACAAACATGGATGCATCCATGCTTTTTCCCACTTTGTAGTTGAGCATGCACAGAGGTCAAAAACAATGCAATTCTGAGCTTCAAATTCCCATTTCCGAGGAAAGTGAAATGCAGCATAAGGCTTAGTCTCACTAGTTAGGAGACTGTGGGGATATGAGAATATACCAGAGATATGGGGGAATATAGGAAACCCAACTCTGGCCCCTGTATACATGTTAGTGGAGTCTAGATACATTCACAAGCTCAGTGGTAGAAAGGACCACTCAATTGTGTTAGCCCACAGGTTGCCAAATGGCAGATGATGTGAAATATGCTGAAGTTAGGCACACCCCCAAGGAAGTGAGAGGTGAGTGCCATACTGAGTTACAGGACAGTTGGTACCGTAGGTAACTTGAAGATAGCACAAACACAATAATTGCTAGCAAGCTAACAAGGGAGCCCAACTCAAGCAAGTAGCCACAGAGTTCTGAATGGCTCCAAAACGTATAATCTACACTCACCACAATAATGAAGAGATGAAAGTAGATGGTCGGAGATGATGAGTGTCTGTCACCAGCTTTAGAGGGCAAGGTTCTGGCCAGTCACAAGCTGATGTGCAAATAGTTCCAAGGTGCACATGAGGTCTGACACATGTGCAAGGGAAGAAGGGAAGTGATGGCTGTATGATGACTGTGATGTATTTATACCATTTATACCAGTAATACCATCCATAGTGCAGTGGTATGCAGTATCTCAACAGCGCAACCACTGCACTATTTGCAGTCCCAGTAGGTGAATTATTCTCAGTGAGGCTAACATGGGTGGACCTACTTGTGGAACTCTGGTGCAAGGTGGACATAACCAACACTGTGCCTAAAGGAGAACATTGTGGAACATTATGTCTTAATCGCCTGAAGGAAGGAAAGGAGAGTGTAGTACAGAGCAACAAGTCTTACTGGACAGCACAATCTGCGATAGCTAACAATGCTAGCCTGCAAATGATGGAACCCACCTCAAGCTACCAGCCACAGAGTTTCAAATGTGACTCAGAAGTATGAAAAATTGCACTCACACCAGATGATAGATGGTAGGAGATTGTAAGAGTTTATCACCACAGTAGTCACAAGCTGTTACACAGACAGTTTCTTAAGGTGTACATTAGGTTCAGCATGTATAAAAGGTAAGAAGAAGTAAGGAAGTGATGGTTGTATGAGAATTATATTTATAGAAAATACACTTTGTAGCTTTGTTGGAAGGTCTAGGCATGCACACACATACACAAAGGTATCCAGGTGATTCTCACTGCACCCTAGAGGTGAAATAAAACTTGTTAATAAAATAGAACTTATTAATAACCAAGTGTTTGAATGTTTGTTTGATTTCTTAAGTATGTACAGTGTCTTGCAAAAGTATTCATCCCCCTTTGTGTTTGTCCTGTTTTGTTGCATTACAAGCTGGAATTAAAATAGATTTTTGGGGGTTAGCACCATTTGATTTACACAACATGCCTACAACTTAAAATGTGCAATTCTTGTTTTATTGTGACACAAACAGTAATTAAGATGAAAAAAAAAACAGAAATCTGGAGTGTGCATAGGTATTCACCCCAAAAGTCAATATTTTGTAGAGCTACCTTTTGCTGCAATTACAGCTACAAGTCTCTTGGGGTATGTCTCTACTAGCTTAGCAGATCTAGCCACTGGGATTTTTGCCCATTCTTCAAGGCAAAACTGTTCCAACTCCTTCAAGTTAGATGGGTTGCTTTGGCGTACAGCAATCTTCAAATCAAGCCAAAGATACTCAATTGGATTGAGGTCTGGGCTTTGATTAGGCCATTCCAAGACATTTAAATATTTCCCTTTAAACCACTCCAGTGTAGCTTTAGCAGTATGTTTAGGGTCATTGTCCTGCTGGAATGTAAACTTTCGTCCCAGTCTCAAACCTCTGGCTGACTCAAACAGGTTTTCCTCCAGAATTGCCCTGTATTTAGTGCCATCCATCTTTCCTTCAATCCTGACCAGCTTTCCTGTCTCTGCGGATGAAAAACATCCCCACAGCATGATGCTGCCACCACCATGCTTCACTGGTGTTCTCAGGGAGTTGGGTTTGTGCCACATATGGCATTTCCCATGATGGCCAAAAAGATAAATTTTAGTTTCATTTGACCAGAAAATCTTCTTCAATGTGTTTGGGGAGTCTGCCACATGCTGTTGGGCAAACTCCAAACGTGTTTTCTTAAGCAATGACTTTTTTCTGGCCACTCTTCCATAAAGCCCCGCTCTGTGGAGTGTATGGCTTAAAGTGGTCCTATGGACAGATACTTCTATCTCCGCTGTGGATCTTTGCAGCACCTTCAGTGTTACAGTGGTGTATGAAAGTTTGTGAACCCTTTAGAATTTTCTATATTTCTGCATAAATATGACCTAAAACATCATCAGATTTTCACACAAGTCCTAAAAGGAGATAAAGAGAACCCAGTTAAACAAATGAGACAAAAATATTATACTTGGTCATTTATTTATTGAGGAAAATGATCCAATATTACATATCTGTGAGTGGCAAAAGTATGTGAACCTTTGCTTTCAGTATCTGGTGTGACCCCCTTGTGCAGCATTAAATGCAACTAAATATTTCCGGTAACTGTTGATCAGTCCTGCACATGGGCTTGGAGGAATTTTAGTCCATTCCTCCATACAGAACAGCTTCAACTCTGGGATGTTGGTGGGTTTCCTCACATGAAATGCTCACTTCAGGTCCTTCTACAACATTTCAATTGGATTAAAAGGCCAGGACTTTGACTTGGCCATTCCAAAACATTAACTTTATTCTTCTTTAAGGCCCGGTCCCACTGCACTTACGGATGCAAAGAGGATGTAAAGCGTAAAAAAATATTTGCCATCCGTTGGAAAACGCTATGCATCCGTTGTGTACTCATTGCATACGTGCTTCATACGCTCTATCCATCGAGCATCCGTCCACTGTGATTTCATCCGCGCAAAAAGTTTTGAGCTGCACAAAACTTTTAGAACGGATGAACTTTCCGCCGTGTACGATGTAAATCCGCGACATATACGAGCAACAAACGTTCTATGTCCGTTATCATCCGTTAAACGTCTGCTGTATCCTCTCTGCATCCTCTGGGCATCCTCGCAACTCACATCCGCTGCAGCTGAAAACAGAAAGAGGGAGGAAAGATAAGGTACATGAAACGTCTATTCATCGTTAGTAGCACGGAAATAGAAAGGATGTAAGCGTATGCATCTCGTATATAAAGTATTCAAAACGGACAAAGCGTTTATATCTGGAATGTATCTCGTATGTTTAGGATGTCTGGAGTATGTCTAGAGTATGTAGAAGGACACCTAGCGGACAATCGATATTTTGTATAAAAAGGGGGAGAAAATCATCTAGTAGTAGAGATGTATCGATGTAGCCGCCAGCACGTCTTTCCGCTTTATGCTGACGGCGTGCGTGCTGCATCCCTTTATATCCGCGGAGCAGACGCAATTCATACCCCCCGCATGCGCAGTGAACGGTCTGCATCCGATATACATCCGCGCAACATCCCCTTTGTTTCCGTTAGGCGTACGTGATGCATCCTCTTCATCCGCTATGCATCCGCTCTTTCTGCTATGCGTCCGCTTCTCAGTTATCACCTGTAACCCCTTCGGAGCTGTCATCCACTTCCATCCGTTTTCATCCGCTACGCTTCCTATGAACATGCGTTTAACATCCCCGCTATATACTACCCACGTCTGTTCTTTTCCGTTCTGTTTTCGCAAATTTTCGCCATTTTTGTCCATTTCTGGAGCGGATGAAAACGGATAGAGCCACCCCCGAAATTTTGCTCGTCCGCTGTGTCCTTTTTGCATACGTTTTGTGTCCATCGGCCAGTGGGACCGAGCCTTTAACCATTCTTTGGTAGAATGACTTGTGTGCTTAGGGTCATTGTCTTGTTGCATGACCCACCTTCTCTTAAGATTCAGTTCATGGACAGATGTCCTGACATTTTCCTTTAGAATTTGCTGGTATAATTCAGAATTCATTGTTCCATCAATGATGGCAAGCCATCCTGGCCCAGATGCAGCAAAACAGGCCCAAACCATGATACTACCACCACCATGTTTCACAGATGGGATAAGGTTCTTATGCTGGAATGCAGTGTTTTCCTTTCTCCAAACATAACACTTCTCATTGAAACCAAAAAGTTCTATTTTGGTCTCATCCATCCACAAAACATTTTTCCAATAGCCTTCTGGCTTGTCCACATGATCTTTAGCAAACTGCAGACGAACAGCAATGTTCTTTTTGGAGAGCAGTGGCTTTCTCCTTGCAACCCTGTCATGCACACCATTGTTGTTCAGTGTTCTCCTGATGGTGGACTCATGAACATTAACATTAGCCAATGTGAGAGAGGCCTTCAGTTGCTTAGAAGTTACCCTGGGGTCCTTTGTGACCTTGCCGACTATTACACACCTTGCTCTTGGAGTGATCTTTGTTGGTCGACCACTCCTGGGGAGGGTAACAATGATGATGATGATGATGATTGTTTACATGTTCAAAATAAACTAACAATGAATAAATAAGCAGAAAACAAGAAAAGCAAAACAGCATTTGCAACAAGAACACGTAAAAAGCCACTAAATTAAATTAGAAAATAAACCATAAATAATATAGGTAATAATAATATATCAAAAAAAATACAAACAAGGACGCACTAAGCAGTTCGAAAAGGAGTGGACTGAAGTAAAAACATATTTAATCCCACCCCTCTTCTTTAGTCAATATAAATTGATTATCTAGCTTCCTTATATATATATATATATATATATATATATATATATATATATATATATATATATACTGTATATTACTTAAACTATTCAGATATCAATTCTCTATGACTATATCATATAATTAATTATATATGTATATCCATATGTCTACACATAAGTTTACTACCAATACCATGCTCACAATGGAGAAGAAAAAGATAAAAACAAAACAAATAGACGATGACTCAAAAAAGAAAAAATACACAGTAAACAGCCAGTTATGATTAATCCCCTTCATCCTTATACCTTGTGAAAATCAAATTTTTGTACATCTTTTTAAACCACTTCATGTCTGGACATCCCTTGAGCTCCTCATTTAAACTGTTCCACCGCTTTACCCCACAAACAGAAATACAAAAACTTTTCTTGGTTGCGTGCACCCTATAATTTTTAAATTTAAATAAACCCCTTAAATTATAACTCCCTTCTTTTTCAGTGAACAGTTTTTGAATATTATGTGGTAGTCGATTATTGTTTCCTTTGAATAATATTTGTGCCATTTGATAGTCCACCAGATCTGCAAATGTCAGTATTTCTGACTGTAAGAATAATGTATTTGTATGATCCCGATAACCAGCCTTGTGTATAATCCTTATTGCTCTTTTTTGGAGAATGGATAATGAATGTATTGTATTTTTGTAATTATTGCCCTATACCTCTGCACAGTAACTTAAATAAGGTGAAACCAGGGAACAGTAAAGAATCCGGGGTGAATTGTGATCTAGAAACTGTTTGACTTTGTTTAATATTGCAATACTTCTTGATACTTTGGATTGTATGTTTTTTATATGTGGTTTCCAGCTGAGTTTTTCATCAATAGTTGTTCCAAGAAATTTGATTTCCTTAACTCTTTCTATAATAACCCCATCTATTTGAATATTTATTTGTGTGTTTGTTTTGTTGTTACCAAATAATATTACTTTGGATTTGTTCAAGTTTAATTATAATTTGTTACTGTTGAACCATATTATTAATTTACTTATTTCTGTTGTGATCTCCTGCAATAGTTCCATTAAATTATCACCAGAAAAGAGGATATTGAATTGGTCTTGAATTTCCTCCATTTGTACACAATTTGTCTGACTGTGGATTGGTGGAGTCCAAACTCTTTAGAGATGTTTTTTTAACCTTTTCCAACCTGATGAGCATCAACAAGGCTTTTTCTGAGGTCCTCAGAAATCTCCTTTGTTATTGCCATGATACATTTACACAAACATGTGGTGTGAAGATCAGACTTTGATAGATCCCTGTTCTTTAAATAAAACAGGGTGCCCACTCACAGCTGATAGATTAGATAGATAGATAGATAGATAGATAGATAGATAGATAGATAGATAGATAGATAGATAGATAGATAGATAGATAGATAGATAGATAGATACTTACTTCATTAACCCCAGAGGAAAATTCAAGGTATCCAGTAACATTTCCGCACTGCACAAGATCAATACAAAAACTAAATAGCATTATATGTATAAAAAACTAAAATATAAAATACCACAAGAAATAAAACATTACCAAAAAGAGCAAGTAACAGCTCTCAGTGTGGGAGGTAGTGCAGTTGGCAGTAACCAGTCACAGTGTAAATAAGAGTGTAATGCGCAGTGCAAATACTTTGTGGACAGTTACATCCATGTGCAGTGTGTTTAGTGGTATATGGTAGATAAAAAGCATAGTATATTACATGATAGGCATAGTTAAAGTATATATCAGTACATATAGTATATGAAAGAGTGTGATAGTATAAGATATATAATATTAAGTTAGGATATAAATATTAAGTTAGTATATATAGCAGTATGTATAATATATAAGTAAGTAGGTACATTATAACAGTATATAATAATAAAGTATATAATAAGGTAAACTACAACATACCAGCTTATCTACAAATATCTGTATATATCCATCTATGCATATAATGTACATCTATGTAAGCAGCAGAAAAGTGCAATGGACATGAAAAGAGCAGTGTAACTAGTCCTGAGTACAGCAGAGTCACAGAGTCTTATTTTTGCTGAGCCGGGAGGAGTTGAAGAGTCTAATGGCCTGAGGGACAAAAGACTTCCTGAATCTGTCCGTGGTGCAGGGCAGGGACAACAGTCTGCCACTGAACGAGCTCCTCTGCCTGATGATGGTGCCGTGCAGAGGTTGGTGAACGTTGTCCATGATTAAGAGTAGTTTGCTCAGGGCCCTTCGCTCTGCCACTGATGTAAGGGACTCCAGCTCAGTTCCCAGCACAGAGCCAGCTTTCCTCACCAGCCTGTCAAGCCATCCAGCATCTCTCTTCTTAATGCTGCCTCCCCAACACACTACAGCACAGAAGCACAGCACACTGGCTACCACAGACTGGTAGAACATCAACAGCAGTTTTCGGCAGATCCTGAAGGGCCCGAGCCTCCTCAGGAAGTAGAGTCTGCTCTGACCCTTCCTGTAGAGGGTGTCAGTGTTCAGATTGTCATCCCATTGATTGAAAACATCTGACTCCAATTTCACCTTCAAATTAACTGCTAATCCTAGAGGTTCACATACTTTTGCCACTCACAGATATGTAATATTGGATCATTTTCCTCAATAAATAAATGACCAAGTAAAATATTTTTGTCTCATTTGTTTAACTGGGTTCTCTTTATCTACTTTTAGGACTTGTGTGAAAATCTGATGATGTTTTAGGTCATATTTATGCAGAAATATAGAAAATTCTAAAGGGTCCACAAATTTTCAAGCACCACTGTATCTTTGGTGTCTTTGTTGCATCTCTGATTAATGCCCTCCTTGCCCGGTCTGTGAGTTTTGGTGGGCGGCCTTCTCTTGTCAGGTTTATAGTGGTGTCATATTCTTTCCATTTTGGTATAATGGATTTAATGGTGCTCTGTGGGATATTCAAAGTTTGGCATATTTTTTATAACCCAACCCTGATCTATACTTCTCCACAACTTTGTCTCTGACCTGTTTGGAGGCTCCTTGGTTTTCATGTTGCTTACTTAGTAGTGTTGCAGAGTCAGGGTCCTTCCAGAACATCATTGATTTATACAGACATCATGTGACGGATCATGTGACACTTTGATTGCACACAGGTGGATCTTAATCAACTAATTGTGTGATTTATGAAGTGAATTGGTTGGACCAGCTCTTATTTCAGGGTTTCATACGAAAGGGGGCGAATACCTATGCACACTCCAGATTTCTGGGTTTTTTTCATCTTAATTATTGTTTATGTCACAATAAAACAACAATTTGCACCTTTAAAGTGGTAGGCATGTTGTGTAAGTCAAATGGTGCTAACCCCCAAAAAATCCATTTTAATTCCAGCTTGTAATGCAACAAAACAGGACAAACACCAAGGGGAATGAATACTTTTGCAAGACACTATACTTGGCCAATGATCTTATTCTTCCTTGGAAATGATAATCAGCATCCTTTCCACTGAAGTGCATATGCATGACTGAGCATGCACAAGAACAGATACCACAGCAGTAACATAGTAAATTATCCCAATCCTAGTAAATGGATGAAGAATTCATCAGATCTTTTTTGGAGGTGTTTCCATAAAAACATTATTCTTTTTTGACTAGGTTTGGCAAAAGTTTGATTTCGATTATTTTTCATCATGATATACTACACTGGGAAAGTGCCAGTGATTAAACAAGAAGATGAGGCTATTATTCACAAACATCTACTAGGAAAATGTGCTAGCCACGGCCCACTAATTATAGGATTTATGAAAGGGGATGCCAATAGTTAGCCAATTTCTGCTTTTCTTTTGCACGTGATGATTGATATTAGAGAAACTACAGATTCCTTTTAATGAGAAGTCATAATTTTTTTATCATTAAAATGTATATAATTTACAAATTTTAAACTAATTGAGCAATGAAAAGCAATTAAACATTATATATACCTATGATATAAACTAATCTGGTTCAGTGAGGAATTAATTTTGGCAATATTTTAAATCAGTTGTATTGTACAGAATATACAATAAAATATACAAGATAAAAGCCTTGGAATGCGAAAACACTGGCTGTCAGGACTAAAAACATTTAGACTTCAGCTCCTGATCATACATATATCCTATACACTGCAGAAAACTGAATTTGAGGAGAAAATTCCTTTACACTAATGAAATTATCTTGCTGCATGGACAGATAATTTTACTTGACAAGAAATCTTGGACTAAGTTGGTTACAATCTAGAACTAGTTTTAATAATCTCAGAGTTGGTGTCTTGTATTCTTCTGCACTGCAACAATGATATCTTAACAAGTTAGAATATCTTGAATATAGTTGAAACGATCTAGCATTTCCTATTAGAAGAATACAAGACACCAACTCTGAGATTATTAAACCTAGTTCTAGATTGTAACCAACTTATTCCAAGATGTCTTGTCAAGGAAAATTATCTGTCCATGCAGCAAGATAATTTCACTCGTATTAAGGAATTTTCTCCTCAAATTCAGTTTTCAGTTTTTTTGCAGTGTACACACGAGACAAATAGTTTAGGCTATTAAGCCATTTTTCTGACTTCATGCAAACAATTTAGATGCATAGAGGAACAGCATCTACTCTCTCTCTCTCTCTCTCTCTCTCTCTCTCTCTCTGTGTGTGTGTGTGTGTGTGTGTGTGTCACCACGGTGCGTGGCGCACCCCAGGATTAGACAGTTCCAGCATGGCGAGACGTGATTGATGAGCCCATTCCAAATGTTTTCTCATCCAAGTCAGTGGGAGTTAGAGTTGCTTTTGCGCATCTTAATACCAAACATAACATTAGCGTCGGATTCCCAGGGCTAGCCACCTCTTGGAGGGTTTCATTAGTCACCCCTCTGTGGCACAAAAATGCACCCGTGGCTTCAGGACATAGAGAAAAGAGGGAGAAAAAGGGGGGATGAGAAAGGAAAGATGGAGAGAGGGAGGGCAGGGGGCCATTAAAGGATCATCATTGTCTTCTGAGATTCCCCACTGTTCAGGACCTCGGAGAGTTTGGAAGAAAAAAAAAAAGAACTTGGTCCTCTCTTGTCTCTTAAATGACTATGGTTAGGGAAAACATTACAGGCCTTAAATGTAATTCATGTTCTTTAATACAGTTTTTGTACAGAGGACTGATTTATGGAACACTAGTGAAAGTTAAACTTTCAGTTTACGTGTAGTACAGTACTGATGGAAAACTAATTGACACTACTAACACACTTTTCCTCTATTTTCTCCCAATTTTTATGGATCTTATTAGAAAAACTGGCAACTTTGATGATTCATGATATACATGTACATCTAAAGTGAATGTTTATGTGCTATGAACCTCTATGTCCATGTTCATGGAAAACAACAAATCTCATTCCTCTGTTAATAGCTGCACTCATCTGTGCCTCTGTTCAAGCTCCTTGTTCATGCTGCGCCCTGATGCAGTTACACCCCCACTTCTGCAGGGGGCTCCCTCTTCCCCAGGGCCCAGTGCTCCTCGTTCACGCTTAATCAATCATGGTGCGTGGGTAATGACTCCCCGCTGCTCCCCTAATGTCTTTTGGCAGGAGGCAGCGCCGTGAGCACCGAGCTCACGCAGCCACACATATGGCCGCTGCGAGTGAGTGACAGGACCCCTTTTGTGCACTACAGAAGCCATCAGTGGTGCATACACAGACACAGGCACGAGGACACACACACGCCGGCGGCTAGAGATGGAGAAGGAGGAGGGAGTGAAGTGCTGCTTGGCCGGTTCTTCCTCTTCTTTTTCTTCTTCCTCTCTCTCTCTCTCTCTCTCTCTCTCTCTCTCCTTATATCTCCAAGTGAGATGTCAAGAACAATACAAAGAGAGCAAAGTAATGTTTTCCAAAAATGATTTAGGGCTTAGGCCAATAGAAAAGTTTTATGTCACCCAGTTTATGTCAATGTTTTGCTTCATTACAGAGTTAAATTTTGAAAAATATTTTCAAATAATATAATTCTTCACTGATATGTGTAAAAATCAACAGTGGAAATGCATAATGCATAGGTTTCAGTGAAATTATTTTTCTAAATGATTTTCTAAATCTTTTCCTCTTTGAAGTACATAACTTATATATCAGATAACTTTGGAGAATGAATGAGTGATGTATGAAAAATCAATGATACCATCCGCTTCAAGACATTCAAGGTGAATCTTGTAGAGGTTTGTTGCATAAACATGCTTTTTTGATCTTATTGCTTCATTGTTGGGTCTCTCTACTTCACTCACTCACTCTTTGGCATGTCACTACAGTGACATGACCACTCTGACTTCCAGTCAGAGTTTCTAGTGACAATTACAGTAGTGTTTTCCTATTGCCTTCTACTGGATCAAACAACCATTCACACCTATGGGCAATTTAGAGTAGCAAGTTAACCTAACTGCATGTCTTTGGGGGAAACCAGAGAGTTCCACACAGAAAGGCCCCTGTCAGCCACAGAGCTCAAACCCAAAACCTTCTTGCTGTGAGGTGACAGTGCTAACCACTGCACTACGTCCCCCCGACTTAACTTATGCATTTTTATTCCTTTCCTCTGTGTAAACAATAAAACTGTAAATCTATTTAACCTAAGTTTGCCCAAACTGATATGCTGGACCAAATAGTCATGAGTTGTTGTTATTTATTTCACTTATGGACTCTGGCCAGCAACAGCAGAAAAGCTCCAGATAGTGTTCTTCTTTTTACTTTTACAGAAGTTTTAAAAATAATTTTATTTTTAGTTGAAGGATTTTGTAATACTCCACAATGTAGAAATGGCCGAACAGTACCAGAGGTAAGACAGTGTATTTGCTTTATATATATATATATATATATATATATATATATATATATATATATATATATATATATATATATATATGTGTGTGTGTGTGTGTGTGTGTGTGTGTGTTGAGCCATTTGTATATTATTATTTCTAAACAATAATGCATTGATATACAAAGAATTTGTAAATTTATTTTTGTTTGAATTAACTATTGTACATGTCACAGTTTGCACTGTACATACACTATTGATAGGCTTCAATTTCCCAGTTTATGTTCCACCAATTTGGGCCATTCGGACCCTGTATGACCGGAGCAGGAGTTTGGTTTGCATTGCCGGCAATAAGTCGGACTTGTTCCTGGTGCATGTGAGACTCTGCCAGGGCTGCCCTTTGTCACTGGTTCTGTTCATAACTTTTATGGACACAGAATTTCTAGGCACAGCCAAGGGGCGGAGGGTGTCCGGTTTGGTGGCATCAGGATTGTGTCTTTGCTTTTTGCGGATGATGTGGTCCTATTGGCTTCATCAATCTATGACCTACAGCATGCACTGGGAATGGTTTACAGCCGAGTGTGAAGTGGCTGGGATGAGGATCAGCACCTCCAAGTCCGTGGCCATGGCGCTCAGCCGGAAATGGGTGGAGTGCCTACTTCAGGTCAGGGGGGAGTTGTTACCTCAAGTGGAGGAGTTTAAGTATCTCGGGGTCTTGTTCATAAGTGAGGGTATGGGGGAGAGGGAGTTGGACAGATGGATAGAGGCAGCATCAGCAATAATGCAGATGCTAAACCGGTCTGTTGTGGTGAAGAGAGAGCTGAGCCAAAAGGCAAAGCTCTCAATTTACTGGTCCATCTACGTTCCCACCCTCACCTATGGTCACAAGCTGTGGGTAGTGACCAAAAGAATGAGATCGCGGATACAAGCGGTCAAAATGAGTTTTCTCCACAGGGTGGCTGGGCTCTCCCTTTGAGACAGGGTGAAAAACTTGGTCATCCGGGAGAGACTCAGAGTAGAACCGCTGCTCCTCCACATTGAAACGAGTCAGTTGAGGTGGTTCGGGCACCTTGTTAGGATGCCCCCTGGACACCTCCCAGGGGAGGTTCTCTGGGCATGCCCCACCAGAAGGAGACCCCGGGGCAGACCCAGGACACGCTGGAGAGATTACATCTCTCAGCTGGCCTGGGAACACCTTGATATTCCCCCAGAAGAACTGGTGGAGGTGGCCGGGGAGAGGGAAGTCTGGGCTGCTCTGCTTTGGCTGCTACCCCCATGACCCAGACCCAGATAAGTGGCAGAAAATGGAGGGATGGATGGATGTTCCACCAATTCTGACAAAAAAAGGGGTCAATCTTTGTCATCAGTTAGATAACTTGGGCTCTTATCCAGCATGATAAGATGGGTGCTAGTTAAGTTTGGTATGTGATTTTAAAAATGAAATTTCGAGGGAACAGTGGTATATTATACACAACCTTGATTCCAAAAAAGTTGGAATGTTGTGTAAAACGTAAATTTAAAAAAATGCAATGATTTGCAGATCCTTTTTGACCTTTGATCAAAAAGGTAAACTCTATAAGTTTGATAAACTTTATTGTTTTGGGCCTGGCCTCTTATGTGCAGAGATTTCTCTGGATTCTTTGAAGCTATTATGGACTGTAGATGGTCAGTCAAGTCAAAACCCTTTTCAAGCCAGAATCTGGTCTTCCCAGGCAGTCTCCTGTACTCAGTACCATTTTTATGATGGTCTTTGATATGACCCAGACACAAGTAGAACTTGTGATCTCCCAATTGAGAGGCAGACACGCTAACCACTAGGCCAACTCACGGACAATTATAAATGGTGAAATCCCCAAATTCTTTGCCAAACTGGTGAATCTTCCCCCATCCTTGCTTGTGAATGACTGAGCCTTTCCGTTTACCATTTAACCTGTTTAATGTTCCAGACCTGTGTTTTTTCACCATTCTATAAATTTCCCAGTCCTTTGTTGTTTCTGTTTCATTCATCGTTTTTGGAATGTGTTGTAGGCATCAAATTCAGAGAGAGTGTCTATTTACAAAAAACAATAAAATGTACCAGTTTGAACATTAAATATCTTGTCTTTGTATTGTATTGCTTCGAATTTATGAAACGTGTACAAACATAGCATCATGTGTATCTTTTCATATAAATTTCAAGAATTTCATGATCTGTCTAATAAGCATTTGCTTCAAGGTTGGTCAGGTCCATTTTAGGAATCCTGAATTATTCCAAATGTTTCTTCAAGGGATGGTAATACTATAGTTACAGTCAATGCAGACTTTGACTTTGTGATGAGACAGTGCTCAGGGACGAGCATGGTTGAGCCTTTGCATTTGATGGCCACTCTAGAAAAATGCTAGAAGATTACCTGATAACATGATTAGATGATTATTGTAAAATAAGTGAGATAAGTGAAATGTAATGGAATATAATAAATTGCAGAGTGCAAAAAATACACTTTGGGACCACAGTACAGTAGCCATTTGTTGATGCTTATCTTCTAGGTTTCTGAAAGTGAGAATAGGCTCCCTGATATAAACCAGCCTACAGTCACACTATTTAAAATCACAAATTGTGTAAATTTTGTTTTAGGTATGATAAGGATCCGCAGATGTCAATACCGCTAATGAGGTTTAGACTATATTGTGTATTTGGATTTCCAATTAAGCAACATTAGTATAATGACAGCTAGGTATTTACCAACTTGTGATTTTATCTCCTCGAATGGGTTACAAAAAATGTTAGGTACTTTTATCATCAATACCTAAATAACAAAATAAGGTCATACTATTTAAAAAAAAAAACTCACCTCATTGCTTGAAAATCACTACAGTCCTTAGTAACTCTGGAAGGTGGGTCCAACAAGAACAACAACAAAAATCTTCACACTGTTGTACTTCACTTACTTAACTAGTTAACCAATTCTATCTACCTATATGTGTTCTGCCGGGCGGCAAGGTGGTGTAGTGGTTAGCATTGTTGCCTCACAGCAAAAGAAGGTCCTGGGTTCGAGCCCAGTGACCAGCAAGGGCCTTTCTGTGTGGAGTTTGCATGTCCTCCCTGTGTCTGTGTGGGTTTCCTCTGAGTGCTCCGGTTCCCCCCCGGTCCAAAGACATGCAGGTTAGGTTAATTGGTGGCTCTAAATTGACCGTAGGTGTGAATATGAGTGTGAATGGTTGTTTGTCTCTGTGTCAGCCCTGTGACAACTTGGCGACATGTCCAGAGTGTACCCCGCCTCTCACCCATAGTCAGCTGGGATAGGCTCCAGCTTGCCTGCGACCCTGTAGGACAGGATAAGTGGCTACAGATAATGGATAGATGGATATGTGTTCTGTACAACATTACATTTCAAAAGAAAGTTTCAGGGTGAGGGTATGTCAAAATGCTGTCAAGATAATTAACAATTACATTTAATGTATGCAATATCAAATCAAATCAAGTTTATTTGTATAGCGCTTTTAACAATAAACATTGTCGCAAAGCAGCTTTACAGAATTTGAACGACTTAAAACATGAGCTAATTTTATCCCTAAACTATCTCCAATGAGCAAGCCTGTGGTGACGGTGGCAAGGAAAAACTCCCTCAGACGACATGAGGAAGAAACCTCGAGAGGAACCAGGCTCAAAAGGGAACCCATCCTCATTTGGGCAACAACAGACAGCCTGACTATAATATTAACAGTTTTAACAGGTATAACCCTCAACTGTCCTCATGGGGCCGTCCTTCACAGGAGCGGTGCGATAAAACTCCGACCAGACACAGGGCACCAGGATGGATCAAGCAGGTCCGAGGGGCAGAAGAGGCCAACATCTCAATCCCAGGATCAACATGTAACTCAGAGGGACAGATTGGGGGGGGGGGGGGGGGAGAGAGAGAGAAAGAAAACACAGGTTGTTAGGTATGCCCTAAAAATGACAAGTATTAAATCTGTGTGGTAGGCTCGCAGAGACGAGAGTCTTTACATCAGGCATAACACACAACAATGGCATGTTAATATGGTAAAAAATATATCATGACCTGCTCTGGCTGGATGCTTGATTGGGTGATGGGAGCACACTCCTCAGCAATGATGAGATGCAGATGGGACCCTTAGGGCTGGCCAAGACAATTCAGTTACATTTCACCGGGTCTGGGACATGCGACAGAATGTCTGACGGCCGATTCCCTGCAGGCTACGATAGCCAGTAGAGGTCTCCACCCTCTCCACCAAAAGATTTCCTGTTGACTCCATGTAACTCAGAGGGACAGATTTGGGGTGGGGGGGAGGGAAATAAAACACAGGTTGTTAGGAATGCCCAATGTCACCTGAATAAGTAGGAGCAGTATACATATTGCACCGAGTACAAGCAGGGACTCCGGCAACTAACTATGACAACATAACTAAAAGGAGAGAGCCAGAAGGTAACACAGGCATGAGGGAGCCCCAGGACATAAAGCAGCCAGCCACTACACCGTCAAGAAACTCGAGTGAGCAAGCGAGTGGGGACTGACAGCATCCATACATCCCAGTTTACCAAAACACTCTATGTCTGAGGACCCTCCAGATCTACTCCTTTACCTCATAAACACCATTAACAAAAGGCTTGACTAAACAGATATGTTTTCAGCCTAGACTTAAATGCTGAGACTGTGTCTGATTCCCGAACATTACTTGGAAGGCTGTTCCATAACAGTGGGGCTTTGTAAGAAAAGGCTCTGCCCCCTGATGTAGCCTTCACTATACGAGGTACCAGCAGATAGCCTGCACCTTTTGATCTAAGTAGGCGTGGCGGATCATAGAGGAGCAGAAGTTCACTCAGATACTGTGGTGCGAGACCATTTAGTGCTTTAAAGGTCAATAGTAGTATTTTATAATACTACTATAAAGGTCAATAGTAGTATTTTATAATACTACAATATGACTACCTAAGGTTACATTTTCACCTATATTAATGTTAGAAAACTGTGTACTGTAAATTATATGTTCTACCACTACTATTTTAAATTAAAATGTAAAACATTGTAATGTTTTTTAAACATCCATCCATTATCCGTAACCACTTATCCTGTGCAGGGTCGTGGGCAAGCTGGAGCCTATCTCAGCTGACTATGGGCAGGAGGTGGGGTACACCAGATAATCGCAGGGCTGACACATAGAGACAAACAACCATTCACACCCACGGTGAATTTAGAGCCACCAATTAGCCTAACCTACATGTCTTTAGACTGTGGGGGAAACTGGAGCACCCAGAGGAAACCCATGCAGACATGGGGAGAACATGCAAACTCCACACAGAAAGGCCCCCATCAGCTACTGGGCTCAAACCCAGAACCTGCTTGCTGTGAGGTGACAGTGCTAACCACTACACAACCGTGCCGCCCCCCTTTAAAAAAAAAAAAAAAAACATTTGCAACTATAATGACTTTCTGAATTAAACTATTAAACTATTTTATTACTTCAAGTCTGTTATAAAGTCTGTAGTGTGACTCTGTTTAGCTGCTTGATCACTCACTTGGGGCATTGTAGATGCCATTCATAAATGCTCAACCAATCAGTTCTCTGTGTTACGTAAAATGGACAGTTTCAGTTTCAAGACCTACAACCTCGATTACAAAAAAGTTGAGACAAAGTACAAATTGTAAATAAAAACAGAATGCAATAATTTACAAATCTCAAAAACTGATATTGTATTCACAATAGAACATAGACAACATATCAAATGTCGAAAGTGAGACATTTTGAAATTTCATGCCAAATATTGGCTCATTTGAAATTTCATGACAGCAACAGATCTCAAAAAAGTTGGGACAGGGGCAATAAGAGGCTGGAAAAGTTAAAGGTACAAAAAAGGAACAGCTGGAGGACCAAATTGCAACTCATTAGGTCAATTGGCAATAGGTCATTAACATGACTGGGTATAAAAAGAGCATCTTGGAGTGGCAGCGGCTCTCAGAAGTAAAGATGGGATGAGGATCACCAATCCCCCTAATTCTGCGCCGACAAATAGTGGAGCAATATCAGAAAGAAGTTCGACAGTGTAAAATTGCAAAGAGTTTGAACATATCATCATCTACAGTGCATAATATCATCAAAAGATTCAGAGAATCTGGAAGAATCTCTGCGTGTAAGGGTCAAGGCTGAAAAACCATACTGGGTGCCCATGATCTTCGGGCCCTTAGACAGCACTGCATCGCATACAGGCATGCTTCTGTATTGGAAATCACAAAATGGGCTCAGGAATATTTCCAGAGAACATTATCTGTGAACACAATTCACCGTGCCATCCGCCGTTGCCAGCTAAAACTCTATAGTTCAAAGAAGAAGCCGTATCTAAACATGATCCAGAAGCGCAGACGTCTTCTCTGGGCCAAGGCTCATTTAAAATGGACTGTGGCAAAGTGGAAAACTGTTCTGTGGTCAGACGAATCAAAATTTGAAGTTCTTTATGGAAATCAGGGATGCCATGTCATTCGGACTAAAGAGGAGAAGGACGACCCAAGTTGTTATCAGTGCTCAGTTCAGAACCCTGCATCTCTGATGGTATGGGGTTGCATTAGTGCGTGTGGCATGGGCAGCTTACACATCTGGAAAGACACTGTCAATGCTGAAAGGTACCGGTATATCCAGGTTCTAGAGCAACATATGCTCCCATCCAGACGACGTCTCTTTCAGGGAAGACCTTGCATTTTCCAACATGACAATGCCAAATCGGGTGGCATGGTGGTGTAGTGGTTAGCGCTGTCGCCTCACAGCAAGAAGGTCCGGGTTCGAGCCCCGTGGCCGGCGAGGGCCTTTCTGTGTGGAGTTTGCATGTTCTCCCCGTGTCTGCATGGGTTTCCTCCGGGTACTCCGGTTTCCCCCACAGTCCAAAGACATGCAGGTTAGGTTAACTGGTGACTCTAAATTGACCGTAGGTGTGAATGTGACTGTGAATGGTTGTCCGTGTCTATGTGTCAGCCCTGTGATGGCTTGGCGACTTGTCCAGGGTGTACCCCGCCTTTCACCCGTAGTCAGCTGGGATAGGCTCCAGCTTGCTTGTGACCCTGTAGAAGGATAGAGCGACTAGAGATAATGAGATGAGACAATGCCAAATCACATACTGCATCAATTACAGCATCATGGCTGCGTAGAAGAAGGGTCCGGGTACTGAACTGGCCAGTCTGCAGTCCAGATCTTTCACCCATAGAAAACATTTGGCGCATCATAAAACGGAAGATACGACAAAAAAGACCTAAGACAGTTGAGCAACCTAAATCCTACATTAGACAAGAATGGGTTAACATTCCTATCCCTAAACTTGAGCAACTTGTCTCCTCAGTCCCCAGACGTTTACAGACTGTTGTAAAGAGAACAGGGGATGTCTCACAGTGGTAAACATGGCCTTGTCCCAACTTTTTTGAGATGTGTTGTTGTCATGAAATTTAAAATCACCTAATTTTTCTCTTTAAATGATACATTTTCTCAGTTTAAACATTTGATATGTCATCTATGTTCTATTCTGAATAAAATATGCAATTTTGAAACTTCCACATCATTGCATTCCGTTTTTATTTACAATTTGTACTTTGTCCCAACTTTTTTGGAATCGGGGTTGTATTTCAGATCTCAAGCAGTGTCATTTAAGTGAGTAAGTAAATAAATTAATTAATTTGAATCTCATTATGTATTTAATCATTTAGATATTCATTTATTTAATTAATATAGTCAGAAATATTCCTTCATCGACAATAGTTTTTAAAAAAATGAAGGTAATGGGGTGTGAATAGTATTTCAGTTTCATTACTCAAAAATGTATCTGTTGTAAATGAATGTCATTTCTGAATTTGTGAATAATGATTATCAACTAAGCACAATTTTGCATTCTTTTTTGTTGTTGCACACTCTGTTGCACTTGTTACCATTATTAATATTTGACAAATCCAGGTGATTTTTTAAAAATATATTTATCCATAACTAGGACCAGTACTGTTGCATGAAGTGTGTCTCTATGAAGTGACTCAATTAGGTGCTTTGAAAAAGTACACACCATCCAGTGGGGATTGGTATGCAGTAGAGACTGGCAAAAGCCCATCTGTCCAGCCAAAAGGCCGTCTGATTTATGTTTCACGCTTCTTGCTGCTGCCACACTCCACATCTTTCATCTTTCTCTCTTCAGTTTCAATGACAGTGAAGTAGCTTTGGCTCTCAAAGAGCAATCCATCATCTGTTTAGCATGCCTCATCAACATTGGGTACATTGTCATGCTAACACCAAGGTTGGGTGTTTTATGTTGCACCGCCATATGTGTGAGGTATATAAAGCAGACAACCCAATTAAAAAGAATAACACTGCATTTATAACACATACCTTTGTGTACTTAGACACACTGCAAAAAAAAAATTGCTCTCAAAATTAATTTGAACATCTTGTGAAAGCAAACTAGGATCATGATTTTTCATTTCATTCTTTGCAGATTAAGAAGTATACAGCTATATTTTTAAAGTTTGTAGCGACATTTGATGTGTTTGCTATATTATGTGAAACTCCAGTATGTGTGAAGTTGAAAGCAAAGTACCAGTACTAACACACTTCATCTTAACATGCCCACAGTCACAAATCAACATAGTAACGTTTGTTAAAGTTATAGAAAATGAATCAATCAAAATGAATAATAATTATTCATGAGTAATACCATGCTGGTCTGTATACAATACAATTGGTGCTGGTATAACCTGTAATTATAATTGTGATATTTATTTATTTATTTATTTATTTAAATCTCTATCCACCGGATCTGGAGTGCATACGCGACTACCACAGACAAGACCTTTAACACATTTCACAGTACTTATAAAATACTGGAAAATATCCATAATAAAAGTCTAAGGGCTTTTGCCGAATTCTGTCCATACACATGTGTGAATATGTAACACTAATTCAAAATTAGTTTTACACTAGTATAATAAGTGTCTAACACTAGTATAACAAGTGTCTTCTACTGAGACAGACTAATTCAAAATTACGATTATAACACTAGTACAATAAGTGTCTTCTACTGAGACAGACATGAGAGAACGTCTGGCCAGAGCTCTCAAGCAAGCATCCAACTTTCCAACAGTAGAATAAAAGGCAATAATGGTTAGGTTGGATTTCTAAAAGGTTTCTAAACACCACATTAACTATGTTGCTCACACAACTGCACATTCTTCCCTCTGAACTATTCACATCTTTGAAAAATTATACAGAGTTTGAGATTAATTTACAAATACCTTTGGCTGAGGAATTCCTGAAGGCTGAACAAAAAAATGCCTGCATGCTGGGTGGCATGGTGCAGTGGTTAATGGTGTCGCTTCACAGCAAGAAGGTTCTGGGTTTGAACCTTATGGCTGACAGGGGCCTTTCTGTGTGGAGTTTGTATGTTCTGTGTGTGGGTTTCCTCTGGGTGCTCTGGTTTCCCTCACAGTTCAAAGACATGCAGATTAGGTACAATGGGGGTCACCGTAATTGGTGCAAGCTGTTATGGGTTCCCAACTATAATGTGTGTATATATATATATATATATATATATATATATATATATATATATATATATATATATATCGCTATGGCAAAAGCTAATAAATTGACTGTTTCACCTTTTACTGACAGCCCCAACAGCTGCCTATAGCTGTCCATCATAAAGTGTAAAGTAAAATGGTTTTCAGTTTTATTTCTCATTATTTATGAAAGGAAATCAAAATTTCATCTGCAACAGATGTGAATAGAAATTAGGTTGTGTGTGTGTGTGGAGGGGGGGGGGGGTTTGGCAGCAAGGCAATCCATTTAATATGAACTTCAGTAATGGTTTCATGGAAGAAATATGTAAGTTGCATTTACTCCACGGACTCAGTTAGAATGGATCACATAGCAGCGTTATTGCAGAAAAATGAAATTGCAATAAATGGCAACACTGGTGCTGTGAGTTGAGCCTAAAAGCTGCATGTAACCTAAAATGCCATCACTCACTCAATGAGGCCTTCATCTGCCATCCTCAGTTCACAGCACAGCTAGCTGATTCAATTAATGTTCTCTCCTTCCCTCTGCTCCACTGCAGTTTAATAGCGATTCTATACTGAGCTCCCTCAATGTTCCATGAAATTGGGCCAGATTGTGGCGTCGTTTAATTAAGGCAATCCTTGTTGCATTGAAATTGCTTCTCATGTAATTATTTGTCTTCTTCTCCACTTTCAATCTCTTTTTTTTAAACCTTTACTACACTTTTCTTCCACACCTAGTATAACAAGAAAGAAACTACGCTCTCAAAAACCAGGTACTAAACTGTTTTTTTTTTTCAGTGTAGTTGTACAAGCTCTTCCCACTGGACTGGTTCCCAAGGATGCATCTTTTTTTTCTCTTTAGATAAAGGACATAGATGATGGAGTGTACTTTCAAAATTCCTTTAGCAAGTGTTGCCAGGCAAAACAAACCTTGCCTGGCAGCACTTATTTTATACCTATATGTTGATAATGGTAATATTTCTCAATCATCAGCTGTCAGGTTATAGTTCTATGAAAATCCATGACCTTGTGTTTGACATTTCAAAGTAATTCAAGGTCAAAGGTCATGGCGGCCACTGAAAGTCCATATGGGACTTCTTATATGTTGATAACGGTAAACATCTGGCTATCATGAACCATTTTAAAGTTATAGCCCTTTGAAAACCCATGACCTTCAGTTTGACTTTTCAAGATCACTCAAGGTCAAAGATCATGGTGCCAAATGAAAGCCCATATGGCATTTCCTATAAGTTGATAAGGGTAAACATCTGTCTACCATCAACCGTTTAAGTTACAGCCCTCTGAAAATCCGTGACCTTGAGTTTGACTTTTTGAGGTCACTCAAGGTCAAAGACCATGGTGCCAAATGAAAGGCCATATGGGAGTTCCTATATGATCATAAGAGTAAACATCTGTCTATCGGCAACCATTTTTGAGTTATAATGGAAAATGTTATTTTGACCGAAAGGTTGACCTTTCCGGTGACCTTGATCTTCACCTTGACTCAATTACCCCAAAATTTAATCAGGTAATCTACGGACCATTGCCCACGTACCCTGAAAATTTGAAGTCAATAGGTGCAACCTTCTAGACGCTAGATTGTTAACAGCCAGACACGAAACAAACAAACAAACCGCACTGATTACAGTACCTCACCCTGCTTACTCCGTCGCAGGCATGGTAATAATCTTTGATTGTTGTACCATGTAGGATACATTTACATTGTTTAGGGTACAGTTACATTGTAATTTGGGCAAAATGTTATTTAGTTATTTCTTGAACAATAAGCACTTTTAAAATTATTTTTTAGTGACTGACAACACACACACACATGTATACAAAATTATACTATTCTGAAGAAAAACAATAAATGATGGACATTGTCACAAAACAGCTTGAGAGAAATCTATACATGCTGGATATAAATGTATTGATTGTCCCTACTGAGCAAGCCAGAAGTGATGGTGGCAAGGAAAAAGTCGCTGAGATGACACGAGGAAAAAACTTTGAGAGGAACCAGACTCAAAAGGAACCCATCCTCATCTTTGTGACACCAGATAGCGCAAGTAATTTCCCTCCTATCACTGTATACTTTGTAGTCAAAAAGTGCGATTATATTAACAGGAATTTCTTGTCTCACTGCTCTAGGATCCCGAGTTTGATTCTGTGTTTGGAGTTTGTGTGGAGATTTGTGTATTCTCTGTGTGTCTGCCAGTTTCCTTTGGGTTTTCTGGGTTACTCCCTTGTCCCAAAAACATGCTGGTACATGGATTGGCTACACAAATTGACTCTAGGTGTGAATGAATGTATGATCTCCCTACAGTGGTGTCCTATGAGGGACTGGTGCCCCACTCAGGGTGTAATTTTTAATTTCCCTGAGGGAACCTGCCCAAAGGGATCAATAAAGTTCAATCTAATCTAATCTAATCTCATCTCATCTAATCTAATCTAATCTAATCTAATCTAATCTAATCTAATCTAATCTAATCTAATCTAATCTAATCTAATCTAATCTAATCTAATCTAATCTAATCTAATCCTTCCTCTCACCCAGTCTCTCACCCAGATACGACCTAAACCCTAACCAGGATAAAGCAGTTACTGGAGATGAATGAATGAATATTCTGTAACTAATATTAACTGTATTTCTGTCAAATTGCTTTGTCTTTACTATGATTCTTCTTAGCAAATCTGGTAGGATTAAGGTTTATAGATAGATAGACAGAGTTCCCACCTGGCATTAATAAAGTGTTATAAATAGTGTTATCCATCTATTTTATATTGAAGAAATGGTGGTTAAGCAGCCATGATTCTGTACTAGTGAGTGTAAAGTTGCATTGCAAACATTGCATTAGGGATGCCAGAGGCACTGCTCACCTCTTGAGCAAGATCTTTAACCCTCAACTGCTCAGGGGTGGGTTTCCCAAAAGCATCTTAACGCTAAGAGCATCTTAACTAGGAGAGAGAGTGTTCATTGTGATGCTCGCTCTATCATTTAACGATGATCTTTGTGCTATGATGCTTTTGGAAACTCACCCCAGATTCATTTCTGCCTCACTTGTAAGCCTTAAGTGAGTCTACCAATTGAATTCAGGTAAATGATAAAAAGCAAGTTAAAAGATAACTTCCCTTTATTACATATAAAAGATTTGAGTTAATAAATTTATTTTAATGATCATATTACCCATATTAAAACCAAAGCATCTTGCTCCTAAATGAATACTAGCCTTTCTAAGATTCAATTTCTACTTTCTTATTATACTGCACAATGACAGCCAGGTGACACTCTTGATAAGTGAATCTGTTCCCTGAGCCCAAAAATAAAACTGATATATTCACCAACATATTCTGATCAGAAAATCTTATTCCATGTCAGCTGATCCTCTAGCCTCCAACCTTCACATCTGAGATAAATTACCCATCCAACCCAACCCATGATGTTGGGGGTCCCTCTAGAGTTACTACAATGTTAAATCTTTCTCTCTTAAGTAAAATCACTCTGGAACAATTTAGAGTAATTTTTTTTCTCATATTCAAACATCCATCCATCCATCCATCCATCCATCCATCTGTAGCCGCTTATCCTGTCCTACAGGCTTCCAGGCAAGCTGGAGCCTATCCCAGCTAACTACGGGCGAGACATATTCAAACATATAAAATGAAAAGATTTTTTTTTCTTTTTTGTGGGTTTTGTTCCCTGTAACATTTCTCATCCCTGCTACCAATAGTAGCTTTCAGAAAAAAAAGTTAATACATAACTGAATGCATTACTGCAAACTGAGAATTTTTCCTGAATCAATCCTTGTATTAAATTGAAATATATCCACTTAGCAAGTTCTGACATCATTGATTTCATGGCTCTAAGTGACAAAAGGAAATTATGATGACTCTATAGTAAGATGACCAGACTTCTGAGAAGAAAACCGCGGGAACATTTTCAGTTTGGTGGTGAAAATATCATTAAAACATCTAATATTTTAATTTTTATAATAAAAGGGGGGGCATATTTGGTTTTAATGTATTTTGATCATGCATTGCATAAAAAGTGAGATTTTCTTCACTGAGTGCACTGTAGGCTGATTCTGCAACTGCTTTAGGTTAACATTAATTAAAGACAATGTGAAAATCTTTTGTATGGGTACATAGTTTAGATTTATAGAGTCTTAAATTGTAGGCTAGCTGAAATAGATGTTTTAGACCCATGAAAGTAAATATATTAAATTTATATATATATATATATATATATATATATATATATATATATATATATATATATAAAACTAATAATGGACAACGTATTTAAAATATACAAAACACACAACATAACTTACATAAACAGTTTACTTCAATCCAAGCAATTTCACGGTATTATTATTATTATTATTATTATTATTATCGAGGATACAAGTGATTCCCAATCTCCCATAGCTTAAATTGTAGCTATAGCTGAATTGACGACCGAGCCGAAATGAGTAGCCTTAATCAAAATGTGTAGTCTGCGACACATCACAAATTATACAAATTACTGACACTTTGGTAACATTACCATAAGCCTACAGCTTTACATAGCCGGCTACTCTGGGGGATAAAACACCAATTTGTGTGTAAGTTAGCTTATGCCGTAGAACTGTTACAATTTTACCTCAGCTTGATTTCTGTTACAGCAACACTACATCTAGCAACAACCTCAGCTGACTGATTGATGCTGCACTGAGCTTTCTCCTGCTAGCATTGGCTGCAGTAGGCTACGGTTTGTTAGGTCAACCCGTACAGCTACATCTCAATACAGTGTGACAAGCAATGTTATGTTGTATACAACATTGCAAAATGTAGCCCACACATTTAAAGGCTAAATAACATAGATGACAATGTCACTTAAGCCTACAAGAAAAGACTGGTTCACCTGTGCAGGAGCAGATGAAGCGATCTGTCAAAGCTGAATGAATGACTTTAGTTTAGGCAAAGATTCTAGTGCTCCGCTAAAAAGTTGTTCCTCAGCTCCACCAATCAAAATACTGGAAAGGCTATCGCCAGAGGTGTTCTAAAACATCTCTGCTCTCGGCCTGAGCCTGTCTTAAAGTGATCCACAAAACAATATGCGAGGCGTCTGCTGAAATCTAGTAGATGTTTCGGTCTTTTTTTTTCGGGTCTGTCGGTCATGGTTAAAAACGGGGACGTTTGGTCACCCTACTCTATAGCTGTTTTTACACAGGCACTTGTGCCAGAACAAGTTGCCCCAGTGCAACTGCCCATCTAAATATGATTTGTTATGGAACAAGTTGATACAGCTGGGAGTAACTTGTTTCCGCTTACCGTCTAAACACAATCGGTAACAAATAGGAAGACTTACACATGCCCAGTAGTGTTCATCCAGGTCATTAAGACTGCTTCATGGCAAATTCGTACCTTTCGTAGCTCCACACTGAGCTGCGTGTACTGGTTGGACAAGGAGAGGAAATAGTCATCAATGTAAACATAAAAGCAGTGATCAAAAGCAAAATGGCAGGTGATGATGAAAGGCTGTCTCCTGCTGTTGATGTTTTGGAACATCCTGATGTGACTCAGTGCTTTTGTGTTTATGTTCTGGATCCTTCATTGCTGTCTTTTTCTTATAAGAGCCATGAAAATGTTGAAAAATATGAAAGCATGCATTTCATCATCACCTGCCATTTTGTTTCTGATCATGGAGTTGTGCATGCACACTCGTGTTTACCTGTCTAACATCCGGTTTGCCACCGATAGAGGAAGTGTGTGTAAACATGAAGGAAAGTGGGCACAACCTGTTCCGGCTGCCCATGAAAAAGCAACTTGTGTTACACATTACTTTTTTTCCTTCCAGGCAGTAAGAGCACACTCGAAATAAATGTTTCTTGGCTTTTATTTTTTCATGTGATTAAATTCTTAGTAAATGTATAAAATGCTTAGCAACTATGAAACGGGCAGCATGGTGGTGTAGTGGTTAGCGCTGTCGCCTCACAGCAAGAAGGTCCGGGTTCGAGCCCCGTGGCTGGCGAGGGCCTTTCTGTGCGGAGTTTGCATGTTCTCCCAGTGTCTGCATGGGTTTCCTCCGGGTGCTCCGGTTTCCCCCACAGTCCAAAGACATGCAGGTTAGGTTAACTGGTGACTCTAAATTGACCGTAGGTGTGAATGTGAGTGGTTGTCTGTGTCCATGTGTCAGCCCTGTGATGACTTGGCGACTTGTCCAGGGTGTACCCCGCCTTTCGCCCGTAGTCAGCTGGGATAGGCTCCAGCTTGCCTGCGACCCTGTAGAACAGGATAAAGCGGCTTGAGATAATGAGATGAGAACTATGAAACATTCAGGTAGAACAAGATTAAACCAATAGCTCCATCTGCTGGAGAAAACAATCCACTATGCCTACCAACTTAACTCTTAAGTATTATGCTATATACACCACTTCTAAATACAAGTTGATACTGAACTGTGTACTTCTGGATGTAGCCAATCTGAAGTAATGCTCAAAGATCATAAACATTTTGACCTAGTTGTTGACTCCCCTCATTTTACAATTTGTAGGCTACATTTAAATAACACAGACATTGAAAATTTGGATTAATTTCTCTCTACAGCCTGTCTTTCCCCCACAAAGTATTTGCACATTTATATTACAGCCACAAATGTCCTGGGTTTTCTTTGCACCATCTTCAGCTCCACCTGACCAGGTGATAAGAGGCTGCAGGTGGGGACTGCTGATCATGCTGCTGCTCAGCCTGGGATTTGGTTTTGTATGTTAATAAAAAACATGGATTTTAGTTTAAAAAAAAAAAAAAAAAGCTCTTTCTAAGGTTGATTTGGGTCAGTGGAGAAGTGTTATGCTCCATAGGGCCACATAAGGGTGGGGCATCACACAAGGTCAAATTAAAGTTTATTTAACCCCTCGAGTCCACTCTCTACAAGAGTTCATATTTATACAAATGTGAAATTCTCTACAGCTGACGAAGCACCTTACAGCATTCACACATTTTTCACTGCATGACAAGGCTTGTTCAGTGAAGCAGCCACCAACTCAATGTACCTAATTTCATTCAAGTTTAAAGCCCAATTTCACAACAAATCAGACATCTTTTTTTGCTTCATGGATCATATCTGGGGTTAGTTTAGTAAAGGCAGAAAGGACATTTGAAGTTCATAATTCTGTGCAGCTGTGTAACTAAAAGTTGGACCAAGTTGCTGAATGATCTAGCTTGATAAAAATGAGCAAAGAATGAGCCAAGTTGCCAGGGTTAAACATTTATTAGAAAGATTGAAAGGCAGAACTGTTAGCCATTAACTCTTTTATAGGTGCCAAAGAACAAAACATTGGAAACTGAAAACATGAACAGGTTAATTTTTAACAGATCTTTATGCCAGCTCCTCTTCTGCCTCTTCCTCAAACTCACCCTCCTCTTCAGCTGTGGCATCCTGGTACTGCTGGTACTCAGACACAAGGTCATTCATGTTGCTCTCTGCTTCAGTGAACTCCATCTCATCCATTCCTTCCCCTGTGTACCAATGCAGGAAGGCCTTTCTCCTGAACATGGCTGTGAACTGCTCAGAGATGCGCTTGAACAGCTCCTGGATGGCTGTGCTGTTGCCAATGAAGGTGGCAGCCATCTTAAGGCCTCTTGGTGGGATATCACAGACAGCCGTTTTGACATTGTTGGGGATCCACTCAACAAAATAGCTGCTGTTTTTGTTCTGCACATTGAGCATCTGCTCATCCACCTCTTTCATGGACATGCGGCCCCGGAAAACAGCAGCCACAGTCAGGTAGCGGCCATGGCGTGGGTCACATGCAGCCATCATATTCTTGGCATCAAACATCTGCTGAGTTAATTCAGGCACCGTGAGTGCACGGTACTGCTGGCTCCCCCTACTGGTGAGTGGGGCAAAACCAGGCATAAAGAAGTGCAGCCGAGGGAAGGGAACCATATTGACAGCCAGTTTTCGCAGGTCAGCATTAAGCTGCCCAGGAAAACGGAGGCAAGTGGTCACACCACTCATGGTGGCAGAGACTAGATGGTTGAGATCACCATAAGTAGGAGTTGTGAGCTTTAGCGTGCGGAAACAGATGTCATAAAGTGCTTCATTGTCAATGCAGTACGTCTCATCTGTGTTCTCCACCAGTTGGTGCACAGACAGAGTGGCATTGTAAGGCTCCACCACAGTGTCTGAGACTTTAGGAGATGGCACAACACTGAATGTGTTCATGATGCGGTCAGGATACTCCTCACGAATCTTGCTGATGAGCAGTGTACCCATGCCTGAACCAGTGCCCCCACCCAGGGAGTGAGTGAGCTGGAAGCCCTGTAGGCAGTCGCAGCTCTCTGCCTCCTTACGCACAACATCCAGCACCGAGTCCACCAGCTCAGCACCTTCAGTATAATGGCCTTTGGCCCAGTTGTTTCCAGCCCCACTTTGACCTGTGAAAAGCAGGACAATAAGACTAAAGTTATGATTTTACACAAACCTTCACTTTTTACAATCAAGATGATTCATGCAGAAATATTCCTAATACACGCATTACTGACCAAGAAGCTACAAAACAGGAACAGTTCTACACTTATTTTAAATATCTTGGAGACATACTTTTCAGAACTTTCACGTCTTAAGACCAAAGCTACTGTATATACTCAGTGACCTTGCTAAAGTTTCAGAAAAGTCTAGAAGGGAAGGAGGGGACAGTGAATTTTAGTAGAGCAGTGGCTACAATTAGACACCTTTTCAGATTTACCAATAAACATTTTTACAAAAGGTGAGTTTCAGTTACAACAGTTATAACTGTTTGGTTGATCAACTGGAAGACCCCCCCTTTGATCTTGTCTGATGACAGCTCGTTACCAGACATGGAATTTCAGCACGATCAGCAATTTGAGGAAAACCCAGACATCATCACAGGTAAGCATGATGATCATGGACAGGTTTTTACTTATCACATCCACCAATATTTCATGATATCCTTGTCAAACCCTACTTTGTTTCTTACTCTCATTTGACAGTTACCATTTTGTATCTAAACTCACATTTGAGAAGTCACACAAGGTGGCGAGAATAGTGATCACTTTCACTGGTGTCCACCATTAGACACCCTGCAGAATTAAGTGACATTTACAACTGTTATGGATCAATGTTGGTGTAACATTGTTGAAGTGGGTGAAGAAACCTTTGGTCACATGCACACTTCAAGCACAGTGAAATTCATCCTCTGCATTTAACCCATCTGAAGCAGTGAACACATGCGCACACATCCAGAGCAGTGGGCAGCCACACACAGCACCCAGGGGGCAGTCAGGGGTTAGGTACCTTGCTCAAGGGCACCTCAGCCCAAGGCCACCCCACATCAACCTAACCGTATGTCTTTGGACTGTGGGGGAAACCAGAGCACCTGGAGGAAACCCACACAGACACAGGGAGAACATGCAAACTCCACACAGAAAGGCCCTTGCCTTTAGAACAGTAGTTTAAAAAAAAAAAAAAATTGATTCATAACAGAATGCTTAGAGTATTTGGCATCCTATTGCAATAAATAGAATTAGACCAGAATTAAATTCCTAGCATTTTTTAAAATAAATGCTTGAAGTTCATTTCCCCCCCACAGTTTGTTGTAAATATCTACCACATATTACAAAATCAGTAGACATTTTATATTTTGGTTTGAGGAATGACCTGCAACCTTTGACCTGGATTTTCATATCGTTACTATGCCAATTGCCTGTTGACATTTATTGGTAAACTACAAAACTAGAAATTAATACAAAAATGATTAACAAAAGGGTGATCTACCCAAAAAAATTGGAACAAAAAGATGACAGGTTAAACATTCAGTTCATTTGTTTACAAAACATTAGAGTTACTTCCTCATTTACATAAACATTGATAGAGATTTTGTACTAAATATAAATGTTTATGTAAAACAAATAAAAATTACCACTTAAAAAAAAATCTGGATGTCAATAACTGGACAAAAAGGTGTCGATAATTTTGAAACGGTGTGACGTGATCTGATACGCCAAGTAATGCGGAAGCAACTTTTTCCCCCCAGTGGAAGTTTGAGTAAATTCATGCACAATTTACGTATTGAAAGTCTCTTCTACGTTTGCAATGGCCAAAAGATCGTTAAGGTGTCGATAATTGTAGCCGCCGCTCTATAAGTGACTGGAAGAATTAAGTGATCAGTAAAAATGAATCATCATGCACAACGGGACAAAGAATTTGGACAAACAAGGATAAAGGTTCAATTTTGACTTCAGGCTGTCTAACAACCATTAATGCAAGAGGAAGTAATTTAAAAACTTTTCACTCACCAAAGACGAAGTTGTCTGGTCTGAACACTTGGCCAAAAGGACCAGATCTTACGGAGTCCATGGTCCCTGGCTCCAAGTCCACGAGTACAGCTCGGGGAACATACTTCCCACCTGTGGCACCACAGCATACACGCTTACTACGGTCATTTAGTGTGAGAAATTAAATCATAACCTTATTTCACAAGGAGGTGACACTATAAACAGCCGGTTTTACCCGTGGCTTCGTTGTAATACACATTAATCCGCTCAAGCTGCAGGTCGCTGTCACCGTGGTAGGTACCGGTCGGGTCGATCCCGTGTTCATCACTGATCACTTCCCAAAACTAAAGCAGCACCAAACGACAAACCAGATCGTTATTAGTCAATAATTACTACTAGAACTAGGCCGAGCAGCAGTACAGTCATTGACAGGTCACCTGGAGAAAAATTAATTTAAAAAAATTGATTTAAAATCTGACATTCGTCATAGCTAACTTACAGCAAAATACTTTTAAAACAAGAGAAGTAGCTTAAATTAGTTAAGCCACCGTCACTGTCTAGTACCCTTGTTGCTAGGCAACCCAGACATTCCCAACAATCCCCCCCAGTTAACCAACTAATAAAGTAAAAACTCTGTGATATACTTGCTCTAAACTTACCTTTGCACCAATTTGATTCCCACACTGACCAGCTTGCAGGTGAACGATTTCCCTCATCTTGTGAAGTGCTTACTAAATCGGACCAATAACACGAGCAGAACTCTAGCCAGCAGCCGCTGTTACACGGATTTAAAGACGCCAGTATAAACCTCTTCGAACACCATTGGCTAAACAAAACGTCAATCATTACTTAACGGATTTCTATTGGCTCTCATAAGTAAGTATGTTGCATCACGGACTTTGATTGGCCACCAAAGATTGTGAATCCCGGCTCGTTTTTGTGAGTCAGCTCAGGCTCAACTCAGCTCACCAATAAGAGCCGAATCTTTCGACTCCCCAAATGGTTCGTTGCAATTTTTCTATATTTGTGATGGTTCTTCTTTATCCAGCTATGGCTGAAATTGTTTAATGAAATCTTATCTCTCCTCTAATTAGCAAAACAAACCTTTACATTGCGTTATATACAACACATTTAGATAATTGTTAGCCTAAATCAGCAAGAGACTACAATGCACCTCCATAAAAAACAGTTAGCATCCCTGCATTGTTACTGTACTGTTTTTTTCTGTGCTTCATTATGATGTATTTTCATTTATTCTGATCCATCCATAAACTTCCCTCATACTCACAGTTGAGTTAAACACACTCCTTACTATTCACGCAAACAGACAGCTTAGATGATGAAAAGACATTTCCTTCCCTTAGCAAAAATTAGTATACTTAAAGTTCATTTTATTAAGCATGCTTCAGTATAAGTATAGCAAGTATACTGCAGACTATGTACTTTTAGTGTACTAGAAAGTATACAAATTTAATACTTTTTTGGACTAAATTGGAACAGTTCAAGTTTATAAAAGTATACTTTAAAGTTCATTTTAAGTTTGCAAAAGTACACTTTAAAGTATACACAAGTACATTCATCTATATACTATCAATGTACTTGGTTTATCCCTCTCGTATGCTTAAAGTATACCACAAGTACACTTATCGATATACTGCCATTGTACTAGTTATATACTTCGAGTCCCTATTTTTAGTTTATTATTGTATACTTTAAGTATACTGTTATAAACGTTGGTTATTTCACTAGTTTACTTGTTATACTTTAAGTTTGCTTGGCATATTCTTGTAGCTTACTGTTTATATACTGGAACTATACTCCTTAAAGTATTCTTAAATACTGTACACAAGAGTGTGATGCATTTACAAAATCACAAGACAGAATGTTGAAAACAAGTTTGATATATTTTCAAACATTTCAAAAACAAAGACCTATGAAATCAAGTCCTTCCTTACTGGAGAAAATGAAAGGAAAAAGTGCACCTTTGCATGTAAAAATGTAAACATAATGGTCTCTTGATCAATAAAGTCAAGTCAAAAGTTTTTCTGTTTTTGTGTATGATTTTAAGGTACATAAAGATAATGCAATTGAGCACATACTGTAAAGTTTTAAACTCCAGCATTATATTATATTAATATATAAATTAAATCTTAAGCATGAGTCAATGACTTGACCTTATTATGCACTTGGAGCAAGTTATACTAAGTATTAGTACTTTGTGGCAGAAAAACGTAAAAAGTATACTAAAGTACAAGTTTTAGTATTAAAGTATAAGTGTAAGTCTTAGTATTAATGTACTTAGTCTTAGACTTTTGTTTATACTTTTCAGCCAAGTATACTTCACTATACTATTCTTAAGTATATAAAATATAGTTTATAAAAAGTCAACTTCAAGTATACTTCCTCAGTTTTAGTAAAAAATAAGTATACTCATAGTACACTTGAATAAACTTCTTTTTGCTAAGGGTTGGAGGCATTTAAGCAGTTACATTGCCGACATCCAATAAATAAATGAAAGTAAATTAATTAAAACAAATTACACAAAGAAACAAACAGGTCACTCGAACGAGTCGGCTCTTTAAAACGATTCATTTGTGTGAACACAAAGAACCGACTCGTTCACGAACGAGACATTACTGGTCTCCAAGGGTTACAGCGTTGTGAGCACCCATAGAAACCCCTTTTGTGTTTTTGGTAACTAGATACGACTCGAGAGTAAACCGATGATTATTATGAATATCAGGTTATGCTAAACTAGCAATTTCATTGTTATTAGTAAGGAGAGGGCATGACTGGACTTGTTCAGTGTTTGTAGGATTGCAAAATCAAATCCAGGTTCATACTGAGAACTGGCTGCTGAAATGTTTAAAAAGTACTTGGTCTTTCATTTATTCCTTTAAAGCTTCATTGATAACACGCTTGAGTTCTTTTCCTGACCTCAAATATGTCGTCGCACTCCAGCCCAGTAAAAATTTCGTGCCCCAGATCAACAGCACACACCCAGGACACTGTGTCCTGAGTGTGTGCCATTGGGCCCACTGCCTACTTAGGGCCCTCAAAATCACCCAGCCTTCCTCCCATTTATGACACCTTCTGCTCCAGTACACTCTTAAAACACAGACTGCATTTCATAATTTTTCCTTGAAAATTTTTCGATTATGCGTTGTTCTTTTCCTGACCTCAAGGTAGCATACTGGCTTGTTCACAGCAAAAAATATTTTACAGGTTAAAGTTTTACAGCTTACTTTTTGAAGAGAAGGGATCTCTACTAAATTATTTTCTGCCTTCCCACTGAAACCATCATTGCCTTCGTATAAAAAAACCATTAAATGTTCTCAAAAACACAGAATAGATTTTAACACGTCTTTATTTAACTGCATAATACAATGCCAATCAAAAGAAATTACAGACTTTTGATATTGGCAAGATATTGTTTAAGGCTTTTTTTTAATGCACCCTCAGTGACTGGATTACATTTTTAATCCAGCCACTGGGGGTGCATAAGCGTACTCTTGGTGCCAGTCCCAAGCCCGGATAAATTGGAGAGGGTTGCGTCAGGAAGGGCATCCGGCGTAAAACTGTGCCAAATCTAACATGTGGAATGAAAAGAGAAATACCATACCGGATCGGTCGGGGCCCGGGTTAACAACGACTGCCTCCGGTACTGTTGGTCAACAGGGTGCCGGTGGAAAGTGTGCTACTGTTGCGCCAAAACGGAGAAGGAGAAAGAGAGGGGGGAGGCATGTTAGGAGAGAGCGTGAAAGATGGAAGGGAAGGAGCTTAGAATTGAGGGTAGGAACACTGAATGTGGGAACATGTCTGTGAAGATTCTCAGTCATCCAGGTCATAGTAAACTATGGGTGGTAAAAGAGAGCAACTGGACTTGCTTGAAGATTCTTGAAGACGTTTCACCTCTCATCCGAAAGGCTTCTTCAGTTCTGTCTGACTAATAGGGAGTATCAGGTATTTATCCTCTTATGGATGAAAAGCAATCCTAAGGTGTCATTGAGTCATCCTGTTGGTGTGGGTCACTGGGGGCTGGGTGTGAACGGCCTAGAGCAGGGGTGGGCAATTATTTTTTCCATGGGGCCACATGAGAAACAGAAAATTTTGTGGAGGGCCGGACCAAAAGGCTGAACTAAATTCTGCATAATATTAATTGTATTTCTTTATCTAAAGCAGTAAATAACATTGTTTTTACAAGCTGCTAAGACTGGTAAGAGTATGGAAAAAATGATGGTGCCTTACAAAAAATGTCATTTATTCAATCAAATTTCCCAAAACAATGGTTAACAAAATGTCAACATTTGTACCATTTTTTTTTAGTCACATTCACCCCAAAACACAATAAAGACATCACAATATTGTCTTTCTACTCCAAATATCAAGCAAGATACATCATATTATAATAATGATGCTCACGTTTGTAGTCTAATCACCTCATTTGGTGCCTTTCAATTTTTTATTTGTTCAGTGAGAGAAATCTAGTCTCTGTTGGTCTTTAACGAGTGCATCAAAGTCAGGTTGAATGTTTGAGGTGGAGATGCGAAGCACAGCTGACAGATGATCATTGGTGAGAGAGGATCTATACCTGGATTTGTTAAACTTCACTGAAAATGTCAATTCGGTGTACCGTAGGTATCAGATCTACAGATCGGCTCGGGCTCTGGCGCCTGCTGGTGACGTCACACTATGTGATTGGCTGGACTGTTTGAAGGATGACGTACAAGTTTGTGGTTGGTCTGGACAAATTATGGAAGTAGTTATTGCGGGATTAGGTTTCGTGGGATTTCATGTCATGTTCATGTCACGCGCATTGCGTTTTTGTTGAACACAACTTCAAAATAAAAGCAATGCACATTCAGTCCATGCATGAGGTAAAATTAGAAAATATGTTTATTTTGTAATTTCTAATTAACCTTACGCGGGCCGGTCAGAATGAACCAAAGGGCCAGATGTGGCCCGCGGGCCGTAAAATTCCCAGGTCTGGCCTAGAGAGTCGTTGGGATGATCAATGGATAGTTGGACAAGAGGACAGAGAGAACCAACTATGGGATGAGAAGAGATGCAGAGCATGTTAGTAGGAGAATGTTGAGGATGGAGCTGCCAGGCAAACGAAAACAAGGAAGGCCAAAGAGGAGATACATGGATGTGGTGAGAGAGCACATGAAAGTGGCAGGTGTGGTAGAGAAGGATGCGGAAGACAGGGAGCAATGGAGACGAAAGATCCACTGTGGCGACCCCTAATCGGGAGCAGCCAAAAGAAGAAGAAGATTTAAGGCTTTTTTTTAATCAACAAGAGAACAAATGATAAATTGAAAACAAGGACAGCAACCCTGCTTTCCCAGCCCTTTTACACTTGCCACAAAATGGGGATAACAAAGCATAAATTTAGCTTAGTTTTTTAGTTGTTGGACCACATGAAGAACTTTGAATTTGATCTATCTATATTTAAAGTCAATATAACACCTTGAAATCCTATATAGGCTCTCTTCCCAAACCACATCTTTAAGACATCTGATACATCTTCATATCTGTACCTCCCTAGTAAGCATTGTGGGTTATAGATATCCATCCATCCATCCATCCATGATCTGTTGCTGCTTATCCTGTACAGGGTCACAGGCAAGGGGGAGCCTATCCCAGCTGACTATGGGTAAGAGGTGGGGTACACCCTTTACAGGTGTACATCGCAGGACTGACACATGGAGACAAACAACCATTCACACCTATGGTCAATTTAGAGCCACCAATTAGCCTAACCTACATGCCTTTGGACCGTGAGGGAAACTGGAGCACCCGGAGGAAACCCACGCAGACTCATCGGCCACTGGGCTTGAACCCAGGACCTTCTTGCTGTGAGGCAACAGTGCTAACCATTACACCACCGTGCTGCCCGGTATAGATATGAGTGAGACAAATTGATATTGGATACAGGGAAATGGATGCGCTATGAATTTTTATTTAAAAGCCTAGAGAAATGTACCCCCTTCCTCAATGGATAATAATAGTACAATTCCCAACAATGAAACTTATAATAGAAATCCATGTCATAAATGTCGGGAACATTCAGAATTTGTCAAGTTTAAATTTCCTGCCAAGGGAATCCCGGTACCAATGTCACCATTATTAACTGGCTTTTGCATGACATCACGAGTGTGAGTGGTTTTACCGGCGGTTTTTCCACTGGTATCTACACAGTGTAGCTTCTGTCCGACTCTCTGCTAGATTACATTCATTTTGACAGAAACTTGCAACAGAACACGACGTAGAAAGAGAAACAAATCGTTAAACTACAATCTACAACTGTTATGGAGAAGAAGGGGGAAAGAAAAAAAGGGAAAGCACCCAGAAAGTGATGTATCGCTGCCGGGTGCAGCAACACAAATGCCGTGGAGGGAGTGGCCCTGTATCTTTTCCCTAAAGGAAAAGGTAATCACTAATTAGTCAAGACTTTGCTACAATGAACTGCAAAGCATTTTGTTTCCAACATACTGTAATACTATTAACTTGAGGAATGCATCTTCAATTTCCACTCATCCAAACCCCTTAAAGGAACAGTCCACCGTACTTCCATAATGAAATATGCTCTTATCTGAATTGAGACGAGCTGCTCCGTACCTGTCCGAGCTTTGCGCGACCTCCCAGTCAGTCAGACGCAGTCAGACGTGCTGTCACTCCTGTTAGCAATGTAGCTAGGCTCAGTATGGCCAATGGTATTTTTTGGGGCTGTAGTTAGATGCAACCAAACTCTTCCGCGTTTTTCCTGTTTACATAGGTTTATATGACCAGTGACATGAAACAAGTTCAGTTAAAAAAATTGAAACGTAGCGATTTTCTATGCTATGGAAAGTCCGCACTATAATGACAGGCGTACTAACACCTTCTGTGCGCTTCGGCAGCGCATTGATATCTGAGCTCCGTATCAATGTGCTGCCGAAGCGTGCAGAAGGTGTTAGTATGCCTGTCATTATAGTGCGGACTTTCCATAGCACAGAAAATCGCTACATTTCAATTTTTTTAACTGAACTTGTTTCATATCACTGGTCATATAAACCTATGTAAACAGGAAAAACACGGAAGAGTTTGGTTGCATCTAACTACAGCCCCAAAAAATACCATTGGCCATACTGAGCCTAGCTACATTGCTAACAGGAGTGACAGCGCGTCTGACTGCGTCTGACTGACTGGGAGGTCGCGCAAAGCTCGGACAGGTACGGAGCAGCTCGTCTCAATTCAGATAAGAGCATATTTCATTATGGAAGTAAGGTGGACTGTTCCTTTAAGGTGCGGAGGTGAGCTCATGCCGGGGCGAATAATGTCCTGAGGCAAGGTCCTAGCGGGCTGTGCCCATGCTGGTTTGTAGGGGATTGTGTAGAAGGAGGTACCTGCAAAATTTGGCTTCGCTGGGACCACTGGTGGCCAAGTTATGAGCGTTTAAAGGTCAGCTGAAGCCGTGGATTAAATTGAAACTTAAGGTTCATCATTGTCACTGTCACTAACCCTGCTCTCATTGGACAATTCTGGCTCGAATCAGTACAGTTCAATACCTCTCTTGTTCTCCCAACTGCTCCCCAGGCGCTGTTAGCATGGCTGCCCACTGCTTTGGGTATGTTTGTGTGCTCAGTGCTCACGTGTGTGTGCGCGCGTGTGTGTGTTCATTGCTTCAGATGGGTAAAATGCAGAGAGGAATTTCACAAGTGTGTGATGAATAAAGTTGTGATTTCTTTCTTTCTTTCTTTCTTTCTTTCTTTCTTTCTTTCTTTCTTTCTTTCTTTCTTTCTTTCTTTCTTTCCCTATTGTTGGCCACTTCTTCTTCTGTCAGTACATCCTCATCAACTTGAACTGACCAAAAACTACTAAAACTTAAAGTTTCTCCCTCACTAAATTCCTGCTCATTTTGGTCGATCATGTTGTTGTTCATAGCCAACACACATCTGTGACGTCACGTGGCTCCCCTCTGCTACTTCCGGGCGGTTCTAAAAGGGTTAAGTTTACTTGGCTTTTGTCTGCGAATATATCCGCTACTGTGCGGTTTAGAGAATAGTTGCCTCTGTCCAGGGACTCAATAAACCTCACCAAATTTAACTGCTATTCTGTTTTAGTGTAAAAAAATGCATTTCTCTAGGCCTTTAATTGATCTATTTATTGGTTTTGGCTTGTAATTTGGAATATTCCTTTGATCGTAGTGCCTGACTTGCAGATAATGAAAAATGTATGAGTGTATGAGGAAGATCAGTTTATCGTTCAGTTGGGCAAATGAGATAAATGTCCAACACAGTGTAGTTGTTTGTCAGTCAAAGAGAAAACACCATGTCCATCATTTGAAGGCAGAAAAAACTGATTGTGGAAAACTGTAGTATGAATGGAGCATACAGAAGATTTAATGAAGCCCTTTATTTGAGTCAGAATCTTAAGTGAGTTCTTTAGATATTGACAAGACATTTGTCTATGTCAGAACTGTAGAATAATATCAGCTGGTACAGCAGGGGCTATTAATGTAATTAAAGATAGGCAATATAGATCTTTGAACATTTACAAACTCTACTGACTGCAAAATAAATGAAGATACATATTTTTTGGGCTAATGCTGTCCATAATGTTTGATGGTGATAACCATTCTCACCTTTTATACTGTAACAGACTGATTGAATTACTGTATTTTAGCTACATATAGTATGTGTGCAGAATAGAAAGACTGTACTCAAGTATAAATACTGTTCTACTTCCTTGTTTTCAGACCACCAGATGGCGTATTTTACTGTGTGAATCCCTTTGCGCTAGCCGCATCTATGCCGAGAACTTGTATCAAAGTTGTCACCTCGTGACCGAAGACGTGGCCAAAGTGAATAAATAGCTGTGCCCACGTCACTCGTTGCCTTTCGCTTTCTCGCTTTGCAGAAAACAGATTTGTCTTGTACTGTGGTAGCGAAACAGTTAATCTAGGAGTATATCTCCAACAACTGGCTTCTACAGCGAATTCAATTACATTCAACCTACAACTTTTGCAGTCAAGAAACCTGCGATAGCGGAGTACACGGTAAGTTATTTTAAGTGCTGCAGACCCACTACACCGGTCTAGCATAGAAGCGAGGTGAACTAGCATTCGGTGCGACAGCGTGAGCCCCGAATCCCGGAAGCGTTACACCATGAATACACCTCATTATTGTGCGTGCTAGCGCCCAGTCCCCGGTGCAGCACAAGCATCTCATTTATACATATTGCCCTGTAAGCACGATTGATCAGGTGAGTATTAGCTCCGCTTCATTAGGCATTGTTGGATTGCTGGCTAGCGCCCATACCCCGGCGCAGCCTAGCGAAACATACGATCCTGAAGAACGGTCTCATAACCTCGCTCACACCCCAGCACAGGTTATAACCGTATACAAAGTGGAAAGTTGCCCAGTCCCCAGCACTTTTATACCCCATCTCACTTGTGTTCTACGTATGTACAAGAACTCATTGTGGAATCTATCCAAGCAGCCTACCGATTTGGTTATCTCTGTGTTCATTCCCCGACACAGTGAATTTTTTTTGTCAATATGGCATTAGCCTGGTGCTCCATGTGTGGCATACCAATGGATGTGAATGACCCCCATGACAGCTGTCCTTCCTGTCTAGGGATTGAACACCTCAAAGAGGCTTTATCAGATCCTTCATGTATACATTGCAGCTTGCTCTCTGTGCAACAGCGACAGGCACGCTTGTCTGGTCTTGAGGGTAAGGTAGATTGTCTCCTCTCCTCCATGCCCACTCAGAAGTGCATAAATACTGCTAAACGCACAGCAGAATGTGATGCATCAAAGAAAGCCAAAAAGCCCAAGCGCTCCCACGTTTTGACACTTAGAGTGGATGAGTTGTCTGACAGTGTGACACAAATAAGAGAGTTGCTCATGAGCATGCAGTCACAGTATGTATCACAGCCTAACTCACATTCAAGTGATGAAGCCCCTCTACCGGCCTCACAACCTGACCCCTGCACTTCATTAGGCAGAGAAGATGATGCTCTTTCTCTTGCAGCTACGGATAGCCTGTTTCCTATGGACACAGGTGATTTTTCACTGCCAGAGGATATCACAATCTTTGACTCCTCTACTATGGAGAGTGGCAGAGAGTCAGAGGATGGAGCTGATCACTCTGGAGTAAACGCCACCTTATCAGGAGCCATTCGGATGGCCTTGGCGAAGCTCAACATTGAACCTCTTTCCAGAACCATGGTTCAGACCAACCGTCTCTGTCGATTGCCCATACAGAGCAACGACCTGGCTATTCCGCCATGTGATGACTTTGTAAAGATGTTCACAGAGGCCCTGAAAGAGGCAAATACCAGCAGGATGGACAGGCCAACTAGGCTGCTGGCGGCTATGACGGACCCGAGCGCTGCTGGTGTGGGGCCTATGCCACCAGTGGAACCAGCCATGGTTGCCTTGGTTGTCTCACCTGATGAGGCCCTCCGCACAGATCCGCGATGCCCTAGCCCGGAATGCAGACGCACAGACAACCTGGTGTGCCGGGCATACAACACACAAGCAACGATGGGACGCGTTCTGAACACCATGGCTCATGTCCTTCTTGCTCTACAGACTACAATACAGCCTTCCCCTGATGTAGCTACATCTGAATTGGTCGACACAGCACTCCAGGGCATTGGAGCTCTGGCTAAACAATGTGGCAAATCCATGGGCCTGCTGCTCCAAGCCCACAGACAGATTTGGGTGGCACAGTCCCCTCTTCCAGACGCGGCCAGAAATGTTCTGCGGCAACTGCCTCTGGCCCCAGGACAACTGTTTGGCCCAGCTGCACAGGAGGCCTTAAATCGACGCCAACTTGCCTCTGAAACACGCTCCCAACACGTAAAGCCACGTGTTGCCTTCAAGAGGCCACAGTCACTGCCACAACCTGCGTTTCGTGGCAATTCCACTTATCACTGACACTCAGCGCCTACTTTTCAACAGCCACAACGGAGGCAGGCAGAACACAGCCTTACTCAGCACAATGCACGTGGCAGACCCACTCCCTCCTTTCCTAGGTCAGGGTGGGCTCCCCACAGTCGCCCCCCCAAACCTACACACCACACTCAGGTGCGAGACTGATGGTGTATGGCCGGCGGCAAAACGTTTCACCCCTCAACAACTGGAGCATTGAGGTCTCATAACACCAAACCCATGGGTAATAGAAACCCTCACGAATGGTTATCGCCTTCAGTTTCACCGCCAACCTCCCCTGAACTCTGGGCTACGCGCCACACAGGTCGCGAGCCCAGACTACGTTCAGTTCTACACTCAGAAATACAATCACTTTTAGAAAAAAATGCGATCGAGGAGATAGACCCCAAGACACAAAAGGGCATTTTCTCCACTTACTTTGTCGTGCCCAAAAAGGACGGCGGACTTCGGCCAATATTGGACCTACGCTGTTTAAACACATACCTAAAGCAGCTGCCGTTCCGCATGTTGCAAACATCAGATGTACTCCACTCGATAGAGCCAGGAGACTGGTTCATCACGGTCGATTTAAAGGATGCATATTTCCATGTGCCCATTGCACCACAACATCGTCTTTTCCTCCGTTTCCACTTCGAAGGCCGCTCATTCCAGTTCAAGGTGCTGCCTTTTGGTCTATCTCTGGCCCCTCGGGTCTTCACAAAGTGCATGCGCGAGGCTCTTGCTCCACTTCTCAGACAGGGCATGCACGTCCTTCCTTATCTAGACGACTGGCTTCTCTGTGCTCGGTCACCAGATCAAGCCAAAGTGCACACTCAGAGACTGCTCGACCACATTTCAGCTCTTGGTCTCTCCGTGAACTTCGAGAAAAGTTCATTGTGACCCATGCAGTCCATCAACTACATAGGTATCCACTTAAACTCAATCACCCAACAAGCATGCTTGACTCAAGGAAGAATGCACAATATAATGGGGCTGGTGATGCGTGTCAGGTCATGTCAGACTGTTCGCTACAGTCTACTGCTACGCCTTGCAGGTATGTTGGCTGCAGCTACACCGCTAGTCCAGTTGGGGAGATTGCATCTCCTACCTTTCCAATGTTGATTAAGGACAAAAAGGCTTTCAGCACAAACGTAGAAGAGTGTGCTGGTGAAAATCACACCCAAGGGGGCTGCTTCCTTGCACCAGTGGAGACTGGGATCTTTCCTTCACAACGGTGTACCTCTGGGACCCCCTCCAGCAAGAAGGGAAATCATCAAAACAAATGCCAGCCAACATGGCTGGGGAGGAGTGTGGAATCACAAAGGAGTGCATGGTGTCAAGGACCAGACAGGAGAGGAGATCAAATGCACTCAAACCACAGTTTATTAATAACAGGGGAAAAGGGAGTTGGGAGAATGTGTGTGTGTGAAGTTCAGTGGCAGGAGGACTGAGAGGCAGGGATGGCTGGTGGGAGCGTGGTGGTGACGTCTGAGGTCTCCCATCCAAGTACCGACCGGACCCGACTTAGCAGCTGAGATCAGACGGGATCAGGCGTTGTCAGAGAGGTGTGGCTGTAGGCTGACAGCACTTGGGTTTCAGGCAGTCTCCCAGCAGTAGTCCCTCAGCAGGCTGGAGTTAGGGAGCAGGCTGGAACACAGAGTCACAGATCAGATAGCAAGATAGGGGACAGAAATGCAGGGTCAGGTTACCAGGGCTGGAGAGTAGGGCTCTAGGCAGGGCTGCTCACACCGGGCTGATGGAGAGGCAGGTGAGCAGCAGGGCTGGGCAGGCTGGAGATCAGGCAAAGGTACAGGAGAGGCAGGCAAGAGGCAGAGTCGACAGGACAGAAGGCAGATCAGGTTACCGGGGCTGGAGAGCAGACAGAGTCAGACGGAACAGAATATCGTCAGGAGTCAGAGTAGTAGGAACACAGAGCAGGTTATCACGCTGGAAGTTGCAGATGATCTGACACAGAAGCTTGGGAGGACTTCAGCTTAAATACACACAGGGGGGAAGCAGGTGATCGGCAACAGCCAATGACAGCCACTGGAAGTTAATAAGAGGAAGTGAGTGCGGGCCTGGCTGGTAATGCTGAGTGGAGATGTTACCTGAAGAGAGAAGCCCACAGGCAGGACCATGACAGAACTCCCCCCTCAAGGACGGCTCCAGAAGTCCCTAGCCACAGATCCACCAAGACGGGCGGGAGGAGGGGGAATACCGGTGGCGGATCAGAATTCCTCTGACCGGTCCATGTCCAAGGCCTCAGGATCTGGTTCAGAATCGGACTCGGGGACAGTAGTGGTTGGCGCATCGTCATTCCGACAAGGGCCCTTTGGTTGACCCCTCCGGTTGGCCGGCTGGTCCGGATGCAGGCGATGAAAGGTGCTGATGAGGGTACGGTCTAAGATTATCCCAGCAGGAACCCACATCCTCTCCTCAGGACCATAGCCCTCCCAATCCACCAGGTATTGGAGGCCCCTGCCCCTGCGCTGTGACTTCAGCAGTCGCCGGACGGAGTAGGCTGGGCCACCATCGATGAGATGAGGAGGAGGAGGAGAAGGTGCAGCTGGGACCAGTGGCTCTTGTGCACTAGCTTAATCTTTGAGACGTGGAAGGTGGGGTGCACTCTCTTAGACTTGGGCAGTCGGAGCCAGACAGCAGACTGGCTGATTATCCTCTGGATCGGGAATGGTCCGATGAACCGAGGTGCCAGCTTATGAGACTCCACCTGGAGGGGCAGGTCCTTTGCTGACAACCACACCTTCTGGCCCACCCGGTAGGTGGGCGCAGGCGTCCTCTGCCGGTTGGCTCCAATGGAGTAGCTGGCGACTGACTTGAGGAGTGCAGCGCGGGCTTGAGACCAGGTGCGGCGGCATCAGCGTGCATAGGTGAGGGCAGACGGGCAGGTGACCTCTCCCTCCTGGCTGGGGAACAGGGGTGGTTGGTAGCCATACACGCAGTGGAATGGGGACAGTCCAGTGGCTGAGCTGGTGAGGGAGTTGTGGGAGTATTCCACCCACAGCAGGTGCTCACACCAGGCCCTAGGGTTATGTGACGCCATGCACCGAAGTGCCTTCTCCAACTCCTGGTTAGTCCGCTCTGACTGGCCGTTGGACTGGGGTTGGAATCCGGAGGTGAGGCTGACGGTGGCCCCGAGTAGGTGACAGAATTCCTTCCAGAACGAGGAGGTGAATTGCGGCCCCTGGTCCAAAACGATGTCCCTGGGCAGCCCATGGATGTGGAAGACCTGCTGCAGGACGATCTGGGCAGTCTCTTTGGCTAACGGTATTTTAGGGAGGGGAACAAAGTGTGCCATCTTACTAAAGCGGTCCACGATGGTGAGTATGACAGTCATCCCGTTAGAAGGGGGCAGACCCATAACAAAATCCAGGGAAATGTGGGACCAGGGTTGCATTGGCATGGGCAGAGGCTGGAGCAAACCGGCAGGAGACCGGCTGGAGGACTTATTCTGATTACAGGTAGGGCAGGCTCAGACGAAGTCTTGTATATCCCTGCTCATAGAAGACCACCAGAACCGTTGGGCGAGCAGGTGGTAGGTGCAAGTGGAACCAGGGTGGCAGGCTAGATAGGAGTCATGTCCCCATTGTATAACCTGGGATCGCAGGTCTTCAGGAACAAAGAGGTGACTTGCCAGGCATGCACTGGGGCTGGGTTGGTCACGGAGGGCTTCCTGCACTCGTTCTTCGATGTCCCAGGTCAGAGCAGCAACGATACAGGGGTCAGGTAGGATGGGAGCCGGATCCTTGGACGGGGCATCATCCTTCTGGAACTGGCGGGAGGGTGCGTCAGGCTTGGTGTTGCGAGATCCGGGCCGGTATGAAAGGGTGAAATTGAATCTGGTGAAAAAGAGAGCCCAGTGGGCCTGTCTGGGGTTGAGTCGTTTGGCGTTGTGGATGTATTCCAGATTCTTATGGTCTGTCCAGACCAGGAATGGGACTACGCACCCCTCCAGCCAGTGACGCCATTCCTCCAGGGCGAGCTTGACCGCCAGCAGTTCCCGGTTGCCTATGTCGTAATTGCGTTCGGCTGGTGATAGCCGGCGGGAGAAGAACGCACAGGGGTGGAGTTTGTTGTCATCTGCTGACCTCTGTGAGAGCACTGCCCCAACTCCCACATCCGAGGCGTCCACCTCAATGATGAATTGCCGCTCCGCATCTGGCGTCTGGAGGACGGGAGCAGTGGTGAACCGAGCCTTGAGGGTGGCAAAGGCTTCATTGGCAGCCAGAGTCCAGGTGAAGGGCTGTTTGGTGCTGGTCAAGGCGGTGAGGGGTGACACAACGGTGCTGTAATTACGAATGAATTTCCTGTAGAAATTTGCAAAGCCCAGGAACTGCTGAAGCTTCCTCCTGCTCTCTGGTACTGGCCATGAAGTCACTGCTGAGACTTTGGCAGGGTCCATCTGGATGCTCCCCTCTGTCACGATGTACCCCAGGAACCCCACAGACTTGGCGTGAAACTCACACTTCTCTGCCTTGACGAAGAGGGAGTTTTCAAGGAGATGACGGAGCACTTGCTGAACATGCTGGGTGTGTTCGGACAGGGTCCTTGAGAAGATCAGGATGTCATCGAGGAAAACGAACATGAACTTGCTCAACATATCTCGCAGGACATCGTTCACCAGAGCCTGGAATACCGCTGGCGCATTGGTAAGGCCAAACGGCATCACCCGGTATTCATAGTGACCGGTGGGGGTGTTGAGTGGAAGACCGCGTTCATCTCCCTCCCTTATCCGAACCAGGTGGTAGACATTCTGGAGATTGAGTTTGGTGAAGACCGTGGCTCCCTGGAGCAGCTCGAAGGCGGAGGTAAGCAGTGGGAGAGGGTATCGGTTCTTGACGGTGATGTCGTTGAGACCCCTGTAATCGATGCAGGGGCGCAGGGATCCATCCTTCTTTCCCACAAAGAAGAACCCAGTGCAGGCGGGAGAAGAGGATGGACGGATGAGGCCGGCAGCTAGAGAGTCACTGATGTAGGCCTCCATCGCCTTCCTTTCCAGGGTGGACAGAGAGTAGAGACGGCCCTTGGGTGGTGCAGTGCCTGGGAGGAGATCAATTGCACAGTCGTAGGGCCGGTGAGGGGGCAAGGAAGTGGCCTTGGCTTTGCTGAATACCTCCCGAAGGCTGTGATAACACACTGGGACATTAGTGAGGTCGGGGGCAGAGCTGGCAGGTGGAGTACGAGAGGGTAGAGTGGCAGCTCATAAGCAGGTCCCATGGCAGTCCTTGCCCCATTCTCTTATCGCTCCAGTGGCCCAGTCGAGGTGAGGACTGTGCTGGCGGAGCCATGGATAGCCCAGGATGAGAGGTTGGCCGGGGGAATGGAGCAGGTGAAACTGGATAGTTTCGTGGTGGTTACCAGACAGAGTCATCGGAACAGGGGCAGTGAGGCGGGTGACGGTGCCAAAGAGATGGCCATCCAGCGCCCTGGCTGGAACGAGAGAGGATAAATGATGGCTTTGCAGACCCAACTGGCGCTCAAGCTTGGTGTCCATGATGTTAGCCTCAGCGCCAGAGTCAACCAGGGCGGCCAGGGTGTGGGTGGAATCCGACAGACGAAGGCAAACTTGGAGCATAGGTTTCTGGCTGGTGGAGGATCATTGAACCCAGCCGGGTCCCTCCTATGTCCGGCGAGCTCGGGCTTCTCCGTGCGCTGATGACCAACTGAGTCTGGCGGGCCCTCTCTCGTCGACGGGTCTGGACCCGGCGGTCAATGCGGACGGCCAGGGCGATGGCCTCATCGAGTGTTGACGGTTGTTTGTACGAGACCAATTCATCCTTCATGTAGTCGGCCAGGCTGTGCAGAAAGGCGTCCACCAGCGCCTGCATGTTCCACTTGCTGCACCGGGCCAAGGTCCGGAAATTGATTGAGTAGTCAGCCACTGTATGTCTGCCTTGGCGAATACTCATCAGTCCTCTGGATGCCTCTACTGATGACGAGCCCAGGTCGAAGACCTTAATCATCTCTGCTGCAAACAGGGAGAAGGAGGCACACGCTGGTGTCCGGCGTCCATACTCAGCAGTCCCCCACAGGCGGGCGTGGCCAGTCAGATGAGTGATGATGAAGGCCACCTTCGCTGCCTCCGACGCGAAGGTTCTGGGCTGCAGGTTGAACAGCAACCGGCAGCTGGTCAGGAAATCACGGACTTGGGAGGGGTCACTGTCAAAACGCTCCGGACTGCTGACCTTGGGTTCCGGGGCATCGAGTGCAGCAGGAGCACCTCCCGGAGCTGGCAAGTCAGCGGCGGGTATGACAGGGGCTGATGCAATGAGGGGCGGTGGTGGTTGACTCGGAGGTGCAGGGGGTGCTAGGGCAGTGAGCAGCTGGAGTGCTTGGTCTAGTCGTTGTTGCTGCTGCCCAAGCTGGATCAGGGCTGCAATGTCAGCAGACATCCGACCTTCATCTCCTTTGGTGCGCTGCAGCCGGTCTAGGGCAGAGGGTTCGGGTGCTGACTCCATGTCTTGGTCAGATCATTCTGTCAAGGACCAGACAGGAGAGGAGATCAAATGCACTCAAACCACAGTTTATTAATAACAGGGGAAAAGGGAGTTGGGAGAATGTGTGTGTGGTTCAGTGGTAGGAGGATTGAGAGGCAGGGATGGCTGGTGGGAGCGTGGTGGTGACGTCTGAGGTCTCCCATCCAAGTACTGACCAGACCCGACCCTGCTTAGCTTCTAAGATCAGATGGGATCAGGCGTTGCCAGAGAGGGTGTGGCTGTAGGCTGACAGCACTTGGGTTTCAGGCAGTCTCCCAGCAGTAGTCCCTCAGCAGGCTGGAGTTAGGGAGCAGGCTGGAACACAGAGTCACAGATCAGATAGCAAGATAGGGGACAGAAATGCAGGGTCAGGTTACCGGGGCTGAAGAGTAGGGCTCTAGGCAGGGCTGCTCACACCGGGCTGATGGAGAGGCAGGCGAGCAGCAGGGCTGGGCAGGCTGGAGATCAGGCGAAGGTACAGGAGAGGCAGGCAAGAGGCAGAGTCGACAGGACAGAAGGCAGATCACGTTACCGGGGCTGGAGAGCAGACAGAGTCAGACAGAACAGAATATCGTTAGGAGTCAGAGTAGTAGGAACACAGAGCAGGTTATCACGCTGGAAGTTTCAGACGATCTGACACAGAAGCTTGGGAGGACTGCAGCTTAAATACACACAGGGGGGAAGCAGATGATCGGCAACAGCCAATGACAGCCACTGGAAGTTAATAAGAGGAAGTGAGTGCAGGCGTGGCCGGTAATGCTGAGTGGAGATGTTACCTGAAGAGAGAAGCCCACAGGTAGGACCATGACAGCATGGTGTTTGGCAGGACGAACTGCGAGCCTACCATATCAATTACTTGGAACTGCAGGCTGTCTGGCTGACATCGCAATGCTTACAAAAACAGTTGGAACACAAACATGTCCTTGTACGAACGGACAACACATCGACAGTTTATCATATCAACCACCAGGGAGGACTGAGGTCCCAGACACTGAACAACCTCACCAGGAAGATATGGATATGGGCGAATGTGCACCTGCTTTCATTGAGAGCAGTTTATGTGCCCGGGAAGAAGAATCAGGTGGCAGACGCCCTGTCTCGGGGCAGGCCTCTCCTGGGAGAGTGGCGTCTGAACCCAGAAGTGGTTCAGATGATCTGGAACACATATGGGAATGCAGAGGTGGATCTGTTTGCCACCAGAGCCACAACCCACTGCCCGAGTTGGTTTGCTCTCCAGGACGAAATAGGCTCCTTGGGGCAAGATGCACTAGCCCACCAGTGGCCCAATCAAAAGCTTTATGCATTCCCTCCATTTCCATTGCTGTGGCAGACACTCCAGCGAATTCGAATGACCAATCAGCCAGTCCTTCTGATAGCTCCTTACCGTGTCCACAGTCCCTGGTTTTACCTCTTTCAGGCACTGCTGACAGGACCACCCTGCCCTCTTCCTGTCAGGGCAGACCTGTTGACACACCTAAATGGACAGCTGTGGCATGACCACCCTCAGAGACTGAACCTGTGGGTTTGGCCCTTGGGAGCACACCCATCCTACTGAACTGTTCACAAGGGGTCAGGGACACTATTTTAAATGCTCGTGCCCCATCTACACGCTCGCTGTACAGCAGTAGGTGGAAGTACTTCTCAGCATGGTGCTTAAAACGTAATCTCGACCCACTGAATTGTTCTTTGAACAACGTTTTGGAGTTCCTTCAAGGTCTTTTGGAGACCGGTCGTTCAGTATCCACTCTGCAGGGGTATGTGGCAATGATGTCAGCTTACAGAGGTAAAATTGATGGGACGCCAGTCGGCGCACATAACTTGGTTGTAACCTTCTTGAAGGGTGCAAAGTGCCTTAATCCACCTCGTAAATGTTTTGTCCCTCAGTGGGACCTTAACATTGTACTGAACAGTCTATGCAATTCTCCCTACGAACCCCTGGAGGAGACTGACATAAAGTGGCTATCAATGAAAACAGCATTCCTCATTGCAATAGCCTCTGCAAAAAGGGTAGGGGAGTTACATGCCTTATCTGTCAGCCCACAGTGTATTCAGTGGGGGCCAGACCTCTCACATGTGACCCTGTGGCCAAACCCCACGTTTCTGCCTAAGGTCTTGGGCTCTGATTTTGTAAACAGACCTTTTACGGTGTCTGCTTTCACTACTTCTGACACAGCACTAAGCATGGATCTTTGCCCTGTTAGAGCACTCAATCGTTATGTCACAGCTACGTCGGCCTGGCGTACTACTGATCAGTTGTTTGTATGCTTCAGTAATAAATGTAAGGGAAGAGCCCTGTCTAAAGACAGGCTCTCTAATTGGATTACAGACACTATAACACATGCATACTCCTCCACAGGTCATGACGTGCCACTTTCAGTTAAATGCCACTCTACTAGGGCCGTTTTCACATCTTGGGCAGCCTTGTGAGTTTGGTGGACATACAGTGGTGCTTGAAAGTTTGTGAACCCTTTAGAATTTTCTATATTTCTGCATAAATATGACCTAAAACATCATCAGATTTTCACACAAGTCCTAAAAGTAGATAAAGAGAACCCAGTTAAACAAATGAGACAAAAATATTATACTTGGTCATTTATTTATTGAGGAAAATGATCCAATATTACATATCTGTGAGTGGCAAAAGTATGTGAACCTTTGCTTTCAGTATCTGGTGTGACCCCCTTGTGCAGCAATAACTGCAACTAAACGTTTCCGGTAACTGTTGATCAGTCCTGCACACTGGCTTGGAGGAATTTTAGCCCATTCCTCCGTACAGAACAGCTTCAACTCTGGGATGTTGGTGGGTTTCCTCACATGAACTGCTCATTTCAGGTCCTTCCACAACATTTCGATTGGATTAAGGTCGGGACTTTGACTTGGCCATTCCAAAAGATTAACTTTATTCTTCTTTAACCATTCTTTGGTAGAACGACTTGTGTGCTTAGGGTCGTTGTCTTGCTGCATGACCCACCTTCTCTTGAGATTCAGTTCATGGACAGATGTCCTGACATTTTCCTTTAGAATTCTCTGGTATAATTCAGAATTCATTGTTCCATCAGTGATGGCAAGCCGTCCTGGCCCAGATGCAGTAAAACAGGCTCAAACCATGATACTACCACCACCATGTTTCACAGATGGGATGAGGTTCTTATGCTGGAATGGAATGTTTTTCTTTCTCCAAACGTAACACTTCTCATTTAAACCATAAAGTTCTATTTTGGTCTCCTTTGTCCACAAAACATTTTTCCAATAGCCTTCTGGCTTGTCCACGTGATCTTTAGCAAACTGCAGACGAGCAGTAATGTTCTTTTTGGAGAGCAGTGGCTTTCTCCTTGCAACCCTGCCATGCACACCATTGTTGTTCAGTGTTTTCCTGATGGTGGACTCATGAACATTAACATTATCCAATGTGAGCAAGGCCTTCAGTCACTTAGAAGTTACCCTGGGGTCCTTTGTGACCTCACCGACTATTACACGCCTTGCTCTTGGAGTGATCTTTATTGGTTGACCACTCCTGGGGAGGGTAACAATGGTCTTGAATTTCCTCCATTTGTACACAATCTGTCTGACTGTGGATTGGTGGAGTCCAAACTCTTTAGAGATGGTTTTGTAACCTTTTCCAGCCTGATGACCATCAACAATGCTTTTTCTGAGATCCTCAGAAATGTCCTTTATTCGTGCCATGATACACTTCCACAAACATGTGTTGTGAAGATCAGACTTTGATAGATCCCTGTTCTTTAAATAAAACAGGGTGCCCACTCACACCTGATTGTCATCCCATTGATTGAAAAACACTTGACTCTAATTTCACCTTCAAATTAACTGCTAATCCTAGAGGTTCACATACTTTTGCCACTCACAGATGTGTAATATTGGATCATTTTCCTCAATAAATAAATGACCAAATATAATATTTTTGTCTCATTTGTTTAACGGGGTTCTCTTTATCTACTTTTAGGACTTGTGTGAAAATCTGATGATGTTTTAGGTCATATTAATGCAAAAATATAGAAAATTCTAAAGGGTTCACAAACTTTCAAGCACCACTGTATGTTCTGCAGCGACTTGGATGTCGCCTTGCACGTTCTCCAGGTTTTATAGAATTAATGTTGCTTCCACTTCTTCTGTTCAGGCAGTATTAAATACTGCTCCATCAGTTCACTCAACTTAAGCTGCAGATGGTAGCTGTCCCAGTTCATCATGGCCATGAGTTTAAGTCTCCACCTTCAGTAATGTTTCTGGATGGAAAAGTTAATAAATTGGAATGAGCAAGAAACTGGTGTTTTGTGTGTTCATTTCTATCTTGGACCTGGGAGTAATTGACTCCATACAGTTGCTTAGGCCCTCGTGACAACTTGTAAATTAGTCTTCCACACAGTAAAATACTCCATCTGGCGGTCTGAAGACAAGGAAGTAGAATGCTGGTTACATATGTAACCGTGTTTCTACGACTGGTGGAAGACCGCCAGATATGTGGGTCACTCAGGCCTCTAGTTCTGTCGAGAAAGGCTCCAGGCAACGAGTGACGTGGGCACAGCTATTTATTCACTTGGGCCACGTCATCGGTCACGAGGTGACAACTTTGATACAAGTTCTCTGCATAGATGCGGCTAGCGCAAGGGGATTCACACAGTAAAATACGCCATCTGGCGGTCTTCCACCAGTCGTAGAACCACGGTTACATATGTAACCAGCGTTACTAAAAAAAAATAATTTAAAAAATCCAACTGACTACTTGAAGAAGAAAGTATCTGGCGAAACCTCTTCTCAAGTAGCCAAGGATGTTACTTGTTACACAGGATCAGATTCACATTTTAGACTTGGCAGTGATGATAACAACAATGAAAGCAAAAGTCAGTGATAATAAGTGAAGATAAAATGATTCTCAATTCAAATGAATTAGATCATACTAAAGGTACATCACTTGTAAAATAATTTCCTGCATGGCATTATAGATAATGGCTGCATTCAAATTTTATTTGCATAAAAGCTTGTGTGTTTAATTTATTTGAATTATTTTAAGCCTATATTATACTGAAATAGACAGAGCAAACATTAGAAACAGCACCACACAATGTGCTTATATCACATAAACCACAGAAGGCGAAAACCTCTTTGTCTTTTTGAGCCAGCGCACAGTTAGACCAGATCCAAAATGGCTTCATATTCATTCATTCATTTGCGTGGTCAGGTTTGAGGTGGATTCAGAGCCTATCCTGGAATCACTGGGGCAAGGTCTTTCGCTCAGGGTGCTGAGGAACTATTACTCCTGCACCCTTGAGCACATCCTGACAGGAAATATCTCCACCTGGTTTGGGAACAACATCAAGCAGGACAGACAGGCTCTCCAGAGAGTGGTGTGATCAGCTGAACGCATCATCCACACCGAGCTCCCTGACCTGCAATCTATCTACACCAAGCGGTGCCAGACCAAAGCCAGGAAGATAATGAACGACCTCAGTCATCCCAAATATGGACTCTTCTCTCTGTTGAGGTTAGGGAAGCACTTTCACTCTCTTAAGGCCAACACGGAGAGAATAAGGAAGAGCTTCTTCCCTCAGGCCATTCGGGCTCTTAACCAGCACAATAACTGAAAATAACTACCGTAGGTCTTGTCACCTAGTTGTGAAATGTCAATGACAAACAAAGAGAGTGTATTAAGAAGTTGTGAAATGTCAAATGACAAACAAAGAGAGTGTATTAAGAAGGTGGAAAGAGTACTTTGAGGATTTATTAAATGAGGAGAATCCAAGAGAGAAAAGGTCAGATTCATTTGAGACAGCAAATCAGGAAGCAGAGTTGGTTAGTAAGGATGAGGTGAGGACAGCCATGAAAAGAATGAAGACTGGGAAAGCAGTCGGACCAGATGGTATCCCGATTGAGGCTTGGAGATGTTTGGGTGAGACGGCTGTGGAGTTCCTAACGAGATTGTTTAATAAGATCCTAGAGAATGAGAAAATGCCAAATGAATGGAGAAAGAGTGTGCTAGTCCCAATATACAAGAATAAAGGAGATGTACAGAGCTGCAGTAATTACAGAGGGATAAAATTGATGAGCCACACCATGAAGTTATGGGAAAGGGTATTGGAGGAAAGATTGAAAAGAGAGATAGCAGTCTGTGAACAGCAGTACGGGTTTATGCCAAAGAAGAGCACGTCGGATGCAATTTTTGCTTTAAGAATGTTAATGGAGAAGTACAGGGAAGGCCAGAGAAAGCTACGTTGTGTGTTTGTAGACCTGGAGAAGGCATACGATAGAGTGCCAGGAGACGAGTTATGGTATTGTATGAGAAAGTGTGGAGTGAATGAGAAGAATATTAGAGTGGTGCAAGACATGTATGAGAACAGTGAAACAGCAGTGAGGTGTGCAGTTGGAATGACTGAATGGTTCAAGGTGAAGGTGGGACTACATCAAGGATCTGCTTTGAGTCCTTTCTTGTTTGCCATAGTGATGGATAGCTTGATGGACGACGTGAGGCAAGCGTCACCATGGAACATGATGTTTGCGGATGATATTGTGATATGTGGTGAAAGTAGAAAGGAGGTTGAGTTGGGTTTGGAGAGATGGAGGTATGCACTGGAATGAAGAGGAATGAAGGTGAGCAGTAGCAAAACAGAATACATTGCATCAATGAGAATGGGCATGAGAGTGTAGTGAAGATGCAAGGAGTAGACGTAAAGAAAGTTGGTGAATTCAAGTACCTGGGGTCAACTGTGCAGGAAAATGGGGGCTGCGATAGTGAGGTGAGAAAGAGAGTGCAGGCAGGGTGGAGCAGTTGGAGAAGGATTTCGGGAGTCATTTGTGATAGTAAAGTCCCAGCAAAAGTGAAAGGTAAGATGTACTGGTATAGGACAGTAGTGAGACCAGCTATGATGTATAGATTGGAGACCATACCCTTAACGAAGAAACAGGAGGCAAAGTTGGAGGTGGCGGAGTTGAGGATGTTCAGGTTTGCAATGCGAGTGACAAGGTTGGACAGGATAAGGAACGAGGACATCAGAGGGACAGCACATGTGGGGAGCTTGGGAATTAAGCTAAGAGAGACGAAACTGAGATGGTATGGGCACATCCTGAGAAGAGATGCAGAGCATGTTGGAAGGAGAATGTTGAGGATGGAGCTGCCAGGCACACAAAAATGAGGAAGGCCAAAGAGGAGATACATGGATGTGGTGAGAGAGGACATGAAAGTGGCAGGTGTGGTAGAGAAGGATGCAGAAGACAGGGAGCAATGGAGACGAAAGATCCGCTGTGGCAACCCCAATAGGGAGGAGCCAAAAGAAGAAGGAAGAAAGAAGAAGAAGAAGAAGAAGAACTAGGTCTTGTCACCACTTCACCCTCATTCCCACCATCACTTATATTCCTCATGCAATTTCATCTCACTAAAGTGCAATATATACACAACACATCCATCCATTATCTGTAGCTGCTTATCCTGTGTAGGGTCACAGGCAAACTGGAGCCTATCCCAGCTGACTATGGGCAAGAGGCGGGGTACACCCTGGACAAGTCACCAGGTCATCGCAGGGCTGACACATAGAGACAAATAACCATTCACATTCACACCTATGGTCAATTTAGAGCCACCAATTAACCTAACCTACATGTCTTTGACTGTGGGGGAAACCGGAGCACCCAGAGGAAACCCATGCAGACACGGGGAGAACATGCAAACTCCACACAGAAAGGCCCTCGTTGGCCACTCGAACTCAGGACCTTCTTGCTGTGAGGCAACAGTCCTAACCACTACAACACCATGCTGCCTACACAACACATTTCCATTGCAATTGTACCTTTTTGTACAATTTCATTCATTACAGTGCAATATATATTTCAGTTGCAAATACATTTTCTTTAGTGCAATATACATACTCTGTATATTCTGTGTATATTCTGCAGAGTATTCCATCACATTTTATTTTTATTTTTTAGTCTAGTTACAGTGGTGCTTGAAAGTTTGTGAACCCTTTAGAATTTTCTATATTTCTGCATAAATATGACATAAAACATCATCAGATTTTCACACAAGTCTTAAAAGTAGATAAAGAGAACCCCGTTAAACAATTTAGACAAAAATATTATACTTGGTCATTTATTTATTGAGGAAAATGATCCAATATTACATACCTGTGAGTGGCAAAAGTATGTGAACCTCTAGGATTAGCAGTTAATTTGAAGGTGAAATTAGAGTCAGGGGTTTTCAATCAATGGGATGACAATCAGGTGTGAGTTGGCACCCTGTTTTATTTAAAGAACAGGGATCTATCAAAGTCTGATCTTCACAACACATGTTTGTGGAAGTGTATCATGGCACGAACAAAGGAGATTTTCTCAGGACCTCAGAAAAAGCATTGTTGATGCTCATCAGGCTCGAAAAGGTTACAAAACCATCTCTAAAGCGTTTGGACTCCACCAATCCACAGTCAGACAGAATGTGTACAAATGGAGGAAATTCAAGACCATTGTTACCCTCCCCAGGAGTGGTCAACCAACAAAGATCACTCCAAGAGCAAGGCGTGTAATAGTCGTTGAGGTCACAAAGGACCCCAGGGTAACTTCTAAGCAACTGAAGGCCTCTCTCACATTGGTTAATGTTCATGAGTCCACCATCAGGAGAACACTGAACAACAATGGTGTGCATGGCAGGGTTGCAAGGAGAAAGCCACTGCTCTCCAAAAAGAACATTGCTGCTCATCTGCGGTTTGCTAAAGATCACGTGGACAAGCCAGAAGGCTATTGGAAAAAATGTTTTGTGGACAGATGAGACCAAAATAGAGCTTTTTGGTTTAAATGAGAAGCGTTATGTTTGGAGAAAGGAAAACACTGCATTCCAGCATAAGAACCTTATCCCATCTGTGAAACATGGTGGTGGTAGTATCATGGTTTGGGCCTGTTTTGCTGCATCTGGGCCAGGATGGCTTGCCATCATTGATGGAACAATGAATTCTGAATTATACCAGTGAATTCTAAAGGAAAATGTCAGGATATCTGTCCATGAACTGAATCTCAAGAGAAGGTGGGTCATGCAGCAAGACAATGACACTAAGCACACAAGTCGTTCAACCAAAGGATGGTTTAAGAAGAATAAAGTTAATGTTTTGGAATGGCCAAGTCAAAGTCCTGACCTTAATCCAATCGAAATGTTGTGGAAGGACCTGAAATGAGCAGTTCATGTGAGGAAACCCACCAACATCCCAGAGTTGAAGCTGTTCTGTACAGAGGAATGGGCTAAAATTCCTCCAAGCCAGAGTGCAGGACTGATCAACAGTTACTGGAAACGTTTAGTTGCAGTTATTGCTGCACAAGGGGGTCACACCAGATACTGAAAGCAAAGGTTCACATACTTTTGCTCCTCACAGATATGTAATATTGGATTATTTTCCTCAATAAATAACTCATCCCATCTCATTATCTCTAGCCACTTTATCCTTCTACAGGGTCGCAGGCAAGCTGGAGCCTATCCCAGCTGACTACGGGCAAAAGGCGGGGTACACCCTGGACAAGTCGCCAGGTCATCACAGGGCTGACACATAGACACAGACAACCATTCACACTCACATTCACACCTACGGTCAATTTAGAGTCACCAGTTAACCTAACCTGCATGTCTTTGGACTGTGGGGGAAACCGGAGCACCCGGAGGAAACCCACGCGGACACGGGGAGAACATGCAAACTCCACACAGAAAGGCCCTCGCCGGCCCCGGGGCTCGAACCCAGGACCTTCTTGCTGTGAGGCGACAGCGCTAACCACTACACCACCGTGCTGCCCCTCAATAAATAACTGACCAAGTATAAAATTTTTGTCTCATTTGTTTAACTGGGTTCTCTTTATCTACTTTTAAGACTTGTGTGCAAATCTGATGATGTTTTATGTCATATTTATGCAGAAATATAGAAAATTCTAAAGGGTTCACAAACTTTCAAGCACCACTGTATTACATTCTATTTTACTCATTTTCTTTTTTACTACTTTTCCTTTTTTATTTTCTTTAGAGCATTGCACTAAGCATTTCACTGCATGTCGTACTATTGATGATTGTGTATGTGACAAATAAAATTTTTTAATTTGAAGGTAGCCACCATGAACACATTCATTCACACCTATGGCTTTATGTGTCACTAGGGTACAATATGTTTTGCAAATGCCCAGTAGAGCAGTTTCTGAGATTCAGCCACAGTATAAAAATTGAAGGGGATGAGCATGGCTGAATATAGCTATGTAAAGGTACATTTTTTATTTTTACAAATTTACTTGAGTACAAGTAAAAAGTACTCTGACAAAGACAAATACAAAAGTTACTTAAGCAAATTACCCAGAGTAAATATAGTGTTACTAGAAAAAAAAAAAGGCTAAAACCAGCTTTGTGGTCCAAATGTAACAATTGTTTTATAAATCTATCCGGAGTCTCAGAGCTTGGTGCACTGGTGTGTAAATAGATGGAAATTCCCTTAGGACTAAGAGCATCTGAACAAAAGAGTGTGACTAGGGAGCAGCTGCAAAACTGTCGCTCAATGAATGTTTAATTATGAATGTAGTGAATGAATGTATTGCCTTACACATGTCTACTCTAAACCCAAAACTACCCCAGAACTCTTCCCACCACACAGCCCTGTACTTGGCATCCAATAAAAGATGTCTAACCCTTACTTTGAATATTCAAGCTGAAGAATTTGAATGCCAACTGCCAAGTGTAATCCAGCTCATGCCTGTGGCTGAGGATATAAAGGCCCATTGCTTTGTTATCAGGAAACCAGTTGCCATGTGTTTAAACCTTTGTTCCCTCATGAGTGATGAGTATGATAAGCCTAATTCATGTTATTATTATCATCAACAATGATCATCCTAAGACCATAGATTAACAAGTAGTCCTGTACAGTTTAGCACTGTGGGCTACTATTGTGACAAAGAGTTTGGATTAGTTTATATTCTTAAAATATATTATTAATTGATTTAAATAAATCAAACACCAGTTCACATGGTTTATTAACCAGGTTTTTAAATCCATCTCTAAGGAATATAATTCAGATCTGAGGCAAAAGAAATGTGGTCCTGAGGTCCATAGAGCTTATTTTTGTCACGTATAGTGGTGCACAGATCATTTGGCAGGGCCGTTGAATAAAACCTGACCCTGCTGTCATTGCCTGGCTGTTACTGCTGAGCCCTGGGAGGAAAGCTAACCCGACTGGAACAAAATTCCCTTCCACCATTGAGACAACAAAACAGCTCTATGGAAACATGCCCTGCAACTGCCATAGAAACCTGAGACACACAGTATTTCCCATTAGAGTAGAAAGAACACAGGAAAATAACATATATTCATGTAGACTTTGGACTTTTCATGTCATTTTCATTGTTGATATGTTGTTGAATATGTGTGAAAGTCAAACACTATTTAAATAGGGTGACTGCTGATGGAAATATTTTCTACTTTAGTTATCACATATTGAACCTGAAAAATCTGAAACTCGAAAGCATTTTAGTGGTAACCTGATAAAATTTGTGATTTTTTTTTCTGTTGCATCCAAAAGTACCATAAGTCATGTGTCCCAGGATTGTGTTTTAGACTTGATTTAAGGGTGATTTGCCTTATGATTTACTGTAGTAAGTATGTATGATTAAGTAGTAAGTATGATTTAAGTAAGTAAGTAGTAAGTATGATTTAAGTAAGTAAGTATGTATGATTGTAGTAAGTATGATTTACTGTAGTAAGACAATTTTAACTAAAAGGGCACTCGGTAAAGTGCATACCTCTGCCAAGCCATTTATTCTTAACATCAAAATCAAATCACTTGAACTTAGGGTAATACTAAAGCTGTACACCAAATTTCATCAAAATCTGTTCACTACTTTGTGAATTAAGTTGGGAACAGATTAAAAAAAAAGATCCTGGATCCACATGCAGTGCATATCCAGATTTGCATCAATTATTCCTTGGCCCATGGCCCACCTTTCCTCCAAATTTTATCAAAATCCATTCATTACTTTTTGAGTTACATTGGGAACAGGCAAAAAAAATGGAGGTGAAAACATTACCTCCTCCAACAAAGCTGGCAGAGTTAATAACCTTCTGAGTGTGTTGGAGTCTGTTGTTTCCAAACATTTCATGCAGTAATGGCATTAGAAGCTAAGAGGTGGGGCCTAACAACCATCAGCTTTCATTACTGACTTTCAAAAAAAATGCCCAACCTCCACCCTCAATGCCAGACACCAGTGCACCATGTCACTGTGAGGCAGGTTTAACATTTTTGAGTGGGATAAATTGGCCACAAAACAAACACAGCTGAAGGCTTTTATTTGCAGCATTGTTCTGTGTAAGTTTGTGTATGTGTACATACATTCACTGTCCACTTTATTAGGAATGTCTATACCAGTATACCTTCACATTTATGGTACACCAGCCCATCTGGTACCAATATCCATGCCACGATCAAAATTACAGAGATCACAATTTTTTTTCATTCTGATGTTTGATGTGAACATTATCTGAAGCTCTTGATCTGTATGTGCATGATTTTATGCATTGTACTGCTGCTACAGAATTGACTGATTACATAAATGTATGAATGTGCAGAGGCGGCACAGTGGTATAGTGGTTAGCACTGTCACCTCACAGCAAGAAGGTCCCGGGTTTGAGCCCAGTGGCCGACAAGGGCCTTTCTGTGTGGAGTTTGCATGTTCTCCCCATGTTCTACATGGGTTTTCTCTAGGTGCTCCGGTTTCCCCCACAGTCCAAAGACATGCAGGTTAGGCAAATTGGTGGCTCTAAATTGGCCATAGGTGTGAATGTGAGTGTGAATGGTTGTTTGTCTCTATGTGCCAGCCCTGTGATGGTCTGGCGACTTGTCCAGGGTGTACCCTCCCTCTCGCCCGTAGTCAGTTGAGATACAGTACAGTAGGCTCCAGCTTGTGCCCAAACCTGAAACAGCATAACAGTACCCCTGTGCACAAAGCAAGGTCTATGAATATGTGGTTTGCCAAGGCTGGAGTGGAAGAATGCGAGAGAACTGCACAAGGCCTTGACCTCAACTTCACTGAACGGTTTTGGGATGAACTGGAATGCTGACTGTACCCCAAACCTCCTCACTCGACATCAGTGCCTGAGCACATTAATTCTCTTGAGGCTGAAAAGGAAAATCCCCCAGCAACATGACAAAATTGAGTAGAAAGCCTTGACAGAAGAGTGAAGGTTATTATAACAGCAAGGCGGGGATTGAAAAACCTGGAATGGGATGATAAAAAAGTACATATGGCTATTATGGTCTGGTGTTCACAAACTTTTGGCCATATAGTGTACACTCTCCAGTAAATTAGAATATTGAAATAAAAAATGCATATAAAAATGTTCTTCTTATTTTTAAACAAATGTATTTTCCCTTGTCTCTCAGCTTTTAAGAGCAGTTCTTTACAACAAGGTGACATCCTGTTGCACTTGGTGTATTGTTTTTGAGATATACAGTGCCCTCGACAATTATTGGCTCCTTTGTAAAGATTAGTAAAAAAGAGTTAGAAAAAAATCCACCTTTTGGTGAAGTAGTTTCATCTCACACTGAAAAAATGAGAAAAATCTAACCTTTAATTGAAATAAATTTATTCAGAGAAAAACAAATTCCTCATCAAGAAATAATTATTTTTCAACAACAAAAAACATGTGCCACTATTATTGGCACGCCTGCACTTAATACTTTATGCAACTTCCCTTTGCCAGTAAAACGGCAATGAGTCTTCTATAATATTTTATAAGATTGGAGTTACAGAGCAGGGCATCTGAGCCAATTCCTCTTTACACAAGCTCCCCAGATCATCCAGGGTCCTCAGCCCTCACTTGTGCACTCTCCTCTTCAGCTCACTCCACAGGTTTTCAATGGGGTTCAGGTCAGGGGACTGAGATGGCCATGACAGACACTTGATTCTGTGGTTAGTTAACCATTTTTGTGTTGATTTGGACATATGCTTCAGATCATTTTCCTGCTGGGAGATCCAATGACGACCCCGTTTTAGTTTTCTGGCAGAAGCAGACAGATTTTAATTTAAAATGTCCTGGTATTTCATTGAGTCCATAATGCCATATACCATAATAAGGTTTCCAGGGCATTTGGTGGAAAAACAGCCCCAAGACATCACAGAACTTCCACCATATTTTACAGTTGGGATTGGGTTCTTTTCATTATAGCCATTCTTCTATTTACACCAAACCCACTTCCCACAGAAATGTGCTTTTGTTAAAAATAATTTATTGATGATGGAATTGTTTATTTCTGAATACATTTATTTCAAGCTTGGATTGTTCTCATTTTTTTCAGTGTGAGATGAAGCTACTTCACCAAAAGATGGATTTGGGATGCCTTGTAATCATCAAAGGCACTGTATTATCAGGGGTTAAATTGGGCCGGGGCTGTCCGGGGCTGAGCCCCGGCACATAAGCTCGGAGCGGATGGCATATGATCACGCACACATCAAAAGCAACAAACCCTTTTCACGATTTTCAGTTCTGAATAATTAAATATCGTTTTATTAATCAATAAACCCATGACTTTTATGAGATAGAGCATAGTTTTCCTGATAACAAGACGACCTGTCAAAGCTATTTAGAACAGAACTTGCGATCAGAGATTCTGGTTTCTGGAACACTGCGTGGGTTGCCAATTCCGCTTTTTATAAGCGACTTTGGGGTTTCTTTTTTTGTGAGCTCGCTTTAAAAAAAAAATCAGAAGTCGTGGTTTGCGGGTTTTGGGGCTTGTGTTTCAGCGTTGTGACTTGTTTATAATTTTCTCCGTACACCGTCTCCCCTTTTACCTGCATACGATCCTAATCCATCAGAGGTGCTTGAACGAACTGTCTGTGCATTTGGCGAGTTCAATTTCCAGGGGAAAAAATAATACTCATCTAAATATGTTGTATTTTTATTTTTAGACAGTATGTGTTTAGCAAAACACATTCTGTCTAAAAATAAAAACACAACATATTTAGATCAGTATTATTTTTTCCCCTCTTCAGTATTATTTGATATTTTGTTTTTAATAATAAAAAATATGATAATGATTATGTTCACTGTATTGTTAATATTATTAGTGTTTTATTATTTATTGTTAATATTTAATTTAATGTTAATTTATTATTATTTATTGTTAATATTATTAGTGTATTATTAGTGTAATTATTATTGTTGTTATTATTATGTATTCAATTATTTGTTTGGCATGTGGTGCTTTTTGTATTGTCTAGAACATACATAAGATGAGCATATTATAGCAGCAAAATAGAAGCACAATCATTTGAATGCAGCAAAACTTTTGCTGCATTCAAATGATTGTGCTTCTATTTTGCTGCTATAATATGCTCATCTTATGTATGTTCTAGACAATACAAAAAGCACCACATGCCAAATAAATAATTGAATACATAATAATAACAATAATAATAAATGCTTCCAATATTATAGTGTTGTTTGTATTTGGTTGCATTCACTGCATGAATATATTTGATTGACAATTTGACTGACAGTGTTTGGCATATTTAACATTTATCCTCCAAAATAAATCAACTGTTTTGGTTTAAGATTGTGCAAGCCTTCAAATTTTCTCACTGAACATTTCTCCTTCACATTGTTCATCTGTAGGCATGTGACAAGATTTAACATGATATTGCTCAACCTACCTCTGTAAAGTCAGCTAACAACTTATTAAAATGCACCAGAATTCAGCAAATAACATGTATGATAATAAAAAACTTCTGGGGGAGGACCCCCAGACCCCCCACTAATCATTTCCTTCAAACCAATGTACAACAACCTGTATAATCTGTTACACTGGCCAACCAATCTACATTCAAACTGCCATAATGTGTAGGGGGGCACTACAAGACACACATAGGCCTACAACACACAGATAAGGTGTATATCTCTGTGCAATATGATATGGTTATCAAATTAGAGGGTTATTTTCCAAAAAGTATATTGGGGCAGGGCGGCGGGGGCAGGGGCGGGTACGAGGCCCCACATAACCAATCCCAATTTAACCCCTGTGTATTTTATATATATATATATATATATATATATATATATATAAAGCGCCAGGGGTGGCACGGTGGTGTAGTGGTTAGCGCTGTCGCCTCACAGCAAGAAGGTCCTGGGTTCGAGCCCCGGGGCCGGCGAGGGCCTTTCTGTGTGGAGTTTGCATGTTCTCCCCGTGTCCGCGTGGGTTTCCTCTGGGTGCTCCGGTTTCCCCCACAGTCCAAAGACATGCAGGTTAGGTTAACTGGTGACTCTAAATTGACCGTAGGTGTGAATGTGAGTGTGAATGGTTGTCTGTGTCTATGTGTCAGCCCTGTGATGACCTGGCGACTTGTCCAGGGTGTACCCCGCCTTTCGCCCGTAGTCAGCTGGGATAGGCTCCAGCTTGCCTGCGACCCTGTAGAAGGATAAAGCGGCTAGAGATAATGATAAAGCGCCAGAACACCAAGTCACACAGTGCTTGGCCTTCACACTCTTCAGGCTGTGTATTCAAAAATAAGGGCATTGAGAGAGAGCACCAGATAAGCTTAGGTCAGATTTCCTATTTGAAGAAACAATGACCCAAATAGGCTGTGTAGCAGGGGACACCATGCCATTTCAGTTCTTCATTCCTACCCAGTGTATCTGGGTGCAGTGGTGCTTGATTCAATGTTAAAATTTTAATTCAGATCTATCTATCTATCTATCTATCTATCTATCTATCTATCTATCTATCTATCTATCTATCTATCTATCTATCTATCTATCTATAATATGGACACAAGGGTAGGTCCATGCCAAATGACCAGATGGTGGTTGCAGCACTAGATTCATTTTCTTTGTGAGAGCTTATGGTAATAGATACTGGTGAAATATGAACTCATCTCATCTCATCTCATCTCATCTCATCTCATCTCATTATCTCTAGCCGCTTTATCCTATTCTACAGGGTCGCAGGCAAGCTGGAGCCTATCCCAGCTGACTATGGGCGAAAGGCGGGGTACACCCTGGACAAGTCGCCAGGTCATCACAGGCCCGACACATAGACACAGACAACCATTCACACTCTCATTCAAACCTACGGTCAATTTAGAGTCACCAGTTAACCTAACCTGCATGTCTTTGGACTGTGGGGGAAACCGGAGCACCCGGAGGAAACCCATGCGGACACGGGGAGAACATGCAAACTCCACACAGAAAGGCCCTCGCCGGCCACGGGGCTCGAACCCGGACCTTCTCGCTGTGAGGCGACAGCGCTAACCACTACACCACCGTACCGCCCTGAAATATGAACTGATAAAAAATTTTGGGGCCCTATTCTGTGTATTTAATGAACTAGGTAATTTTGAAAATTACTGAAATTAGACCAGAAATGTACCCCTAAATCCTCGCCAGGTATTTTTGGGGTTTTAAATGCATTTTTCTCAGCTTCTAGGCCACACAGAGGTTTGAAATTTGGTAATTTAACTCTCCATATGTTGCTAATCTGGAAGCAAAAGATAGAGCCATCTATCTAGAAAATCCTGGCTATAGGTTTCCAAAAAAGTTGGGACAAAGTACAAATTGTAAATAAAAACGGAATGCAATGATGTGGAAGTTTCAAAATTGCATATTTTATTCAGAATAGAACATAGATGACATCAAATGTTTAAACTGAGAAAATGTATCATTTAAAGAGAAAAATTAGGTGATTTTAAATTTCATGACAACATATCTCAAAAAAGTTGGGACAAGGCCATGTTTACCACTGTGAGACATCCCCTTTTCTCTTTACAGCAGTCTGTAAACGTCTGGGGACTGAGGAGACAAGTTGCTCAAGTTTAGGGATAGGAATGTTAACCCATTCTTGTCTAATGTAGGATTCTAGTTGTTCAACTGTCTTAGGTCTTTTTTGTCGTATCTTCCGTTTTATGATGCGCCAAATGTTTTCTATGGGTGAAAGATCTGGACTGCAGGCTGGCCAGCTCAGTACCCGGACCCTTCTTCTACGCAGCCATGATGCTGTAATTGATGCAGTATGTAGTTTGGCATTGTCATGTTGGAAAATGCAAGGTCTTCCCTGAAAGAGACGTCGTCTGGACAGGAGCATATGTTGCTCTAGAACCTGGATATACCTTTCAGCATCGATGGTGTCTTTCCAGATGTGTAAGTTGCCCATGCCACACGCACTAATGCAACCCCATACCATCAGAGATGCAGGCTTCTGAACTGAGCACTGATAACAACTTGGGTCGTCCTTCTCCTCTTTAGTCCGAATGACACGGCGTCCCTGATTTCCATAAAGAACTTCAAATTTTGATTCGTCTGACCACAGAACAGTTTTCCACTTTGCCACAGTCCATTTTAAATGAGCCTTGGCCGAGAGAAGACGTCTGCGCTTCTGTATCATGTTTAGATATGGCTTCTTCTTTGAACTATAGCGTTTTAGCTGGCAACGGCAGATGGCACGGTGAATTGTGTTCACAGATAACGTTCTCTGGAAATATTCCTGAGCCCATTTTGTGATTTCCAATACAGAAGCATGCCTGTATGTGATGCAGTGCTGTCTAAGGGCCCGAAGATCGCGGGCACCCAGTATGGTTTTCCGGCCTTGACCCTTACGCACAGAGATTCTTCCAGATTCTCTGAATCTTTTGATGATATTATGTACTGTAAATGATGATATGTTCAAACTCTTTGCAATTTTACACTGTCAGACTCCTTTCTGATATTGCTTCACTATTTGTCGGTGCAGAATTAGGGGGATTGGTGATCCTCTTCCCATCTTTACTTCTGAGAGCCGCTGCCACTCCAAGATGCTCTTTTTATACCCAGTCATGTTAATGACCTATTGCCAATTGACCTAATGAGTTGCAATTTGGTCCTCCAGCTGTTCCTTTTTTGTACCTTTAACTTTTCCAGCCTCTTATTGCCCCTGTCCCAACTTTTTTGAGATGTGTTGCTGTCATGAAATTTCAAATGAGCCGATATTTGGCCTGAAATTTCAAAATGTCTCAATTTCAACATTTGATATGTTGTCTATGTTCTTTTGTGAATACAATATCTGTTTTTGAGATTTGTAAATTATTGCATTACGTTTTTATTTGCAATTTGTACTTTGTCCCAACTTTTTTGGAATCAGGGTTGTAATTTTCCATAGATCATGTATACACCAGTATTTTAAAGTACATGTATATAATTGATATCACTTTTTATTTGATGATATTTCTTTTCTGTTTTCATCAAAATACACAACAAATTCGAGGGCATTAAAAATGGATGATTTGGGATTTGTCTATTCACTGTACTCCATCAGACCTCTGATTTGAACTATTTACTTGAGACAGATACAGGTCATTTTGTCCAAAAGCCTTTTTCATACGCACTGTCAATTATTTTATATTTCAGGTATTTGTTTCTTTGAAAAAAGGAGGAATTCTCAGTGGAATTTGACCAAAGCAAAACACATTTGCAAAATGAAAATGAAACCGGAAATGATGGGAATCGGTGAGTGTCAACATCAGGCGTGTTCGGCTGGGGCCGTTTGTGGGGCGAGATCGTTTTTATTAGACCAAATTACATAGAAAATCTATACTCGCACTTGCCAGATTTCCTTGGCAAGTGTGAGATATGAAATGATATCCAGATATGAAAAAACGCACATTTTCTCATGTCTTTATATAGGCACACTGATGCCTCTTGATTATGTGTAGGTGAGCCTCAGTGTGCATGCGAGAGTCCCTCAGGTGCGCTCCAGACAGCGTGCGCGCTGAGCGGACTCGCATGTGCGCTGTTAATGAGGCTCACCTGCAAGTATTACACCACCTCAATGCACATTACCAAGCCTTATTTTCCCGTGTAGATTCCCTGGGTTTCCGAGCCTGTTTCCTGCTCTTGGTTTCTGTTTGCCTTTGCCTGATTTAGCCTATTTGTGCCTCGCCTGACCTTTTGCTACTTTCACGTTTAAGAGATTGCCTGCCATTTTGGATTGTTTGCCTGTGTGTTTTCACAGTTGTTAATAAACATTACTTCTGCACTTGCATCTGTCTCCTACTACTCTCTGATAGTGGGAGATACATATAGGTTATTAAGTATATACATTGCAGGAGACACAGTCATAAACCTGCTTAATGCACTCCCTTAAATGAATATACTATTTTAAATAAAATATTTATTGAACCATTTTACTGATTAAGGCTGTGTTGACCTTATTAAGACTGGCTATATGATTTCAATGGTTTCACTGGACTCAAAGCTCGGAGAGTAGCCTGTAATGGTAAGGGTCTACTTGTTTATGCCCCTTACACTGCTCTTTTGTGTCGAAGCGCTCATACTATGGCACTCATTTGCTTTACAAAAATTGTTTATTTCCATTTATTACGGAAAGACACAGTTATAAACCTGCTTAATGCACTCCCTTAAAAGAATTATGGTTTGTTTATATCTCGATCTTGTTGCACATATAAAAGTGATAGTGCGTATGAAAAAGGCATTGGACAAAATGGTCATTGGACAAAGTGTCCTGATCCCCTTGAGACACCAGGGTGTAGAAAGAAAACTCAGCTGTACCACTTGAATTTTTTAAAGCCTTACTTCACCCATGTGGCACAACGTTCTGTAGCAGGGGGAGTATGCAGCAGCAGACTGCTAATCTTGTGTTGATTGCAGATACTGTGAGAGGGTATGTGTCTGGGAGTCTGGCTGTGCTGGGTGATGGCTTGATTTGCACCTGATGAGAGTAGGTTGTGGGGTAGGCTTAAATTCTGAAACCCTTGCTAACCTCGAGTCCTTATTCAGGTATCTGTCTGCTGAGCATTCTGCTGAATTATCTGCTCTTATTAGTAACTACTGGTGTTTATTTAGTGATGTTCCATCTCGTACACACCTGATGGAGCATGACATTGACGTGGGGGCTGATGCTTAGCCAATCCATCAGCATTTTTACAGGGTGTCTGAGGAAAAACCTCGTGTGATGGAGAGCGAGATTAAGTATATGCTCTAACATTGCTCAGCCTTCATCCTCCAGTTGTAGATCAGGTGGGCTCTGCCTGGTTTGTCAGTAAATTTGACTTGCTGAAAGGCTACTGGCAAGTTCCTTTGACCCTCAGAGCCAGAGAAATTTCTTCTTTTATTCCTGCTTTTGGCTTATTTTCCTATGCAATTATGAGTTTTGGGTTACAGAACGCTCCAGCCTTATCCCGTTGTCTGATGAAAATGGTAGTGTCTGGTTTAGAGGGCTGTGCTGTGTACTTGGATGACATGGTGGTCCATAGTGAAACCTGGGAAGTGCACATTGACCGTGTCAGGCAGCTGTTTGACTGCTTGCATGAGGCGAACTTGACGGTCAATTTGGCGACGTGAGTTCACCAAGGCAACCGTAACCTACCTTGGTAAGCAAGTTGGTCAAGGGCCGGTGTGCCCAGTACAGGCAACGGTTGCAGCAATTGAGCAGTATCCTGTTCCTGCAACCAATAAAGATCTCATGCATTCCCTGGGTCTGGTAGGGAACTACTGCATTTTTTGTAAATAATTTTCAATTGTGTTGGTTAATGGTGCCAATCTATTAAAGACCAAGGCAAAATGCATGTGGTCCAGGTCATATTGGTAGGCTTTTAATAATGTGAAAACAGTCCTGTCCTTGCAGCCCCTTTTGGATCATCCATTTGAGTTGTAGGTGGACGTAAGTGATGTCAAAGCTGGTGCTGTGTTAATCCAATCTGATGGTAATGGTGTAGAGCATGCCCTAAGCTATTTTTCATGGAATTTTAATTCTTGTCAGTTGAACTATTCTGTTATTCAGAAGGAAATGCTTGCCTTTCTTACAATATTTTGATGTTTATGTTGACTCTGGTGCTCCTCTGGTCTACACTGATCATAATCTGATCACATTCCTCCATTCCCTGTCCTGCCTTAATCAGAGAATGATGTGTTCATTTTTATTTTTGCAGTCTTACTGTCTGGATATCTGCCACATTAAAGGCTCTGAGAATATTGTGGCTGATGCCTTCTCAAGAGTTACATGCTCTTGAATTTGAAATTTGTCTGTGGGTGTTCTACCCGGTCTTTTCTATCTCTCGCTCTCCTTCTACAATTCTTGGTTTGCTTCTCCAGGTGTCAGGGGTTGCTGGGTGGAGATGGTAGCCTGATCATGGGGAGCGATCAGCCTGTGGCACTGCTGAGGTGTTGTTGAAGCCCTGGCCGCTTTGATAGTGGCCTTCAGTTCATCTGTATTTTTGATTTGGGTGTTTCTCATCTTCCTCTTGACAATGCCCCATGGATTCTTTATGGGCTTTAGGTGAGGTGAGTTGACTGGCAATTCAAGCGCAGTAATATAATGGCCAGCAAACCATTTGGTAGTAGTTTTAGCACTGTGGGCAGATGCTAAATCCTGCTGGAAAAGGAAATTGGCATCTCCATAAAGCTTGTAAGCAGACAGAAGCATGAAGTGCTCTAAAATCTCTCAGTAGATGGCTGTGTTGACTTTCAACTACATAAAATGCAATGGACCAACACCAGCAGATGACATGGAACCCCAAAAAAATCACAGACTGTGGAAACTTCACACTGGACTTCAAACACCTTGGATTCTGTGCCTCTCCACTCTTTCTCCAGACGCTAGGGCCTTGATTTCCAAATGAAATGCAAAATTTACTTTCATCTGAAAAGAAGACTTTGGACCACTGAGCAACAGTTCAGTTCTTTCTCTCTTTAGCCTAGGCAAAATGCTTCTGGTCTCTCTGGTTCAGGAGGGGTTTGATATTAGGAATGTGACAGTTGTAGCCCCCTTCCTGAAGGTGTCTGTATGTGGTGGCTCTTGATGCAATGACACCAGCTGAAGTTCACTCCTTGTGAAGCTTTCCCAAGTTCGTGAATTGATTTTTTTGACAATCCTCTCAAGGCTGTGGTCATCCCTATTGCTTGTGCAGTAGATCCAGTGAGTGTTGGTTCTGGGGATTAAGTTGATGAAAGAGGTCAGAGTAAATCCAGTAACAACATTTTACAACTATGGTGAACAAAAAGCCTCTTGGAACACACACCACATCAAACCTTGCAGTGGATGGGGAGGCCATTAAGGTACACTGAACTAAGTGCCATCTTCATATAATCATTTTGAGAGGTTTGCTTTGTGACATGGTGCATTATCATGCTGGAAGTAACTGTTATAAGATGGATCATATGGCCATCAAAGGATTCATGTGATCAGCAACAATACTTAGATGGGTAGTGGCATTAAGCCAGGGGTGTCCAAACTGATCCATAAAGGGCCGTGTGGCTGCAGGTTTTCATTCCAGCCATGCAGCAGCACACCTGACTTGGCTCATTCAATCAACTGAACTGTCTTCACACAGTCAAATACTTGCAGCCACACCCACCCTTGATTAAAGGGTGGGTGTGTCAGTTGATTGAATAAGCCAAATCAGGTGTGCTGCTGCATGGCTGGAATGAAAACCTGCAGCCACACGGCCCTTTATGGATCAGTTTGGACACCCCTGCATTAAGCAATTGGCATTGAGTCCAATGTGTGCCAAGAAAACATTCAGTTGAATTCACCTGGCCATAAACAATGATTTCAAGAACTCTAACACAAATGTGCCAGGCTGGACTATTGGAGGATCATGTAGGGAAAAGGCATCTCATGCCCTATCAGAAAGGTTGTGATAACATTGAGTGCTTAGTGCAATGCAATCCATAGTATGCCATGTGCAGCAAAAGCTGGTACATATAGTTTCAAAGTAGATGGAGAATTTCCCTTGTCTAGTAGTTCCTGCAAAAAGGTTAAACATTTAGGCACTGGACAGAGCACTGGATCTATATGATAGAGTAGTCAGCCTGTATAATTGAGACAGCAGATCTTGCTGAGGGGGAAACTGCCAAGGCATCCAGCCCATCAGCAAGGTCAGTAAAGGAAACCAGGGTCTCGCTGACCAGTTCAGTACCACAAATAAGATTTCATAGCCTGATTTGTTGAATTGTGTACAACCCTGATTCCAAAAAAGTTGGGACAAAGTACAAATTGTAAATAAAAATGGAATAATTTACAAATCTCAAAAACTGATATTGTATTCACAATAGAACATAGACAACATATCTCGTCTCATCTCGTCTCGTCTTCTTCCGCTTATCCGGGACCGGGTCGCGGAGGCAGCAGTCTAAGCATGGAAGCCCAAACTTCCCTTTCCCCAGACACCTCGGCCAGCTCCTCGGGAAGAACACCGAGGCGTTCCCAGGCCAGCTGAGAGACATAGTCCCTCCAGCATGTCCTGGGTCTTCCCAGGGGCCTCCTCCCGGGGGGACATGCCTGGAACACCTCCCCAGGGAGGCATCCAGGAGGCATCCGAAAAAGATGCCCAAGCCACCTCAGCTGGTTCCTCTCGATGTGGAGGAGCAGTGGCTCTACTCCGAGCTCCTCCTGAGTGACTGTGCTTTTCACCCTATCTCTAAGGGAGCGCCCAGCCACCCTGCGAAGGAAACTCATTTCAGCCGCTTGTATCCGCGATCTTGTTCTTTCTGTCATTACCCAAAGCTCATGACCATAGGTGAGAGTCGGAACGTAGATCGACCGGTAAATTGAGAGCTTCACCTTTTGGCTCAGCTCCTTCTTCACCACGACGGACCAGTAAAGCGACCGCATCACTGCGGAGGCTGCACCGATCCTCCTGTCGATCTCACGCTCCATCCTTCCCTCACTCGTGAACAAGATCCCGAGATACTTAAACTCCTCCACTTGAGGCAGGACTTCTCCACCAACCTGGAGAGGGCAAGCCACCCTTTTCCGGTCGAGAACCATGGCCTCGGACTTGGAGGTGCTGATTCTCATCCCAGCCGCTTCACACTCGACTGCAAACCGCCCCAGTGCATGCTGAAGGTCCTGGTTTGAAGAAGCCAACAGGACAACATCATCCGCAAAAAGCAGAGATGAAATCCTGTGGTTCCCAAACAGGATTCCTTCCGGCCCCTGGCTGCACCTAGAAATTCTGTCCATAAAACTTATGAACAGAACCGGTGACAAAGGGCAGCCCTGCCGGAGTCCAACATGCACTGGGAACAGGTCTGACTTACTGCCGGCAATGCGAACCAGACTCCTGCTCCGTTCGTACAGGGACCGGACAGCCCTTAGCAAAGAGCCCCGAACCCCATACTCCCGAAGCACCCCCCACAGAATACCACGGGGGACAAAGTCGAATGCCTTCTCCAGATCCACAAAGCACATGTGGACTGGTTGGGCAAACTCCCATGAACCCTCGAGCACCCTATGAAGGGTATAGAGCTGGTCCAGTGTTCCGCGACCAGGACGAAAACCGCATTGTTCCTCCTGGATCCGAGGTTCGACTATTGGTCGAATTCTCCTCTCCAGTACCCTGGAGTAAACTTTCCCTGGGAGGCTGAGAAGTGTGATTCCCCTATAATTGGAGCACACTCTCCGGTCCCCTTTCTTAAAAAGAGGGACCACCACCCCAGTCTGCCACTCCAGAGGCACTGTCCCCGACCGCCATGCGATGTTGCAGAGGCGTGTCAACCAAGACAGCCCCACAACATCCAGAGACTTGAGATACTCAGGGCGGATCTCATCCACCCCCGGAGCCTTGCCACCGAGGAGCTTGCAAACCACCTCAGTGACTTCAGCTTGGGTAATGGACAAGTCCACCTCTGAGTCATCAGCCTCAGTCTCCTCAGTGGAAGACATGATGGTGGGATTGAGGAGATCCTCAAAGTATTCCTTCCACCACCCGACAATGTCCCCAGTCGAGGTCAACAGCTCCCCACCCGCACTGTAAACAGTGTTGGCAGAGTACTGCTTCCCCCTCCTGAGGCGCCAGACGGTTTGCCAGAATTTCTTCAAGGCCGACTGATAGTCCTTCTCCATGGCCTCCCCGAACTCCTCCCAGTTCCGAGTTTTTGCCTCCGCAACTGCCCGAGCTGCAGCACGCCTGGTCTGCTGATACCCGTCGGCTGCCTCAGGAGTCCCGGAGGTCAACATGGCCCGATAGGACTCCTTCTTCAGCTTGATGGCATCCCTTACTTCCGGTGTCCACCACCGGGTTCGGGGATTGCCGCCACGACAGGCACCGAAGACCTTGCGGCCACAGCTCCGAGCAGCTGCGTCCACAATGGAGGTAGAGAACATGGTCCACTCAGACTCAATGTCCCCCGCCTCCCTCGGAAGCTGGGAAAAGCTCTCCCGGAGGTGGGAGTTAAAGACCTCCCCAACAGAGTGCTCGGCCAGACGTTCCCAGCAGACTCTCACCATACGTTTGGGCCTGCCAGGTCTGTCCAGCTTCCTCCTCCGCCAGCAGATCCAACTCACCACCAGGTGGTGATCAGTTGACAGCTCAGCCCCTCTCTTCACCCGAGTGTCCGAGACATAGGGCCGGAGATCAGATGAAACGACTACAAAGTCGATCATCGACCTCCGACCTAAGGTGTCCTGGTGCCACGTGCACTTATGGACACCCCTATGCTCGAACATGGTGTTCGTTATGGACAAACCGTGACTAGCACAGAAGTCCAATAACAAAACACCACTCGGGTTCAGATCGGGGAGGCTGTTCCTCCCAACCACGCCCCTCCAGGTGTCACTGTCGTCGCCCACGTGAGCATTGAAGTCCCCCAGTAGCACAATGGAGTCCCCAGTCTGAGCACCCCTCAGTACCTCTCCCAGGGACTCCAAGAAGGCCGGATACTCTATACTGCTATTTGGCCCGTAGGCACAAACAACAGCAAGAGCCCTCTCCCCAATCCGAAGGCACAGAGAGGCGACCCTCTCGTTCACTGGGGTAAACTCCAACACATGGCGGCTGAGCTGGGGAGCTATAAGCAAGCCCACACCAGCCCGCCGCCGCTCACCATGGATGACTCCAGAGAAGTGGAAAGTCCAGCCCCTCTCGAGGAGCTGGGTTCCAGAGCCCAAGCTGTGCGTGGAGGTGAGCCCGACTATCTCTAGCCGGTACTGCTCAACCTCCCACACAAGCTCAGGCTCTTCCCCCCCAGCGAAGTGACATTCCATGTCCCAACAGCCAGCCGTTGTGTCCGGGGATCAGGTCGTCGAGGCCCCTGCCTTCGACTGCCACCCAATCCACACTGCACCAAACCCCTACTGCTACCTCTGTGGGTGGTGAACCCACAGGAGGTCAGGCCCACGTCACCTCTTCGGGCTGAACCCGGCCGGGCCCCATGGGCAAAGGCCCGGCCACCAAGCGCTCGCATACGAGCCCCAACCCCGGGCCTGGCTCCAGGGTGGGGCCCCGGCTGCGTCCTACCGGGCGACGTCACGGTCCTGGATTTTTTCTCCATAGGGGGTTTACACAGGGGGTAGACAACATATCAAATGTCAAAACTGAGACATTTTGAAATTTCATGCCAAATATTGGCTCATTTGAAATTTCATGAAAGCAACACATCTCAAAAAAGTTAGGACAAGGGCAATAAGAGGCTGGAAAAGTTAAAGGTACAAAAAAGAAACAGCTGGAGGACCAAATTGCAAATCATTAGGTCAACTGGCAATAGGTCATTAACATGACTGGGTAGAAAAAGAGTATCTTGGAGTGGCAGCGGCTCTCAGAAGTAAAGATGGGAAGAGGATCACCAATCCCCCTAATTCTGCGCCGACAAATAGTGGAGCAATAACAGAAAGGAGTTCGACGGTGTAAAATTGCAAAGAGTTTGAACATATCATCATCTACAGTGCATAATATCATCAAAAGATTCAGAGAATCTGGAAGAATCTCTGTGCGTAAGGGTCAAGGCTGGAAAACCATACTGGGTGCCCGTGATCTTCGGGCCCTTAGACGGCACTGCATCACATACAGGCATGCTTCTGTCTTGGAAATCGCAAAATGGGCTCAGGAATATTTCCAGAGAACATTATCTGTGAACACAATTCACCGTGCCATCCGCTGTTGCCAGCTAAAACTCTATAGTTCAAAGAAAAGCTGTATCTAAACATGATCCAGAAGCGCAGACATCTTCTCTGGGCCAAGGCTCATTTAAAATGGACTGTGGCAAAGTGGAAAACTGTTCTGTGGTCAGACGAATCAAAATTTGAAGTCTTGATGACCCAAGTTGTTATCAGCGCTCAGTTCAGAAGCCTGCATCTCTGATGGTATGGGGTTGCATTAGTGCATGTGGCATGGGCAGCTTATACATCTGGAAAGACACCATCAATGCTGAAAGGTATATCCAGGTTCTAGAGCAACATTATGCTCCCATCCAGACGACGTCTCTTTCAGGGAAGACCTTGCATTTTCCAACATGACAATGCCAAACCACATACTGCATCAATTACAGCATCATGGCTGCGTAGAAGAAGGGTCCGGGTACTGAACTGGCCAGTCTGCAGTCCAGATCTTTCACCCATAGAAAACATTTGGCACATCATAAAACAGAAGATACGACAAAAAAGACCTAAGACAGTTGAGCAACCTAAATCCTACATTAGACAAGAATGGGTTAACATTCCTATCCCTAAACTTGAGCAACTTGTCTCCTCAGTCCCCAGATGTTTACAGACTGTTGTAAAGAGAAAAGGGGATGTCTCACAGTGGTAAACATGGCCTTGTCCCAACTTTTTTGAGATGTGTTGTTGTCATGAAATTTAAAATCACCTAATTTTTCTCTTTAAATGATACATTTTCTCAGTTTAAACATTTGATATGTCATCTATGTTCTATTCTGAATAAAATATGGAATTTTGAAACTTCCACATCATTGCATTCCGTTTTTATTTACAATTTGTACTTTGTCCCAACTTTTTTGGAATCGGGGTTGTAATATTAGCAGAATCAGTGGAAGAATTGGGAATGCATGGAGTAGGCATTGAGGTGTGGGCCATTACATACTGACCTTTTGGACTGTCCTGCTGCATCAGCTAGACAATGAGTCATTGGAGCACTGGCAAATAGTGCACAGGACATGGGTAGCTTGTATATCTGAGAAGGCATCATTAATGCTGTTTTTTTTTAATCACATTTTAGAGCACTATGCTGCCATCCAGATAATCTTTTTTTTTTTTAAGACAAAGCCTTCCTTCTTTCAACAAAACAATACCAAACCACTTTCTGCACATATTAAAACTGCATGGCCCTGTAGAAAATGAGTCCAGGTGTTAAACTGGCCTGCCTGCAGTTCAGATCTGTCTCCCATTTAAAACATTTCGCACATTATGAAGCGCAAAATACAACAAAAGAGACCCCGAACTGTTGAGCAACTAAAACTGTATATCGGGCAAGAATGGGACAACATTTCATTTTCAAAACTACAGCAATTGGTCACCCAATTACCAAACATTCATAGAGTGTTGTTAAAAGTAGAGGTGATGCAACATAGTGATAAACATGCCCCTATCCCAACTTATTTGAAATAAGTTGCTGACATCAAATTCAAAATAAGCATATTTAACAAAAAAATAAATAAAATTTCTCAGTTTCAACATTTAATATGCTGTCTTTGTATGATTTTCAATGAAATATAGGATTTCCATGATTTACGAATTTTATGACTTTTTTTTTTTTAAACAGTTTTCACAGAATCCCAACTTTTTTGGAATTGGGGTTGTATTTCTGTCAAGCTGCTTTGTGAAAAAGCCCAGTGTTAAGCACTATAGAAATAAAATTGAATTGAGTAATTAACTGTGAAACAGCTAATGCTAATTAGTTAGCAGACCATACTAAATTCTCCATGACGTTGTGAATTCTAGTCCTGGTGGTTATGGTGAAGATAGCGAATTAGCTAATGCTATGAATGGACCATTTTTCTTAGATATGGCATAGATACGGGAAAAAGACCCTATAAATGATAAGCCTGCTGTTAATTGCTTATTTGTTGAGCTGTAGTTTATAAAAGTCTGTAAATAAATAAACAACCCCGATTCCAAAAAAGTTGGGACAAAGTACAAATTGTAAATAAAAACGGAATGCAATGATGTGGAAGTTTCAAAATTGCATATTTTATTCAGAATAGAACATAGATGACATATCAAATGTTTAAACTGAGAAAATGTATCATTTAAAGATAAAAGTTAGGTGATTTTAAATTTCATGACAACAACACATCTCAAAAAAGTTGGGACAAGGCCATGTTTACCACTGTGAGACATCCCCTGTTCTCTTTACAACAGTCTGTAAACGTCTGGGGACTGAGGAGACAAGTTGCTCAAGTTTAGGGATAGGAATGTTAACCCATTCTTGTCTAATGTAGGATTTAGGTTGCTCAACCATCTTGGGTCTTTTTTGTCGTATCTTCCGTTTTATGATGCGCCAAATGTTTTCTATGGGTGAAAGATCTGGACTGCAGGCTGGCCAGTTCAGTACCCGGACCCTTCTTCTACGCAGCCATGATGCTGTAATTGATGCAGTATGTGGTTTGGCATTGTCATGTTGGAAAATGCAAGGTCTTCCCTGAAAGAGACGTCGTCTGGATGGGAGCATATGTTGCTCTAGAACCTGGATATACCTTTCAGCATCGATGGTGTCTTTCCAGATGTGTAAGCTGCCAATGCCACACGCACTAATGCAACCCTATACCATCAGAGATACAGGCTTCTGAACTGAGCGCTGACAACAACTTGGGTCGTCCTTCTCCTCTTTAGTCCGAATGACACGGCGTCCCTGATTTCCATAAAGAACTTCAAATTTTGATTCGTCTGACCACAGAACAGTTTTCCACTTTGCCACAGTCCATTTTAAATGAGCCTTGGCCCAGAGAAGACGTCTGCGCTTCTGGATCATGTTTAGACATGGCTTCTTCTTTGAACTATGGAGTTTTAGCTGGCAACGGCGGATGGCACGGTGAATTGTGTTCACAGATAATGTTCTCTGGGAATATTCCTGAGCCCATTTTGTGATTTCCAATACAGAGGCATGCCTGTATGTGATGCAGTGCCGTCTAAGGGCCCGAAGATCACGGGCACCCAGTATGGTTTTCCGGCCTTAACCCTTACGCACAGAGATTCTTCCAGATTCTCTGAATCTTTTGATGATATTATGTACTGTAGATGATGATATGTTCAAACTCTTTGCAATTTTACACTGTCGAACTCCTTTCTGATATTGCTCCACTATTTGTCGGCGGAGAATTAGGGGAATTGGTGATCCTCTTCCCATCTTTACTTCTGAGAGCCGCTGCTACTCCAAGATGCTCTTTTTCTACCCAGTCATGTTAATGACCTATTGCCAGTTGACCTAATGAGCTGCAATTTGGTCCTCCAGCTGTTCCTTTTTTGTACCTTTAACTTTTCCAGCCTCTTATTGCCCCTGTCCCAACTTTTTTGAGATGTGTTGCTTTCATGAAATTTCAAATGAGCCAATATTTGGCATGAAATTTCAAAATGTCTCACTTTCGACATTTGATATGTTGTCTGTGTTCTATTGTGAATACAATATCAGTTTTTGAGATTTGTAAATTATTGCATTCTGTTTTTATTTACAATTTGTACTTTGTCCCAACTTTTTTGGAATCGGGGTTGTATATTTAACATTTTGAATTTAGCTGCAATGACCTGGCAATTTATCCAGGGTGTATCCCGCCTCTTGCCCATAGTCAGCTGGGATAGGCTCCAGCTTGCCTAGGACCCTGTACAGGATAAGCGGCTACAGGTGATGAATGGATGGGTTTTGAATTTAGTGGTACAGAAAGGAAGAAAATATTATGTACAATATTATATTAGTGATTCTGAACAAATACAGTCATCTACCATATCATGGGGCTGAGCAGCATGATCACCTGGGTGAAGGATTTTTGGAATACCTCATTATGCAATATCCCTTCACCCAGACTCCAGATAAGGACTGTTTGTGGAACCCCTTGGCATCAATGAAGAATAAGGTATCAACAGGTATACAGTATTGTTAGTCCCCTCTCAAGGTTAGAAGATGGTGTGGTGAGCAGACGCACAGCTCGTGAACAGGCAAGGCAGGCAACTGCTTGGGGCCCCCTGGCCCAGGGGCCCCCCGAGAGTCAGGGCCCGAGGGCTTATTTATTTTGTTTTTTATTGTTTTTATTGTTTTTATTGTGCTTTACCATTGTATTTTCACATTTGTAATTTAAAAAACTTTGGTTTCATACATTTTTCGTTGGTGTCAGATTATTTATAACATATTGGTGATGAACACTGTTCAGAAGGACTCCCTGGGAATTTTTGCTTGGGGCCACAACAGACTCTAGAATCGCCTCTGGTGGTGAGTTGTACATAGGCCTTTCATATTTTAAAGGCCACTGGAATTATCAGGTTCCCCAGGTTATCAGCAGCCACCAAACTTGTTCTAACCCTGATATGGAAGCAGCTCCCCACCAATATATTGCATTTTATTACATTCCTACAAAATTAGTTCAACTCCATCTCGCACCAAATCTCACTCCAACAAATTCTCAAAGTTGACAGCCCTGGTGTACGCGTGATGCAAAGACTGTGGCTTCAGGGTTGTTTGACATTAAAATGAGGATCAAATGTAGAGTATGGGGACTGAAAAATGCACTGCAATGTGGAAATCAAACAGTTACAGCTCTGATGAGTCAAGGGCCCCATGAAAAAAGTGTGTGTATATATACACTCGCTGTCTACTTTATTAGGAACACCTGTACATTCATACATTCATCTAATCAGCCAGTCATGTGGCAGCAGCAGCACAGTGCATAAAATCATGCAGATACAGGTCAAGAGCTTTAGTTAATGTTCACATCAAACCAAAAGAAGTGTAATCTCTGATTTTGATCATGGCATGGATGTTAGTACTAGAAGGGCTGGCCTGAGTATTTCATAAACTGCTGACTTCCTGGGATTTTTACACACAACAGAATCTAGGCCCATTGTACTGTAGGTGCTTTCGTTGAAGGACAGGGGTGCGACTATACAGCTCCACATGCAGAAAGCTATAATGCACTGTGTTCTGACACCTTTATATCATAGCAGCATTAACTTTTTTAGGAATTTGTGCTACAGTAGCTCTTCTGTGGGATCGGAACACAGAGGCTAGCCTACCCTCCACACACACATCAGTGAGCCTTGGGCATCCATGACCCTTTTGCCAGTTCATCAGATGTCATTCCTTGGACCACTTTAGTATGTACTATTTAACAGGATGCCTCTATGAGGCGTGTAAAATATGCAAGACTGATTTATGATGTATAATTCATTCCAATTCCCATCCATATCTGACAATGTTCTCTTTCCTTGTTTTAAATTTGCCACCGGTCGCTTTACAGTGGGGTAGTATGAGTATCATGTAGTTGGTGTCAGTAGGCATTTAACCGATGTTACTGTATACTGAATATTTGGATTCAGCTATAGATTTTACTTGGGTGGACCAGACTTTAATTTGGTGACCCTTTTTTGCAAATAAGTTTGAAGAACAAGAATGTTCTGTGTGTGTGATAAATAAACAATAATGAGCATAATGTACTGCATCACTAAAAGGAACTGTGTTGTACTGGAATGTTTGACCAACTAGCCAACCACATGAATGGAGAGCTACTGTATGCACATTATGTGTTATTCTCAACATTACCTTGACAACATGAAGCGTTTGAGTCTAGTAAGCACATTTATCTTTCTAGTAGTGCTTTTTTATCCACTATTTATTATCTTATTTAACTAATTATTAGATTGTGTATATAATTATTAGAAATTAATAGACCATTTTTGTTTTTATTATCAGAAATCACAGACTTAAATATATAAAAACAAACTGTGTTTCTCTTCCTTCTTTGTATGTCAAAAAATGAAATAAAAAATGGGTGGAGTAGGTTCGAATCTGCATGAGCAGAGCAGATTCCAATGCAATCCGAAATCACATGTAGTAGACCATTTTTGTGCTGATAGATAATGCCGGCCCTTTCTGCCAACTACTACTACAAGTATATTTCAGATCTGTGGGAAACACACTGTCACAGGCCAAAAGTCAATGTCACGACACATTAATCCAATGTTTACAATTCCCACTGGTGCTGTGGCAAAAGATTATCATTTATGTTACTTGTCATCATTGGCTGTCCATCGCTAGCGATGATGACTGCTTCATTAGGATGCGCCGAAACACAGATGTTCTGCGAGGCCCGCACCAAAGCGACAGAGTCGCCCGCAGCAGCGGCATGAACAGCCCGGCCAAGCTGCCATGGAATGTCTTGCTTCACATACATTCTTCTCTCCTAACGAAGCACCTTGCACAGTAAGGTCAGACAAATGATGTCGTGCCCCCATCATGTTGTCTCTCTGGACCTCCAGACCTGATGCCAAGTGGTACATGAAAGTTCCACAGACCTGACAGGTATGGAAGTTGCCACTCAGTGACAACTGACTTGCAGAGTGATGCCATCCGTTGGCCATATTTATGTTACTAGGTTGCCAGGGGACAGACTAATGTTTTGACTTTAACGTTTTACCGTTATCATTGCTGTGATTCAAGTTCATGGTGTTTTATCTTTGTTAAGCTGGTGTTGTGCTTGATCTGGAATGTAGTCTCTGTATGTCAGGCTTTTAGGATCAAAATGCATAGGAGTAAAACATTTTTGTGTGCAAAATATGCAAATGCTTTACACTAACACTGAAAATACGGTATGTGTTAATACAATAAAATTAGCTTTCAATTGTGTTAACATTTTAAGTTTTTGTCTTTCCATTTTATTGCTGTGGAAACCTTGGTGAACTCTGATGCTTTACCACCACCTAGTGGTCTGGTGTTACTGCTGAAATAGCATTCAGGGATAGCCCAAATACACCATAATATTTGTGGTTTTAAAACTCTATATTCTGAACTGTGTCCTTTGGGAGAAGCTGGATAGTTCTGGCAATAACATGGAAACATCACATGAAACAGATTCTCATTATTTTTAGATTTTGAAGCAGATGGTGCTATTTGAATGGAGAACTTACAGTGGTGCTTGAAAGTTTGTGAACCCTTTAGAACCTTTGCTTTCAGTATCTGGTGTGACCCCCTTGTGCAGCAATAACTGCAACTAAAAGTTTCCAGTAACTGTTGATCAGTCCTGAACACCAGCTTGGAGGAACTTTAGCCCATTCCTCTGTACAGAACAGATTCAACTCTGGGATGTTGGTGGGTTTCCTCACATGAACTGCTCATTTCAGGTCCTTCCACAACATTTTGATTGGATTAAGGTCAGGACTTTGACTTGGCCATTGCAAAACATTAACTTTATTCTTCTTTAACCATTCTTTGGTAGAATGACTTGTGTGCTTAGGGTTGTTGTCTCGCTGCATGACTCACCTTCTCTTGAGATTCAGTTCATGGACAGATGTCCTGACATTTTCCTTTAGAATTCGCTGGTATAATTCAGAATTCATTGTTCCATCAACGATGGCAAGCCGTCCTGGCCCAGATGCAGCAAAACAGGCCCAAACCATGATACTACCACCACCATGTTTCATAGATGGGATAAGGTTCTTATGCTGGAATAGAGTGTTTTCCTTTCTCCAAACATAATGCTTCTCATTTGAACCAAAAAAGTTCTAATTTGGTCTCATTCATCCACAAAAGATTTTTCCAATAGCCTTCTGGTTTGTCCACATGATCTTTAGCAAACTGCAGACAAGCAGCAATGTTCTTTTTGGAGAGCAGTGGCTTTCTCCTTGCAACCCTGCCATGCACACCATTGTTGTTCAGTGTTCTCCTGATGGTAGACTCATGGACATTAGCCAATGTGAGAGACGCCTTCAGTTGCTTAGAAGTTAACCTGGGGTCCTTTGTGACCTTGCTGGCTATTACACGCATTGTTCTTGGAGTGATCTTTGTTGGTTGACCACTCCTGGGGAGGGTAACAACGGTCTTGAATTTCCTCCATTTGTACACAGTCTGTCTGACTGTGGATTGGTGGAGTCCAAACACTTTTTAGAGATGGTTTTGTAACCTTTTCCAGCCTGATGAGCATCAACAATGTTTTTTTCTGAGGTCCTGAGGAAATCTCCTTTGTTCGTGCCATGATACATGTCCACAAACATGTGTTGTGAAGATCAGACTTTAATAGGTCCCTGTTCTTTAAATAGAACTGGGTGCCCACTCACACCTGATTGTCTTCCCTTTGATTGAAAACACCTGACTCTAATTTCACCTTCAAATTAACTGCTAATCCCAGAGGTTCACATATTTTTGCCACTCACAGATATATAATATTGGATCATTTTCCTCAATAAATAAATGACCAAGTATAATATTTTTGTCTCATTTGTTTAACTGGGTTCTCTTTATCTACTTTTAGGACTTGTGTGAAAATCTGATGCTGTTTTAGGTCATATTTATACAGAAATCTAGAAAATTCTAAAGGGTTCACAAACTTTCAAGCACCACTGTATACTATATATGCTTTTCTTATGGTAATATCAAAGCAAGGTCAAGTTTATTTGTATAGCATTTTTAGCAACAGACATTGCTGAGACTCCTCAGCAATCTGTCCCTCTGAGTTACATGTTGGTCCTGGGATTGAGATGCTGGCCTCTTCTGCCCCTCGGACCTGCTTGATCCATCCTGGTGCTCTGTGTCTGGTCGGAGTTTTATTGCATCGCTCCTGTGAAGGACGGCTCCATGAGGACAGTTGAGGGTTACACCTGGAGGATGCTCTGGACTCTTACAGTAATGCTTTTATGGCTGAGGACTACAGTTGACTTGCTAACTTTAGGACTTCAGTTGTCATGAACAGTTTTGCACTCAAGTTTCCATCAATGAAGAGTTACAACATCAACGAAACTGTCTTCATGTTAAAAGTGTTAATGTTATAGTCATGCTGTCTGTTGTTGCCCAAATGAGGATGGGTTCCCTTTTGAGTCTGGTTCCTCTCAAGGTTTCTTCCTCATGTCATCTGAGGGAGTTTTTCCTTGCCACCATCGCCACAGGCTTGCTCATTGGGGATAGATTAGGGACAAAATTAGCTCATGTTTTAAGTCGTTCAAATTCTGTAAAGCTGCTTTGTGACAATGTTTATTGTTAAAAGCACTATACAAATAAACTTGACTTGACTTGACTTGACATTGTTACAAAGAACCCTCAGCATCCCCACTTCCTGTGTCCTTGCCTTGCCTTTTGATCATTCAGATTCAAGAGCCAACAGCGCTGAAGGATAAAAATCTTTTATTCTATCCACATTCGCTAGATATGAGCATTTGCGCTCTAATTGGCTACTCTACTATGAGGATATCAGCTCATATACCATGAGTAGGGGGGAAAAAACAAAATGGTGGAACACATCAAGTCAGATATATCACTTTGTTATCAAGTATTTAAAAGAAATAGCTAAAAGAATATAACACCCCCACACACACACACACCTCCTGTTCCACACTCCAGCCCAGTCAGTGGTGCCAAACTGACAAAAACTCTAAAGAAGGAAAAAAATGGCAGACTGTTACTGAACCAACCAAGAACGAAATAAAAACTATACCCGAAAACGAAACTCCCCCTCACCCCCCAAAAAAAGCAATGAAATATGGAATAAAAGTACTTGATGGTAAGATCATATCTTTTTTTTTTTTAGTTTTCAAGAATTATTATTATTCCATTTTTCACAAATTGCTACTGGGGTTCAAGCTGAAAACCTTTACATGGTGATCCCTAGTCACGACCTCGGTCGGCTAATCTCAGAAACTCAATTTCCAGAAGGAAGCAGTTTTGATCATTACGTTGATAATGACAAGCACCAATACCCGTATCCTCCAGCTGAATGTTGAAGGACTTACAAGAACCAAAAGAGACCTTATCCACCATCTAGCGGATAAAAACAATGCCAGTGTGATTCTCCTGCAAGATACCCATGTTGACAGCGAAGACAAACTCACAATTGAAGGGTACAGCACTATAGCTTATATACTCAACAAGTACCATGGTATCTCTACCTATGTGCGTGAACGCGTCCATGTGAAATCAATCCAAAAAATCCCCAGAGGGCAGCTAAATCCAGTGGACCTGTGCCACCATCGAAAATGTATCCATAATGAACATATACAAGCCCCCACCCAATGCAGCTAACATCCAAAGCTTACCCCCTGTAAGCACTACCACCATTGCCTGTGGGGACTTTGACAGTAGAAACAACTTATGGGGCTATCCAGACACTAATGAGAATGGTGAGATAGTCGCCCAGTGGGCTGAAATATCTGACCTACATCTGCTTTATGATGCTAAAGACAACAAATTATTCTTCTCAGGCTGCCACAAGACATGGACTAATCCTGACTTGTGCTTTGTCTCTAACTCAATCATTCAATCCTGCGAATGGTATGTACTGGACAAGGTTCCCACGATCTGGACACTGTCCCTTGTCATTGGCACCAAAGTTGTAATGAAGATCAACAGTCTTGGCAAAAAAAGGTGGAATTTTCATAAGGCTAACTGGAGTAAACTTGCCAGCCTTACTGACTTGTTATCCTGCGACCTCCTGGATCCATCAGGGCCAGTCAGACACCTACAAGACCTTTACATCCCTGCTCTCCTCTGCTGCTAAGGCATCCATTCCTCGAGGCAGACGTGATGCATATATTCCTTGCTGAGATGAAGAGTGCAAGGCAGCCTTCCAAGATTACAATGCAGCAAACATAGATGAGAAGCCTACTAAGGGCAACCAGCTAATGCATATTCTTAGAAAAAAGCGACAGGCATGGTGGGAGGAAACTCTTACTTCAATTAACTTTGCCCATTCAAGCCGAAAGGCGTGGGCTACAATCAACCGCCTTTCAGGGCACAGTAGCAAATCCGAGCCATGCCTTGTTACCACCAATTCTATTGCGTCGGTCCTCGTGGATAACGGCAAATGGAAAAACAAGAGCAACAAATCCAAGCTGCACTCTCATGAAGTCAAGAGGAAGATCAAAGAGACCACCGCCTGCCAACCCACCTCAATGAATCTCTCTGGACCAGTTACCCTAGAACAGCTAATGGACACCATCCTATGCCTGAAAAAGGGCAAAGCCCCCCGCATCAATTTGGTTCATGTAGAATTCCTCTGCTACATGGGAACCCATGCTCTTGAATGGGTATGCCAGTTCCTCCCCAATTGCTTGGCCACCCTATCCATCCCTGCTGTATGGCGGCAAGCCCAAGTGGTTGCCATTCTCAAACCCAAGAAACCAGCAGACAATCCCAAGAACTACAGGCCAATCTCATTGCTCTGTATTATGTACAAGCTGATGGAGAGAATAATCCTGGCATGCATCAATGATATCGTTGAAATACACCTTCCAGGAGAGCAGGCTGGCTTCCGTAAAGGTAGATCTACCATGGACCAAAGAGCCCATCTTGTCAACGACACTGAAGCCACCTTCCAGAGAAAAGAAAAGGTTGGAGTAGTCTACATCAATCTGACAGCTGCATACAACACCGTATGGCACTGTGGACTTCACCTGAAGCTCCTTCAATACCCGTTGTGAAGCTTGTGAAGTTCATCATGCTCATACTTCAAAACCATTGGTGGTTAACTATGTGGTTAATTTGAGTGGCGAACGAAGTTGGAAATGGCACCTCCGAAATGATCTGCCGCAAGGCTCAGTCCTTGCCCCATCCTCTTTAATGTCTACATAGCAGACTATCCTGTCACAACGTCAACCAAGTACCTGTATGCAGATGACAGTGCAATCGGCTATGCAGCTGAAACCTATGAGGAGATCCAGCCCATCCTAGAAGCAGACGTCTCTACTCTCTGCAGCTACTTCAGCCTCTGGCACCTGAAATTAAGCGAGTCCAAAACAGTTTGCTCGATTTACCATCTAGCTAATCGACTTGCAAAAAAAGGAGCTGGAGATAAAGATGCAGGACATGAAGCTGAAATTCAACCCACAGCCCGTATACCTCAATGTGACCCTGGACCATAGCCTTATGTTTGGCCCTCACCTCAAGAATGTGGCTAACAAAACCTCTAAACGCGTTAACATCATCAAGAAGCTCAGTGGACTACAGTAGGGAGACAATTTCACCACTTTATGAACATCAGTCCTCACCCTTGTGTATTCCGCTGCTGAATATGCCGCAGCTGTCCGGTCTCACAGCCAGGGATGAGAGGTGGTGGTCATCAAAAAAGCAGAAAACAAGATAAAGGTATGCCAATGGGGAGGGATACCCCCCCAGGAAAATTTTGAAAAATAAGGCCTTACAAACCACTTTTCCTGCAATCTGAGCTGTAGTAGATAAAAAATATCTGTTGTCTTTTTTATATATTTACATGAAAATGTGTATCAAATCAATAGGAGTATTGTTTGAATTCAAAATAAAATTTTGAAAAATAAGGCCTTTCAAACCACTTTTACTGCAATCTGAGCTGTAGTAGATAAAAAAAATCTGTTGTCTTTTTTATATATTTACATGAAAATATGTTTCAAATCAATAGGAGTATTGTTTGAATTCAAAATAAAATCACATTGGGTGCTCCGGTTTCCCCCACAGTCCAAAGACATGCAGGTTAGGTTAACTGGTGACTCTAAATTGACTGTAGGTGTGAGTGTGAATGGTTGTCTGTGTCTATGTGTCAGCCCTGTGATGACCTGGTGACTTGTCCAGGGTGTACCCCGCCTTTCGCCTGTAGTCAACTGGGATAGGCTCCAGCTTGCCTGCGACCCTGTAGAAGGATAAAGCGGCTAGAGATAATGAGAGATGAGATGAGATAAAATCACATTCTATATTCAAGGGTATGGTTATAATTCATGATCAACAAAAATGACAAACTAAATTCACATTAAACTTAAGTTCTATTAATTATCAAAATGTTTATATATTAAATAAAATTTCTTAGGGTGACTGACCTTTTCTCCCTATGTCCTCGATTGAAAAGCACTTGATAATGAATAATTGCTCTTCAATAAAAATGCCTGCTTCCAATATTTTGCGGTTACAGCGTGGCTCTCAAATGCTTTCAGTCCTCTTGATTGGTAGTTAACTGCATCATCACACACAGTACACAGTGCTTTTCCCGTGACGTCAGGTTTCTTAACGAAATCACTGATGGTAACAGACACGGGTTCATGCTTGCCATCTACTGAAGTTATCATAACTTTACGATCCAACCAATCCCACCTAAACTTGTTTTTTATACTAGCATCGATTTCACATACCTTTGCTTCGTCTCGCTTGTCAATTGTATTCGGCATTTTGAGTAAAAAAGCCGATACGAAAGAGAAACGTATTTTTGAAGAGCAGCGACGATGAATATGTGCAAGTTGCAAGTTTCGATAAAATAGAACAGATGTGGGTACTTTTGTAAGAACCATTATGAACATGCTCTCGCCATCGATGTTTTGGCCAATTACATTGTAAATAACACGTATTCTACCACAAGACTTAGCGAGACTAAAGATGGCTTAAATGTAAACATGTAACATCGTCGTAGGAATGAATTACGCTTGAGTATCACAAACGAACATACCCCAACCCCCCTCAATAAATAAAAAAAAATTCTCAACGGATTTGGCATAATATAAAAAGGTCGATTTTTACTCAGAAAAAGCAGAAATCCACCAAAAAGTGGAAAACTCTCATCCCTGCACAGTGTCCACGCCAAGGCTGTCGATGTGGTTCTCAATGAAGTGATGCGCCTTATCTCTGGATCAATACGAGGCATTGGGTATGCGTCGAATTTAGACACCGCGTTGACTTTTCTATAGTCCACACAGAACCGGACCAACCCGTCAGCCTTGGGTACCAAGACCACCGGGCTGCTCCAGTCACTGTGGGACTCCTCGACGATGCCCATTTCGAGCATGGTCTCAAGTTCTTCCCGAACCACCTTTTTTTTGTGTTCGGGTAGCCTGTAAGGGCAGCTACGCACTACCACCCCCGGGGGCGTCTCTATGTGGTGCTCTATGAGGTTAGTGCGACTGGGCAGGGGCGAGAACACATCCGAAAACTCGGTCTGCAACTGGGCGACCTCCGTGAGTTGGGTCGGGGAGAGGTGGTCTCCACAGGGGACTGGAGAGGTACGTGATGCCAATGCCCCTTTTTGAACCTCCAGCCCCAGCTCCACCTTCTCCGGAACCACCGACACCAACGCCACGGGGACCTCCTCATTCCAGAGTTTAAGCAGATTGAGGTGGTAAATCTGTAGCGCCCCACCCCTGTCCGTTCGCCTCACCTCGTAGTCGACGTCCCCGACTCGCCGTGTGACCTCAAAGGGTCCTTGCCACTTGGCGATCAATTTGGAGCTCGATGTGGGCAACAGTATGAGTACCTTATCTCCCGGTGTGAACTCCCTAAGGCACATACCCTTGTTGTACAGGCGGGCTTGCCGTTCTTGGGCCTGCCGCAAATTCTCCTGGGTTAGGTGGGTGAGCGTGTGGAGTTTTGTGCGCAGGTCCATAACGTATTGAATTTCGTTCTTACTTTGTGAAGGTCCCTCCTCCCAATTTTCCCACAGCATGTCTAGAATGCCGCGTGGCTTACGCCCATATAATAATTTGAATGGGGAGAACCCCATGGAGGCTTGGGGGACCTCTCGCACTGAAAACAACAAGGGCTCGAGCCACTTATCCCAATTATGTGCGTCCTCACTTACGAATTTTTTAATGATGTTCTTGAGGGTGCTATTGAATCGTTCCACTAAACCGTCCGTTTGTGGGTGATACACGCTGGTGCGGATCGGCTTAATCCCCAGTAACCCATACAGTTCGCACAGTGTCCATGACATAAATGTGGTGCCTTGATCAGTCAGAATCTCTTTCGGGATTCCAACTCGGGAGATAACGTGGAAGAGCGCCTCCACAATACTGCGTGCTGAGATATTGCGCAGAGGCACTGCTTCCAGGTATCGTGTTGCATAGTCCACCAGAACTAATATAAAGCGGTACCCTCATGCTGACCGATCTAATGGCACGAAGAGATCCATCCCAATCCTTTCGAACGGGGTCTCGATTAATGGTAGAGGGCACAAAGGCGCTTTTGGAATGGCCGCTGGATTTACTAACTGGCATTCGCGGCATGCCGTACACCACCTACGAACATTGCCGTGAATCCCCGGCCAATAGAATCGGGCCATTATTCGGGCTAGTGTCTTATCCTGCCCTAAGTGTCCAGCCATGGGATTAAAGTGAGCCACCTGGAATACCAATTCCCGGCGGCTCTTTGGAATTAAAAGTTGCGTGACTCGCTCTTTAGTTTGAGTGTCCTGCGTCACTCGGTATAACCTATCCTTCATAATCGCGAAGTAGGGGAAGGATGGGGTGGCGTTCGGCTGGAGCGTTTGACCATCGATTACTCTTACTTGGTCAAACGCATGTCGCAGAGTCTCGTCTCGTGACTGCTCTAATGGGAAATCTGTGAGGGATTCCCCAATAGAGAGAGGAGGGGCCGGCGGCTCCTCACTCTGACGCCGAGATGATGTAGATGGCTCTGTGACAGCTGCTCCTGCCAAAGCGACACCGGGACCTCCCCCTGTTAAATGGCAGGACCCACTCTCTACTAAGTGTGTCATTAAACCCCGAAATCCCAGCCAATCAGTCCCCAAAATTAAAGAGTGGGTAAGGCAAGGATTAACCGCCGCCTTCACTATAAATTTTTCCCCTCAGAACAAAATGTGGACTGACACCAAAGGGTAGCTGTGAACGTCCCCGTGCACACACAACACCTTCACCCCCTGTGCTCCCCCCAATGCCTTGTGTTGCACCAGGCTTTGGTGAATTGAGGTCTGATTACAACCAGAATCCACCAACGCCTGATATGTATCCCCTTGGATACTCACCGGTATGCGATACGCTCCGGCCCGATCAAGGGCTGCTTCTGGCGCGTCGGGGATCCGAACCACCGCGCCCACCTCCATTGCCATGCACGGCTGTTGGAGGTGGCCTGGTTCCCCACAGCACCAGCAAACCGGCCCGGGCTTCCTCTCTGCACCGGTGTTCTGGGGCTCACTCACCTGAGGGGGGGGAGAGACAGACACAGAAGGGAGAAACGGGAGGGCACCGTGGGTGCGGCGGGCCGGCTGGGGTGGTGCCAGCCGCTGCCTCCACGGTGGGGGAATGGGGTGAGGACAGGACACAGGAGGAGGGGGAGAGAGAGAGAGAGAGAGAGAGAGAAGAGGAGAGAAGAGAAGAGGCTGTCTGCTGTCCTGCTGCCGGAACAGCCACCAAATGGTCCTCCGCCAGCTCGATGGCCTGATCCAGCGACGCCGGGCGGTGGCACTGGACCCACTCCGCGGTTCCTGTCGGCAAGCGTGCGATGAACTGTTCCAGCACCACCTGATCGACGATCTCCTCGGCGTCGCGGTTGTTGGCCCTCAGCCACCGCCAGCAGGCATCCCAGAGTTGCTGGCCAAACTCGAACAGCCGGCCGACTTCCTCCAAGCGCAGGGCGCGGAAGCGCTGGCGCTGCTGTTCAGGGGTGCGCCCCACACGCTGGAGGATGGCCCGGCGAAGGTCCGCATAGGCCAGCCGGCGGTCAGCGGGGAGCTGTAGCGCGGCCAGCTGTGCCTCTCCCGTTACTGGGGGAGGAGGTGCGCCGCGTGCTGATCCATTGGCCACCCTGAGGTCTCCGCAACTTGCTCAAAGAGCGTGATGAAAGCTTCGGGGTCATCCTGCAGGCCCATCTTTGTCAGGGTGAGGGAGGACGGGCCCACGGTGGAAGCGTCGGTTGTCCCCGCTGACGCGAGGAGGTGCCGGAACGCCTGTCGGTCCTCTTGCTGGGCCAACATCAGGGCCTCGAAGCGCTGCTCCTGCTCCTTACGGAGCATGACTAGCGCCTGGTGCTGGCTTTGTTGGGCTGTGGCGAGGGCGTGGACCAGGTCGGCGAACGGGGAAGACTCCATGGGGCGGTTCGGCGTTGGTGCTCCACGTCCCAGGTTTCAGCACCACTGTAGCGGTTCAGTGTTGGTGGGTGGAGCACAGAGGACGGCAGGACAGAGATCAGGTTCAACAATCGCGTTTATTGCTATACTTTTCAGTTTAACAATCTTTTCAAATAGACACACACACGACTGGCGTCTTGTTCGGGGATGAGCTCTCCTCTGCTCTCCCTCTTTGAATAGGGCATGGTCACTGGGAAGATGCACACAAACACAGATTAACTGACGTCAGGTGTAGTGATTCTGCCACTTACCTTCCCTGACTCCACCCTCCTGTCACAGACCAACGCTTGACCACGCCCCCGCTGCCACATATGGATAGAGGAAAAGAGTTATTCCACTCAATCTTGTCGTACATGGCTTATAGCCAACTCAGTGCTGTGCACCTTGTCGGCTATCAGCTCACGTACGACTCGATTTCATGGAATAACTGTTATATACTTTGAAAACAAATTACACTTCTGAGCTGGTTGATGCATCTGCTCCCTACTTCAACAAATCAGTATTATTTAACAAATAATACACACATTTTACAATACAGTATCTTGCAAGATCACTACTGAAATAAAGAAATGTGAACTCCATGTCATATATTTGGTGTTCTGCTTCCCCAGAGTTTGAAATACCATATGCCTTTGTTATTGTTTTGGTTCAAGCATCCATTTCCTCTGAGTTAGTGATTGTTTTTAGGAACTATGCTAATAGCAAAAATTTTTTCACCCATTAAAGCAGAGTTTCATATGCTTATATATATATATATATATATATATATATATATATATATATATATATATATATATATATATATATAAAAGTTCTCCTAAGTTCATGTCACCTATGTCTTGTCTTGAGTGTGGCAGCGGGGGCGTGGTCAAGCACCGGTCTGTGACAGGAGGGCGGAGTCAGGGAAGGTAAGTGGCAGAATTACTACACCTGAGAGCAATTAACCTGTGTTTGTGTGTCTTCCCAGTGACCGCGCCCTATATCAGGAGGGAGAGCGAGAGCGGAAGGAGCTCAGCCCTAAACCAGACGCCGGTTGTGTGTGTGTGTCTGTGGTAGTAACTGCATATTGTTAGACTGAAAAGTGTGGCAATAAAGCCGAGTTGTGAACCTGATCTCTGTCCTGCCGTCCTCTGTGCTCCACCCACACATAGGGAACATACTACATTGAGTTAATCATGTGGTGTATATCTTTCCAGGTCTTTTTCACTTTAATCACATGTTCTTGTATCCTTACCTGCTTAATATGCCTTTGTTTCTTTGTTCCTAGTTTTCATACTCAAATAATCAGGATAATTATATGAATATGCAAAAAGTTCTAGCAACTTTTGGAACATTTAATAACTATTTTCCTTTGAGTTAGCAATAGTGGGGTTTGGAACTTGTAATGCAAAAGGAACACTACTTTACAATGACATGTTCTTACTACTTGACTACTTTATGGACATTTTGTTTCTAGTGTAAATTATCTTTGAACCTACCCATAAATCCTTTGTGCATTTGTATCCTAGTGTCTTGTGCTTCACTGTAGCCTGCCTTATTAGCAATAAACAAAATTAAACATCTTTTGTAGCTGGTGTTTGGTGTTTGACACTGCCTAGTTACCATGTATTACAACTATTTTCTCTTTAAAACTGTTTCAGATTAGACCACAGCCTTTGAATAGGATTCTGATTAAGGCATAAAACAGAAAGTATTCTATTTAAATTGATTTGTTATGGGTTTTTTTTTTTGCATCAAGATCATGTTATATGACAAATTCTCTTTTCAGATCACACCAGTATGCTATGACAAACTGCTGTACATTCTACAGGAATCAGGAAACCCTAAGTCTCACACAATGTTGCTGCCTCCACCTTACTTCACAAAATGACCCTTTTGGTTTTGAGATGTAATGTTGTGTTTTCCTGAAAAATAGTACTGGGTATGTTTCCCAGTATTATTAACTAATTTTATTTTGAGATCTGCATTTTTTTCTTTCTTCTACAACCTTTCTCCCTTCCATAGACACCAGTCATTTGTTCCATGTTTATTCTTATGATGCACTTATAAGCTCGGAAGTGAAAGAGTCTGCAGATTTTTAGCTGATACTCTGGGGTTCCCTTGTCACATCATTGCTCCACATCATGGCCATATGTTAGTCTATATAGAAGATCTATTTGGTGCCCACTTCAGGGAAAATAATAAAGCTTCAAGACTGTAGACTGATGGAAGACAAAGACATTTGTTTTGTGATCCTTTACCATCTTATAAACCTAAAAATAGAGGTTCCCTGATGTCTCTTTTTATTGGTTCAGATTGGAGGTGAATAGAATTCTCTTATTTGAATGTCTCATCTTCAGGTTCGCAATGACTTTGATTAAACAACTTGATTAATAGAAATCTAGGACTGTAACATGATCTGCTTGTTGTCTTTTTAAGATTACATGAAGATGAAGGAAATCTTGCAACTGAAAGTTGCTCACACTCATTTATTTGTCTTAATTGCTTATCTAAAAATTATTGCACAGAGAATTATTTATAAAGAATGTGGTTCACCATTTTCAGAGACAGTGATCATACTAACTTTAACTAAAGTGCTTCTTCACCAACACTGGATTATCTTGGTTCTTTGGTAATAATATTGGTAGGACGTTCTTCTCAAAGTAGCCAGCATTGGTGATATTGCCTGCTGGTGAGTAGTGGCCCACCACAATGGTTGTAGTCCCATCTGTGGCCACCCCGACACCCAGTTGCTTAGAGTCCTTCCATACCACCTGCGTGAAGTGGCCTTATCAGCCAACAAAAGTATGTGTCAATATATAATTTACATGAAACCATAAAGCTGTTTGTTCTTTTGTCAATGTTTTTATTAAAAGATACAGTATGTTAAAAAAGGGGTACAACCACTATGACTATAAATTCAGTATACATTTAGCTACCAATGTGATCTCCATCTCAGCTGCTTTTTCTGATAATGACTGCAAGACAGTGCTTTTATGTTGGTTTACCTGTTCCAGAGCTGAATCCTGGTCTTGTGAAGTTATAGTTCTTAATTTCATTGTACCAGCTGTCTACTGCTATACGCCCTGTTGAAAAACATAACTTCATGACATCTAAAAGGCCATGAAAGACTAGCAACCAACCAGTAATCAGTCAACCTGTTACCTACCTGTAACTTTTTTGGGTGGTGAGCTATATTTATAGTACAGGTTCTCTCCAAGGTTGGTACTGCTATGTTTTAGGGTTCTGACTGACAACAGATGATTAGCCCATACCTGAGCAGAACTATTTAGATTGGAATCCAGTGTAAGAGGCAGTGCTTGATGCTTTAAACGGTATTCATTGTGAGCCTGCAGGAACTCTGTTGCAAAGCTGGCATCTGTTTAAAAGAAAAGCAAAAGTTTGAATCATATATATTTATTAGCCTAAAACAAAAAGGATAATACAGCTGAGATCTTGCAGGAATGTGTCCTGTCCAGTCAGAAGGGGAATTGCCTTTCATGCTGCTCATGGCAGAAATAGAAATACAAAAATCTGACTAATTTTTTTGCAGGTGGATGTTTACAGTTGACAATATGTGTCTTGTGTTCGGAGCCATGAGTCAATTATGTTATACAGTATTCAGCTTCCTACACATTTCAAATATCCATATCTCCACACAAATAGTCATGAATGTAGACAACATTATCATTGCAAATTCCTGAAAAAAAAACCCTTTCACCAGGATGACAATCAAGATAGCATATTCTTAACCCTCATGTTGTTCTGTTGACCATATGAGAGTTTGGCAGAGAATTGACAGATCTGTCACTACAACTCAATAATTAAAATTACACTGTAAAACTTTGATATAAATTTACAGTGAAATCTCAACAGTCCCTCCTTGAAGTGGGGTGCTAGACAGTGCACCACGAGGGGACTCCATTGTTTTACTGGGGGACTTCAACACTCATGTGGGCAATGACAGTGAGACCTGGAGGGATGTGATTGGAAGGAACGGCCTGCCGGATCTGAACCCGAGCGTTGTTCAGTTGTTGGACTTCTGTGCCATGCATGGTTTGGCCATAACGAACACCATGTTTGAGCACAAGGGTGTCCATAAGTGCACGTGGCATGAGGACACCCTAGGCTGTATATCGATGATTGACTTTGTAGTCATTTCATCTGATCTACGACCGTATGTCTTGGACACTTGGGTGAAGAGAGGAGCAGAGCTGTCAACTGATCACTACCTGGTGGTGAGCTGGATCAGATGGTGGGGGAGGAGGCCAGACAGACCTGGTAGGCCCAAACGTGTAGTGAGGGTATGCTGGGAACGTCTGGTGGAGGCTCCCATCCATCGGCTCTTCAACTGCCACATCAGCAAAGCTTCAACTGCATACCGGGGGAGGATGGGGACATTGAGTCTGAGTGGACCATGTTCTGCACCTCCATTGCTGAGGTGGCCGTGCAGAGCTGTGGCTGCAAGGTTGTTGGTGCCTGTCGTGGCAGTAATCCCTGAACCTGGTGGTGGACATTTGCGGTAAGGGGAGCTGTCAGGCTGAAGAAGGAGTCCTATTGGGCTTGGTTAGCCTGTGGGTCTCCAGAGGCAACTGACAGATACTGATGGGCCAAGCAGAATGCGGCTCTGGCAGTCACTGAAGCAAAAACTTGGGTATGGGAGGAGTTCGGTGAGGCCATGGAAAGTGACTTTCTGTCAGCCTTGAAGAGATTCTGGCAAACCATCCGGCGGCTCAGGAGGGGGAAGCAGTGCTCCGTCCCTACTGTTCACAGCAATGATGGAGTGCTGTTGACCTCAACTGGGACATCATCCGACGGTGGAAGGAGAACTCTGAGGATCTCCTCAATCCCACCTTCATGTTGTCCAAGGAGGATGCAGAGTCTGAGGGTGCTTGGGAGGACTCGCCCATCACAGGGGCTGAGGTTGCTGGGTGGTTAAAAAGCTTTTTGGTGGCCAGGCTCTGGGGGTGGATGAGATTTGTCCTGAGTTCCTGAAGGCACTGGATGTTGTTGGGCTGTCTTGGCTGATACGCCTCTTCAACATTGTGTGGAGGTCGGGGACAGTGCCTCTGGATTGGCAGAATGGGGTGGTGGTCCCCCTTGGGGGACCAGAGAGTGTGTTCCAACTATAGGGGGATCACACTTCTCAGCCTCCCTGGGAAAGCTTATGCTGGAGTGCTAGAGAGCTGGGAGGAGACCCCGGGGCAGAACCAGGACACGCTGGAGAGATCTCTCGGCTGGCCTGGGAATGCCTTGGTATTCCCCTGGAAGAGCTGGTGGAGGTGGCCGGGGAGAGGGAAGTCTGGGCTGCTCTGCAGGCTGCTACCCCCACCACCAGGATCTGGATAAGCAGTAGAAGATGGATGGATGGATGGATGGATGGATGGATGGATGGATGGATGGATGGATGGATGGATGGATGGATCTCAACAGTATTCTGCTGTCTTAATCATACTGTAAAGTGCAATAAAATCTGGGAGAAAAAAGGTGATTACCACCAATATTTGTGCCAATAATTGCAGTAATTTACTGTAAACAGCTAAGCATCTTGGGAAGGTGAAAGAAAAGTGTGGGCTCAAAATTTTAAACGTTAACTGATGTAACAAGATCTTTTCATTTTCTTGTAAAAGATGGTTTTGCAGCTTGTGTTTTATTTTTGTTGATTTCAATTTTGAAGCACATCTGCCAGCCAGTTTCTGTCACCACAAAGGCACTATAACCTCCTCAGCCTTTTGTCACAGGTGTCCAGAGCTGCATGGACACCTCAACCTCCACTGAATAAGTTGCCTTTTTAATTTTTTTTTGCCATTATCCTTGTCATTGAAGTAAAAAATAATTGAGACTTTCTCCAATTTAATTTTCTGTCAGTTAGAACACTGTTATAACACAGTTGTTGAAAAGTTTCATATTTGCAGTGTTCGAGCTAGCTAAAATTAGCACATTTGCCTCAGTTTACATACAGTGTACAACATTAAAACAACTCTTGCTTTTGCTGGAAGATAGTTTATCATACTGACTAATGTGCTGAGGTAGTAAGTTGAGTGCTTTGTGTTTTCCAGATTAGCAAAAAGAATTAGCTAGAGAATTAAAATTACCTCAATAAGTAAATGCTAGTTAATGTTAACTAGTTAGCTAAAATAAATGCACGTCAGCATGTTTTCTTGGTTTACATTAACATTAAAACAACACTTTATTTTGCTAGAAGATAACTATAATGTGAGGTAGTAAATCTAAGTGTTTTGTTTTCCACAATTGGCGATAAGAGCCAGACAAGACTTTTTTTATATGACCTTTTTAGACCCATGCTCCAATTCACTATTTTTGTTCTTTGTGCCACTATTGCAAACAGTTAGCTTATGTTAATTTTATAATAAAGTACATTATGGTTATCACCATGTCAGGTTTGCTGGCCACATAATTTCTTCCCCACAAAAAAGAAAAAAGTAAGTGATTACAATTCATTTAGCTTTTTTATGTTTGACAAATGATCTCATCTCATCTCATTATCTCTAGCCACTTTATCCTGTTCTACAGGGTCGCAGGCAAGCTGGAGCCTATCCCAGCTGACTACGGGCGAAAGGCGGGGTACACCCTGGACAAGTCGCCAGGTCATCACAGGGCTGACACATAGACACAGACAACCATTCACACTCACATTCACACCTACAGTCAATTTAGAGTCACCAGTTAACCTAACCTGCATGTCTTTGGACTGTGGGGGAAACCGGAGCACCCGGAGGAAACCCACGCGGACACGGGGAGAACATGCAAACTCCACTCAGAAAGGCCCTCGTCGGCCATGGGGCTCAAACCCAGACCTTCTTGCTGTGAGGCGACAGTGCTAACCACTACACCACCGTGCCGCCCGTAGTCATAACTGTGAAACAAAATTTGCATTTGTGAAGCATATGAAAATTCATAATTTTTCAAACATTCTAGTTCATTCTTTGTCAATCTGCATGCATCTGCAAGGTCAAATAACTCATGTTGTTACTGTGCTTTTTTTAAGATGTCTGCCACACCAGCCATTATACAGTTGACTGTCCCACTGGCTGACACCCCATGTTTCATTGTGGCTGGTAAGTATGAGATTTTCAATGTATATACAAAATGCACAGCTGCACTCTCTGTGGGTGTTTAAGACAGACAAATTGCACTAGAAATTAGACAAATGGCAATTCTGGACAATTTAGACTACTTCGTTTATAGGCAAAAAAAATCCAAAGGAATATTTAAGTGCATTTGTTATAAAGAGTTGAAAAGCAGATGGTATCTAAGTTATTTACAGCTGACAACAACAATAAAAATGACAAAAAAGGCAATACTGATTGAATGTTTATTGTTTTATTTATGTTTTTACTGTTATATATCCTAAAGTACAACTTTTGCAATGTCTTATTAAAGCAGTACTACTGGTCAAACATGTTCTTTTTCATGTTATCAACTAAATTTTAAAGTAATTGACTTGCCACACTTTGCCATATGAATACAATCTATCAGAAGAGATTGATTCAATTATTTTTGCCATTTCTAGTAACGCTGATGTTTATAATCTAATATTTCTTTCAGGTCCAATGACAGGAACCTCCTTTGTTCTGGGGCTTGCTGTAGTCTTCTCCTACTACTACAATTTCAATCTTCAGTATCAACATGATGCAGCATGCACACTGGAATTCATTCAGAGGTATATGCTTTTTCCATACATACTGTACCACACAGCTTGACATGATTGACTTTTCTTCATACATTGATGTTGTCCAATAACCTACTGATAATCACTGGTGCCTCGGACACAAGAACAGCAACTATACATTACTGCTGCCTTGACCAATATATGGCTGATACTATTTCCTTTCCATCACATTCTTCTTTTTAACTTGATCAGTGGTGTGAATTGATACATAGTGAAATATGACAATAACATGGCTCAGTATTCTGGACCACCACTTTGTACTGAACAGATTCTTGCTTGATACGCTGCATTCATTAATGAATGTCACCTGAAAGAAGAATATTTTTCATCCTGCAATGTTTTTCAAGACCTGCATTGGCATCAATCCTGAGAGGGGCACAAAAGCATGCCATGAGAAAGTGCAGAGCAAGAAGAGCGGGAAGATGGTCAAAAAGAAGGCAATGTCAGTGAATCCGTATGTCTGGAAACTTATCAAGAAGCTCAGTGACTTCAAGTGGGACTTTATCTGCTCTTCCATACACACACACACACACACACACACACACACACACACACACACACACACTCTATCTCACCCAGCCATGTGTTCACTTATTTACTCCCTCACTCACTCATTCAGTGACTAAACCCAGTGTCTTTTCTTCTTCAAACTGTTGGAGCTCAAGTTTTACACTGTTCAGTAAAATAGAAACAGTAAAATCATTTTGTATTCAGTTCCCTGCTGTAATACTCATGCAAACTAGACTGCTGCTGTTCTGCAGCAGGTTAATTAAAAACAGCTAGTTTGTTCTTTTCTAAATACAAATAAATAAATAAAAAATTGTTACTGCAAGTTACCAAATATTGTATGCACTGTCATTTAAATAAAAAATTGTAAATCTTTCAAACGAATGAAGCAAAGAAACAGTAACAGGCATAGAGTTGAGGTTTATTCAGGTCACTTGTTACACTGTTTTTTTCCAGAAAATATTTGAGAAGGAACTACATAATGAAGATTGTCCCATTATTATTATTATTATTATTATTATTATTATTATTATTATTATTATTATTATTATTATTAACAGTTTTTTTGTTCAGCAAATTACTGTGTATTTACAGTATGTAAGCTGTGTTTGAATCATTCAAACACAGCTTACATACTGTAAATACACAGTAATTTGCTGACAAAACTGTGACCAGCATTGTGCTGTAAATTTACAAGAATACCGTAAAGAACTGTACAGTTATTTCTAATAAAATACTGTAATTCTAAAATACAGTAAGGAACTGTAAAAAACAAAAAAACAAACAAAAAAGTACTTTGCTGGTGAAGCTGCTGCCAGTTAAGTACTGTAAATTCACAGTGAAAAGTTTTACAGTGTAGGTAATTTAATGTGAACTGATGTGTGTAATGCATATAAGCTAGTGTTTAGATACAATAACTAGCCAGTTTACCTAAGCTCAGCAGATAGTAAATAACTAAAGTAATGTCATACATGCAGTACACTAAAAGTTATGAATTTTGAGGACATTGAATGGAGAACCAAGTACTGAAAAAGTACTTGGTTCTCCATTCAATGTCCTCAATCACTGCCCAAAAAATTTAGTTGCACATCAGAATGCAAGTTTGATGTTTATGTTTCCTCACAGAAACATTCAAGATGTGAAATATGTCATGACAGGGGCATGATATTCCACTAGAGGTTTGTCTTTTTGGTAGAAAAAAAATGCAGGGGAAAAAGAAACGAAATGTTTCAAATAATGAAATCAAAATTTTGAGTAAAGAAAATGAAAAAGACAGGCAAGCCAAAACAATGCACTCACCTGCCATATTAGATGTGTTGTAAAGGCTGTAAGGCAAAAGAGAATTATGTTATGAACTGTTATTGGTACATTATTTCTCTGTTTGATTTATGTAATGTTTATAAGCTCATCATGTATTTAAGATCATACCTGTTGTTAATGAATAGTCCAGTCTTGCTTGTTCTCTCTTCTCTTCCTCTGGTTTCCCTTTCACTATTTATCTCAGAACAAGTGCACCTCCCTCACAGGTTAAGAGTCTACTGTGAATTAAATAAGCTGACTTTCTTTAATTTTCACTCAGTTATCATAACACATGTACTCTCACAGAGGAATGAGGTCTGGGGAAAATGGGTAGGGCATTCTTCCAAAATCCCAGACAGGTACACACCCTTATTTTCAGACACAGGTGCAAATTAGTATTTAATAACAGCCACAAAAGGGGGGGGGGGACTACAATCTATTTACTTATTCTCACCCAGTCCACTGATTTTCTTAACAAACCACAAAGAATTCCAACATAATTACATTTATTAAAGACCGGATTTTGCACAGCTGCTAATTTTAATGTGTTTGTTTTATGGAAAATACGAAGCATCTGTGTTCAAGAGGATTTTTAAATTACAAATTTAATGTAAGTCCACTTCTTTTATGATGCTTGTATATACGGTACATATAGGTCCAAACATGAGACAAGACTTTGACTAAAAATTGGAGACCCTTTGTGAAAATTTACTTTAACATTGGAGTGAAATGTAGAATATTTTAAATACTTACATGAATTTCAAAATTTCTTAATATTTAACATGTCTCCCTTTTGCTTTAATGACAGCATGCACTTAAGCTGGCCTGTACTCCACAAGTTTGTGTAAAACCTGGCAATTCATCAAATCCATCGGCTGAAGTGCTTGGTCAATGTCATATATTTTCTAAAATTTAAATCATGATCTAGATACAATGCAGAATATTGAATACTGAGCAATTCCTTTCTTTGTTTCAAAGTTTTGAAAATTCTAAAAAAAAAACCCTTTTAATTTCAGTTTTGAATAAGGTGAGGAATACAAAGAAAAATGCATGGTGCCTACAGTGAAACATGGTGGTGGCAGTGTCCTTATGTGGGGCTGCATGAGTGCTGCTGGTGTCGGGGAGCTGCATTTCATTGATGGCATCATGAATTCACAGATGTATTGCTCTATACTGAAAGAGAAGATGCTACCATCACTCCGTGCCCTTGGTCATCGTGCACTTTTCCAACATGACAGTGATCCTAAACACACATCTAAGGCCACTGTTGGATTTCTGAAGAAGAACAGGGTGAAAGTGATTCAGTGGCCAAGTATCTCTCCTGATCTGAACCCAATCGAACATCTATGGGGAATTCTGAAGAGACAAGTTGAGCATCACTCTCCATCCAGCATCCAGTCACTAAAAGAGGTCATTGTTGAAGAATGGAAAAAGATTGATGTTGCAAAATGTCGCCAACTTGTTCATTCCATGCCTAGAAGACTTGGTGCTGTCATTAAAAATCATGGAGGCCATACAAAGTACTAGATGTAGTAGTTTTTGTTGTGGGGTGTACTCATTTTTGCACCACCCTAATTTGAGTAAAACTGAAAAATGTGTAATCTAAGTTTATATTATTAACCTTACTTTCATGTTATAAGTTAAACAGATGTTATGTAAAACTTTGTCTTTTCAACATTTTGGAAATTGTTTGTGTTCATTGAGATATTGTTTAAAATGTTACTTTTCAAAGGGGGTGTACTCATTTACGCTGAGCACTGTACATGAATAAAAGTATTTCGATCCGTTTGTGCACATTTGTACACACACACACACACACACACACACACACACACACACACACACACACAAAATTGCGTTCAAACAGTTTTTAAAAAATTAACTGTTTACTGTTTTAATGATGTGACAGCACCCCATTAGCCCTCAGATGACTCCAAACATGTGCTGGGTGGTGTCAAAACATTTAACAGTGAAAACATTTAACAGTTAATTTATTTCAATTTGTTTGAGCACATTTTTTTTTATTTTGTGCACAAACAATGCACAAATGAATCAAAATACTTTTATTCACTTTCTCATCATATGTGCTGCCAAATTCAGACAACTAATTTGAAGCACACAATTGTCTAGAATGTCTTTCTATGCTGTAATATTAAGATGTCCCTTCACTGAAACTAAGGGACCCAAACCTGTTCCAAAAAGACAATGCTCCTGCATATCCACAAAGCAAGCTCCATAAAGACAGAAAAGGACCACATCATTAGTGGAAGCAATAAAATAATTTTTAAATCAGTATTTTGCATTAAATTATTGATTTCTTTAATAAGCAACTGTGTAATAAGTGGGATAATGTACAGCGAGCCAGTCATTATCACAAAATAAATCCCTTCAGGGTGACCCAAGACCCCTCCACTTTATGTCAGGGTCCTGTATCACGCTGTGATTTATTTCACCATAATGACCAGCTTGCTGTACATTATCCCTTATATAATGGGATTTTCAGGTGTAATTGGTTAGGTATACACATACTTTTGGCAATATAGTGTATGTTATCAGTAAGAATAAGTAATAAAGTGAAATGTAAATAAATAAATAAATGGTAACAGATGTAGGATAATAGTAGCACAGCTAAATTGTGTCATAGTGCAGGCAGTAGTAGTACTGAACAAAATGTTACTGGAAAGAACAAAGAATAGAATTAAAGCTCTGGTTAGCTGGTTAGCCCGTCATGAATAAATTCAGTTTTGGCAGTTATAGATGAGACTCAAAGTAGGCTGTGTAATACATGTTCTGTGCCAGAAATTGTGAAGCATATTCTGTGTAAGTTAAATGTAGTAAGTTGTTTGATTGTGTTAAGGGGAGACTGGATAAATCTGGACATGTTTTATGAAACATTGCGTGATCCCATATATTTAGTAACTAGATGAGCCTCCCTGGAAATAACATTTGAAAATGTTTTTATCGGATACAGGACTGACTGCTTGAGTGGACTAGGGCGGGGCTGACACAAGTGCTTCCAAGCAGATGTTAAAGGAGCTTAATACTCAGCTACTTCTGATGCTCTGCCTCTGATGAAATCTAAGACAAGATGGAGCAGTGTAACTCATTGGGTAATGCATGTAAACCTAATTAAGTTTTATTAATATGTTGCAGATCCCAGTTGTTGGATTCACAGATATACCAAGTATAAGTATATGAGTCTGTCTTAGAAACTGGGTACTGTGGGGGTACCCCACTAAATATACTCACAGTCAATAAACTATACGGTTTTGAATGGTGATGTTGGTTTTAATTTGAAATAAAATGATGAAAGAAATAATACTGTACAGATAAAACTAAATCTTTGATGTGAATACTCTATTCAGAATTTGGCAAAAATTCTGAAAATTTGTGGAAAAATGGTGGTTTGATCTGGGACATGATAAATGGTTGACTACATCGCATTCCCTTAAAAAGGTTGTAGCCCACTGAAAAGTCTACAGTTATCACTAATTGTATTTTAAGTTGTAACTTTATACACCTAGGCATTGGTGCGCTCATAGAATAACCATAACCGTAATAAAACATCATGCAAAATATTTGATCACCATTGTAACTCCATTTTCCGCAGACCCAAAACCAATACGATCATGTGTTTTGATCTAAACAGAAAGCCTCAGGGTCAAGGTCACTACCTCACCAAAAGTAGGAACTTAAAATCACTACACCATATAAACATTTACTTATAACTCTGCGATTTTGTTTTTTAAAACGAAAGCTGAAAGTTAGGTATAGAATGTTTCTTACAGAATATGTTACGATGGTAGCTGGTCTTGTATGAATTTCTGAGCTATAAAATGAGTTGTGGTCTATTTTTTACTGTAGCGTGTTATTTGTGTGCGGGGAAGGACACACATTAACAATTTGCATGTGCAGAATGGAATTTTCCACTCCAACAGTTAGAAGTTGATCGTGCTTCCATTTGCGGTCTTTCTGTTACGCGGGTGATCTGTTCAGACGTTATCACTGAAAAGGTGAGTTTTGACAGCTTTATTTTGTTTTAGTCTTGCAGTATAAGGCAATAGAATGTTTCTTTTTCATCTTACTTTCATATTTCGTAGTGTTTGCGTATTTTTGGCCAATATTTTGCAACCATGGTCAATTTAGATCGAACTTTTGATAATTTACGGCCAGTCATTTTGCCCTGCCCCTGCTTCACGCTCCGTCCGGTGCACAGGCGATTGCTCTAAGGCAACGAGGGAGGCTCAGCCTCCTCTAAAAATGACGAACATCGTGTAGCATGAATTGCGCTAGGCTTATGTTATAGCCGACCTTATAACATTGCTATTTCAGATCCAGAATCATAGAAATATATGTGCTCAACCCAACTACAGTGCGAAATCATTCCATTATAACTTTCCCCAGTTCGCCTAATGTGTGCATGAGTTTTTCCCCCTTGTGACAGCGCGATGCAGCCCAGCCTCAGTGGACTTCAATGGCATTTGGGAGCTATGTGCTTTTCAATCTCAAAATGCAAGATGATTATTGGACAAATACTGCGAAAACGCCCGCCCACCGGACTCCCAGCCTCAGTGGACTTCAATGGCATTTGAGAGCTATGCGCTTTTCAATCTCAAAATGCAAGACGGTTATTGGACAAATACTGTGAAAATGCCCGCCCACGGACTCCCAGCCTCAGTGGACTTCAATGGCATTTGGGAGCTATGCGCTTTTCAATCTCAAAATGCAAGACGGTTATTGGACAAATACTGCGAAAATGCCCGCCTACGGACTCCGAGCCTCACAGTGGGAGGGACATGGCAGTTTCCGCGAGGAGACTGGTGATTGGTGAAAGCGGCCGGATATTTTCTTTGATTGACAGCTCGTTTCAAATATCGACAGGCAGCGGTGAATCTCAGTTCAGTCCCATGCGGATTCGCAAGTGGTGTGGTGTATTGTAAGAGATCAGCTTACATTTCGATTTCATTCATTACATACGGTTTCTACCAGCTTTTTTAGTTTGTATATATTTTCATTGTAAATAAAGTGTAAATACAGTGTTGTCAAGTTTGCTATCTTAGTTCCAGAAATTTCGTTTATTTGAGTGACTGGACTTGAACTTGAGGGGGGCTAGTCAGCTAGCAAGAAAGCTGCGCACGGATGCCAAGCATTGTTGATTTAATTTTGGCAAAGCCATTTGCCAGTCTTCCTTTCGAGGAAAAAATTAAAATTAATGAGCAGGGGGCAGCACGGTGGTGTAGTGGTTAGCGCTGTCACCTCACAGCAAGAAGGTCCTGGGTTCGAGCCCCGGGGCCGGCGAGGGCCTTTCTGTGTGGAGTTTGCATGTTCTCCCCATGTCCGTGTGGGTTTCCTCCGGGTGCTCCGGTTTCCCCCACAGTCCAAAGACATGCAGGTTAGGTTAACTGGTGACTCTAAATTGACCGTAGGTGTGAATGTGAGTGTGAATGGTTGTCTGTGTCTATGTGTTGGCCCTGTGATGACCTGGCGACTTGTCCAGGGTGTACCCCGCCTTTCGCCCGTAGTCAGCTGGGATAGGCTCCAGCTTGCCTGCGACCCTGTAGAAGGATAAAGCGGCTAGAGATAATGAGATGAGATGAGATATATTTTCATTGTAAATAAAGTGTAAATAGTGTTGTCAAGTTTGCTATCTTAGTTCCAGAAATTTCGTTTATTTGAGTGACTGGACTTGAACTTGAGGGGGGCTAGTCAGCTAGCAAGAAAACTGCGCACGGATGCCAAGCATTGTTGATTTAATTTTGGCAAAGCCATTTGCCAGTCTTCCTTTCGAGGAAAAAATTAAAATTAATGAGCAGGGGGCAGCACGGTGGTGTAGTGGTTAGCGCTGTCACCTCACAGCAAGAAGGTCCTGGGTTCGAGCCCCGGGGCCGGCGAGGGCCTTTCTGTGTGGAGTTTGCATGTTCTCCCCGTGTCCGTGTGGGTTTCCTCCGGGTGCTCCGGTTTCCCCCACAGTCCAAAGACATGCAGGTTAGGTTAACTGGTGACTCTAAATTGACCGTAGGTGTGAATGTGAGTGTGAATGGTTGTCTGTATCTATGTGTCAGCCCTGTGATGACCTGGCGACTTGTCCAGGGTGTACCCCGCCTTTCGCCCATAGTCAGCTGGGATAGGCTCCAGCTTGCCTGCGACCCTGTAGAAGGATAAAGCGGCTAGAGATAATGAGATGAGATGAGATAATGAGCAGGGTAGACCAACGCCTCAAATTGACTTGGTGAAAAAGGTAGGGAATAATACTCGTTCCTTTCAGCTCTCCTGGTACGAGAAAGTGAATTGGCTAACAGCAAGTGACCCACATCAACAACAGTAAATAGGCTACTTTAGTAATATGTCATGGATGGACCAAAAATATAGAATCTATTTAAAATGTTTATGCTGAGTATATTATATTGGAATATATATTTCTCTGGATATGAATTAAACACAGCTACAATTTGGAAAACATTTTTAAACAAAAACACAGCTGAGAACATTTCACACTACAGACTTGGATTAAAAGTGAAGGGTTATCAAAATTGTCAATAAAACATTTCTCAGTCAAAATAAGTAAAATATAGGGAAAGTGTCATTGAATGAAATGTGTGGCACCCAGCTCTATGTTTGGCTCCCCAAGGTCAGTGCTTGTGCCTATTCCAGAACACTCTGCTGTTACTGCTGAGGTTCCTGACAAAGAGCTGCTTTCAATAATGATCAATTTTTAAACAACATGCCACAATTTTAAAATATAAAATGTTATAATATACCCCCCAACACCACCATCATGTATATTGGACATAGGCTAATGGGCCAAAAGAACCTGTTATTTCACAGTTTGTGACCCTGCCAACAATCAGCCAGATCAGAGGTAAGAGTATGGGCAAAATTGATGTTTTTTCTTTTTTCTTTTAAAATCTGGAAATATTGTAACCGACCAGCCTCCCCTGTTTGAAAGACTACCAGCCGCCACTGGTCCGGTGCGGTAGTGATGTCCCATTGCTCGTGCGCCGCAGCAGAGACCCGCGTGACCTTCAGCCGGTACAGTCGCTGTTCTTTTACCACCGCCGTTATTCTCATCTTTCCGGTGTGTTCTTGATTTTCCCATTGTGTCCTATTGTTCTATTTCACCATATCAAATACCCAAAATGTATCATTGTGGCAGCGGGGGCATGGCCGAGCGTCAGTCTGTGAATGGAGGGCGGAGTCAGGGAAGGTAAGTGGCAGAATCACTGCACCTGACGGGAATTAATGTGTGTTTGTGTGTCTTCCCCAGTGACCGCGCCCTATAAGAGGAGAGGGAGAGCAGCGGAAGGGAGCTCTCTCCCCAACCAGAATGCTTGTGTATGTGCGCGTGTGACTGGGAGAGTGTAGAGTAAAGAGCTAATAAGAGTAATAAGGTTACAGTGTTTTCTGTATTTAACACCTCTCTGTTTTTAGCACCAATATTTTATGACAGTCATTCAGAATTAGTCTATATCAGGGCTTTTCAAAGTGTGGGGCATGCCTCCCCTGGGGGGCGCCAGAGTTCTTAAGGGGGGCGCAACGTGAGGAAAAATAAACCAGAATAAGTTACTATTGCGGACATTTAGCGAACTTCAGCTAGCCTTTACCAGAGACAAAATGGATCGATTTTTAGTACCTAAAGCTACAGTGAGTGAGGAGACAAAGTCTGGGCCAAGCAAAAAAATGGAGCCTCCAGGATGTTGCGATTTGCAACTTCAACGCAAATTCAACCAATCCCCGCGAATTCAGGGCGGTGTTGCAATTATATCCAATCACTGCAACCTTCCCGCAAATTTGACCAATCATTGGCGTCGTCTTGAGGTGACGTCGACAAACTACCTTCCGCCTTCCTTCCGTGTATACGTTCAAGAGAAGCAGCATGCACGCAGTGTTGCCAGATTGGGTGGTTTCAAGTGGATTTTCGTGGGTTTTGAACATATTTTGGACTGGAAAACGTCAGCAGTATCTGGCAACACTGCATGTGCGAGTCAGTGTTTATGTAGGCTTAAATTCTGTTACTGAAAGTGTGTTATGTTTACAGTGAAGGACTGTGTGCACTTTACATTATTTTTTTTAGTTAATACAAGAAATTAATGGATGCCAACATTTTTGCCAAAATGGTCTTTTATTTTCCATTGTTTAGGCAGCTTCAGCATCATACTGTGAGATTCTGTTCAAATTGTTTTTTTCTTCTATGAAGCCTGAGCCATTTATTTTATTAGTTTATAATTATTGTTTAATTTAGTCTTCAGGAGAGACTGCCTGCATACAGTACTAGTATTAATAGTTTTTTTTCTTACATGAAAGCTGAGGCATTTATATTATATTTTAAGGTAACTTCATGTTGTGCTGTGAGGTTCTATGCACTTTAACTTTTGAACCAACAGGTGCATTTGGATAAGTAAAGCCTATTTTTCTGCATTTTTGTAGTCCTGGTAATCTTTTATATTGGTAAAGTTGTTTATAGGACCATTTCTCAGTGTCTTTGTTTTTTTAATCAATAGTTTTTCAGTAATGACTTAATATTTAACATATCACTCAATTTTAATCACAAAAAGAGAAAATCGCAACAATTTCTCACAACTTTCACTTCCTCCCTCAATGTAAATCGCAACAAAAACCTAAAAAACACCGCAACTTTCATCGCAATTTTTTGGAAAACCCCCCGCAACATCAGACATTTTAGCCCGCAACAATCACAAAAAAGGCCCACAAAATCCTGGGGGGACTGATAAAAGCAGGAAGTATGACCACAATTATTTAAAGTTTGGATTTTCATAGCCTGGGCCTGCCCATCCTAAGTATGACGCAACACAGGGGGCTGTTGCGAACTCGCAGAGCTTTGAAGTTTCGTTAGCCAGACTAGGATTTTCATGGACTGGATCTGAAGATGCTCCACTGCCAAGTGTGTTGTCTGCCAAGAGGTGCTAGCTAACGATGCTATGAGATGTTTAAAATGTGTAAAACAAGATGTTTTAAAAAGCACAGATGTTTAAAATGTGAAAAAGAAAAAAATAAAAATGTGTACAACAACCATTTTTTAAAAATACGAATGGAACATTAAGTATAGCAACAACAAAAATTGTGAGGGGGGGCGCTGTTGTTTATTTGCTCTCCGAGGAGGGGCTGACTCTCCCACACTTTGAAAAGCCCTGGCCTAGATAAACGTTCATTATTGAAAGGAAACAAATTACACTTTGATGCTGAGCTGGGTTGCCATACACAAAACCAGCCTAATGGCCATTCAGAACAAGACAAAACTAGTCCTATTGTCAATAAAAACAATCCGGTTCCAAAACTTAAAAATTGATCCTCAAAAACCCTGTATCAAAGTTCATAATTATTACTACTATTGCCAAAACTTCCATAGTGTCTAAAGTTTTGTAAAAGCCAATCATTAGACATTAATGTTAAGTGCGTAGAAATGACTGGACCCAAAAGCGAGATGCAAGACTAGCAGTTCAGCATGTAAGGTTGATTTTTGAACAAAAGCAAGCAGAAGATCATCGCTGTGTCTGAAATCACTCACTCATTCACTACTCCCTACTCACTATCTAGGGAATTCTGTATAGAGGACTATATAGTGAGCTCATTGGTAAAATGAAAAAACACTTTCAGACACTACTCTGCCGCACCGTTATTTACGTCATTACTGTTGCCCAATTAAAACATGCCAAATTAGTTGCCTGGTGGGTTTTCAAAATAATAAATACATGCATGTAATGAATACATATTATACGGTGGGACAGTGGTGTATTGGTTAGCACTGTCACCTCACAGCAAGAAGGTTCTAGGTTTGAGCCCAGTGGCTGATGGGGGCCTTTCTGTGTGGAGTTTGCATGTTCTCCCCGTGTCTGCGTGGGTTTCCTTCGGGTGCTCGGGTTTCCCCCACAGTCCAAAGACATGCAGGTTAGGCTAATTGGTGGTTCTAAATCAACTGTAGGTGTGAATGTGAGTGTGAATGGTTGTCTCTTTGTGTCAGTCCTGCGATGACCTGGCGACTTGTTCTGGGTGTACCCCACCTCTCGCCCATAGTCAGCTGGGATAGGCTCCAGCTTGCTCGCAACCCTGCACAGGATAAGCGGTTACAGATAATGGATGGATGTTGTTAAATGTAGGCTTATTTGCCATAGTCGCATAAGCAACAACTTCAGTGAACAGTGTAACTACAACCTTGTAAAAATTTTCTCACACTGTGAAACTGGGAAATTGGACCTTCCCATCAAGTTGTCTCATATGGTGAGTATTTGTTGCCAGCTGGGATAGGCTCCAGCTTGCCCATGATCCTGCACAGGATAAGTGGTTACGGATAATGGATGGATAGACATATTATATTGAGCGTATTTCCCACATTAATAAATACAAATTACTTTGTGTCTGCTGCATCTTTCAGTTGTCTTAAATCAAGGCTGAATACTTTCTTCTTTGCCACTGCCTTTTATTAAATCAAATTTGAGGCTTTTGATTAACACTCTGCTTTGCACTATAACTTTTATTCTTGTATTTTATCTGTCTTATTCTATTTTAGCTTATTTTCTGTTCTCTTATTATTTTTAATTGTATTTGAATGTCCATTTATAATGTGTTTCTTCCTCCATCCATTGACCCACAACACACTACAATATTATTGTCATTCTTTCAGTGTGATCGCAATGCATGATGGTATATATTACTTGTTTAGTGACAATCGGTTGTGCACTACTTTTCACGATGCATTGTAGGATACTATGAGTCCACTATATAGGGTGTAATAATCCTCACTATACATTCAGACATCACTACAAAATGGCGAGCTCACTATATAGTCCACTATATAGTGAGTAGTGAGCGATTTCGGATACAGCACAGAGGTTTTCCAGGAGAGCTGAGTGGACAGGCAGAGCAGGAATGAAGACCAGTTGGCAGACTGGGGTGTCTGGCAGACTGGTAACAGGAAGGCAGTGGATTACAAGTAGACTGAATGATCTGGCGAAGACTGGATTGCAGAATCAGGGTGTATATACTGCTGGAGCTTGATTGCTGGATGGATTGCAGTTGTGCAGACAGATTTGCAGCAGGAGTTGACTGGCCACAGCAGGAAAGCAGGAGAGCCACACCCAGAGAGACAGACAAGAAACAAAAGGGAGAGGAAACAGCTGAGACAAGAGGAATGAGAAAGAGGCACAACTGGACTATGACAATTAAATCTGGCAGTTAGGTACACAAGCTTTCTTAGAGTTTGGCTTAAAATGGAATTGTATTAGTGGAGCAAAATTATGAATAAATAAGGACATTGAAAGAAGGTGATATTATTTCTATATATTTGCCCATGTTTGTTACCTACACATCACAGAGAAGTAAATAAAAGGAAAGAGATCATGTTCACAAAAAGGCCAGTCTGGCTGCAGATTAGCATTCCAGTCAAGCAGGAGCTACAAGTGATTCCACTTGTTTAAGCGTTTAATTGTTTTTGGTCTTCAACTTGCTGATAAGTTGAATCAGGTGTGGCTCCTGCTTAGTGGCTGCATCCACAATTTCAAACATGTATATCATGCTTAAATTTATTAAGTGTCCATCAAATCATCCAAGGAATTCTCTTAAAAATATGTGTTATGTAATTGTGGCCAGTAGGAGGCAACAAATACTCACCATAGGAGACAACTGGATGGGAACGTCCGATTTCCCAGTTTCACAGTGTGAGAAAATTATTACAAGGCTGTAGTTACACTGTTCACCAAAGTTGTTGCTTATGTGACTATGGCAAATAAGCCTACATTTAGCAACATCCATCCATTATCTGTAACTGCTTATCCTGTGCAGGGTCATGAGCAAGCTGGAGCCTATCCCAGCTGACTATGGGCGAGAGGCAGGGTACACCCTGGACAAGTCGCCAGATGATCGCAGGGCTCACACATAGAGACAAACAACCATTCACACTCACATTCACACCTATGGTTGATTTAGAGACACCAATTAACCTAACCTGTATGTCTTTGGACTGTGGGGGAAACCAGAGCACCCAGAGGAAACCCATGCAGACACGGGGAGAACATGCAAACTCTACACAGAAAGGCCCCCATTGGCCACTGGGCTCGAACCCAGAACCTTCTTGCTGTGAGGCGACAGTGCTAACCACTACACCACCATGCTGCCATTTAGCAACATACACATCTGTATTTAAAGAAACTATATTGGCATTTAAGACAGCACAGTGGTACAGTGGTTATAACTGTCGCCTCACAACAAAAAGGTTCTATGTTTGATACTCGCGTCTGACTGGGGTATTTCTGCATGGATCTTGCATGTCCTCCCCGTGCATCTGTGGGTTTGCTCTGGTTTCCTCCCACAGAAAAAAGACATGTAGATTAGATCAACTGGCTACTCTAAATTGCCCCAAAGATGTGGATGTGAGTGTGAATGGTTGTTTGTCTCTGTGTTAACCCTGCAATAGATTAGCAACCTGCCCAGGGTGTACCACAAAAGCAGATTGGCTCCAGTTTCCCCTGTGACCCTGAGAGATAAGCAGTATAGATAATAGATGAAAGGATGGGCGGATGGATCTTAACATTTAATCAGAATTAAGTTATTAACATGCTTAACATACTTGGGGTACCATATGTAACAGAGTAGAAGGAGTACTTGGTTAAATTATTTTAAATGGTGCAAGGATGCCCTCTAGTGGTAGCCTGGTACAGTGTAGTGGGAGATCGCATGAAATTGCTCAAAGCAATTCAGGACACTGAATGGGTAGGTCACGTTTTTGAGAGGTCTGGGATAAACTTTGTTCTACTAGATTATAAGTACACAGAAGCATGATTTATCATGCAGTTTGGTTAATAATTTAGGCTTACTATTTTGAGATGATTTCATGATGTGTATATCAGTAGTTTTAGGTTTATTTACTTGTTTGACTAGCATGCTAATTGCCTTCTACCCACATTGTCTAGAGAGTTATCCAGACCGATCTGTAGGCTAAGTCCCACGACTCCACTGTAGCTTAAATGTATTTCAGCAAATAAAAGGGAGCTTGTGATCCACCCGGCTGTCCAAGTGTCTGATGGTGTGTGTGTGGAACCAGTAGAGTGGTGCTGCAGAGGTGAACCCATCACATTGCAGCTGTGACCCGTCACATTGGTGCCGTGACCTGACGAGTTGGATCTTCGCCCGACCCGGGACCGTTCTACTGGACATCTCCTGCATGTTGTGTGGTGGGCAGCCCATCATATCACACTGCTCCCATAGTAGACTATAGGATATTTGGTTTAATTTTTATCCCTGTTGCATTTTTCTTTATTAGACTTTACTGATTGCATTTGATATTAGCTTGTTAATTAATATTTCAACATGAGCTTCAGACCACAGTATTTCAGTACTCCACTGGGCAACTCCGTAGGTAGGGGTAGGGGAATTCCAGCATTGAGGTTCAACAGTCCTGTTCAGAGGGGTGATGTTAATGTTGTGGGTGATAGTCAAGATGCCACAGAGGCCCCTATAGTTAGTAGGGACAGGGCTTCTTCTCAGAGCCACCACATTGAGCATACACCCATTACACAGGTTACTGATACATCTACCACAGCCTCCACTCCCCAGTCACCTATGCTAGTGAGTCAGATGAGTGACATAATAAGAGATGTTGGACAACAGCTGGCGGATAGCATACTTGCACGCCTAGGTCCTATACACACAGCACCCACACCTAGCATTTCACAAGCGCAGGCCACATTCCCCAACACATCCACACAGAGTCTGGACCTGTCACAAGTCCAGTTTGTGCCTCACAGGAAGGTGAAGGAGCCACCTGCTTTCAGGGGTGATAGCACAGATATTGTAAATGTGCGTGAGTGGGAAAACCTGATGAGAGGTTACATTAAGAAGATGAATATCAGAGTAGAGCAACAGGCAGAGGAAATATACACTCATCTCAGAGGCAGAGCAAAAGATGTTGTGAAATTTGGAATGAGGAATAGTGGCATTAATATCACTCAGAATCCTGAGGCTATTTATGGTCCTCTGCGTAAGCATTTTGCTACTGTCCCCTGTTCACCCCTCCCCCTTGCAGACTTCTACACTACACTGCCAAAGAGTGGTGAGGATGCCTATGACTATTGGCTGAGACTCAATTGGGCAGCTGATGTCGCTGCTGATCGCCTCAAAGAACAAGGTAAAATGCTAGACAGTCCAGTTTTGGAAGTAACATGAATGTTTATCAGAAATTGTCCATCCAAAGAGCTGGCCATGACCTTCAGATCAAAGACAATTGATAAGTGGTCTGCTGAAGAAGTCCAAGCTGTGTTGGATGAGTACCACTCCGAGGTCAGTTCAAAGGGTGGTGCCACAGCCGTGAGCAGAAAGCGTGATGACAGTGTGCATGTGAACAGGGTTGGCCTGATTGAAGCTGAGGGGTCTTCACCTGACAAGCAGGACTCTCAGGCATCCAAGACAAGTGAATCTTTTGCTCTCGATCGTGTCATCTCCATGTTGGAGAAAGTTTTGCTGGACAAGTCCACCCCAGCTCAGGCCATGTCAAACAAGCAGTCCAAGCCTAAACTCCCCAGGATAGATGGCCTGAACAGCTTTCCATGCACTGTCTGTGGAGATGCCACTCACTCTGCATTATCACATTGTCGCAACAACAGGCTCTGTTTCCAGTGCTATTCTCCCGACCACTCCAGACGCAACTGTCCTGTGCTTTAAGTCTGCTCAGTCGGCACAGTCGGGAAACTGATGGATCTGAATCCAGGGGAGGACGATGCAGATCCTCTTCATGGACCTCCCAATGAAGATGACTACGAGTCTGCATACAGATCATTTAGTTCTACAGCATCCTCTAACATGACTGTTGTATTTCAAGGTTTACATAAAGTTCAAAAGTCTGATAGTTTGTTCCATACCACTGTGTTAGCAGCAAATGTTACTCTGAAAGCAATGATAGACAGTGGTTCCATGGTGTGCACACTGAGTGAATCTGCAGAAGCACGCCTCCTTCAGCATAACCATGACCTGAGAAAGTGCCCTGCTGACAATGTCATCATTGTTGGATGTGGAGGACATCAAGTTACACCTAAAGCAATATATGATGTGGACGTTGTAGTGTATGATTTTAAGATGGTCGTGCCAATGCTTGTAGTTCCTGGGCAGACTGACGACATGATACTTGGCAGCAACGCCATTAAGAAAATACTGGAGCTGATGAGAAAGACTGAGAGCTACTGGCAGCTCATGGCTGCACCTACAGATGGCAGCAATGAGGACTGTCACTGCTTTTTCTCTCTCCTTTCCAACACAGAGAGATGGAGAGGCAAGACAGTCCCGGACAAAGTTGGCACAATGAAGTTGCAAAAGTGTGTCGTCCTACAGCCACAGAGTGAGCATCTTGGTTGGGGAAAACTCCCTGCATCAGTGCCTATATCTGTGGGCAGTACAGTGATAGTGGAGCCAACACTGTCAAGATGTAGGCCGAATAAAGTCATCGTTGGCAGAGTTGTTGCACCAATGTGGGGTGACAGATGGCTGCCAGTGAAGCTCATGAATTCCACCACAGAGCCTGTCATGTTAAAGAAGAACACAAAATTAGCAGACATGTTTCCCTGCATCGCCGCTGAAGACCTCTCACAGCCTGAAAGCATTCAGTCCTTCCCCCAATCCTTGACTGACACTCCAACAGCCATGTCCAGAGAGGATGTAAAGCAGGCGTTGGCTGAGCTTGGTCTACAGGACTTGGACCTGGACTCATGTGAGGTCTCAGACTTGTGGAGAGAGAAGCTTTTTCACACTGTTAAGAGGTATGAGACCATTTTTTCTCGCCATAAGTTGGACTGTGATGAGGCATCTGATTTTGTGCACAAGATACACCTAGTGGATGACAGACCCTTCCGTCTGCCTTACCACAGAGTGCTGCCAAACCATTATGAAAAGTTATTTTTCCACTATGGATCTGACTTCTGGATTTTATAATGTGCCTCTTTTTGAAGATCATAAGAAGTACACTGCTTTTTCCTCCCCTTCGGTCTGCATGAATATAACCGGATGCCTCAAGGTCTGTCAAATAGTCCAGCGACATTCACGCGCATGAAGCTGCCAATCTTTGGGGATGAAAATTTCACCAGTCTGTTATGCTACTTGGATGATCTCATGGTCTTCATGGTCTTTTTTTTTTTTTTTTGGGGGGGGGGGGGGGGGGGGGGTGTTTTGATTGCCAGACTGGTTTGTGACCAAGTCATGTGGTTCTATTAGATGAGCAAAGATATGTCCACACTATGAGGTGTAGATGGCATCTCTTGTATTCTGTGATAGGCATAGGGTTTGGTACCACCCTGTTCTTACGCACTTCTTATGGAAGGATTCCTAATATTGATATTTGGTACATCAGTGCTCAGGATACACAGTATTTTTTTTCTTTATTTTTTTCTTTTCTCAATTTCTCAGTTCTCAACCCTTTGCACCATTTTTGCATAATTTTAAGGGGGTATATGTAACAGAGTAGAAGGAGTACTTGGTTAAATTATTTTAAATGGTGCAAGGATGCCCTCTAGTGGTAGCCTGGTACAGTGTAGTGGGAGATCGCATGAAATTGCTCAAAGCAATTCAGGACACTGAATGGGTAGGTCACGTTTTTGAGAGGTCTGGGATAAACTATGTTCTACTAGATTATAAGTACACAGAAGCCATGATTTATCATGCTGTTTGGTTAATAATTTAGGCTTACTATTTTGAGATGATTCCATGATGTGTATATCAGTAGTTTTAGGTTTTTTACTTGTTTGACTAGCATGCTAATTGCCTTCTACCCACATTGTCTAGAGAGTTATCCAGACCGATCTGTAGGCTAAGTCCCACGACTCCACTGTAGCTTAAATGTATTTCAGGTAATATTTTTAGGATTTCCTTGTCTTTAATGCTATATGGTTCTACCAGAAGTTTTGGTTGTGTTATAACTGTTATGATTTATTCATAAGTAAGCTTGTTAGGTGGTGATCAGCTAGTACACCATCCAGTAAATGTATTTGTGAGTCTCATGTCTCACTGTTCATGTGGTTTTCATTTTGTATTCTAAAAAAGGATCACTTTACTTATCCCTGTGCAACAGATAAGGTGTCTTAATGCAGATATTAAGAGCTTTAAGTACATCAGATATAAGTGTCCAGTACTTTTTGTATCACTATACGATCACAGATGTAAGAGGCCTTTTCTTTCAGTTTGCTTTTGTTTTATTACATTTACACACACACACAGAGACACACAAAAAGCAATTCAGGACACTGAATGGAGTTATCCAGACTGATCTGTAGGCTAACTCCCACGACTCCACTGTACCTTAAATGTATTTCAGCAAATAAAAGGGAGCTTGTGATCCATCCGGCTGTCCAAGTGTCTGATGGTGTGCGTGTGGAACCAGTAGAGTGGTGCTGCGGAGGTGAACCCATCACATTGCAGCTGTGACCCGTCACACATATTCATGCAGAAATTTTGGGAGAAGTTTATGAGCCATCCATAGTGCTGTAACATGCTACAATTTTTTTTCTTGATATTTTAATGCAATTCAGCCTCATATTCTTGCTCCTAAGCTACTGTTGTTTATAGATTTGATTTTAGTATTTAGGACTGTTGACTTTTTAATAGGCAGACAACAAAGTGTAAGGTTAAATGGTGTACTCTCTGAGAAAACAATATACTTGTTTGGTTTATAGATTTTGAGCTATCTGTACTGAAGGAGGTTGAATGGACAAAGTATGGTCTAGGAATGTGGTCCTCTGCCGCCCAGGAGATTGTGCCTCATGGATCCAGGAGCAACATTCACTGACACAGACATAGCTGTTCAGAGATGTTTCTCAGCTTGTTGAAAAACAAACATGAATATCTATCTATCATCTCATTATCTCTAGCCACTTTATCCTGTTCTACAGGGTCACAGGCAAGCTGGAGCCTATCCCAGCTGACTACGGGCGAAAGGCGGGCTACACCCTGGACAAGTCGCCAGGTCATCACACAGACCCTCCAGGATTTCGCGATGTTGCGATTTGCAACTTCAGCGCAAATTCAACCAATCCCCACGAATTCAGGGCGGTGTTGCAATTATATCCAATCACCGCAACTTTCCCGCAAATTTGACCAATCGTTGGCATCGTCTTGAGGTGACGTCGACAAACTACCATCCGCCTTACTTCCAGTGTTGCCAGATAGGGCGGTTTCAAGTGCATTTTGGGGGATTTTGAACATATTTTGGGCTGTAAAACGTCAGCAGTATCTGGCAACACTGCTTACTTCCGTGTTTCCGTTCAAGAGAAGCGGCATGTGCGAGTCAGTGTTTATATAGGCTTAAATTCTGTTACTGAAAGTGTTATGTTTACAGTGAAGGACTGTGTGCACTTTTTTTTTTTTTTTACTTAATACAAGAAATTAATGGATGCCAACATTTTTGCCAAAATGGTATTTTATTTTCCATTGTTTAGGCAGCTTCAGCATCATACTGTGAGATTCTGTTCAAATTGTCTTTTTTTCCTTCTATGAAGCCTGAGCCATTTATTTTATTAGTTTATAATTATTGTTTAATTTAGTCTTCAGGAGAGACTGCCTGCACACAGTACTAGTATTAAGAGTTTTTTTTTCTTACATGAAAGCTGAGGGGGCGGCACGGTGGTGTAGTGGTTAGCGCTGTCGCCTCACAGCAAGAAGGTCCTGGGTTCGAGCCCCGGGGCCGGCGAGGGCCTTTCTGTGTGGAGTTTGCATGTTCTCCCCGTGTCCGTGTGGGTTTCCTCCGGGTGCTCCGGTTTCCCCCACAGTCCAAAGACATGCAGGTTAGGCTAATTGGTGACTCTAAATTGACCGTAGGTGTGAATGTGAGTGTGAATGGTTGTCTGTGTCTATGTGTCAGCCCTGTGATGACCTGGCGACTTGTCCAGGGTGTACCCCGCCTTTCGCCTGTAGTCAGCTGGGATAGGCTCCAGCTTGCCTGCGACCCTGTAGAAGGATAAAGCGGCTAGAGATAATGAGATGAGATGAGATGAAAGCTGAGCCATTTATATTATATTTTAAGGTAACTTCATGTTGTGCTGTGAGGTTTTATGCACTTTAACTTTTGAACCAACAGGTGCATTTGGATAAGTAAAGCCTATTTTTCTGCATTTTTGTAGTCCTGGTAATCTTTTATATTGCTAAAGATGTTTATAGGACCATTTCTCAGTGTCTTTGTTTTTTTTAATCAATAGTTTTTCAGTAATAACTTAATATTTAATCACAAAAAGAGAAAATCACAACAATTTCTTGCAACTTTCACTTCCTCCCGCAATGTAATTGCAACAAAAACCTAAAAAACACCGCAAATTTCATCGCAATTTTTTGGAAACCCCCCCCCCCCCACACACACACACAACAGACATTTTAGCCCATAACAATCACAAAAAAGGCCTGTGAAATCCTGGGGGGACTGATCACAGGGCTGACACATAGACACAGACAACCATTCACACTCACTCACATTCACACTAACGGTCAATTTAGAGTCACCAGTTAACCTAACCTGCATGTCTTTGGACTGTGGGGGAAACCGGAGCACCCGGAGGAAACCCACGCGGACACAGGGAGAACATGCAAACTCCGCACAGAAAGGCCCTCGTCAGCCACGGGGCTTGAACCCGGACCTTCTTGCTGTGAGGCAACAGCGCTAACCACTACCAGCCAAAACAATTAGCAAGCAAACTGGTCAAAACCAGTTGCAAACATGCCAAACAGATATTTCCAAAAAGCCGACCCACCCTGGCTAAAATATTTTCGCCCTCCTGCCTTATGGAAAATGTTACAGAACCCTGTATGTCTGTACAACCAGACTGAGGAACAGTGTCTTTCGCAGAGCTGTTACTTCACACTGACACTCAGTGATCACTCACCCCACCATAAGGGCACCTCATATTACTCTGTACTGTGCTACTATTGACATCAGCTCAAATTACACTCATTTGTGCAATCCAAAGTAAGCTTCCACAGTGTAGTTTAATCTACTATTTTTTTCTAAGTGCAATAACTGTAAAGTATCATTTTGTGCAATACTTCACACTTGTGTACATACAACTATTTATTTTTGTTATCCTTCGAATTCTGAATACTATATAAGGGATAATGTACAGTGAGCCGGTCATTACTGAATGTACTCACTGTACATTATCTCACTTAGTACATGGCTTCTTGCTAAAGAAATCAATAACAACACAAAATATTGATTTTATTGATTGAAAATTTATTTTATTGCCTCTGCTAATGATATCCATAGCAACGGTCTGTTATTTAAAAAAAAAAAAAAAAAAAAAAAACCCAGACTGCTGAATGCCATAACTGACCAATCAGAATTGAGTATTCAAATGAATCACATAATTACCAAAGAATGCAACATTTATCTTCTTATTCTTTATCAACATAAAAAAAATCTTTTGTTTCATTTTCTTCATAACCAACAATATTTATTTACCCACATTTGTAAAGGTTGGAGTAAAATATAATAGACTATTAACTAAAATATTAATTGTATTAAAAATGAAAAGTTAATAATAAATAAGCCTTTTCTTAAACTTTTATGAACATTTGTGCTCCTTCCATTTGCTTCTCTTTTCTTTAGCTTTCAGCAGTCTGTAAAAAGAGAGCTCCAATTTCTTGTTAAATCTACAGTCAATCAACATTTTAGATCTGTTGATTTTTGTGTGTGTTTACATGGCATTAGAGCTATGTTACTTCGGCCGAGAGTGAAATCATGTGCATTCCTGCTGTTGTATGCCCTCTGCTGTCTAAACAAGGTGATTACAGCTAGGAAAAATTAACACAGCCTGATAATAATGCTGGTTAATTTTTTTTATTTCATCAATTCGAATCATCATAAGCTTGTATAACAATTTAGAATTGAGAGCCTCGAAATTCGACGGATGAAAAAGAAGGCTGACCCAGGAAAGTACAATGGACTAAGAATTGGAACGTTGAATATTGGCAATTATAAGCATAAAGAAGAAGAAATCCTGCAAATCATGAAAAGAAGGAAGCTGGATAACTTAGGTCTAGGTGAGACGTGACTCAGAGGGGAGATTGTTGGAAAAGACATAGGAGATGGTTTCACCCTCATTTCAGGAGGTGTTAAAGAAGGAAGATTACATGCAGGGGTTACCATCATTGTAGGACCGCAGTTAAAAGACAGTATCCAGAACATTGCCATAACAAATGAAAGGATCATGAGTGTACAGATAAAAGTAAAAGACAGTGCATATGGCATTACCCAAATTTATGCTCCACAACAAGGTTGATCATCTCTAGCTGCTTTATCCTTCTACAGGGTCGCAGGCAAGCTGGAGCCTATCCCAGCTGACTACGGGCGAAAGGCGGGGTACACCCTGGACAAGTCGCCAGGTCATCACAGGGCTGACACATAGACACAGACAACCATTCACACTCACATTCACACCTACGGTCAATTTAGAGTCACCAGTTAACCTAACCTGCATGTCTTTGGACTGTGGGGGAAACCGGAGCACCCGGAGGAAACCTACGCGGACACGGGGAGAACATGCAAACTCCGCACAGAAAGGCCCTCGCCGCCCACGGGGCTCAAACCCGGACCTTCTTGCTGTGAGGCGACAGCGCTAACCACTACACCACCGTGCCGCCCACAAGGTTGATCAGAGGAAGAAAAAGACACCTTTTATGATCAGCTTGAGACAACCATTACCCAGCTAGAACAAAAATCGAACCGAAACTCCAAGAGTGGCAACACGCCTAGCGTAAAGGCAGAAGCACATCAGACCTGATTTTCACCATCAGGCAGTTAACCGAGAAGTCATGGGAGTATAACCAAGATCTGTATATTGCTTTTATTGATCTAACAAAAGCATTTGATTCTGTGCCACGCAAAAACTTATGGAACATTCTCAGTACGAAATATGACATCAAAGGAAGATTGTTAGAAGCAATTAAAAGTACCTATGAACCTTGCACCTGCACTGTTATGACTGAATATCCCCATAACAAATGGTTTGATGTCAAAAGTGGTGTAAAACAGGGCAGTGTTCTTTCTCCTATACTGTTTATTGCATACCTAGACATTGTCCTTCAAGACGTTAACAAAGAACAGACTGACATGTTCCAAACTTTTGGATATGGAGATGACATTTGCCAATGGGAAAGGAGTATAGATGCAATAAAGTCCACCTTGGAAAGGTATGATGATGAGTTCACAAACGCAGGAATGAAAATGAACAAAGAAAGTGGCAAAACAGAAGTCCTGGGGCCTCATGTACCGTACAAAGACCTGCGTGGATTTCCCACTAAATATGTGCGCACGTCAAAATCGGGAAATTTGCGTACGACCAAAAAAATCCGGATGTATCAATCAGTGCGTACGAAGGTTTCCACGCACTCTCCTGTTGTACATCCCAATCAACATGGAATTCGGCACACATGCACGAGCCCCGTTCCCCGCCCCGTCTCCTCCCTCAATTATTCCACACTGAATATGTTAATTAGTATAAATAGACCTGCAGTAAGGCCCGCATTAGGTAAAAGACATGGCAACTTTTACTAACGCGTTAATGTTAATTAAATGTTAGAAATCTCGCGTTAATCAAATTAACATTTAACATTTATTATTAACATTTAACATTAACATTTATTCGCGTTAATCCCTGCCTTTAGCACAGTGTAATAGAATTCACATACATCACTTAATTGTTCTGTCACCTCCAATTAAAGTGATGTTCAAAGTGTGTGCTATGAGACATGCAATGGTCACTGATTGTATGCCACTGAATGTGAATGTAGCCTATACCAAGATAACGGTATAGGCTACGGATAACGCATCGTCCGCAGTGCCTGCGCCACAATGAGTGTCTATTTGAGTTACATGGGTTTTGAAAACAAAAAAACACCTTTAGTGCTCTAATGTGTACATTTTTTCGGGGACACCCTGTATTTGAGGAAATGTCTTCCTTTCTTAGTAGGCCCAATATTCTTAGCCACATGTAACCAGAAATAAAACGTGCACATATTTTCCACAATAGGACTTTAATGACAAATGTATTCTAGCAGGGTGCCAGGGAACAACAGGAGGCCCCCAGTCCATCCCACCCGAGCAGGAAGAGGACCCCCAGCCGAGCGGATCCAGCGTCACTGTCACCTACCCCCCTTCTCCACCGCCTGCCCCTGTCGCCGGGTCCACAGGCCGGGTGCTGACGCGCGTGGTCCTTGAGTCGCAGGGGGAAATTTTAAAGGGGATAGAGGCGATTAACGACAACCTTGAGGGAATCCGCGAGGAATTGAAGGAACTGAATAACATTAAAAGAATATCTTAAAAAATGAATGGTGTCCCGTCTGTCCTTACCTTTTCACATTGTGGCTATTAAGCGCTGCCGGGTTTGTATGCCATGTCGCTGTGGCACCTCGTTGTGAGGCCCAGGGTCTGGGTCCTCCAGCAGGTCTCGCTCCATTATTGGCACGCCGTGCCGCTGCGCCACATTGTGTAACACGCCACACACCGCGGTTGTGTCTGATTTGTACGCACTTGGAAATCGTTTCATATATTGATCTTGGTAATTACGTGATAAGGCTACCCCACGCAACATCAACTAATAATATTTCAGTCTGACACCTCGCGGCAAATGCGCGAGGAAGATCTATTAAGCTAGCTGCAATGCATGGTCCTGCATGTGCATTCTTTAATTTAATTAATTAACCAATAGTCAATGGGAATGATATCGAAATGATATTGCTGGGGTTTCTCATTTCCCGTAATTACAATATGGAAGGGATGGTTGATGGATCTGTTGGCATTTACCCAACAGTCTCGCATTATGTGTCTCGACAATGTCGTATGACTGACATACATTTCAATTCATGCATCCTGATGTTCCGATGCATTTTTGGATGCCTCTTATCGCCATGTCATGACTCTTGACCGAGTAGGCCTAAATGTAGTTGCATTGCTCTGCCTCTAAGTGTCGCCAAGTACCAAGATGCACCAGAAATGTGCGTATGCCAGCCATGAGGTTTGCGTAGAGTACCGCACTTTTCCACGCCAAGTTAATCTTTGTACATACGAATGTTTGCGCAGAAAGTGACGTACGTAGCTTTTTTGTGCGTACGCAAGCTTTGTACATGAGGCCCCTGGTCTTTGGTAGAACCCCCCCAAACACTGAAATTACAGTCAACGGAGACACTATTGGGAGGGTTGAACAGGCCAAGTACCCAGGCTCAGTTACATCTAAAGAATCAGGTAACAAAGCTGAAATCACAGAAAGAATTAGCAACTTCAGCAGACAAGCTGCCGCCCTCCAACCAGTGCTCTGAGACACACTAGTCTCAAACGAAGTAAAGAAGACAATTCTCAACACCATTTTAAAACCAGGCCTTCTATATGGCTGTGAATCCTGGGTGTTAACCAAGAAAGACATCAGTAGACTACAAGCTGCGGAAATGAAAGTGGTCCGTACCATGCTAGGGAAGACAAGAGCGGACAGACTGAGAAATACCCACCTAAGAGGAATCCTTGGTATAACATCGATAGAAGAAGACATAGAAAGGGCAGCCCTCAGATGGCTAGGGCATGTCAAAAGAATGGAAGATGGAAGGATTCCAAAAATAGCATTCAAATACAAACCAGCAGACCTAGGAAAAGGTGCAAGGACAACATACAAGAAATATTGTCTGTGAAGATTCTGTCATCCAGGTCATGGTAAACTGTGGGTGGTAAAAGAGAGCAACTGGACTTGCTTGAAGATTCTTGAAGATGTTTCACCTCTCATCCGAAAGGCTTCTTCAGTTCTGTCTGACTGGTAGGGATCATCAGGTATTTATCCTCTCATGGATAAAAAGCTCATCTAAGGTGTCATTGAGTCATCCTGTTGGTGTGGGTCACTGGGGGATGGTTGTGAACGGCCTCGAGAGTCAATGTTTGAAGAGTTGACAGTACTTCTTCCCAGTGAAGTTTTGGAACGAGTCTCTGAGTTTGCTGAGAAGGCACAGATTTCACAACATACCAAAGGCAAGGAACGACAGATGCACAAATTTCAAACTTTGCTGTATAAAACCACCTCCTCCAGCAAGACAGAAGTGCTGACTTGGAGGAAGAAATCTGAGCAGGCTACACAACTGGACATAGAAGAGATACGGGTGAAGAACTTATCCGACAGGGTACTCACCCAACCAGAGAAAGATTTTATCCAAGGGACTTAACTTTGCAGTTTCACCAGACCGGATACCAGTGCTAGACCTCATCACAGCCACAGAGTCAGCCATCAGAAACAACAATCTGACCAACACAGAGGCAGAACAACTTAGACTGAAGATATCAGCTGCTCTGTCCAGTGCGAAAGCACCCCCCTCCAACCTCACCATCCAAGAAAGGAGGGCTCTTACATTGCTTCAAAGAGACCAGAACATCACCATCCTTCCTGCTGACAAAGGGAGATGCACAGTGTTGCTAAACACAGCGGACTACCACTCCAGGATGACCAGTCTCCTCAGCGACACTACCACCTATGAAACCTTGAGGTGGGACCCCACAAGTTGTTACAAAAAGAAAGTTGTTAGCTGCCTGCAACAACTAGAAAAGGACCAAGCCATCAACCAATCTCTGTACTACAGATTGTACCCTGGGGAAGCCGTTTCTCTCATATATGGACTCCCCAAGATTCACAAGGAAGGAGCTCCACTCAGACCTATCATCAACAGTATAAACTCTGTTACTTACAACATTGCCAAACACCTAGCCACCATCCTGGCTCCTCTCGTTGGGAATACGCCACATCACATCAAAAACTCCCAAGATTTTGCTACTAAAGTTGCAGACCTCAAACTAGACTCAGATGAAACCATGGTTTCCTACGACATCACTTCTCTGTTCACCTGCATTCCCACCACAGAAGCAGTTGAATCTGTTAGAAAATGACTCCTTCGAGACAGCACCTTATTGGATAGAACAAACCTCACCACAGACCAGATTTGCACTCTGCTTGACCTCTGCCTGACTACCACTTATTTCCAGTTTAATGAAAGTTTCTACAGACAGAAGCATGGATGCGCCATGGGCTCACCGGTATCCCCTATTGTGGCCAATCTTTACATGGAGGAAGTGGAACATAAAGCTTTGACCACTTTTTCAGGAGTTGCGCCCAGCCACTGGTTCAGATATGTGGATGACACCTGGGTTAAAATCAAAACCCATGAGGTGGAAGCCTTCTCTAAGCACATCAATGCAGTGGATATTAACATCAACTTCACTCGGGAGGACGTCAGTGGGAATAATCTAGCCTTCTTGGATTGTGATGTACACATTAGACAAGACAGAAGCCTGAGCATCAAGGTCTACCGGAAACCCACACACACAGACCAGTACCTACCGTACTCTTTGACTCTCACCATCCACTGGAACACAAATTGTGGGTCATTAGGACCTTGCAACACAGGGCTCAGAATATCCCTACAACGATAGAGGGAAAAGAGGAGCAGAATCACATCAAGAAAGCACTTCAGAACTGCGGGTATCCCAACTGGTCTTTCCTCAAGAGCAGAAAAAGGAACAGAACGGACAAGCAGGATAACAGGAACAAACGCAAGAACATTGTCATTCCCTACATTTCTGGTCTATCTGAGAAACTCAGGAGGATCTTCTACAAACACAACATTCCAGTACATTTCAGACCCAGTAACACTCTGAAGCAGAAACTGGTCCACCCTAAGGACAGAATACCCAGACACAAACGGGACAACATAGTGTATGCCATTCAGTGCAGTGAGGAATGCACGGACTCCTATATTGGGGAGACAAAACAACCGCTTCACAGGCGCATGGCTCAACACAGGAGAGCCAGTTCCTCAGGCCAGGACTCTGCTGTCTACCTTCATCTTAACAACAAAGGACACTCATTTCAGGATTGCAACGTATGCATTTTAGCCAGAGAGGATCGTTGGTATGAGCGAGGAGTTAAAGAAGCCATTTTTGTCAACCTGGAACGGCCATCACTGAACAGAGGTGGGGGTCTAAGACATCATTTATCAGCCACCTACAATGCAGTCCTTGGCACACTTCCCAGACAACTGAATGCACACCAAAACCCAGCTGTTTTCAGTGACTCACAGGAGGACAGAGAGAATCAGCATTCCATTGATCACCCTAACGGGCAATCCATTGATCATCCTAACGACTCTCGAGGTCGTTCACAACCAGCCCCCAGTGACCCACACCAACAGGATGACTCAATGACACCTTAGATGAGCTTTTCATCCATGAGAGGATAAACACCTGATGCTCCCTACCAGTCAGACAGAACTGAAGAAGCCTTTCGGATGAGAGGTGAAACGTCTTCAAGAATCTTCAAGCAAGTCCAGTTGCTCTCTTTTACCACCCACAGTTTACAAAAAATATTAACAAAGTACAGACTGGGCAGACTAGACAGACTTGAGGAGGAGGGGGTCTTCCAAGACCGAGAGGAATGGAGAAGGTGATGCTCTCAACTGACAGGCCCTAAGGCCTATCTGGGGAAGATGTAAGATGTAAGTAACAATTTATCATTGCATGATATATCATGACAGTCCTAATTTATATTTTTAGCACCTCACAGTTTTGTACTTCTATATTTGTATTCTTTATTGCTCCAACATCTCAGTGTTTTAAATACATCTATAGGCTTGCTCCAAACGACATCTCATTTTACTTGAACAGTGAGAGTATCTTATTTTAAAGTGGGACATAGCAGGTAATCTTAGGGTCTTAGGCAAGCACACGTTCTTAAAGATAGTTATCCATGTAGGAGCTAGCGATATATGCCTTCGTCAGTCTGAGGTTACTAACAGCAACTTTATAGAGGTGTTTAAATTAGTGAAGGTGATGTCTGATGCTGTAGTATGGTCTGGCCCCATCCCAGTGGGGCATGGCGATGTACCGGTAGCTTACAGCAGGTTATGGTCACTGAACTGTTGGTTGTCCAGGTGGTGCTCTGAAAACAATGTGGGCTTTATAGATAATTGGAGTAATTTTGAAGGCAAAGCTGGCCTGTTAGGGCAGGACGGTATTCATCCCACTCAGGAAGGTGTTGCTCTCATTTCTTGTAGCATAGCTCATAGTCTCAGAATAGGTCTAGTTCACTTCTGACAATCCAGAGCCAAGGCCAGGGAGCAGACAAACAGGCTAAACCAACTGTCTGCTGGCTGCACAGAGCCATCACTCAGATTCCATTATATCAAGACTATGTCTGTTCCCCGAGCTGTACAAAAAAGTACAAATACTCAGAGAGTTTATTCTGGTAACCTAATTAATATAAAATTAGATCGTACTGACTGTACAGCCATTGCCAGCACCTTTGAACTAAAGGTAGGACTATTAAATATGAGATCTCTCACGTCTAAAGCACTAACTGTTAATGAACTTATTACTGATCGGGATTTTAATGTACTGTGTTTAACAGAAACATGCATGAAGCCAAATGAATATTTAGTATTAAATGAAGTTAGTCCTCCTGGATACAGTTATACATATACACCAGGCTCGCCTAACTGGAAGAGGAGGAGGCATCTCAGTTATTTATAATGATGGTCACACTTTCAATCTAATACTAACATTCGGATTAAATATAAAAAATATAGTCACACTTCCACAGTCTGAAGCTACCTCAGATCATTATCTCATCTTATTCAAAATATGTCTGAGCAATAATATATGCACCTTGCCATGCTACTGTGTTAAATGTACATTCACGTCAACTACTTCACAAAGTTTTATAAATAGTCTCCCAGAGTTATCAACTTTTATTGGATCACCATCAGACCCCACAGAAATTGATCAGACAACTGAATGCTTAGAGTCAACAACAGTCAACAGTCTTTAATTTCCTCTATTTGTAAACAATCTGTCTGATTGTGGATTGGTGGAGTCCAAATTCTTTAGAGATGGTTTTGTAACCTTTTCCAACCTGATGAGCATCAACAACACTTTTTCTGAGGTCCTCAGAAATCTCCTTTGCTCGTGCCATGATACACTTCCACAAACGTGTTGTGAAGATCAGACTTTGATAGATCCCTGTTCTTGTCATGAGCTGTTTTCCTGCCACTCTCAGTGAGTAACCTTCCTACATTCTCTTCACTGGCCACACCCACTGCCATAATTCAATCACTACCCTAACCTATCCATGCTCATAGACAATGAGCCAATCAGTGCCTTCACCTGCAGCCACTTGCAATCAGTGCCTATGCTGTATTTTAACCCCAGTTCTCCAGTAGCTCTCTGTCAGATCATCTGCAACACTCAGCGTGATAACCTGCTCTGTGTTCCTGCTACTCTGACTCCTGAAGATATTCAGTTCCGTCCGACTCTGTCTGCTCTCCAGCCCCGGTAACCTGATCTGCCTTCTGTCCTGCCGACTCTGCCTCTTGCCTGCCTCTCCTGTACCTTCGCCTGATCTCCAGCTTGCCCAGCCCTGCTGCTCGCCTGCCTCTCCACCAGCCTGGTGTGAGCAGCCCTGCCTGGAGCCCAACTCTGCAGTGAGCTACCAGCCTCCTGCCTGCTACCTGCCACCACTAACTACCCCATTCCCTTCCCTTTAATTTAATAAACTGTGGTTTGAGTGCATTTGGTCTCCTCTCCTGTCTGGTCCTTGACAGAACGATCTGACCAAGACATGGAGTCAGCGCCCGAACCATCTGCCCTAGACCGGCTGCAGCGCACCAAAGGAGATGTCAGTCAGATGTCTGCCGACATTGCAGCCCTGATCCAGCTTGGTCATCATCAGCAGCAGCAGCAACAGCTCCAGCAACAGCAACAACGACTGGACCAAGCATTCCAGCTGCTCACCGCCCTAGCACCCCCTGCTCCTCCGAGTCAACCACCGCCGCCCCTCGATGCATCAGCCCCTGTCATACCCGCCGCTGATGTGCCAGCTCCGGCAGGTGCTCCTGCTGCACTCGATGCCCCGGAACCCAAGGTCGGCAGTCCGGAGCGTTTGGACGGTGACCCCTCCCAAGTCTGTGCTTTCCTGACCAGCTGCCGGTTGCTGTTCAACCTGCAGCCCAGAACCTTTGCATCGGAGGCTGCGAAGGTGGCCTTCGTCATCACTCGTCTGACTGGCTGCGCCCGCCTGTGGGGAACTGCTGAGTATGAACGCCGGACACCGGCATGTGCCTCCTTCTCCCTGTTTGCAGAGGAGATGACTAAGGTCTTCAACCTGGGCTCGTCGTCAGTAGAGGCATCCGGAGGACTGATGAGTATTCGCCAAGGCAGACGAACAGTGGCTGACTACTCGATCGATTTCCGGACCTTGGCCCGGCGCAGCAAGTGGAACATGCAGGCACTGGTGGACGCCTTTCTGCACAACCTGGCCGACTACATGAAAGACGAATTGGTCTCTTACAAACAACCATCGACACTCGATGAGGCCATTGCCCTGGCCGTCTGCATTGACCGCCGGGTCCAGACCCGTCGACGAGAGAGGGCCCGCCAGACTCAGTTGGTCATCAGCGCACGGAGAAGCCCGAGCTCGCCGGACATAGGAGGGGCCCGGCTGGGTTCAATGATCCTCCACCAGCCAGAAACCTATGCTCCAAGTTTGCCTTCGTCTGTCGGATTCCACCCACACCCTGGCCGCCCTGGTTGACTCTGGCGCTGAGGCTAACATCATGGACACCGAGCTTGAGCGCCAGTTGGGTCTGCAAAGCCATCATTTATCCTCTCCCGTTCCAGCCAGGGCGCTGGATGGCCATCTCTTTGGCACCGTCACCCGCCTCACTGCCCCTGTTCCGATGACTCTGTCTGGTAACCACCACGAAACTATCCAGTTTCACCGGCTCCATTCCCCCGGCCAACCTCTCATCCTGGGCTATCCATGGCTCCGCCAGCACAGTCCTCACCTCGACTGGGCCACTGGAGCGATAAGAGAATGGGGCAAGGACTGCCACCGGACCTGTTTACGAGCCGCCACTCTAACCCCCCGTACTCCACCTGCCAGCTCTGCCCCCGACCTCACTAATGTCCCAGTGTGTTACCACAGCCTTCGGGAGGTATTCAGCAAAGCCAAGGCCACTTCCTTGCCCCCTCACCGGCCCTACGACTGTGACATTGATCTCCTCCCAAGCACTGCACTACCCAAGGGCCATCTCTACTCTCTGTCCGCCCCAGAAAGGAAGTCGATGGAGGCCTACATCAGTGACTCTCTGGCTGCTGGCCTCATCCGTCCATCCTCCTCTCCCGCCGGCGCTGGGTTCTTCTTCGTGGGAAAGAAGGATGGATCCCTGTGCCCCTGCATCGATTACAGGGGTCTCAACGACATCACTGTCAAGAACCGATACCCTCTCCCACTGCTTACCTCTGCCTTCAAGCTGCTCCAGGGAGCCACGGTCTTCACCAAACTTGATCTCCGGAATGCCTACCACCTGGTTCGGATAAGGGAGAGAGACGAGTGGAAGACCGCGTTCAACACCCCCACCGGTCACTATGAATACCTGGTGATGCCGTTTGGCCTTACCAACGCGCCAGTGGTATTCCAGGCTCTGGTGAATGATGTCCTGCAAGATATGTTGAACAAGTTCGTGTTCACTTTCCTTGACGACATCCTGATCTTCTCCCAAACCCTGTCCGAACACACCCAGCATGTCCAGCAAGTGCTCGGTCATCTCCTTGAAAACTCCCTCTTCGTCAAGGCAGAGGAGTGTGAGTTTCATGCCAAGTCTGTGGGGTTCCTGGGGTACATCGTGGCAGAGGGGAGCATTCAGATGGACCCTGCCAAGGTCTCAGCAGTGACTTCATGGCCAGTACCAGAGAGCAGGAAGAAGCTTCAGCAGTTCCTGGGCTTCGCAAATTTCTACAGGAAATTCATTTGTAATTACAGCACCATTGCATCACCCCTCACCGCCTTGACCAGCACCAAACAGCCCTTTGCCTGGACTCCGGCTGCCAATGAAGCCTTTGCCACTCTCAAGGCTTGGTTCACCACTGCTCCCGTCCTCCGGATGCCAGATGCGGAGCGGCAGTTCATCATAGAGGTGGACGCATCGGATGTGGGAGTCGGGGCAGTGCTCTCACAGAGGTCAGCGGATGACAACAAACTCCACCCCTGTGCGTTCTTCTCCCGCCGGCTATCGCCGGCCGAATGCAATTACGACATAGGCAACCGGGAACTGCTGGCGGTCAAGCTCGCCCTGGAGGAATGGCGTCACTGGCTGGAGGGGTGCGTAGTCCCATTCCTGGTCTGGACAGACCATAAGAATCTGGAATACATCCGCACCGCCAAACGACTCAACCCCAGACAGGCCCGCTGGGCTCTCTTTTTCACCAGATTCAATTTCACCCTTTCGTACCGGCCCGGATCTCGCAACACCAAGCCTGACGCACTCTCCCGCCAGTTCCAGAAGGATGATGCCCCCTCCAAGGATCCGGCTCCCATCCTACCTGACCCCTGTATCGTTGCTGCTCTGACCTGGGACATCGAAGAACGAGTGCAGGAAGCCCTCCGTGACCAACCCAGCCCCAGTGCATGCCTGGCAAGTCACCTCTTTGTTCCTGAAGACCTGCGATCCCAGGTTATACAATGGGGACACGACTCCCATCTGGCCTGCCACCCTGGTTCCACTCGCACCTACCACCTGCTCGCCCAACGGTTCTGGTGGCCTTCTATGAGCAGGGATTTGTGAGACTTCGTCCGAGCCTGCCCTACCTGTAATCAAAATAAGTCCTCCAGCCGGCCTCCTGCCGGTTTGTTCCAGCCTCTGCCCATGCCAATGCAACCCTGGTCCCACATCTCCCTGGATTTTGTTACGGGTCTGCCCCCTTCTAACGGGATGACGGTCATACTCACCATCGTGGACCGCTTTAGCAAGATGGCACACTTTGTTCCCCTCCCAAAACTACCGTCGGCCAAAGAGACCTCCCAGATCGTCCTGCAGCATGTCTTCCGCATCCATGGGCTGCCCAGGGACATTGTCTCGGACCGGGGGCCGCAATTCACCTCCTCTTTCTGGAAGCAGTTCTGTCACCTACTCGGAGCCACCGCCAGCCTCACCTCCGGATTCCGACCCCAGTCCAATGGCCAGTCAGAACGGACTAACCAGGAGTTGGAGAAGGCACTTCGGTGCATGGCGTCACGCAACCCTAGGGCCTGGTGTGAGCACCTGCTGTGGGTGGAATACTCTCACAACTCCCTCACCAGCTCAGCCACTGGGCTGTCCCCATTCCACTGCGTGTATGGCTACCAACCACCCCTGTTCCCCAGCCAGGAGGGAGAGGTCACCTGCCCGTCTGCCCTCACCTATGCATGCCGATGCCGCCGCACCTGGTCTCAAGCCCAAGCTGCACTCCTCAAGTCTGTCACCAGCTACTCCACTGGAGCCAACCGGCAGAGGACGCCTGCGCCCACCTACCAGGTGAGCCAGAAGGTGTGGTTGTCAGCCAAGGACCTGCCTCTCCAGGTGGAGTCTCGTAAGCTGGCACCTCGGTTCATCGGACCATTCCCGATCCAGAGGATAATCAGCCAGTCTGCTGTCCGGCTCCGACTGCCCAAGTCAATGAGAGTGCACCCCACCTTCCACGTCTCAAAGATTAAGCCAGTGCACGAGAGCCCGCTGGTCCCAGCTGCACCTTCTCCTCCTTGTCTCATCGATGGTGGCCTGGTCTACTCCATCCGGTGGCTGCTGAAGTCATGGCGCAGGGGCAGGGGCCTCCAATACCTGGTGGATTGGGAAGGCTATGGTCCTGAGGAGAGGATGTGGGTTCCTGCTGGGAGAATCGTAGACCGTACCCTCATCAGCACCTTTCATCGCCTGCATCCGGACCAGCCGGCCAACCGGAGGTGTTGACCAAGGGGTCCTTGTCGGGATGACGACGCGCCAACCGCTACTGTCCCTGAGTCCGATTCTGAACCGGATCCTGAGGCCATGGACACTGACCGGTCTGAGGAGTTCTAACCCTCCACCGGGCTCCCCCTCCTCCCTCCCGTCTCAATGGGTTTGTTTTGGGGACTTCTGGGGCCGTCCCTTGAGGGGGGGTTCTGTCATGAGCTGTTTTCCTGCCACTATCAGTGAGTAACCTTCCTACATTCTCTTCACTGGCCACACCCAGTGCCATAATTCAATCATTACCCTAACCTATCCATGCTCATAGGCAATGAGCCAATCAGTGCCTTCACCTGCAGCCACTTGTAATCAGTGCCTCTGCTGTATTTTAACCCCAGTTCTCCAGTAGCTCTCTGTCAGATCGTCTGCAACACTCAGCGTGATAACCTGCTCTGTGTTCCTGCTACTCTGACTCCTGAAGATATTCAGTTCTGTCCGACTCTGTCTGCTCTCCAGCCCCAGTAACCTGATCTGCCTTCTGTCCTGCCGACTCTGCCTCTTGCCTGCCTCTCCTGTACCTTCGCCTGATCTCCAGCTTGCCCAGCCCTGCTGCTCGCCTGCCTCTCCATCAGCCCGGTGTGAGCAGCCCTGCCTGGAGCCCAACTCTGCAGTGAGCTACCAGCCTCCTGCCTGCTACCTGACACCACTAACTCCCCCATTCCTTTCTTTAATTTAATAAACTGTGGTTCAAGTGCATTTGGTCTCCTCTCCTGTCTGGCCCTTGACAGTTCTTTAAATAAAACGGTGCCCACTCACACCTGATTCCATTGATTAGAAATACCTGACTCTAATTTCACCTTCAAATTAACTGCTAATCCTAGAGGTTCACATGCTTTTGCCACTCACAGATATGTAATATTGGACCATTTTCCTCAATAAATAAATGACCAAGTATAATATTTTTGTCTCATGTGTTTAACTGGGTTCTCTTTATCTACTTTTAGGACTTGTGTGAAAATCTGATGATGTTTTAGGTCATATTTATGCAGAAATATAGAAAATTATAAAGGGTTCACAAACTTTCAAGCACCACTGTAGATAGATAGAAAGTGAAGAGACTGGCTGGCTAGCTTGTTGCTTAAACAGCTAATATGCCAGGTAAATTAAAGAAATATTATAAGGCTTGAGAGTGTACCAAATGACAAGAAATGAGCAAAGCATAAGTTCAAATAAATTTGTTTAAAGTGCACCTGACACCAAAAAACATGTTAATTTGTTAATTTCAGCCATATTGAGTTGAATAAAATGACATATTTACTTCAGACATCGCATGACAGAATAGTAAGAAACATGATTTTGAATGGCCCGCCACGCAGATAAATCGATATCACGGCGAGCCAACCCACAGCCGAGGAAGAAGGCAGATGTGACATCACATGCAGAACTGCTAACAGACATTTTCTCAACTTCTCGTTGTTCACCAGTGCTTTGCAAGTGAATATTTTTGCGTCTGAGTCATTTATTTTGGTGAATATGCCTGCTCGTTGTGTGGCTGGGTTTTGCTCCAACACCAGGGAAGCCACGTATAGTCTGTATACCTTTCCCAAGGATCCCATCAGATGCAAAGAGTGGGCAAAACAAGTGTGCCGGACACTGGAACTGTTTGTGTAAGTATCAATATTTATAACAACAAAATGATATTTTCATTTGAAAACAGACCGTATCTTGGGAGGAAATGATGTCAGGATAGCTTTGTGTATAAAATCAGTCTATCATCTAAAATTTCCAATCACCAACGATATTAGCGTAAAGTAGGAATTTCATGAACATGACCAGATTGAATGAAGTATGAGGTTTTATTTACATGTAGTGTACAGAGCCTTTGGTCACGAAAATATAATGAAAGATACTCCCAAATTATTATATGCAGTAATCCCGTTATATCATCCCAGATTACAGATTGAATGAAGTCTGAGGTATTATTCACATGTACATAATATTATAGTATACAGAGTTCAGTAAAGTTGGAAAGATATTGGCAGATTCGAACTTCTGGGATCAATAACTCTTAAGTGAAACGTTGTTAAAACACAAAACGCATATTTTCAACCGTAGTAAGATAGACAACGAGCTACAACCTAACTTTTCATAAAAATGAGCCATCCTCGGAGCCACACCAACAACATTAGTGTCTACAAAGTGCAACACCGAAAAGAGACATTACAAAAAATATTAAATAACTTCAATAACTTCAGTGTAGTGTCACCAAACTCACTACACACTTCACTGGTCTCCTAGAGATTGCACTACAACACTTGTATCATAGTGAAGTTATTGATTAATATTCCTATTAAAAATTCCCAGAAATTATGAAAAATGCCTTTCTTTCAAACCAAGTGTTGAGGTAATCTGTAGGGGATCAATGAAGTGTGTAGTGAGTTTGGTGACACTACACTGTATCATAGTGAAGTTATTGAATATTTTTTGTAATGTCTCTTTTGGTGTTGCACTTTGTAGACGGTCCCTGCGCGCTGCTCTCACAGCCGGCTGCACGTAAACACTAATGTTGTTGGTATGGCTCCGAGGATGGCTCGTTTTGATGAAAGTTAGGTTGTAGCTCGTTGTCTATCTTACTACGGTTGAAAATATGTGTGTTTTGTGTTTTAACAACATTTCACTTAAGAGTTATTGATCCCGGAAGTTCGAATCTGCCAATATCTTTCCAACTTTACTGAACTGTATACAGAGCCTTTGGTCATGAAAATTATAATGAAATATACTCCAAAATATTTATTATATGTAGTAATCCTGTTATATTGTCACAAATTACAGATTGAATGAAGTCTGAGGTATTATTCACATGTATTCTGTGTCCGAGTCGGAAATCTTGCCTTCTGCAGGCAAATCGTCCAGATACGGCTCAAAACGATAAGGCAAAATGCCACCCACTGCTTCGTCTTCATGAAATCCGACATGTCCAGTGTCAACCTCAAAAAGGGCCTCAGTTTCTGAAGACTGGTCAGAAAATCGCTCTGTTTCGTCGGCCATAGCTGCATAGAAGGCCGAGCAGTCGTTCTGCATGTGACGTCATGGCAAATATGGCGGCCACTGACAGCGGTTTGGTGCTTGGCCAGATTGACGCAACTGCGCACAAAGCGTTTCGTTCTGTTGGTGATAGAACTAATCATGAAAGTGATCAGTGGTGTTTGTAGTTTTATTACAGAAACCTATTTTAGAACATAATTTTGCTGTCAGGTGCACTTTAATGTTAGATTCTAAATTGACCGTAGGTGTGAATGTGAGTGTGAATGGTTGTCTGTGTCTATGTGTCAGCCCTGTGATGACCTGGCGACTTGTCCAGGGTGTACCCCGCCTTTCGCCCGTAGTCAGCTGGGATAGGCTCCAGCTTGCCTGCTACCCTGTAGAACAGGATTAAACGGCTAGAGATAATGAGATGAGATGAGAAGCATATGACCATTACCTCCAGCAAAACCTCCATAAATTCACTGTTAGTGATCCCTTTGAAACCCATCTCGAACTATTTCTTCATCTAAGTGTCATACTTAGAAGCTTTGAACAAAATATACCTTATCTTTTCTTTCCTTTGTGGCCACCCGTGCCCGTGCCTGTGGCTGGTTTGGGTTCATTATAATATAATAACTATACAAAAACAGAATGAACCAGTCAAAATAATTTAAAATATAGGTACTCTAACAAAGTATCTTTAATTTCACGTTAAAATTCAAGATCTATGGCCTGGGATGTTGCCACATTGTTGTGGAATGTTTTTGGAATATTGCTAGCATTGAAAATTGTGACTTGCTACTTGGCACAGATGATCCTGAGAAGAGTGAGCCAGCCCCTTTAATTGTGTGGGGTTGCAGACAACTGCAATGGGTTAAAAGAAGAGGGGAAGGAAAAGAGAGATGGAAAAGTCATTCATTCATTTCTTCAAACATTCTTCAGTAACTGCTTTATCCTGGTCAGGGCTGCAGAGGTAACACTAGGCACAAGAAAGGAGAATTCACACTATATTGTGTGGCAAGTTCATTGCATACAAGGTTCACACACAGCTAGGACAATTTAGCATAGCCAAACCACCTATCTGCATGTTTCTCACTCCTACAGTTTGGTTTTCAATGTATAATGGTTTCCCATTATACATCTCTTACAGTCAGTGTCCTTTTCCATCACACTCATGCTTCACCTCACTTCACATTGAAAGGGGAAAATGTAACATATATCCTAATTTAAATAAATTAAATAATACACTTTTGCCATCTTATCACTTGTGTCTGATTTGACAGTGAATCAGGGGGTGGACCATACTTTACAGTGTGTGAGATTAGTCAAGTCAAGTTTACTGGTATAGCGCTTTTAACAATAGACATTGTCACAAAGCAGCTTCACAGAAAATTAAAGGCTTTAAACATGGGCTAATGTTATTCCTAATTTATCCCCAGTGAGCAAACCTGTGGTGACGGTGGCAAGGAAAAGCTCCCTCAGATGACATGAGGAAGAAATCTCGAGAGGAACCAGGCTCAAAAGGGAATCCATCCTCATTCGGGTGATAACAGATAGCATGATTATAAATAACTTGCTTCTGTAACTGTGTCCTATTTAGTCACAAAGTACAACTGTGAAATCTGGAAAATAATTATAGTTTTAACATGAAGTCTGTTTTGTTGAAGTGATAACCTGTACATTGATGGGAACCTGAGTGCAAAACTGTTCATGACAACTGCAGTCCTAAAGTTAGCAAATCAACTGTAGTCCTCAGACATAAATGTATTACTGTAAGTGTCCAGAGCCATCTTCCAAGTGCGACTTTCGACTGTCCATATGGGGCCATCCTCCACAGGAGCAATGTGATGAGACTCCAGCCAAACATAGGGATCAGGATGGATCAGGCAAGTCCAAGGAGCAGAAGAGGTCAGCATCTTACTGGTGTCTCAGGATTGACATGTGACTCAGAGAGACAGACAGAGGGAAGAGATGAGGTAAAGAGAAAACAGGTTGTTAGGTATGCCCAATGCCACCTAATGAGTACATTTAGCACTGAATACAAGCAGGGACTCCGGCAAGACTAACTATGACAGCATAACTATAAGGGGAGAGCCAGAAGGTAACACAGACATGAGGGTCCCCTGGGACATAAAGCAGCCAGCCACAATTAGAGCACGATTAGAGCAGTGTCTCCTGAACTGCGCATGCTGACAGGAAATAAATAAATTGCTGGCGCACGCCAGAGGACATTAGGGATCTTCTTCATCTTGAGAGCCCTGTTTATACACAGAATAAGTTTAAACATTTAACTTCAACTGACTTAAAATTTCAAGAGGTAATTTTCTTTTTGACCCAGTCCGACAAGCTTCAGTTTGAGGTGAGTTTACTTTCTATGCTGGTCTTTTACACACAGCTTAAAAACAAAAGGAAAAACAGGCACTTAGATAGATAGATAGATAGATAGATAGATAGATAGATAGATAGATAGATAGATAGATAGAGGATATTTTCATTTGTCTACAGTTTTGACTGCAAGTAAATGTTATGTTTATTATTATTATTATTATTATTAGTAGTAGTAGTAGTAGTAGTAGTAGTACTTTCAAACTGTATAGTGCCACACGTGCTCTTGACCAGCTCAGCTTTTTAAATGATTGATTAAATGTAGAGTGCATAAATATGACCATCATGTTGTGTTGATAATTACCAAGAGAAACAGATTTTCATGTTACTAAATAACAGATGGATGACAGGCTTTGATGGTATTAAACTGTTGCTTTAAACCACCCTAATAGCATGTTAGCAGAGATCTGATTTTATCTAAAACTATTTTCACTTGAGAAAATATTAAAATGGGTAATAGTTAAATTTATCCAATCTTGTTTGATTGCGAACTAAAGATGGGGTTCTTTTCTTTTTTCTGCGACTCACCCCCAGACGTCTGGGTGACACGAGGGGACTGATCTCGAGATGGTGAGGGCCAGAGGTGAAAAAAACCCTAACAGTAATGATGGTGTCTCTGCAGCCAATAGGAAGAAGCACAAATTAATTTACATGTAGATTTACTGTATATATTTGCTTGATCCAAGTGAGGCAGAACCAATCCAAGCAACCAGATGATGAATAAGCTCATAAGCCAAGTGTCAGACTGTTTTTATATGTTTTTTTTCCTTTTTTTTCTGGCTCCCCCCCCCCCCCCCGAGACATGAGACCAATAGCACCAGCAGTTTGGTCAAGTTAAAAACATTTGATTCGTCCAGTCCAGGAACTGTATGGAACACTATAGGTCTTGTGGAGTTTGATTACATTGGAATACCTTTATTTAACTTAGAATTTTGTAAAAAGGAAAGAAAAATAAATGTCTTAATAAAGTATATACAGATACTAACCCCAATCAATCATTATTACATTAATATTATTTTGATGTAAAATTAGATTTACAGTCAACAATGAGATGTAATTCAAATGTATTGCTAGTTATATTTGAATTTCATATCATTCCTGATAGCAATTATAATAGATTGCAATACCTTAAATTGTGTAAAACAGACTTTCCAACCATTATACAAAAATATCCGTAAAACCTGTAAAATTGACAGTTCTTTAACCCCTTGTCCCCCACTCTCCACCCATGCTCTTCCATACTGATATACACTCATGAAGCACTTTATTAGGAATACCTGTACACCTACACTTTCATGCAATTATCTAATCAGTCAATTTTGTGTCAGCAGTGTAATGCATAATATTGTGCAGATATGGGCCAGCAGCTTCAGGTAATGTTCACATAAACTATTAGAATGGGAAAAACTGTGATCTCAGTTACTTTGACTGTGGCATGATGGTTGGCGCCAGACAGGATGGTTTGAGTATTTCTGTAACTGCTGATCTCCTGGATTTTCACAGACAACAGTCTGTGGAGTTTACTCAGAATGGTGCCATAAAGAAAAAACATCCAGTGAGCAGCAGTTCTGCAGACTGAAATGCCTTGTTGAGAGAGGTCAACAGAGAATGGCCAGACTGGTTTGAGCTGACAGAAAGGCAATTGTTAGGGTTTTGCTGGGATTCAAACCTGGTTCACTGGTGTGATAATCCAGCAAACCCCCACTAGGCCACCAGGGGGGTGACGCAAGTGCAGAGGCGTGAGGCGGAAGTAGAAAGGTATCAAAAACAGTTTATTTACACTATGTACAATCGAAGGGAAAAAACAAAAAGAATAATTCAAAGCTCAGAAGAAAAACCAAAAATATCCAAAGGTACAAAGTCCAAAATCCAAATAAGAAAAAAGGCAAAAACTCAAACGCTCAGAAGATCAAAAAGGTCAAAAACAAAATCCACAAAGTCCAAAAGAAAGAAGCAAAAACCAAGAATACAAAGACACAGGCAAGGTACATGGGACAGAGGGAACTAGCACTAACAGCATAACATAGGAAAAAGACTCCGTGACAAGGGAACAAACAGAGGGGTATTTATACACACACTAAAATAGGACACAGGTGACACTAATGAGGACTAGGCGGGGCACAAGACACATGGAAAACAACAAACATAACACACAGAAACAGTGGTGGCCTCTAGAGGCCAAAACAGTCCCAGTCCTAACAGGCAATAGTAACTCAGATAGTTAGTCTGTACATTTGCAGTGAGCAGAATAACATCTTTGAATATACAACACATCAAACCTTGAGGCTGATGAGCTACAACAGCAGAAGACCAGGTCGGGTTCCACATCTGTCAGCCAAGAACAGGAAGCTGATGCTGCAATGGGCACAGGCTCACCAAAACTGGACAGTTGAACACTGGAAAAACGTAGCCTGGTCTGATGAGTCTCAATTTCTGCAGAGCCACAGGGTCAGAATTTGGTGCCAACAGCATGAATCCATGGACCCAATATTGTGTCAATATTCCAGGCTGGTGTACATAATGTAATGGTGTCTAGAATGTTTTTTTGGCACATCTTGGACCCGTTAATACCAATCATTGCTTGAATGCCACAGCTTATTTGAGTATTGTTGCTGGCCATGTGCATCCCTTTATGGCCACAATTTACCCATCTATTATTGGCTATTTTCAGCATGATGATACACCATGTCACAAAGCAAAAGTCGTCTCGAACTACAAATACAATGAGTTCAATGTTCTTCAGTGGCTTTCCCAGTCACCAGATCTGAATCCAATTGAGCACCTTCGGGATGTGGTAGAATGGGAGATTCATAGTGTGAAAGTTCACCTGAAAAACCTGTAGGAATTGTATAATCCAAACATGTCAACATAGACCAGAATCTCAAAGGAATCTTTACAACATCTTGTGAAATCCTTGCCCCAAAGAACTGAGGCTGTTTTGAGAGCTAAGTGTGGCCTAGCATTAATATAGTGTTTGTATAGTGTTCGTAATAAAGTGTTTGATGAGTGTATATTAGCCACTTGTTCATGTTGCTCATCTTTGAGACCATATCAGTTAATTAAAGCACAGTGGTGGGCATAAGGGAGCCTAAACCTTTCATCTCTATGTATTTTATGTAGCTTTTGAAGAAAACATGCATGCACGAGGGGATCAGTTATGTCACCTTGAGTGAACTGTTAGTTCCAGTCAAAAGGCTTTCAGTAAGCTAGTTCATTCTTAGGCTGTACTACTGGTGACGCATCCACAGGGACACTTGTATTTCAGCTGTTCAACAAATGTTAATCTTCATAAAGTCATCATTCACAATTTAAAATTATATATTTAAAATTTCCTTTGATATATTCATTACCTGGGCGGTATGGTGGTGTAGTGGTTAGCACTGTCGCCTCACAGCAAGAAGGTCCGGGTTCGAGCCCCATGGTTGGCGAGGGCCTTTCTGCGCGGAGTTTGCATGTTCTCCCCGTGTCCGTGTGAGTTTCCTCTGGGTGCTCCGGTTTCCCCCACAGTCTAAAGACATGCAGGTTAAGTTAACTGGTGACTCTAAATTGACCATAGGTGTGAATGTGAGTGTGAATGGTTATCTGTGTCTATGTGTCAGCCCTGTGATGACCTGGCGACTTGTCCAGGGTGTACCCCGCCTTTTGCCCGTAGTCAGCTGGGATAGGCTCCAGCTTGCCTGCGACCCTGTAGAACAGGATAAAGCAGCTAGAGATAATGAGATGAGACTGTATACTATTTCTAGTTATGAATTTGTGGTACAATCTTCTGACTGCCCCATTTAGTTCTACAGAGTTATTATTGCACCTAGTGCTCAAAAATGTGAACTACAAAAAACTCATAACTGGTAACTACAAAAAGTGCAATTCAAAGCCTTTTGAGGGAGAATCACACTGTGCCATTCATTTGTAAAGGGTCTGTGTATCCACTCAGCTAACAAGTTTTGTTTTGCTTTTTGGTTTGTTAAATTAATAAACGAGGCACCCCTTTATGCCACATGCTTGTCTTCTCATCTCCTCACAACATGTATTCTGTTGCCATAGGAAGAATTAGCCTTGTACTATTAAGGTTTAATTACTTACTTAATTACTTCTATAAAGATTTTCATCACGACTGCTAGTAATCGCAGCTGATGTATTATTGCATTTTCAAACAGAGCTCTACTTTTTATGAATATAAAGTCCTTTGTAAGAGAAAATAATCAAATATAAAAAAAATTGAAGTCCTTCCCATGCCACATTAGGCAGCACCAATCTCCATTTCAGTAGCCCTCTGCATCTCACCTATTACATAGCTTGGGTTACAGTGGGAGACCAGTCCTCTGGTAACCACGAGAGCTTGACTCCCTACTCACATAATAATAATAATAATAATAATAATAATAATAATAATAATAATAATAAATTACATTTATATAGCACCTTTCTCAAACTCAAGGTCACTTTACATAGGTCAGAGAAAACAACATCAAAAAAAAGGAGTTGCTAAAGAGTTGTAGTAGGTACCATTTTTATGATGGTCTTTAGCATGACCTGACTACAAGTAGAACTCATGATCTCCCAGTCGAGAGGTGGATCTGCTAACAACTATGCCAGCTCACAGTCTAAATTCAAGCATCCATCCATCCATCCATTATCTGTAACCGCTTATCCTGTGCAGGGTCGCGGGCAAGCTAGAGCCTATCCCAGCTGACTATGGGTAAGAGGTGGGGTACACCCTAGATAAGTCACCAGGTCATCACAGGGCTGGCACACAGAAACAAACAACCATTCAACAACCTACAGTTAATTTAGAGCTACCAATTAGCCTAACCTGCATGTCTTTGGACTGTGGGAGAAACCGGAGCACCCGGAGAAAACCCATGTAGACACAGGTAGAACATGCAAACTCCACACAGAAAGGCCCTCGTCGGCCACTGGGCTTGAACCCAGAACCTTCTTGCTGTGAGGTGACAGTGCTAACCACTACACCACTGTGCCGCCCTAAATTCAAGCATCTCATCTCATCTCATTATCTCTAGCCGCTTTATCCTGTTCTACAGGGTCGCAGGCAAGCTGGAGCCTATCCCAGCTGACTACGGGCAAAAGGCGGGGTACACCCTGGACAAGTCGCCAGGTCATCACAGGGCTGACACATAGACACAGACAACCATTCACACTCACATTCACACCTATGGTCAATTTAGAGTCACCAGTTAACCTAACCTGCATGTCTTTGGACTGTGGGGGAAACCAGAGCACCCGAAGGAAACCCACGTAGACACAGGGAGAACATGCAAACTCCACACAGAAAGGCCCTCGTCGGCCACTGGGCTCGAACCCAGAACCTTCTTGCTGTGAGGTGACAGTGCTAACCACTACACCACCGTGCCACCCTAAATTCAAGCATGTTTATATTTAATAGCGGAGCTCCCGCGGAGCACCATACCTAAGAAAAAATGGTAAACCCATCGAGTCAATTTTTTTGTGGTTTGTCCGTGTACGTGTACCACCACTCATACACACTGCCTAGTGGTCAGTGTTAGTAATTACCAGTCATACACACCGCCTAGTGGCCAGTGTTAGTAATTACCAGTCATACACACCGCCTAGTGGTCAGTGTTAGTAATTACCAGTCATACACACCGCCTAGTGGTCAGTGTTAGTAAGTACCAGTCATACACACTGCCTAGTGGTCAGTGTTAGTAATTACCAGTCATACACACCGCCTAGTGGCCAGTGTTAGTAATTATCAGTCATATACACCGCCTAGTGGCCAGTGCTAGCCAGTAAAGAAATAAAACAAAAGAGACTGGCTATGACATAAGAAAATTCTACAACCCAGAAACAGATGGGAGCTCCGCTTTTAGGCAGTGCCTAAATCTATATATTATGTTCTATAAACTCAGGTTAAAGCTATGACCACTCATGACTCTGGAGGCAAATTGCAGTTTTCAGAACATTAACGGCATACATTTTCTCCAAAACCACTATAATTTTAGAGCAGAGGCGCCAACATTTGCAACATTTGGTCCTCTTGCTATGGTTACATGGGAGTCACCTGAAAATTAACATTTTCTTCTTTTTAAGATAAAGCAGCAGTCAAACCAAATGCATAAAGAAAATTTACTCCACAGAAAGGGAAAGGACACTGGATGTGAAAGGTGTCCATTTGTTACTGGGAGCAGATACCTTTCCTTGTGAGCCAACAGAAATTATGTGGATGTGACTGTGTTGTCTTTGGTTAATTAAAAATGGAGTCACTGTTTAATATTAAGTAGTACACTCACTGAATTTTTCCTTGCTGTTGTCTTACTGTTGCTTGATGTACAGTGACGTACACTGTCTCACTTACCGATATACACTTAGGGTTTTGTGGTCGAAAGTTTTTTTCTCTCTGCTTGGATTGACTTGTTAGCACTGGTTGCACCTCTTTGAGATCAAAGAGCTAAAATTATAGGTTAATACTGTATGACCAAAAACTGTAGCTTTGTTAAACTATATATAGCACTCAATAAGTGGCACAGGAAGAAGAAAGAGATTCTCACCATGTGCATTGTGCAGATACAGTTAACAGAATTAATTAATAAGGTTACAGTGTTTTCTGTATTTAACACCTCTCTGTTTTTAGCACCAATATTTTATGACAGTCATTCAGAATTAGTCTATATCAGGGCTTTTCAAAGTGTGGGACATGCCTCCCCTGGGGGGCGGGCGCAACGTGAGGAAAAATAAACTAGAATAAGTTAATATTGCAGACATTTAGCGAACTTCAGCTAGCCTTTGTCAGAGACAAAATGGATCGATTTTTAGTACCTAAAGCTACAGTGAGTGAGGAGACAAAGTCTGGGGCCAAGCAAAAAAACAGAGCCTCCAGGATGTTGCGATTTGCAACTTCAAAGCAAATTCAACCAATCCCCACGAATTCAGGGCGGTGTTGCAATTATATCCAATCACCGCAACTTTCCCGCAAATTTGACCAATCGTTGGCGTCATCTTGAGGTGACGTCGACAAACTACCTTCCACCTTACTTCCGTGTATACGTTCAAGAGAAGCAGCATGCGCGCAGTGTTGCCAGATTGGGCGGTTTCAAGTGCATTTTGGCGGGTTTTGAACATATTTTGGACTGGAAAACGTCAGCAGTATCTGGCAACACTGCATGTGCGAGTCAGTGTTTATGTAGGCTTAAATTCTGTTACTGAAAGTGTGTTGTGTTTACAGTGAAGGACTGTGTGCACTTTACATTATTTTTTTACTTAATACAAGAAATTAACGGATGCCAACATTTTTGCCAAAATGGTATTTTATTTTCCATTGTTTAGGCAGCTTCAGCATCATACTGTGAGATTCTGTTCAAATTGTTTTTTTTTTCTTCTATGAAGCCTGAGACATTTATTTTATTAGTTTATAATTATTGTTTAATTTAGTCTTCAGGAGAGACTGCCTGCACACAGTACTAGTATTAATAGTTTTTTCTTACATGAAAGCTGAGGCATTTATATTATATTTTAAGGTAACTTCATGTTGTGCTATGAGGTTCTATGCACTTTAACTTTTGAACCAACAGGTGCATTTGGATAAGTAAAGCCTATTTTTCTGCATTTTTGTAGTCCTGGTAATCTTTTATATTGGTAAAGTTGTTTATAGGACCATTTCTCAGTGTCTGTTTTTTTTAATCAATAGTTTTTCAGTAATAACTTAATATTTAACATATCACTCAATTTTAATCACAAAAAGAGAAAATCGCAACAATTTCTCGCAACTTTCACTTCCTCCCGCAATGTAATCGCAACAAAAACCTAAAAAACACCGCAACTTTCATCGCAATTTTTTGGAACCCCCCCGCAACATCAGCCATTTTAGCCCGCAACAATCACAAAAAAGGCCTGCGGAATCCTGGGGGGGCTAAAAAAGAAGGAAGTATGGTATGGCGCCTTATCCACCTGAGCCATGACGCCCCCCGATCCCTCCCCGTCTCTTTCTCCCGCTCATTTCCTGTCTCTACACTGTCCTATCCAATAAAGGTGAAAAAAGCCCAAAAAAAATCTTAAAAAAAAAAAAAGAAGGAAGTATGACCACGATTATTTAAAGTTTGGATTTTCATGGACTGGATCTGAAGATGCGCCACTGCCACAGTGTGTTGTCTGCCAAGAGGTGCTAGCTAACGATGCTATGAGATCAGGGGCGCAGATAGGATTTTTGAACTGGGGGGGGACTGAGCTGTCAGCAAATGATTCCATTTTGTGTGTGTGTTTATATATATATATATATATATATAAAATATACATACACACACACACACTACCGTTCAAAAGTTTGGGGTAACTTTGAAATGTCCTTATTTTTGAAAGAAAAGCACTGTTCTTTTCAATGAAGATCACTTTAAACTAATCAGAAATACACTCTATACATTGCTAATGTGGTAAACGACTATTCTAGCTGCAAATGTCTGGGTTTTGGTGCAATATCTACATAGGTGTATAGAGGCCAATTTCCAGCAACTATCACTCCAGTGTTCTAATGGTACAATGTGTTTGCTCATTGCCTCAGAAGGCTAATGGATGATTAGAAAACCCTTGTACAATCATGTTAGCACAGCTGAAAACAGTTTAGCTCTTTAGAGAAGCTATAAAACTGACCTTCCTTTGAGCAGATTGAGTTTCTGGAGCATCACATTTGTGGGGTCGATTAAATGCTCAAAATGGCCAGAAAAATGTCTTGACTATATTTTCTATTCATTTTACAACTTATGGTGGTAAATAAAAGTGTGACTTTTCATGGAAAACACAAAATTGTCTGGGTGACCCCGAACTTTTGAACGGTAGTGTGTATACATGTTATTTCACCTCCCTCACTGCCATCACCAGGAACTACCTGCAGGCCAGGACAATGATAACATTTTAACATAGCCTATGGAAATCCAAAGTTTACACATTATCATCACGCACAGAAATTGCAAAACTGCAAAACTAGTTTTAAAACCGCTAAGTTCCAACTGTTAAACATAGCGAGAGGCTGGGCTACGTGTGTGTGTGTAAAGTGTAAACCAGTGCATCCTGACTTTCTAACTATGCCTGTGTGTTGCGTGAGCGGCAGTCAGTCAACAACTCTTGGCAAAGTTTCCTTATGAAACAATATGCTCGCTGAAATTATGGCAGGGAACGCCAGATTAAACATTAAAACTGCCTTCTGAGCACTGTATCTACAGGCTACCACCGAAAGAAGGAGGCTACCAGAAAGGCATCTCTACTCCGTACGATTTTACTTTCACTACGACATTACTTTGAACAGACTATCAAAAAATTGCAAGGTGATATGATAAAGTAAGGCACAGTTTACTTACAGTCGTTTTTTTTTTTTTTCTGCCTTTTGGCACCCTTCATCATGTCGTGTTGGGGTCCTGAACTAGGAGGAGCTGTCCCCGATATGCCGGTCAAACTTGTTGTGGGTAACCATAGCAACCAAGCTCGAGCTCGCAACCTGTGCAGTCTGCGCAGTTGCAACTATGTATGTACTGCTGTGCACCTCAATAAACCGAATGGTAATTAGTCTTTTGATTTTTCCGTGAGGTTTGCCTTATGCAAAGAAAGACAGCATAGACGTTTTTTTCCTCCCTATAAGTGGGGGGGACCGCACGAGGTGAATTTAAATCTGGGTGGGACGAATCCCCCCCGTCCCCCCCTCTATCTGCGCCCGTGTATGAGATGTTTAAAATGTGTAAACCAAGATGTTTTAAAAAGCACAGATGTTTAAAATGTGAAAAAGAAAAAAATTAAAATGTGTACAACAACCATTTTTTAAAAATACGAATGGAACATTAAGTATAGCAACAACAAAAATTGTTGGGGGGGGGGCGCTGTTGTTTATTTGCTCTCCGAGGGGGGGTGGACTCTCCCACACTTTGAAAACCCCTGGTCTATATACTGTATAGAAATTCAGAAGCAAAGTCAGTGTTGTGAGCTTAATGAGTCACTTTACAGGAAAAACAGTTAATCATATGCCTGAATTAAACTCTCAATAAGGTGTTTAGGTGTCTAAATGCTGACTCGTGAAGCTTGCATGCGAGATTTCTTGCCAAGTTGCTGGTGTTGCTTGGCTGTTTCAGTGGAACCTGAAGCTGAAACATTTCACACATTACTGTGTATAATGTTATTATAGGCCTTAAGATTATCTACACATTGCTGTAGATTCATCCATATATTCTGTACATATGCATATGAATTGATGGTTATTTGGTTGGTATCATTCAGTGCTGAACACTTAAGACAAAGATCATTATAGGACTGAATGCATGTGAGTGGATGGCATTACCATCTTTCTTTTCTGAAGAAGTTCTTTCTTCAGCATCTTCCAAATCCTGCTTGAAATAAATTTCTGTTTAGAACAGCTCACTAAACATGTCACTGTACTCTTCATTTTCAATGCAAATTAATGTGATTTAGGAAAATATATATATAATTTTTTTTTTTTTTACTTTCAGAATTTAAAATGGCAATGAAAACATTGGCACTCAATTCAACAACATCATCTTCTGTGTCAGTCTACACTTTGGAAAACTCAGAAAAACTTTTGAAAGACCCAAGCACTTCCTGTCCATGTCCTGGTGCCAATATCACCTATGTGGACTTCTACCTTCATAATCGCTCTGTGTCTGCCATCTTCATTGTGTCCTACTTTCTCATCTTCATTGTGTGTATGGTTGGTAATGGAGTGGTATGCTTTACTGTGCTGAGAAGCAAACATATGCGTACTGTCACCAACCTGTTCATCCTCAACCTGGCTATCAGTGATCTGCTGGTTGGAATTTTCTGCATGCCCACCACCTTAGTAGACAACATTATTACAGGTAAGTAAGGGACTAGGGCTTGTTTATTCTTCTTTTTGTTAGCTAATTATTCTAGTGCACCAAGGTCCTGTACATTCGCCTTTGACCACTCATGAGATACCCATTTTGTATAATTAGCACATATACACTCATTGTCCACTTTAAAAGGAACACCTGTACACCTGCTCATTTTTGCAGTTATCTAATCAGCCAATCATGTGGCAACAGCACAATGCATAAAATCATGCAGGTACAGGTTAAGAGATTTAGGTATTGTTCACATCAAACAACAGAATAAGGAGAAAAGTCTGATCTCTGTGACTTTAGCCATGGCATGGTTGTTGGTGCCAGATTGGCTGGTTTGATTATTTCAGAAACTGCTCTTCTGCTGGGAGTCTCTAGAATTCACGCAGAATTGTGAAAAAGACAACAACAAAAAAAAAATTCAGTGAGCGACAGTTCTGTGTGTGGAAGCAACTTGTTGATGAGAGGTCAGAAGAAAATGTCTACGCTGGTTCGAGCTGCCAGGAAGGACACAGTAACTCATATAATCATTCTTTACAACCATGGTGAGCAGAAAAGCATTTCAGAATGCACAACACATCAAACCTTGAGGCAGATGAGCTACAACAACAGAAGACCACATTGGTTTCCACTCCTGTCAGCCAAGAACAGGAATTTGAGGCAAGGCACATGCACAGTTGGCTCAAACTGGATAATTGAAGATGAGAGAAAAATATCACCCAGTGGTGGCACGGTGGTGTAATGGCTAGCACTGTCACCTCACAGCAAAAAGGTTCTGGGTTCGAGCCCAGTGGCCGACAGGGGCCTTTCTGTGTGGAGTTTGCATGTTCTCCCCGTGTCTGCATGGGTTTCCTCCAGGGTGTCTGGTTTCCCCCAAAGGCATGCAGGTTACATTCTGGCTATACTTGGAAACATAACGATAATTTTATTCGTGTCATAGCTAGAACTTGTAGACATATTATTGTTTGACTCGTTTTCTTGCTGGTTTGTGTTATGTGCAAGTCTGTAGCTGCGTACTGTGAAATAGTCTCAAGGATGTTCATCTTTCCTGTGCTGTTGTTGTACAACTTGACAACTTATGACAACTTATATTTTGGGCTAAACTAAGACCTTAGTTTTTTCTGTGTGTTTTAGCCCATCTCATAAAGTAGCTCTAGCTAGCACTTAAATAATGAAAGCTGTTTTTGAGATAGGACAGAAATGGTGAGCAAATTTTCTTTCTAAACTTCACTATCAGTTTAAGCTTATTTGTTTGATATCTGCTCTGAAAACTAAGTGTCCCCCAAAGGGTTAAGGTATACTGTATTCTCATTTGGCAGAATAAATGTTTGAGAAACATTCATATTTGTCTGAATTGTCAGATTTCACTAGGATTTTGAACTAAGCTAGTTATAACTAAACTAATTAAATAAAGCACCACACCATTATGTTGTCTCCTGTTCAGTGCATCAGACTGAAATAAATAGCTTTATTTGGAATATAACCTAATGAATTTTTACCAAATGCATTGATGGAGATATTTGCAAACATCTTTCTTCATAAACATAGCCCCAGCCTCTAATGAACTGGTTTAGACTTATTTTGTTAATATAAAGAAGATATCCTGAAGACTTAGGAGAGAAATAGCAGGGTAGAAAAAGAAAGTGATCCAGATAACAGATTCTGATAAATGTTCTTCAAATAATGAATAATTGACGAAGCCTATGTAGGAGCAATAAAAAAAAATGTCGGCACGCGCGCATATTACTGAACACACTCCTGGGGCTAAGCCCCCCAACTCTCAATCCTAGTGATGTCCATGCATTCAGGGTTGAGATCAAAAGATGAATATGAGACAATAAATGAGAATTTCAGTTTTAATTTCCTGGTACTTAAATGTGAATGTGTTACAACATGGCACCTTTTGTTTGAACCCACCTATTTTTCAAGTGATCAAAAATATTGGAACACATGACTTACAGGCATTTGTTGTTGTCCAGGTGTCCCCTATTAGATAGATTGCTTAAACAGTTAATAGCAATAACAGTGAATGGCTGCCCTTTGCTTGAGCTCTGGCTTTTGCCTGTGAAGGCACTCGTGAATATGTTCACCACTCAAAGGTAAACTTCATATCTTCGTGCAACCGTGGAATATTTTCTATCTATCTATCTATCTATCTATCTATCTATCTATCTATACACACAGTGGTGCTTGAAAGTTTGTGAACCCTTTAGAATTTTCTATATTTCTGCATAAATATGACCTAAAACATCATCAGATTTTCACACAAGTCCTAAAAGTAGATAAAGAGAACCCAGTAAAACAAATGAGACAAAAAATATTATACTTGGTCATTTATTTATTGAGGAAAATAATCCAATATTACATATCTGTGAGTGGCAAAAGTATGTGAACCTTTGCTTTCAGTATCTGGTGTGAGCCCCTTGTGCAGCAATAACTGCAACTAAACATTTCCGGTAACTGTTGATCAGTCCAGCACACCGGCTTGGAGGAATTTTAGCCCATTCCTCCGTACAGAACAGCTTCAACTCTGGGATGTTGGTGGGTTTCCTCACATGTACTGCTTGCTTCAGGTCCTTCCACAACATTTCGATTGGATTAAGGTCAGGATTTTGACTTGGCCAAACTTTATTCTTCTTTAACCATTCTTTGGTAGAATGACTTGTGTGCTTAGGGTCGTTGTCTTGCTGCATGACCCACCTTCTCTTGAGATTCAGTTCATGGACAGATGTCCTGACATTTTCCTTTAGAATTCGCTGGTATAATAATGATGGCAAGCCGTTCTGGCCCAGATGCAGCAAAACAGGCCCAAACCATGATACTACCACCACCCTGTTTCACAGATGGGATAAGGTTCTTATGCTGGAATGCAGTGTTTTCCTTTCTCCAAACATAACGCTTCTCATTTAAACCAAAAAGTTCTATTTTGGTCTCATCCCTCCACAAAACATTTTTCCAATAGCCTTCTGGCTTGTCCATGTGATTTTTAGCAAACTGCAGATGAGCAGCAATGTTCTTTTTGGAGAGCAGTGGCTTTCTTCTTGCAACCCTGCCATGCACACCATTGTTGTTCAGTGTTCTCCTGATAGTGGACTCATGAACATTAACATTAGCCAAATGTGAGAGAGGCCTTCAGTTGCTTAGAAGTTACCCTGGGGTCTTCTGTGACCTCGCCGACTATTACACGCCTTGTGCTTGGAGTGATCTTTGTTGGTTGACCACTCCTGGGGAGGGTAACGATGGTCTTGAATTTCCTCCATTTGTACACAATCTGTCTGACTGTGGATTGGTGGAGTCCAAACTCTTTAGAGATGGTTTTGTAACCTTTTCCAGCCTGATGAGCATCAACAACACTTTTTCTGAGGTCCTCAGAAATCTCCTTTGTTTGTGCCATGATACACTTCCACAAACATGTGTTGTGAAGATCAGACTTTGATAGATCCCTGTTCTTTAAATAAAACAGGGTGCCCACTCACACCTGATTGTCATCCCATTGATTGAAAACACCTGACTCTAATTTCACCTTCAAATTAACTGCTAATCCTAGAGGTTCACATGCTTTTGCCACTCTCAGATATGTAATATTGGATCATTTTCCTCAATAAATAAATGACCAAGTATAATTTTTTTTCTTATTTCTTTAACTGGATTCTCTTTACCTACTTTTAGGACTTGTGCAAAAATCTGATGATGCTTTAGGTCATATTTATGCAGAAATATAGAAAATTCTAAAGGGTTCACAAACTTTCAGGCACCACTGTGTGTGTGTGTGTGTGTGTGTGTGTGTGTGTGTTTATATAAGAAAAATGCATTAAACTCATAAAATTATATCCACATTCACTGGATATAAGCAATCGCACACTCTGATTGGCTACTCTACTACTAGGATATCAGTTCATATACCGTGAGTAAAGAAAAACAAAATGGTGGAGTGCATCAAGTCAGATATATCATTTTGTTATCAAGTATTTAAAAGAAACAGAAACAGCTAAAAGAATACAGTTTATTTTTATCCCAGTATCTGCTGTTCTACACACCAGCCCAGTTGGTGGTGCCAAACCGCCAAAAAACCCTAAAGAGAAGAAAATGGTGGACCATGTTAGTGAACTAATCGAGCATGAAATAAAAACGCTACTCGAAAACAAAACCTAAAAAATACAAAAAAAAAAAAAAAAATATGGAATAAAATTATTTGCTGATAAGAACGTACCTTTTTTATTTTTCAAGAATTATTATTATCGCATTTTTCACAAATTACTACTGTCATTTTGCCGGTTTGTTTATATTCTAAGCTGAAATGATTTTGTTGGACATTTTGTATAAAGTTTTTATTTATAGAATTAGCAAAAAATAAAAATGCTCTATTTCTCAAAATCCAGTGAATGTGGATATACAGTAAATCCTCTAATACTGGCCTGTATTCCATTACTGGCCGGGACTCTAATATTGGCCGGTCTCGCTGTCGGAGGAGGTAAATAATGGCCGGACTCTAATACAGGCCGGGGCTATTGAGGTATTTCACTCACGTGACCAAGTCATGTGACGCTGCCATTTTGGACGGCACGGCTCGAATCAGTTTGAATGCGAGGAAGGCGACAAACGAAAAACATAAAAGAAAAAGGAGCGAGATGCAGAAAGCACCTTCACTATCCAGCGACGTAGGGCATTTACAGGGCGAGCAGAGGGAGAGGTATTTGCAAAAATTGAGGTTAGCAGGCTTAGAGAACGATGTTTACCTGCTTCCACCAGGATTGTTCACTGACATACAGAAGTACACGAAGCCCTCGTCTTTACCTGACTTCGGCCCACATGATCTGTATACCTATGTCGTTAAAAACCCATCGCCATACACAGGTATTGATCTGAAAGCGTATAAGAGTTTGGATGCCGACAAATATTTTGTGTCAGGCTGGGTAACATGCCTACATCAGTGGGTCGTCCCTGGAGCCGGTGGTCGCCATCTGATTACAGCTAAGGTTTGTTCACATTTTCATTTACTTTCGGTCCTCAGGATAAACAAAATGTTATTAAATGTCATTGAAATAACTTCTTAGTCTGTTGAGACATGGCCCGTTATAAATTTGCTGTTACCAGGCAATGACCAAGAACTGTATTATTAGGGTCGGTGTAGTTGTAGCAGTGTATTAGCAACTAGCTGTTAGCACTAGCTAATGTCAACAACATAGTAGCTGGTATGTTCCTGTAGCAATGTTTACGTTCAGTCATTTGGATGACTGTTAAAACCTTTCAGTCTCAAGTTTTTCCTTTACTGGATTTACTAGTTTACTGAGCCATCGCGCGCTCTCCGGCCGAGCCGGGAGCCATCGCGCGCTCTCCGGCCGAGCCGGGAGCCATCGCGCGCTCTCCGGCCGAGCCGGGAGCCATCGCGCGCTCTCCGGCCGAGCCGGGAGCCATCGCGCGCTCTCCGGCCGAGCCGGGAGCCATCGCGCGCTCTCCGGCCGAGCCGGGAGCCATCGCGCGCTCTCCGGCCGAGCCCGGAGCCATCGCGCGCTCTCCGGCCGAGCCCGGAGCCATCGCGCGCTAGCTCAGTAAACTAGTAAATCCAGTAAAGGAAAAACTTGAGACTGAAAGGTTTTAACAGTCATCCAAATGACTGAACGTAAATATTGCTACAGTAACATACTAGCTACTATGTTGTTGACATTAGCTAGCTTGCCGTCCAAAATGGTGGACACCGGGGCGTCACGTGACCCTATGACGTCAGGTGAAATACCTCAATAACCAACGATGTTTCTGAGATCATAGTGGCCTTACACAATCGTTCCGATCTGAAAGACAATTGTGATCAGTGGTGCCGCCAGGCGTATGGCCGTACGCACTAGGCGTACCTTGGGGAGAGAGATATTTTTTTTTAATTATAATTGTTACCTGAATGCTTTGGCAATGCAACATAATTTGAGAAAGAGAGAGAGAGAGAGAGAGAGAGAGAGAGAGACGTGTGTGTGCCGGCGCATTTGTGTGCTTCAGGAGTGGGCGGGGTGTGCGTGACCAAGAAAGCTCATTGGTCAATGCAGATATACTTTTCTTGCACCACTGAGATTCTCTCCAGTTTTGAGAAACGGAGACAGACAATCGTCAGTAGTCAGAGCTTGTGCGAGAATTTATTGAGAAGCGAGTCAAAAATGAGTAAACGAACCCTGAAACAAACGAGCTTGTTTCAGACTTTTACGAAAAAGTCCAAAAGCAGTGATCCAGGGGTGTCATCTGCTTGCCAGTCCTCTCCAGTATCAGCTAGTAACACGGCACCGGCAGCTTCCACTCCTCCGCAACCGAGCAGCAGTACGCTGCCTTCATCTACCTCTGAGTTTGAAACTAGCCATACATCCAGTGAATTTCATATAAGAACACCTACATCTCCCCATGTCCCTTACGATCAGAAGTAGATGGTTGCTCCACCTTGCTGACAAATGAGCCATCAGATAGCTTTACTAATGAGCCACGAGTCAGCCCGCTATCACTGACATCAGATTTATCAGACATAGGTAAACTTCAACCAGATGCCTTAAAATGTGCACCGGACTCTGTAAAGCTCAATGTCCTACAGAACCGCTTCAAACCAGACAGAGGGTGGGTGGCTCCTTCTACTCTGATTTTCGGTAAACTCAGAAAAATACCCGAGGAGTTTTTCAGCGAGTCTATGTACCCCACGTTGCGCTACAGTGTGTGTCAGAGTCGTGCGTGCGGTCGTGCTGAGCAAGTTCACTAGATTCTAATCGAGGCTATAAAGAGTTTATTGTTTATTGTCGTGTGTCGTTCACATATGTTGTTCAAATATCAGCCTGTGTTCATGGAAGGCTATTGTTCAATTTCAAGTTAAAGTTCTATCGTTGTTTTGTGTATAAGCCTATAGATCGACTCTTCATAGAAACTGCAGCACGCAAGCGTTTTTTTTTTTTTTTTTTTTTGGGGGGGGGGGGATTACACCGCTAGTGCGTACCTTACAGTTCAACCCTGCTGGAAAGGATGTCTGAATTACCGGTATTTGTTGATAATATTCTGTATACCGTTATGGTAACTGTACTTTTTCAATAAATGAACCTATTTTATAGGTTCAAATAGACACAAAATCTCGTTTTTATTCATTCCACTGGTAGTCTGTTTTGCTCAAATAGAAATAGAGGCCTACCTCTAATTCTGGCCTCCTTCCAATAATGGCCTGGACCAAGATGCACTTGAGTGAAATAAAGGCCCCGGCCTATATTAGAGGATTTACGGGGTAATAAAACCGTTATTCCACTCAATTTAGTCGTATATGGCCTATAGCCTACTTGGCAATCAGCATATATCCAACTCAATTTCGTGGAATAACTGTTTTATATATACATATAACAAAATAATGACCTGGATCAAGTCTTACTTTAAAGCCTTCCAAATAATGAGGGTAAAAGGCTAAAAGTCATATTGTATCGCAATGGTTAATGTGATAATTACAATTAGGACTACTGATGCAGCAGTATATTGGCAATATTCTAAACTCCTATTGGATGTTTATTTCAATTATTGCAATTGTCTTATTCATGTATCATTGTATTAGTCATTTTTAATTGTCTCTTGCTTTTATGTTGCATTGTATTACATTTGGAATAATATGATTTGGATTCTACTTCTGGTTTTATTAAACCATTAGAATTAATTCAGGTCTTGATTTTTTTTTTTATATCCAAATAAAATATTTGAATATTTGGCCTATTATTAACAGTAGCTTGAGTATTTTTGTTTTTCAATACCAATTCTAACCTAAACTCAAACACAGGGGTTTTTTTGTCCATTATAATTATGTACTTTAATCTTGCTCAGGGTTGCAGGGAATCCAGAGTTTATTGGGCATGACCTGGAATTACACCCTGGATGGGATGCCAGTCTATTGAAGGGCACCATGCCTACACACTGATTCACACTGAGGGACAATTTAGTTTAGTATCCACCTACCAGCCTTTTTTTGGGAGTAAACTAGAGAGAACCCATAATTACAGAGAACACATGCAAGACTGCACAGACAGCTAACCCAAGTACAGGATTGAACCAGGGACTAGTGGAAGTTTTTTGCACCACTATATTCATCTTTATAATGGTTTATACACTGCAAACCTACCAAAATAACCCCCTCTATGTAGTTCTGGATGGACTGACTGTTCTTGCTCACAGTATGATCATGTCCTACATATCATGTTTCTCCAATCATTGACTGTTTTAGGTTTTTTATTTATTCGTTTCCTTTAATTTGACACCCATCTACAGTATATAGTACATACTGTATTTTTATGTTTTAATTGAATGTGTAGCTGTTTTGACTGAGGTATTGTCTTTGAGTTATGGACACAAACTGTCTAGCCATAGTAAATGATGAACTGTAATGTTATTGTAGTTCTAATACAAATTTTATATTAGTCAATCTCATCTCATTATCTCTATGCTGCAAGCTGGAGCCTATCCCAGCTGACTACGGGCGAAAGGCGGGGTACACCCTGGACAAGTCGCCAGGTCATCACAGGGCTGACACATAGACACAGACAACCATTCACACTCACATTCACACCTACGGTCAATTTAGAGTCACCAGTTAACCTAACCTGCATGTCTTTGGACTGTGGGGGAAACCAGAGCACCCGGAGGAAACCCACGCGAACACGGGGAGAACATGCAAACTCCGCACAGAAAGGCCCTCGCCAGCCACGGGGCTCGAACCTGGACCTTCTTGCTGTGAGGCGACAGTGCTAACCACTGCACCACCGTGCCGCCCATATTAGTCAATAATTTCCCCAATTTATTACAATATATTGTGCCAGTCATAAAAAAAACCAGTGAGTTGTATTTGATATAAAGCAAATAAAATGTAGCTTGCTTTATTTTTATTTTTTTGTTAAGCTCACATGGTGGTGTAATGGTTAGCACTGTTACCTCACAGCAAGAAGGTTCTGGGTTTGAACCCCATGGCTGATGGGGGCTTTTCTGTGTGGAGTTTGCATGTTGTCTGTCCTCTGGGTGCTCTGGTTTCCCCCACAGTTCAAAGACATGCAGATTAGGTAAAATACCCAGCCACTGGGGTTGTACAGGATAATGCATTAGTGCTGGCCTTAAGCCTGAATAGATGGAAGGCCCAGTGTAAGGTGGGGTTTACATTAGACCGTATCAGCGGATCATCAGATTAATGTTTTTAAAACGATTAGTGTGCACACAGCAACGCCAATACACGATTCGCGTGCACATAGCAACGCCAATACACGGATACGCTCGGCTCCGCAGGCATCCTGCGCTCCAAATCACTCCGCCCTGAACAGCGAGTGCCCTCTGGAGGGTGCGCACTCCGGCCCTGCGCAGCTCACAGAGCGCGCAAGTGGAGCTCACAAGCAGTGATTTGGGACTGAGCCGCTGTGTGTGTGATCTCAGTGCATGTCGGGCATGCGTGTCACTTACCACTTGCAAGTGGAAGGATGGCAAGCCTAAAGACAATCATAACTACACAATGGGCAGTATTTACATCCGTATTTGCGGTATTTTCATACTTTTATACTCTTTACTGAAAGGTGATACAAGGCGGAAGTCCACGCCGTTTTTCAGCAGTCGCGTCACATAACCAACGCCAGTGAATCAGGAAGGTGGATGTCACAGTGACGTTGTCCAATGACGACGCCAGCTAGAGCTCAGCACAGCGTATCCACGTATTCTCAATGTTTACACAGCACCGGACCAGACACAATCTGGATTGAATACGTGGACCCTGGCGGATTCCCGTTTCCCAGCGTTTCCAGGCGTTTTAATGTAAACGGACAGTGCATCCGCGAAGAAAACGAGACAGATACGGTCTAATGTAAACTTGGCCTAAGATTATTGTGAGCTAAACTGGTTATTAACCTACTGAAAATAAAGTCTCATCTGTTTTTCTCTCATTCCTCTACTAGGATGGCCTTTTGGAAGTTTGGTGTGCAAGCTGAGTGGAATGGTACAAGGAATATCTGTGTCTGCTTCTGTTTTCACACTGGTAGCCATTGCTGTGGACAGGTAGAGAATTGTGGATTTTTATTTTGTTGTTGCTTATATCTTCTTCACCCATCCAGTGTGTTTTGGATCGGGTCCCTTTCCTAGGGTTTCTTGGCTAAGTAAGTACAGCCGGCTAGCCACTCACTCCTCTGCTGCACTGCTTTTGGTCATGGACAATTTAGAGTAGCCAATTAGTCTAACTGCATGTCTTTATATAAACTTATATATGAAATTTGTGTTATAAAAAATGTGCACTTTTCATATCCATTTGTATTTATAGAAAACTTGCACTGTTCTCATTTGCATTATGTCTTTTTACTGTCTCTCAGGTTTTGTTGCATTGTTTATCCCTTCAAACAGAAGCTGACCATTTCTACCTCCATTCTCACAATTGCTGTCATTTGGGTATTGGCCATCTCCATTATGTGTCCATCAGGTGTCATGCTGCAGGTCACTAAGGAGAGCCGGATTTTCATTTTATTAGGGGATGGTAATTATACACGGCCATTCTACTGGTGCCATGAGAGCTGGCCCAGCAAAGAAATGCGCAAAATCTATACAACTCTGCTCTTTGCTAGTATCTATCTGGGTCCACTCACCCTCATTGTCATTATGTATGCCTGCATTGGGCTCACACTCTTCAAGGCAGCTGCTCCCACCCCTGCAAGCCAAGAATCTGCTTCCAGCTTTGGATCTGGCTCCAGAAAACCAAGTGGCTATGAATCTCGCCAGATATTGTCACGGAAAAAGAAGCATGTAGTTAAGATGTTACTGGTTGTGGCACTGATGTTCATCCTGTCCTGGTTGCCTTTGTGGACCCTGATGATGCTGAGTGATTATGCAAACCTGAATGAGGTCCAGCACCGGGTGATAAATATCTACATTTACCCTTTGGCCCACTGGTTGGCCTTTTGCAACAGCAGCATCAATCCTATCATTTATGGCTTCTTCAATGAAAACTTCCGCTGGGGGTTCCAAGCTGCCTTTAAACTACAGCTTTGTTCAGTGCAGCACAGCAGGAGTGTGACTTACTTGCACCGTGTGCAGGACAGTGTTGTCCTGCCAGTCAACCTGAATTTGGCAACAGAGCTTGTGTCTGAAGGTGGGGGTCCAAGCCAAAGACTGGAATTGTCCAAAGAGTTTGGTAAGAGCAATAGCAAAAACTTGGTTAAGAACAGACGGTTCTTAGGAAAGCAGAACCTGAAAGAGCAAAACATGATCATGGAGGATCGAGAAAAGCTATGTATAAGCAAGAATAACTGAATACTGTTGTAACAGTTCCTGATGTGGGTGGAGCACAGAAGCATGGCAGGCGAGAGTTGATGTTTACACACACACTTTATTGAGCTTTTCAGCTTTCTTTCTTTCACTCACTCACTCACACATGCGTTGTGGTCGGGGAGAGAGGCCCCTTTTCTCTGCTCTCTCTCCTTTTATGCTCCATCCCTGTAACAAACACACAGACACACACACTAATTGACAGCAGGTGGAATGACTTAGCCACTTCCCTGCCCCGACCCCGCCCTCCATTCACAGACTGCTGCTTGGCCATGCCCCCACTGCCACAACTGTATGTAATTGTAAATTCATCTCATCTCATTATCTCCAGCCGCTTTATCCTGTTCTACAGGGTCGCAGGCAAGCTGGAGCCTATCCCAGCTGACTACGGGCGAAAGGCAGGGTACACCCTGGACAAGTCGCCAGGTCATCACAGGGCTGACACATATGGCCTTTTTCCACTACCCTTTTTCGGCTCACTTCAGCTCGCTTCAGCCCGACACGGCTCGTGTTTCAACTACCTCAGAACGGCACGACTCAGCTCGCTTCAGCCCTGCTTAGCACCCAAAACTCGCATGGTTTTGGAGTGGGGCTGAAGCGAGCCAAACCGAGCTGAGTGAGGCTGGGGGCGTGAGCAGACACTCCCCTGTGCACTGATTGGTGAGGAGGAGTGTCCTCACATGTCCACACATGCCCCGCGAGCGCGCTGGGATCTGTAAACACCGCAAACCCGGAAGAAGAATTACGAATTACGAGAATTTCTGAAGCCTTATGCGCCTCGCCTCATCTATACGCTCTTGCCAGTATCTGTTGGCGTTGTCGGTGACAACAAGCCACAGCACCAAGACCAGCAACACTAACGACTCCATGTCCTCCATGTTTATTGTTTACTATCTGGGTCGTGAGACTACCGCTTAAAAGATCACTGATGTCACTGTTTGCGCCGCTTAACGACATCACGTGACGTCCACCCACTTTCGCTAACTCCACCCAATGTGTCCATCCACTTCCAGCCAGCACGGTTCAGCGCGGTTGTAGTCGAAATGCAACTCCAACAGCCCCGCTCAGCTCGACTCAGCCCAACTCAGCACGGCACGGCTCAGCCACGTTTGTAGTGGAAAAGCGGCAATAGACACAGACAACCATTCACACTCACATTCACACCTATGGTCAATTTAGAGTCACCAGTTAACCTAATCTGCATGTCTTTGGACTGTGGGGGAAACCAGAGCACCTGGAGGAAACCCCTGCGGACACAGGGATAACATGCAAACTCCGCACAGAAAGGCCCTCGCCAGCCATGGGGCTCAAACCCGGACATTCTTGCTGTGAGGCGACAGCGCTAACCACTACACCATTGTGCTGCCCCTAATTGTAAATTATATTTGAAAATTGTATATGTGTTATTTTTAAAATTCTAATATAAGTAAGGGGAAAACTGTCTGCCCTTTTACAGTGGTTCTCAATTGCCTTCATATGGATATATGGAGAGAGAGAGAGAGAGAGAGAGAGAGATGGAAGTACAGTATATGGCCAAAAGTATGTGGATGCCTGACTATCACACCCACAATATTGACCTACTCCAAATAGTTTCCACAAGGTTGGAAGCACACAATTGTCTCTAGAATATATACTACTAGGCGGCACGGTGGTGTAGTGGTTAGCGCTGTCGCCTCACAGCAAGAAGGTCCGGGTTCGAGCCCCGTGGCCGGCGAGGGCCTTTCTGTGCGGAGTTTGCATGTTCTCCCCGTGTCCGCGTGGGTTTCCTCCGGGTGCTCCGGTTTCCCCCACAGTCCAAAGACATGCAGGTTAGGTTAACTGGTGACTTTAAATTGACCGTAGGTGTGAATGCGAGTGTGAATGGTTGTCTGTGTCTATGTGTCAGCCCTGTGATGACCTGGCGACTTGTCCAGGGTGTACCCCGCCTTTCGCCCGTAGTCAGCTGGGATAGGCTCCAGCTTGCCTGCGACCCTGTAGAACAGGATAAAGCGGCTAGAGATAATGAGATGAGATGAGATATATACTACTAGCGGGTTACCTGGCATTGCCCTGGTTTTGCAAAATTCTAGGTTGCCCCCAGACTTCCATGTCAAATTTGGTGAAGATCTGTCAAGAAATGGTGATGTTAACCTAAGACAAACAAAAATCCAAACATCCTCCACTCAGGGGCCCACTGGGGACCGCCTGAGGTCCAAATGTGGAATTTCTGAGTTCTGCCAAATTGTGGCTATCTCCTGTGCCTACTTGCCAAATTTGGTGAAAATCCATCGAGAAATGGCGAAGTTGGCTCAAGACAAACAAAGCAAACAAACTTTGCCGCTTATTATATAGATAGCATTAATATTTACCTATACTTCAACAGGAAGACCCATACACCTGCTCATTTCTGAAGTTATCCAATTAGCCAATCATGTTGCAGCAGCGCATTGCATAAAATCATGCTGATACTAACAGGCACAGACACACTGAAACTGGGCAATTGAAGACTGGAAAAAGACCAAGTGATTTTTTTTCTATTGTAATCTTCGACTGTCCAGTTTCGAAGAGGCTGTGCCCATGATAGCCTCAGATTCTTGGCTGACAGGAGTGGAACCCAGTGTGTTGTTTTGCTGTTGTCATGCATCCACCTTAAATTTCCATGTTTTGTGCATGCTGAGATGCTTTCCTGCATCGCTTATTTGAGTTACTACAGCCTTCTTGGCCTGAACTAATCTGGCAATTTTCCTCTGACTTCTCTAATCAACAAGGTGTTTCCACCCACAGGACTGATGCTTTTTGTATTTTGCACCACTCCATGTAAACTCTAGGGCAGCCCCATTGAATTGCCTTTTTTTTTTTGCCTGGATCAGTTAAAAATTAGAATGCATTTACCCCAAAGAAAGAGGTTTCCAGCTAGGAAAAAAGGCACCACACTCAGTTTCCTTCAGTAGGAAGGCCACTCTCATGCTCCCTACATCCTCTTGCACTTGCACTCTCACAATGTGCTCTTTCTGATAAAATGACATTTAAAAAAATGAAAAGTCAACAGTGAAAACTGCCAGTTTGGAAGTAAGTGGACTGAAACATACATTTTTGAACATATTAGAGAGAAGTCAATTGGTCTACTGTGCACCAAGTCAGTCACAGTGACAAGAGTACAATCCAAGAAGACATTTCCTCACCCAGCATGTCAGCTTCAATACTAAAAAGGCTCCCTAAGGTTCAAAGCCTAACTGTAAGCGATAAACAAAGACAGGCCATCATGGTCCACTCATGTTCCAAGAAAGAGAGCCACAATAGCTTTCCTCTGGTTTGCCTGGATTCTCAGTAAAAAAAAAAAAAGCATTTACCAGTTCTGAGACTGTGAATGAATACCTGCCGGCTGTTCTAGTGGAGGTGATGAAAAGGAAATATCAAAATACAATGCCATTGTAACACTTGAGGGGTTTGTGGGGAAAGATGAAGGTGCTCCTGATATTTCTTCTCACTTTCCTTTTGCTTTTCGGTGATTTTGTTTTTCTAAGGCCCACCACCACCCCACACACAGCTCTGTGCTGCTCAGCTCTTTCTCTCTCTCTCTCTCTCTGATTATGCCATTTGCTGAAAGCACAAAAAAGATACAAATAAGTAAACTGGTGGTAATCAGACACAGGAGAGAAACATCACATGTTACCTGCAGGTTCCACCTGCCTCCTGTTCGTCCACTGCTGATGCCCGACCATGCCACATACCCCCACCACCTGATCCAGGCCAGATGGCTTGATGTGAGGACCATCCCACACCTTCTTGATCATCCTGTACTTGGTCTCCTTTCATGAGAGCTTATAGCTGATGTACAGCAGCTTGGCTATTTCTATACAGGTTTACTAAAGTATTTGACTAGCAAGGGGTGTTAAAAAGAAATGACAAAAAACACCTACGAACATTCTTAAATTAATTAACATTTTTCTTGTCCCAACTTGATATTATTTGAGTATTGTTTAGAAATATTTTTTTCTGTCAATAGTGGTTCTTAATTTTGTCATTGTGTTCATCATATTGATGTATTATCATATTAATTAAAGGCTTTTAATGGCCTTTTGATTGTATCATCATATTAATTAAAGGCTTTCATATGTTTGTTGGAAATACTGTCCATATGAATTTTTTGTTATTAAATGACAAACTAAAACTCTGCTGTTTTATATCAGTTAAACAAGACACTATTTATTACCATTTCAGCTGTCTCTGTGGGAGTATCTATGTATGTTGTGTATTTTTATGTCATTTAACTGTTTCTGTTTGTTTGTTTGTTTGTTTAAGACAAGGACAACAGAGATTTTAAGAAAGAAGTGGTTGAGGGGTATATTCATACAAATAATCTCTCTTTTAATTTACTAGTGAAAATGTCTTGTTGTGAGTAGTGTGCATTACCCAACACATCCTTGCTCCCCATATTGAGATTAAATTAAATTTGGTTCCATCACTTTTATTGATACATTTATCATTTTAGTATTGTCATGTAATATTCTGTTGAAACTGTTACTGAAATTGTATAATGTTCTGTCTGTAACTTAAAAAAAAACAATCATTTATGATCAAAATCATCCTTGTGTGTGGTTGTCAAATATGCATTGTATCGGTAGCCAGTGTCAAACATTTATAGTGCCTGTGTTTAATTATTTACCTGTTAAATTATTTACTTAATTATTTAAAATACAACGTAATAATTACTTATCTAATTTACTTCCATAAGAAGTCATTTCAAATAATAGATAAGATGCAGCTATATTTCAACATTTATTTACTATATCAGATTTTCAGTAGGTCAAAAGTCTACATAAACTTTGTTAGTATTTACTTTGCCAGAATTTTTTGCCCATTCCTCCTGACAGAACTAGTGGAACTCGGTCAGGATTGTAGTCCTCTTTGTTCAGACATGCTTTTTCAGTTCAGTCCACAAATGCTTGTTTGTTGGTGTCTGTCATGGCAGAGACCCCCAAACCCGGTGGTTGACGCTAGGGGTAAAGTGAGCCATCAAGCTGAAGGAGTCCTCTTAAGCTTGGTTAGCTTGTAGGACTCTGGACACAGCTGACAAATACTGACTAGCCAAGTGGAATATGGCTTTGGCAGTTGCAGAAGCAAAAATTTGGGTGTGGGAGGAGTTCAGTGAGGCCATGGAGCATGACTTTCGGTTGGCCTCAAAAAGATTCTGGTAAACCATCAGATGACTCAAGAGGGGGGAAACAGTACTTTGCCCATACTGTATACAGTGGGGATAGCAGCTGACCTCCTGAGTTCCTTAAAGGAATAATCCGGAGTGATATGCTTTCTAGGTCTATTTTCGCTTTATTGGGAATGCATACATTGAGTTGCTACCACAATCACGTCAATTGGATGTGTTTTGAGACAGTTTGTTTTTTGCGATTTCAACCGGAAAGTGCTAACATGGCAGTGCGAGGGGCATGTCTCAAATGCACAATTGTGGTATGTTGTGCATTTCCAGCGGGATGGGCTCTGCACTTGGCAATCGACTTTTACGGACTTTCCCCTGAAGATAGCATCTGGAGAAGAACAACTTCAGGTAAGGTACTGGCTTTGTATTTACTCTTCTACACACTCTGTCCGTGCACTTGCAGAGCTAGGGACACTTCGTTTTGTTTGTAGGAACCCTCTACTCACTTCCACAGAACTGTCATGTTGTTTTGAGCTTTGAAATGGTTTTAAAACTAGCGTTTTGTATCGGCAAAAAGACATGCCCCTCGCACTGCCGTGTTAGCGCTTTCCGGTTGAAATTGTAAAAAATGAACTGTCTCAAAACACATCCGATTGACGTGATTGTGGTAGCAACTCAATGTACGCACTCCCAATAATTCAAAAATAGACCTAGAAAGCATATCACTCCAGATTATTCCTTTAAGGCTCTGGATGTTGTGGGGCTGTCTTGGTTAACACCCCTTTTCAACATTGTGTGGAGGTCGGTGACAGTGCCTCTGGATTAGCAGACTGGGGTCATGGTTCCCCTTTTTAAGAAGGGGTCCAGAGGATGTGTTCCAAATTTAAGGCGATCATACTCCTCAGCCTTCCTAAGAAGGTCTATGCCATGGTGTGGAGAAGAGAGTCCTCCATAAGTCAAGCCTTGGATTCCTATGGAGTCCTGTGGGGTTGTTACGGGAGTATGGGGTACCAGAACTGCTGCTACAAGCCATTCAGGCCATGTATAACTGGAGCAAGAGCTTGGTTGGTATTGCCAGCAATAAGTCAGACTTGTTCCAAGTAGGTGTTGGTCTAAGCCAGGGCTGCTCTTTGTCACCAAATCTGTTCATAATTTTTATGGACAGAATTTCTAGGCATAGACAAGGGGTGTAGGGTGTCTTCTTTGGAGGGCTCAGAATTGCATCATTGCTTTTTTCAGATGATGTGGTCCTGTTGGCTTCATCAAGCTGTGACCTCCAGCTTGCACTGGGGTGGTTTGCAGCTGAATGTTAAGTGGCTGAGATGAGAATCAGCACTTTCAAGTCTGAGACAATAGTTTTAAGCCGGAATAGGGTGAATTGCCCACTTTGGGTTGGGGATGAGTCCTTGCCTCAAGTGGAGGAATTCAAGTATCTCAAGGTCTTGATCATAAGTCAGGGAAGAATGGAGCAAGAGATCAACAGACAGATCAGTACAGCTTCTGCAGTAGCCCAGACATTTGGGAAGTGCTCAGAGTACAGCTGCTGCTCCCCCCCATTGAAAAGAGCCAGGTGAGGTGGGTTGGGCATCTGTCTAGGATGCCCCTCCAGGACACCTCCTAGGTGAGGTGTTCCAGGTATGGCTAACTGGGAGGAGACCCCAGGGCAGCCCTAGGACATGTGGGAGAGACTTGATCTCTTGGCTGGCTTGCGAATGGTTCAGTGTCCTTCAGGAAGAACTGCAGGAGGTGGCCAGGGAGAGGAAGACCTGGGCTTCTCTGCTGGAACTGCAGAAACACAGCAGAAAATGGATGAATGGGTGTTTGTACAGATGCTCATTGTCCCTTCAATTGTTTGGAAATTGCTCCTGAGGAAGAACTGAACTTCTGGACGTTCACAAATTTGTTTTAGGCTACATCCACACGACAACGGCAACGAGATTTTTTTTAGCGGGTAAAAAAAATATCGTGTCCACATGGGCAATGGATCAGTAAAATATCAGGTCCATATGGCAACGCAACGCTTGCTGAAAACGATGCAATACACATGCCACACCTCTACATGTGCTGTAAGACGGTCCCATCAGAGACACTAGAACAATAGAAGAAGAAGTAGGACGCATGCACATGTAACGGGTTTATTTTTTTCCACTTGCCATTGTGTGTAGTGGTGGGGAAATTCTGTGCTGGCCCTTTAAGAGCGCAGGTAGTTATGGGAACGACGCGCTGGCCTCTTTCAGTTCATTTTGGAAATGTAAGCGCCAATGCCACTGGACGTTTGCAACCCGTCCTCAGCAGTGTATTTGTGTCTCATTTCTTCAGAATAAAAAGACTGGTGAACAACACAACGCAACATCTGTTACACGCATAAACCCCTTCTTCTATCCGGCGTGAAGCACTCACAGGAACAAACACACAACAACATGAAGAAGATGGCTGCGACTATGCGAGGAAATCGTGCCTTCTGTGTGTACAAATTAGTTTTATTAGTGTGCATAGTTTTATATAACTTAATTTTCTTATTGCGTGTGAACATTTTGAAAAGCAGTCTTATCCAATATAAAAAAGAAATTCAAGAAATGGTTCAGTTACTTGTTTATTTAAAAGAAAAGCTGTATACAAAAGTGAATGCAATGCAGTGGTTCATACAAAACAGTCTGTTGAAGGGTCTTCTGACCCTTTTCCCCTCTGCCTCCATTATAGTCAGGGAAGGCTGTACTTTCTGTTCTTCAAAGCAGGTGTAAATTGTCTGTCTGGCAGGTCAGTCAGGTTAATGTGTAAACAATTTCAATTTCTGTTGTTACGAATGATGCGCGCGAGAGTGCTGCTTGTTGTAGTCATGTGGTTGTGACGTCATCGTAAACAAATCCGTTCTACTCATCCAGACGACTTCGCAACGGCTCCGTTGCCAGATTTTTTCACTCTGGAACCCGTTCTCAAAAGATTTCGTTTTGGGGCACCCAAAACGCCGGTGCTGTGTGGACGCCAGGCCGAAACGATAAAAAATTTTATCAGATTCACCTGAATCCGTTGCCGTGTGGACAGGGCCTTAAGGTCTTGGCTGAGGCCCTGTCCACATGGCAACGGATTCAGGTGAATCTGATAACATTTTTTATCGTTTCGGCCTGGCGTCCACACGGCACCGGCATTTTTGGGTGCCCCAAAATGAAATCTTTTGAGAACGGGTTCCAGAGCAGCACTCTCGCGCGCATCATTCGTAACAGAAATTGAAATTGTTTACACATTAACCTGACTGACCTGCCAGACAGACAATTTACACCTGCTTTGAAGAACAGAAAGTACAGCCTTCCCTGACTATAATGGAGGCAGAGGGGAAAAGGGTCAGAAGACCCTTCAACAGACTGTTTTGTATGAACCACTGCATTGCATTCACTTTTGTATACAGCTTTTCTTTTAAATAAACAAGTAACTGAACCATTTCTTGAATTTCTTTTTTATATTGGATAAGACTGCTTTTCAAAATGTTCACACGCAATAAGAAAATTAAGTTATATAAAACTATGCACACTAATAAAACTAATTTGTACACACAGAAGGCACGATTTCCTCGCATAGTCGCAGCCATCTTCTTCATGTTGTTGTGTGTTTGTTCCTGTGAGTGCTTCACGCCGGATAGAAGAAGGGGTTTATGCGTGTAACAGATGTTGCGTTGTGTTGTTCACCAGTCTTTTTATTCTGAAGAAATGAGACACAAATACACTGCTGAGGACGGGCTGCAAACGTCCAGTGGCATTGGCGCTTACATTTCCAAAATGAACTGAAAGAGGCCAGCGCCTCGTTCCCATAACTACCTGCGCTCTTAAAGGGCCAGCGCAGAATTTCCCCACCACTACACACAATGGCAAGTGGAAAAAAATAAACCTGTTACATGCGCATGCATCCTACTTCTTCTTTTATTGTTCTGGTGTCTCCGATGGGACCGTCTTACAGCACACGTAGAGGTGTGGCATGTGTATTGCATCATTTTCAGCAAGCGTTGCGTTGCCATATGGACCTGATATTTTACTGATCCGTTGCCCATGTGGATGCAATATTTTTTTACCCGCTAAAAAAAAAAATCTCGTTGCCATTGTCGTGTGGATGTAGCCTGAGTTGCCTGGAGTTTTCCATTGTATAAAGGACAAAAGTGGCACTGTTTATAAAGATAGACCTTTTGAAAGCTACAGGCCCAGAAGCTTCTAAAAGTCATTACCTCAGTTTATGGAATCTTCCAGACAGTTTAAACAGACAGTCAACTTTGTGTATGTAAAAATTTGACCCACTGAAAATCTGCAAAGTAAATTAAGATTAAATAAATCTGTCTTTTAGCTATTACTTTGAACTGATCTTTTATGGAAATAAAGTGGAAAAATGCATAGAAACTTGAAATATTCAGAGTTGTGAAATACTGCATTTGAATGCCTTTAGCCTTTGTGTATATAAACAGGTACTGCTACACATGTGCTAGAATATTAATAATTAGGAGATCTGATATAAAATCATTATGTACTCTTAGTAGTAAATCACTCTATGTGTATTAAATTAAAAAAATGAAGATAATGTCCATTTATTCATTTAAAAATGAATAAACATACTGTTTGAGTATTTGAGTACATCATAATAAAGACTGCCTGCTTTCTTCACAGTGCATTATATGAGGCTGTAAATAATGGTAATTTTATTTTAATCAGTTATCTGTTATCAGAACTCAGGTAACATAATCAACAGTGGCTCAGCCTGTCATAAATTGAGGATGATGTGTTTGGTGTGGGTGAAGTTATAAAAGAGGTGAAAAGAGGAAAATGTCATCTTAAGTAGTCCCTTGATAGTGTATAGTAAGAATTTACAAACATCACTTTAGCACTCAGGAAACTGACAGTACATACTCCCTGAAGTGGGTTTTAGAAGAACGTCAAGGGATCTACAGGAGGTCTTACTCACCATTAGAAGATTATGTTAGTCAGGGGATTAAAACTGAGTTTTAAATGTGATTAAAACTGTTTTGTGTCTAAAGTGGTGCTTTAATGGAAAGTAGTCTAAATCAAATTCTACTATGCACATGAGGCCACAAGAAAAAATCCTTCTATTTTGCATTCTTTTCTAATTTAATACAAAAATATTCATTACAAATTATATTATTGACAACTAAAGTAAAAAGTAGATTATTTGCAATTTTTACATGAATCAGAGTTTCTTAGTATTTGGTACATACCCTTTTTTGCTTTAATGACAGTGCACACTTGAGCTGGCATGGACTCCACAAGTTTGTCCAAAAACTTATGAACCATTTTAGATCAAATCCATCGGAGTGTCTTCTGAACATCTGCTTTAATAGAAGAGATTAGACATGAGAAAAATCTGACCTTTTGTACAAAGCAGTTAAAATGGTCAGTATCACAAATTTGCTTACATTTGAATAGGATCCTAGAAATAGTGCAGAATCTTGAATATTAAGTATTGAAGATATCGAACATTTACTTTCTCAAGTTTGAGTTTTAAGTGAAAAAAACCCACCAACAACAACAACAACCCATATACAGTCAGGTCTATAAGTATTTGAACAGTGACAATTTTTGTAATGTTGCTTCTGTACACCACAATTATATACTGTATGAATATTATTTATTCAAGATATTCAACATTTAGTTTATTTTAAATATTTTGTTACTTCTGTTTCTTTCCAAATTTAAATTCATTGGACTATGAGAGTTATGAAATAGTCCTCATGGTTGCTTTGTTAATATGATTTTTAACAGCTTTGTTTTATTAACAAAGTGTTTTTAATAATATATGTTTTGGGGTGGCAGCATGGTGGTGTAGTGGTTAGCACTGTCAACTCACAGCAAGAAGGTTCTGGGTTCGACCCTAGTGGCTGACAGGGGCCTTTCTGTGTGAAGTTTGCATGTTCTCCCTGTGTCTGTGTGGGTTTCCTCCGGGTGCTTCAGGCCCTGTCCACACGGCAACGGATTCAGGTGACTCCGATACAATTGCTTATCGTTTAGGCCTGGCGTCCACACGGCACCGGCGTTTTGGGTGCCCAAAACACAATCTTTTTGAGAACGGGTTCCAGAGTGGAAAGATCTGGCAACGTTGCCATTGTGAAGTCATCTGGATGAGTAGAACGGATTTGTTTACGATGACGTCACAACCACATGACTGTGAGTGCTTCACGCCGGGTAGAAGTGTAACGAATATCACCAGGATATCACCAGGAAAAAGCCTTACAGAGCACTAGTGAGAGTGAAACACGAGCTTGGATATTATTATTATTATTATTATTATGTTCAGTGTTAGTTCACAGTAGTAATGCAAGAAGCAGAATAGTGACAGTAATAGTGAAGCAAAAACATGCAATTGTACAAACACTGCAGCTCTACAGCAAAATATTCATTTATGAAATGGTCTGATTCTTAACACCAGTAGTGCCAACGATCTTCTCATTGCGATGCGATGCGAGTTGTCAACAAATCCTATAACTTGGTTCATGAAACGCGCTTACAAAATATTTTCACTGTGAATATTTATTGTGTAATGGTGCAAAGTGAGAGAGAGAGAGACTCTGCCCTTAGGGCAGAGTCAATCCCGCCAGCAAAAATAGGGAAAAAAAAAGGAGCGATCTCACCTCTTCAGATGTTGGTTTTAGTCCTACAATACATTCCTCAAAAAGGGCGTAGAGGAGCAAATTAATCCATCAACGTGTAGCACTCAATTTATTCCGGACCATTAAAAGATGCCGCCTTCCACGTAGAATCATACGTCATCCTCGCCGCCATATTGGATAGGTCAAAGCGGAGAATAAAGATTCATGCACTGCCTTTAACTGTACCAACAGGTTTACCATCCAAACGAGATCACATGGGATTACCTTTCACAGGTGAGAAACAACAAATTAATCCATCAACGTGTAGTATTCAATTTACTCCGGACCATTAAAGACGCCGCCTTCCGCGTAGAATCATACGTCATCCTCGCCGCCATATTGGATAGGTCAAAGCGGAGAATAAAGATTAGCTGCGTTTAACTGTACCAACAGGTTTGCCATCCAAACGAGATCACATGGGATTACCTTTCACAGGTGAGACTGGAAAAATACTTTTCATTGTATTTGGTCATTATAATGTAATTTTACGAACAGATTTTCCTGACTTTGTGGCTAATATGAAGTCTCGCGCATAATAGTTTATGCGCATGCGTCCTTACTTCTTCTATTGTTCTGGTGTCTCCGAAGGGACCGTCTTACAGCGCCCCTAGAGGTGTGGCATGTGTATTGCATCGTTTTCAGCAAGTGTTGCGTTGCCATATGGACCTGATATTTTACTGATCGTTGCCCATTTGGACGCGATATATTTTTAAATAACATCTCGTTGCCGTTGTCGTGTGGATGTAGCCTCAGTTTCCCCCACAGTCCAAAGACATGCAGGTTAGGCAGTGGCTCTAAATTGACCGTAGGTGTGAATGTGAGTGTCAATGGTTGTTTGTCCCTATGTGTCAGATCTGTGATGACCTGGCGACTTGTCCAGAGTGTACCCCGCCTCTCGCCCATAGTCAGCTGTGATAGGCTCCAGCTTACCCACAACCCTGTACAGGATAAGTGGTTACAGATAATAGATGGATAGATGGATGTTTTTGGGTTGTCTATGCCAACATGCCATGGATTGTTACCCCCTACTGGGTTTCCCTGTATTGAGCCAGTTCTATGTCTTACCAGCAAGCTTTGTTTTAATGATACTTACGGTACTGGTCAAGCTTCTCTCTTATAACTTACAGCTACTTAAAACAAGTTACTTCCACCACTGTCCACCCAAATGTACAGTGCATCTGTGTCTGTACAAGCATCATGATTAGAGGCTGTTCACAAGAACTTAGTTGCTTTCAAAGCTACCAGAAATGTCATTAACAATCATGTCAGATGGTTTTAATCTGGCATCAATCTAGGGAGGTTGTCATAAAGAGGATTTACTATCCCCAAGCGCATGACCATTCAACTAACTTCCACTGTAGTGTAAGACAGTAGGAGTGATTTAAATGCTGCACTGAAAGTAGAATTCAGCATTATAACCTTTTAATATACACAGATCGACAGCTTTATCACAGGAAATTTTATACATTGACAAAGATTAAAGATCATCATTAACAATGTTAATACTCAGCAATCCTATTTTTCATATAGTTCTTAATATAATTCATATTATTTCACGTGTCGAGTAATGAGTAATGTTGAGGAAAACAAAAAAAAAAATTCAAAAATCTATTAAGAGAAGTTTACATCTCCCATACAAAACTGTTATTCACCATTTCCATCCAACTACTGATGATGTAGAGAAACATAGACATGCACATTTTAATGGTGCAGCTAATCCCAGTTTCAGCCTTTGGGAAAGTGAAATAATATACAAGACCTGTTGACTTTTGTTACCAATAAAAAGCTTTTCTTTTGTTTGTTTTTAACATGACAGCCCACATGTATCCAGTGAAAGAATTTAAGTTTATAATCATGATGGATAGGCTTAACATTTAATTATGTTAGGTTGTTCTAAAAATGTAACCAAAATTGAATAATTTTTTCCCTAAATGTAAAGCGACCTTAGGTGTGAGAAAGGCACTATATAAATTGAACTGATTGTTGTTGTTATTATTATTATTATTATTATCATCATCCATCCATTATCTGTAGCCGCTTATCCTGTTCTACAGGGTCACAGGCAAGCTGGAGCCTATCCCAGCTGACTATGGGTGAGAGGCAGGGTACACCTTGGACAAGTCACCAGGTCATCGCAGGCCTGATACATAGAGACAAACAATTATTCACACTCACATTCAGACCTATGGTCAATTTCAAGCCACTGATTAGCCTAATCTGTATGTCTTTGGATTGTGGGGGAAACCGGAGCACCCGGAGGAAACCCACGCAGACATGGGGAGAACATGCAAACTCCACACAGAAAGGCCCTTGCTAGCCGCTGGACTCGAACCCAGGACCTTCCTGCTGTGAGGCGACAGTGTTAACCACTACACCACCGTGCCACCTATTATTATTATTATTATTCATCCAGTGCGGAATGAACATATAACAGAACACAAAAGTTATGTGTAGAACTCAAAGTGCTGGGTTGTTTTAACTCCCCAAAAACTGGATCTCAAATTGTGCTGTGATAAAGATTTACTCAAAAACAACAATATAATTAGTGTATTCAAATTGTATCAACTTTCATTTCTTGTTGGGCAGCTTAGTGTCAGATCTGCAGGTGGCAGACAGATGTAAAAGCAGAACATGCAGTCATTAGTGAGGGTCAAAGAGGTCAGTGAGTCTCGAACAACAGAAAAGACTGTATGAGAGTCAATGAACCCTTGAGTTGGTTGGTCCATGTCTATTGTTGCTGCTTAAAAGTATAGGCAAAAATAGGTTGAGTCTCGATACTCACAGGACACGGAAAAAATGCACTGCAAAGAGCACCAACGTGAAAGTGGGTATGTTGACTAGGAATAGATAACAAAATGGAAGCAACGTCTGGTACCATAGGGCTGACAGGAATAACCTATTGATTAATATGTCTTAAGTCCTTAGTAAATCTCCAGGAGCCATTTGACTTCTTGACAGGGTTAACTGGAGTATTGTATGGGGAAGAACAAGGGCCCAAAACACCTTGCAGTAACAGTGACGAAATCACAGTTCGATGCCCTTCTCCTTTTCAGAGTACAATGGATATTATTTACAATACACAGGAACAAAGGTTTTCAGACTGGTAGTGTATTGAGGTACAGTGGTGCTTGAAAGTTTGTTCTTTAGAATTTTCTATATTTCTGCATAAATATGACCTAAAACAACATCAGATTTTCACACAAGTCCTAAAAGTAAATAAAGAGAACCCAGTTAAGCAAATGAGACAAAAATATTACACTTGGTCATTTATTTATTGAGGAAAATGATCCAATATTACATATCTGTGAGTGGCAAAAGTATGTGAACCTCTAGGATTAGCAGTCAATTTGAAGGTGAAATTAGAGTCAGGTGTTTTCAATCAATGGGATGACAATCAGGTGTGAGTCGGCACCCTGTTTTATTTAACGAACAGGGATCTATCAAAATCTGATCTTCACAACACGTTTGTGGAAGTGTATCATGGCACGAACAAAGGAGATTTCTGAGGACCTCAGAAAAAGTGTTGTTGTTGTTGCTCATCAGGCTGGAAAAGGTTACAAAACCATCTCTAAAGAGTTTGGACTCCACCAATCCACAGTCAGACAGATTGTGTACAAATGGGGGAAATTCAAGACCATTGTTACCATGGGTGCAGATAGAGGGGGGGACGGGGGGGATTCGTCCCACCCAGATTTAAATTCACCTCGTTCGGTCCCCCCCACTTAATAGGGAGGAAAAAACGTCTATGCTGTCTTTCTTTGCATAAGGCAAACCTCACGGAAAAATCAAAAGACTAATTACCATTCGGTTTATTGAGGTGCACAGCAGTACATACATAGTTGCAACTGCGCAGACTGCACGGGTTGCGAGCTCGAGCTTGGTTGCTATGGTTACCCACAACAAGTTTGACAGGCATATCAGGGACAGCTCCTAGTTCAGGACCCCAACACGGCATGATGAAGGGTGCCAAAAGGCAGAAAACGATTGCATCGTTTTTTCAAAAAAAAAAAAACCACTGTAAGTAAACTGTGCCTTACTTTATCATATCACCTTGCAATTTTTTGATAGTCTGTTCAAAGTAATGTCGTAGTGAAAGTAAAATCGTACGGAGTAGAGATGCCTTTCTGGTAGCCTCCTTCTTTCGGTGGTAGCCTGTGGATACAGTGCTCAGAAGGCAGTTTTAATGTTTAATCTGGCGTTCCCTGTCATAATTTCAGCAAGCATATTGTTTCATAAGGAAACTTTGCGAAGAGTTGTTGACTGACTGCCGCTCACGCAACACACAGGCATAGTTAGAAAGTCAGGATGCACTGATTTACACTTTACACACACACACGCGTAGCCCAGCCTCTCACTATGTTTAACAGTTGGAACTTAGCGGTTTTAAAACTAGTTTTGCAGTTTTGCAATTTCTGTGCGTGATGATAATGTGTAAACTTTGGATTTCCATAGGCTATGTTAAAATGTTATCATTGTCCTGGCCTGCAGGTAGTTCCTGGTGATGGCAGTGAGGGAGGTGAAATAACGTATACACACTACCGTTCAAAAGTTCGGGGTCACCCAGACAATTTTGTGTTTTCCATGAAAAGTCACAATTTTATTTACCACCATAAGTTGTAAAATGAATAGAAAATATAGTCAAGACATTTTTCTGGCCATTTTGAGCATTTAATCGACCCCACAAATGTGATGCTCCAGAAACTCAGGCTACATCCACACGACAACGGCAACGAGATGTTATTTAAAAAAATATCGCGTCCATATGGGCAATGATCAGTAAAATATCAGGTCCATATGGCAACGCAACGCTGGCTGAAAACGATGCAATACACATGCCACACCTCTAGGGGCGCTGTAAGACGGTCCCTTCGGAGACACCAGAACAATAGAAGTAAGGAGACATGCGCATAAACTATTATGCGCGAGACTTCATATTAGCCACAAAGTCAGAAAAATCTGTTCGTAAAATGACATTATAATGACCAAATACAATGAAAAGTATTTTTCCAGTCTCACCTTTGAAAGGTAATCCCATGTGATCTCGTTTGGACGGTAAACCTGTTGGTACAGTTAAACGCAGCACATGAATGAGGCATCTTTATTCTCCGCTTTGACCCATCCAATATGGCGGTGAGGATGACGTATGATTCTACGCGGAAGGCGGCATCTTTAATGGTCCGGAATAAATTGAATGCTACACATTGATGGATTAATTTGTTCTTCTACGCCCTTTTTGAGGAATGTATTGTAGGACTTAAACCAACATCTGAAGAGGTGAGATCGCTCCTTTTTTTTCCCTATTTTTGCTGGCGGGATTGACTCTGCCCTAAGGGCTACTCTCTCTCTCTCTCTCACTTTGCACCATTACACAATAAATATTCACAGTGAAAATATTTTGTAAGCGCGTTTCATGAACCAAGTTATAGGATTTGTTGACAACTCGCATCAAGTTCATTACACTTCTACCTGGCGTGAAGCACTCACAGTCATGTGGTTGTGACATCATCGTAAACAAATCCGTTCTACTCATCCAAACGACTTCGCAACGGCAACGTTGCCAGATCTTTCTACTCTGGAACCCGTTCTTAAAAGACTGCGTTTTGGGGCACCCAAAACGCCGGTGCCGTGTGGACGCCAGGCCGAAATGATAAACAATTGTATCGGATTCACCTGAATCCGTTGCCATGTGGACAGGGCCTCAATCTGCTCAAAGGAAGGTCAGTTTTATAGCTTCTCTAAAGAGCTAAACAGTTTTCAGCTGTGCCAACATGATTGTACAAGGGTTTTCTAATCATCCATTAGCCTTCTGAGGCAATGAGCAAACACATTGTACCATTGTAATAATTATCACATCCTGAAGCCGACTTATGTAATACCTGTCTAAAAAAATAAGTGCCGCTGAAAATAAGGCTTTTGACACAAAGACTGTCCTGTCATATGCATTGATCTGGACCAAGATGCCAGGTGCTCACTATTATGGAAATGCAAATCATGATGTCCTTCATTTCACTGTGCAATTATAGTAAATCATATCAAACAAGGTTCACACAAACCAACTGTTAATGGGGAAATCATCTCAGAGACACAAATATATCTCTGGCAGACTGATTGACACATTATAAATTTACAGATTATTCAGTTTAGGTGTTCATTCATAACTAAATTTACAATAACCCATTATTCTACTGTGCAACTCTTTTCTAGCTCTTTTTTAACTTACTGTCTCTCAATCGCTGCAATTATTAGCTATTCATTAAACTCCCAGTGAGTTAGTTCATTAAATGGTGAAATGGTATAATGGTGACATTTCAGCATGACTTTCAACAGATACTGCCATGTCTGTGGGATTAGGCTATGCTAATAGTCATCATCATTGGCTGTCCATCACTAGCAATGATGGCTGCTTCATTAGGATGCTCAGAAATGCAGATGGTCCACGAGGCCTGCACCAGAGCGACAGAGTCGTCTGCAGTGGTGACATGAAAGGGCACCACAGGACTGACTTTCTCCTTTCCTAATGAAGCACCTTGCAGAGTAAGGTAAGACAAATTATGTCATGCCCCCATCATGTTGTCTCTCTGGACCTCCAGACCTGATGCCAAGTGGTGCACAAAAGTGCCACAGACCTGACAGGTATGGAAGTTGTCTCGCTGTGACAACTGACTTGCTGAGTGATGCCATCCATTGGCCACTTGAGTGGCTCTTCCACATGGCTAAAATTCCAGTATGACAAATATGAAGAGTCTGGCTACAAAATGCTATAAATCCACTGTAATAAACTTGAGAAAAATTGTAATTTCTTTACCAATAATTTGGTAGCATGAAACCCACTATTTTCAGTTTGAAACATTAATATAAAACTATGGGGTTGTAATAATGTTAAAAATGTAAATTTAATTTTGATTTTTTAAAATTTTATATATATATATATATATATATATATATATATATATATATATATATAAAAATAAAATTTTACGGTTATTCCATGAAATTGAGTTGCACATGAGCTGATAGCTGACAAGGCGTGTAGCGCCGAGTTGGCTGTAAGCCATGTACGATGATTTTGAAAGGAATAACTGTTTTATTCTATCCACATTCACTGGATTTTGAGAAACAGAGCATTTTTATTGTTAATTTTGCAAATTAGATAAAAACTTTATACAAAACGTCCAACAAAATCATTTCCACTTAGAATGTAAACAAACTGGCAAAATAAAAGTAGCAATTTGTGAAAAATGCTATAATAATTATTTAAAAATAAAAAAGATAGTATTTGATAGTAAGACCCTTTCATTCCATATTTTGTTGCTTTTTTTTTTTGTATTTTTGGGGTTTTGTTTTTGAGTAGTTTTTATTTTGTCCTTGGTTGGTTCAGCAGCAACACGCTCCACCAATTTGTTTTTCTCTATTCACAGTATAGGAGCTGATATCCTAGTAGTAGAGTAACCAAACAGAGTGCACAATTGCTCATATCCAGTGAATGTGGATAATATGGATTACTGCTGTTTATAGTATTTTTTTTTTTTACTGTTGAAACATTTCATCTCATTATTTTTTAAGCCATTTTTGGTATACAGCATTTCTTTACATGTGCCTAAGAATTTTGCACAGTACTGTATGTGTGTGTGTGTGTGTATACCATGTAGCAATGGAAGAAGGCCTGATCTGATTAATCATGTTTTCTTTGACATCATGTGAATGGTTATGTGTGTGTGTGCTTCACTTACCTTACACACACACACAGTTTTCATTTTGTAGCCAAACTCTTCATATTTGTCAGGGTGCAGGCATTTATGGATGTATGTGCAGGAGAGCAGGGAAGCAAACTGTAATCCAAGCCAAATTATTAGACAAGCGACAGAGTTGAGAATACAGGCAGAGGTCAACCAATCAGCAAACAGAGCAATATAGATAGGACTAGAGAGCGAGGTAAGTAAACAAGAAACAGGTTCAAGAAAACTAGAAAGTAATCAGAGACGGTCAACAACTTGGTACACAGGAGTGAACACTGAACGATACTTTGGGTCTGAGAGGTGTGTGAGAGGGGCTTAAGTAGCTGTGCAGCTGATTAGTGGAATGAGAGAGAGTTGTAATTAATAGAGAGGTAACATAGGGCGCTGTGGATCTTGGGAGTTGTAGTTGTGAGAGCTGCCGTTCTCAACGTTATTACTGACAGAACACACACACCCGAGGAGCTCCCTCTGGGAGCTAAACCCCTCCTGGGATGCCCTCTCCCTCTTGGTACAGGCTTGTTGGGGTTTTGGGAATGAAACTCCTGGGTTAGGAGAGGGTCTAAGATGTCCTTTGCCCCCACCCAGCTTTGCTCCTCAGGTCTGTAGCCCTCCCAATCTACCAGGTACTCTAGCTCAGTGGTTTTCAAAGTGGGGGCCACCAGGGGGCGCTAGGGGGCCTCAGAAAGTTGGAGGGACGATAACAAAAAATTGCGAATTTTTTTTAATATAATTATTATTAAATATATTGTAATTAGTTTTTTAATCATTATTATAAAATATAATTATTAATAATAATACATCATATCGAAACATTGTTTGCCATGCTCATCTCTCCAATTGCCTGTGACATTGCGGTTTGCGCCATTTATCAAGCTGCTTTGCTCCTCAAGCTAGCGTATTGCTAGCGCAAAATGGACGGGTTTTTGAAGAAGAGACTGAAGGAACAAACCAACAGCTCTGCGAGGCACTGGTCACAAAAAGGATGGATAACGAGTTGAATCAGGTACTACAGGAGGTTATACAAGTAGTGAATTTTATTAAAGCCCGTCCCATGAAACACAGACTGTTTACCCTGCTTTGTAATGAGATGGGCGCTCGTTTTGAGGGGCTGCTGCTTCACTCAAACGTGCGCTGGCTGTCACGGAGCGCAGTTTTGAACCATGTCTGTGAGCTGCGGAGGGAGGTTGCAGAGTTCCTCTCATCTGAAAATCATCAGCTGGCAGATCGGTTCACCAATGCAACCTGGATCCACAAAACTTGCATACATGTCAGACATTTTCCAGCATCTGAATGTACTGAATCAAAGCATGCAAAGACGTGACACGTACATACTCCAGGTGCAAGACAAAGTGCGTGCTTTTTCCAAAAAGATCATGCTTTTGCACTTTGCTTTGCTTTTGGACCTAGTATTTACTGTGTTTTTGGATCTTCTGAGCGTTGGTATTTTTGCCTTTTCTGGTTTTTTGGCTTTTGTTTTGTACTTTGGATATTTCTTATTTTTTTCCCTTCATCTTCTGAGTGTTTTGGATTATTTTCGTTTGGACTGTATATATTGTAAATAAACCTTTTGATACTTTTCTACTTCCGCCTCACGCCTCTGCATTTGAGTCATCCCCCTGGTGGCCTAGTGGGGGTTTGCTGGATTATCAAACCAGGTTCGAATCCCAGCAAAACCCTAACAACTGGCTACATGTAAGAAAGGACTATCCCAGCTTGGCTGACAGGGCATTGAAATGCCTTCTCCCTTTTGCAACAACCTACTTGTGTGAGTCTAGCTTTTCAACTTTAAAGGTACTCAAAACCAAACATAGAGCATGTCTACATGTGGACAATGACATGCATATGGCACTGACGGAGATTAAGCCCAGGGTTGACAAACTATGTAGGAGCCACCAAGCCCATCCCTCCCACTTGTGTAAACCGTCTGTCACTCCCAGACACACACACGTGCACACAATTGAGAGTGGTTTGATTTATTTTGTGCTGTTCTTATCAACAGTTTGAAAAGTTTATTGTTCAGTGTGAAAATATTTGTGTTGAAAACGTTAGTTAATAATATTCTTATGCTAAACAAATGTAACAATTATTGAATAAAAGTAAGAGAAAACATTCTAAAAGTTGATGTTTCTTTACATATTTTGTAGCAAAGGGGTCCCCGGCCAGAAGCTAATGCTGTTTGGGGGGCCTTGGCATGGAAAAGTTTGGGAACCCCTGCTCTAGCTGATCCCTTCTGTGTCTGGAGTCTAGGATCTTGTTTACCTGGTAGATGGGTTATCCTTCAAGGCTTGGGGGGGTTATCCTGGGTGGGAGTGTTTTCTGACAGGGGACCCTGTATCACAGGCTTCAGGCAAGAAATGTGAAATGTGGGAGAGATGTGGCTGTGAGGTGGGAGTTCTAGTCTGTAAGAGACCTCACTGACGCATCAAAGTACTTTGTATGGCCCAATGTAGCGTGCTTGTAACTTCTTGCATGAGCTGGGGTCCTTGAGATCTCTTGTGGAGACCCATACCCTGTCTCTTGGGGAATATTCAAGATTTTTGCTTCTATGCTTGTCTGCATACTCATACTTGCCGTTGGTGGACTCGATATGCTGGTGAACCTCCTCCCATACTTCTTGACTTTGTGAAAACCATTGATCTATGGCTTATACTTGTGAGGATGCATAATCCAATGGGAACAGAGGAGGCTGGTAACCAAATATGCACCGAAAGGGTGGTAGTTGTGTTGCTGAGTATTTGAGAGAGTTCTGTGCATGCTCGGCCCACAGGATGAATCATGCCCAGTCCCTCTTCTAAGGAAGCACCCTACTTCCTGGTTAGCTTATTCTACGGTGGTGCTTGAACATTTGTGAACCCTTTAGAATTTTCTATATTTCTGCATAAATATGACCTAAAACATCAGATTTTCACACAAGTCCTAAAAGTAGATAAAGAGAACCCAGTTAAACAAATGAGACAAAAATATTATACTTGGTCATTTATTTATTGAGGAAAATGATCCAATATTACATATCTGTGAGTGGCAAAAGTATGGGAACCTTTACTTTTAGTATCTGGTGTGAACCCCTTGTGCAGCAATAATTGCAACTAAACATTTCTGGTAACTGTTGATCAGTCCTGCACACCAGCTTGGAGGAATTTTAGCCCACTCCTCTGTACAGAGCAGCTTCAACTCTGAGATGTTGGTGGGTTTCCTCACATGAACTGCTTTCTTCAGGTCCTTCCACAACATTTTGATTGGATTAAGGTCAAGACGTTGACTTGGCCATTCCAAAACATTAACTTTATTCTTTTTTAACCATTCTTTGGTAGAACAACTTGTGTGCTTAGAGTCGTTGTCTTGCTGCATGACCCACCTTCTCCTGAGATTCAGTTCATGGACAGATATCCTGACATTTTCCATTAGAATTCACTGGTATAATTCAGGATTCATTGTTCCATCAATGATGGCAAGCCGTCCTGGCCCAGATGCAACCAAAACAGGCCCAAACCATGGTCCTACCTGTGGGTTTCCTCTCGTCAGGTAACATCTCCACTCAGCATTAGCGGCCACGCCCGCATACACTTCCTCTTATTAACTCTCAGTGGCTGTCATTGGCTGTTGCCCATCACCTGCTCCTCCTCTGTGTGTATTTAAGCTGCTGTCCTCCCTAGCTTCAGTGTCAGATCATCTTCTAGATGTCGACTCCGTTAACTCTTCAGTCCTGGTAATCTGACCCTGCATTTCTGTCCCTTATCTTGCTACCTGATCTGTGACTCTGTGTTCCAGCCTGTTCCCTACTCCTGCCTGTTGTGCTGTTTTGTCTGTCTGCTGAGGAACTGCTCGCTGGGAGACTGCCTGAACACCTAGTGCTGTCAGCTTACAGCCTCACTACTCTGACTATGCCTGATCCTGTCTGATCTCTGCTGCTAAGCAGGGTCAACTCTGGTCAGTGCTTGGATGGGAGACCACAGACATCACCACCATGCTCCCACCAGCCATCCCTGCCTTTCAGTCCTCCTGCCACTGAACTTCACACATGCACATCCTCCCAACTCCCTTTCCCCTGTTATCAATAAAACTCAAACATTTAACTTGGGTCCTCATCTGTTTCTCCTGACACCCTGTTTCACAGATGGGATAAGGTTCTTATGCTGGAATGCAGTGTTTTCCTTTCTCCAAACAAAACGCTTCTCATTTAAACCAAAAAGTTTTATTTTGGTCTCATCCGTCCACAAAACATTTTTCCAATAGCCTTCTGGCTTGTCCACATGATCTTTAGCAAACTGCAGATGAGCAGCAATGTTTTTTTTTTTTTTTGGAGAGCAGTGGCTTTCTCCTTGCAACCCTGCCATGCACACCATTGTTGCTCAGTGTTCTCCTGATGGTGGACTCATGAACATTAATATTAGCCAATGTGAGAGAGGCCTTCAGTTGCTTAGAAGTTACCCTGGGGTCCTTTGTGACCTCGCCGACTATTGCACGCCTTGCTCTTGGAGTGATCTTTGTTGGTCGACCACTCCTGGGAAGGGTAACAATGGTCTTGAATTTCCTTAATTTCTACACAATCTGTCTGACTGTGGATTGGTGGAGTCCAAACTCTTTTTTTGAGATGATTTTGTAACCTTTTCCAGCCTGATGAGCATCAACAATGCTTTTTCTGAGATCCTTAGAAGTCTCCTTTGTTCGTGCCATGATACACTTCCACAAACATGTGTTGTAAAGATCAGACTTTGATAGATCCCTGTTCTTTAAATAAAACAGGGTGCCCACTCACACCTGATTGTCACCCCATTGATTGAAAACACTTGACTCTAATTTCACCTTCAAATTAACTGCTAATCTGAGAGGTTCACATATTTTTGCCACTCACAGATATGTAATATTGGATCATTTTCCTCAATAAATAAATGACCAAGTATAATATTTTTGTCTCATTTGTTTATCTGGTTTCTCTTTATTTACCTTTTGGACTTGTGTGAAAATCTGATGATGTTTTAGGTCATATTTATGCAGAAATATAGAAAATTCTAAAGGGTTCACAAACTTTCAAGCACCATTGTACCTGGCCGTTGGACTGAGGGTGACAACCTGATGTAAGGCTCACTGAGACTCCTCACCATTCCATAAAACAGGATCATATATGAGAGATGAACTGAGAGCCCCAGTCACTGACAATGTCTTCTGGGATTCCAAAATATCTGAATACATGTTGAAGAATCAACTCTGCTGTTTGGAAGGCTGTGGGGATGCCTGGTAACAGGATTAGTCTGAGTGCCTTGGAAAAACTGTCTATTATGACCATGATTGTTGTGAAGGTACCAAGGGAAGAGGATCTGGATACTTAACTGAAATCTGGTTGAGACCTCGATAGTCTATGCACAGACGAAGCCCTCCCCTTCTCTTCTCCACAAAGAAGAATCCAGCCGAAGCTGGTGATGTGGAAGGATGAATGTACCCCTGTTTGAGGGCTTCTTGAATATACTCCTCCATCGCTGCTTGTTCTGTCTGGGATAGAGGGTAGATTCGGCTGCATGGTAAAGAGGTGCATGGTAGGAGGTCAATCACACAGTCATATGTACCGTAAGGAAGGAGACCACAGGCTTTACCTTTACTGAAGACCTCTTTTAAGTCCATATAGCACTCGAGGACATTTTCTACGGAGTCAGGTTGAGGACTTTCTACTGAAGTGGAGGAGACATCCTCTTCATTTTTTATTGTATTTTTGCTTTCTTTTTTGTACTTTTCATTTTTGCTTTCCTTTTACCATTTTATTCTCTCTCTTTTTTTTCAGAAGAATGCCAAGACTGGAAGCTTTCTTTTTTTTCTCCTCCTGCGTAAAGACCACAAGTGGAGGCCATCCACATTGGATCTGCTTTAATATCAACAGATATTTGATTAAGGTATGTGAATCCTTTCATCATGGCACACCTTCAGCTTGTTCAGTGTGCTGAGTGCAGGATGTTTAGTCATTCTTCCTCCATCGCTAGCGATAGCTTTATTTGTGATAAGTGCAGATTAGTTAGCTCTCTGACGGAGAAGATTACAGTGTTAGAAGCACATATCCAGGCTTTAGAGAAGGCCAGTGAGAATGAGAACAGTGTAGTTTCTGTAGGGGAAAGTCTGGATGCCCTAGGTGGAGTTTGTAATCCCCCAACTCCGGCATTAGAGCCTTTACAAGAAGATAGATAGATAGATAGATAGATAGATAGATAGATAGATAGATAGATAGATAAAAATAATCCTAGATTCCTATTTAATACTGTAGCAAAATTAACCAGGAATAAGTCCACTATAGACACATGCATACCTATAGTATATAGTAGCAACAACTTCATGAATTTTTTTTAATGACAAAATTGAGAATATCTCATTATCTCTAGCCGCTTTATCCTGTTCTACAGGGTCACAGGCAAGCTGGAGTCTATCCCAGCTGACTACGGGCGAAAGACAGGGTACACCCTGGACAAGTCGCCAGGTCATCACAGGGCTGACACAGACAACCATTCACACTCATGGTCAATTTAGACTCACCAGTTAACCTAACCTGCATGTCTTTGGACTGTGGGGGAAACCGACGCAGACAACATGCAAACTCTGCACAGAAAGGCCCTCGCCAGCCACGGGGCTCAAACCCGGACCTTCTTGCTCTGAGGCGACAGCACTAACCACTACACCACCGTGCTGCCCCAAACAGATAATACCTGAAGTAATTGAACCACTTCTAAAAATAATAAATTCTTCTCTTAGGATTGGCTATGTACCCAAATCCTTTAAACTAGCAGTTATCAAACCCCTGATTAAAAAACCTGACCTTGATCCCTGTCAGCTGTCCAATTATCGGCCAATATCAAACCTCCCTTTTATCTCCAAGATCCTTGAAAAGCTGTGGCACAGCAGTTATGCTCATATTTACATAGGAATAACATCCATGAAATGTATCAGTCAGGATTTAGACTTCATCATAGCATAGACACAGCTCTGGTTAAAGTAGTAAACAACCTACTGTTGGCGTCTGATCAGGGCTGTGTCTCACTGCTTGTGTTGCTTGACCTTAGTGCAGCATTTGATACCATTGATCATTCCATTCTCCTGGCTAGACTAGAAAATGTTGTGGGAGTTAAGGGAACGACCCTCTCCTGGCTCAGGTCTTATTTAACTGATCGCTATCAGTAGGTTGATGTAAATGGTGATTTTTCTTGACGTACTGAGGTAAAGTTTGGTGTTCCACAAGGTTCTGTCTTGGGTCCACTGCTTTTTTCTTTATATATGTTACCTCTGGGTGATATTATTCATAAACATTGTATTAGTTTCCACTGTTATGCTGATGACACACAGTTGTATGTTTCTGCAAAACCTGATGAGATACACCAGCTTAATAGAATTGAGGAATGTGTGAAGGACATTAGACACTGGATACTTATTAACTTCCTTCTGCTTAACTCTGACAAGACTGAAGTACTTGTACTAGGACCACATGCAGCTAGAAGTAAGTTTTCTGATTACACAGTAACTGGATGGCCTTTCTGTTTCTTCACGTGCAGCAGTAAAAGACTTCAGAGTCAGTACGTTTACATGCACATCCAAATCGAGCTGCTGTCGGTAATCGAGCAAAGGGTCCCAGCAGGGGTGCCAGAGAAATCCTACATGCACACAAGGAAATCGAGCTATTGTGTAAGGTACATTGTGCACCCGAGCCACAGGTGGCGCTACACGCCCCATCGTGTTGGTACACTTCCGGTTGTCGTCATGAAGAAGAGCTATTCAAGAGTGTAAACAAAGTTATCAGTTCCGTGTTCACAAGAAGAGTGTTTGTAGTTTGTATGTACGAACAGAGGTGTTCCTAATAAAATGGCCACTAAGTTGAAGTTGATCTGTAATGGTGAACATATTAACTGTTAGTCTGCTAACATGCTAATAACTTAACTAATTGGAAATGGGTGCGTACATGCCCAGACACAAGTGTTCCTAATAAAGTGGCGGCTAAGGTGAAGTGTCATGCCGACCGAGGCTGTTTTTTGGGGGGGGGGTTTGACCTAGGCTGTTGTGTTTCCCGCTTGTGGTCTCGTCACTTCCGGAAGGGGCAGTGCTGAAGTAAGTAGCTCGACTACGTAGCTTGATAGGGTTTACATGCACTAAGTAGCTCGGCAAAAATCGCATAATCTAGGTCGTGTAGCTCGATTACAAGAAATCAAGTTCGGTTCAATTTCAGCCTAGCTAAGGTGTTTCCATGGCATTTAGAACTTCGATTTCAGTCGAGCAACGGCAGAAATTCGATTTTCTCTATGTGCTTGTAAACGCACTCAGTGATTATTGACCTCAGTCTTTCATTCGAAACTCACATTGATAACATGACCCGGATAGCTTTCTTTCATCTCAGAAATATTTCTAAGATAAGAAATTTAATGTCACTATATGATGCGGAAAAACTAGTTCATGCTTTTGCTACCTCCAGGTTGGATTATTGTAATGCCTTACTGTCTGGATGTTACAATAAGTGCATAAACAAGCTCCAGTTAGTTCAAAATGCAGCAACAAGAGTCCTTACTAGAAGTAGAAAATATGACCACATCACCCCTGTCTTATCCACACTGCATTGGATCCCAATCAATTTCTTATTGATTATAAAATACTACTATTGACCTTTAAAGCACTGAATGGTCTCACACCACAGTACCTGAGTGAACTTCTGGTCCTCTCTGACCCGCCATGCCTACTTAGATCAAAAGGTGCAGGCTATCTGCTGGTACCCCATATAGTGAAGGCTACATCAGGGGGCAGAGCCTTTTCTTACAAAGCCCCACAGTTATGGAACAGCCTTCCAAGTAGTGTTCGGGAATCAGACACAGTCTCAGCGTTTAAGTCTAGGCTGAAAACATATCTGTTTAGTCAAGCCTTTTGTTAATAATGTTTATGAGGTAAAGGAGTAGATCTGGAGGGTCCTTAGACACAGAGTGTTTTGGTAAACTGGGATGTATGGATGCTGTCATTCCCCCACTCACTTGCTCACTCGAGTTTGTTGACGGTGTAGTGGCTGGCTGCTTTATGTCCCGGGGCTCCCTCATGCCTGTGTTACCTTCTGGCTCTCCCCTTTTAGTTATGCTGTCATAGTTTTGCTGGAGTCCCTGCTTGTACTCAGTGCAATATGTATACTGTTCCTACTTATTCAGGTGACACTGGGCATACCTAACAACCTGTGTTTCCTCTGTCAACCCCCCCCCCCCCCCCCCCCCCCCAATCTGTCCCTCTGAGTTACATGTCGGTCCTGAGATCAAGATGCTGACCTCTTCTGCTCCTCGGACCTGCCTGATCCATCCTGGTGCCCTGTGTCTGGTTGGAGTCTCATCGCATTGCTCCTGTGGAGGACGGCCCCATGTGGACAGTTGAAAGTCACACTTGGAGGACGCTCTGGACACTTACAGTAATGCTTTTATGGCTGAGGACTACAGTTAACTTGCTAACTTTAGGACTGCAGTTGTCATGAACAGTTTGCACTCAAATTTCCATCAATGAAGAGTTTATAACATCAGAGAAACTGACTTCATGTTAAAACTGTTAATGTTATAGTCATGTTGTCTGTTGTTGCCCAAATGAGGACGGGTTCCCTTTTGAGTCTGGTTCCTCTCGAGGTTTCTTCCTCATGTCGTCTGAGGGAGATTTTCCTTGCCACCGTTGCCACAGGCTTGCTCACTGGGGATAGATTAGGGATAAAATTAGCTCATGTTTTAAGTCTTTCAAATTCTGTAAAGCTGCTTTCCAACAATGTTTATTGTTAAAAGTGCTATACAAATAAAAACTTGACTTGACATTTAAATGAGGTCGTACGAGACAATTTTGGAAACATGCAGGTGACCACTGGAGTATATCCTTGTTCTGCCAAGAGATTAGGGGGTCCTGTAGTTGCAACCATAGATAACCCAGAGTAATATCATGATGTGCGGTGGAAGTTACTAGGAGTGACAAGAGCTCAGAATGCAGTGCCCCCACCTGGATGTGCAGGGGAACAGTTCAAGTGGTGACAAGACCCTCCCCTATTGGGCCTCCGTCAATGGTTCTGATGCTGAATGGACTCTGCAGGGAGTCTGTGGGCAGGTTATACCTCTGGACAATCGAGATATCGATGAAATTTCCTTCCGCACCTGAATCAACAAAGGCAGAAAGTACGTGGGTTGAGGAGTGCACCTTCAACAGTACAGGTATTTTGAAGGACTGAGCTTTGAATTAAATCACTGGACTCACCAGGCCGGACGTGCTTTCAGCAGGGCTGGTTTGAGAAGGACGTACTGAGCATTGAGTTATGACATGGCTGGAACTCCCGCAGTAGAAACACAGACCCTCTTGCTTCCTTCTTTCATGTTCGGAATGTTTTAAATGTGTGTGAAACCTCCATGGGTGTTGAAGCATCAGAAGTCATATCTGATTTGCTCTCCTCCTTCAGGGATGGTTGGCTGGAGATTAGCTGGTCGAGCCAGATGGCAAGGTCAATTAGGGAATCTAATGATAGGTGTTCATCTTGGCATGCTAGTTCGCTGAGAACCTCTGGGTGCAGAGCTTGGCAAAAAACTGCCTTCAGAGCCGGTTCATTCCATGCAGCGAGGGTGCAGAAGTCCAAGGCATACAGGTACTCAGCCACTCTTCTCGAACCTTGCTTAATGGATAAAAGACTTTCGCCAACCTCTATGCCTTCAGGTTTACGATCAAAGACTCGCTTAAACAGATCAAGGAAACTGTCATAGGACGTGGTGTGCTCGCCTCCATTTTTTCGAACAGCGCTTGCCCACTGTAGCATTCTGCCCATTAAGAGGGATATAAATTTTGCGATTTTTTTGTTCATCAGCGATTGTTGGGATTGCCAAGAAGTACATAGAGCACTGAAGTAAGAATCCTGTACAGCTGTGTGCATTTCCAACATATTTCTCAAGCAGTGGGAGGAGTTTCACTGAGCTTGTGGAAGAGTCAGGACACGTTAGGAGGGCCTGCGACATCATGGCAGTGAGCTGTGCCATCCAGGTATTTAGGTCAGCAAGCATCTGCTGATGTTCTCCCAATAAGAGTCCCTGAGCACTCAATGCAGCCTGCTTCGCTTCCTCTGTTACATCCATGCTGCCGAAGTATCCTATCAGGGTGCAGGCACTTACGGATGTATGTGCAGGGGACGGGGAAGCAAACTGCAATCCAAGCCAAATCATGAGACGAGAGATGTAGTCAAGAATACAGGCAGGAGTCGACTGGTCAGCAAACAGAGCAATATAGATAGGACTAGAGAGCGAGGTAAGTAAATGAGAAACACGGTCAAAACAACTAGAAAGCAATCAGAGATAGTAAACGGCTTGGTAAGCAGGAGTGAACACTGAATGATACTTTGCGTCTGAGAGGTGTGTGAGAGGGGCTTAAGTAGCTGTGCAGCTGATTAGTGGAATGAGAGACAGGTATAATTAATAGATGGGTGACAGAGGGCACTGTGGATCTTGGGCATTGTAGTTGTGAGAGTTCATGTTTGAAGTCTGTTTCAAGCTGCCGCTCTCAACGTTGTTACTGATAATATTGTGTGTGTGTGTGTGTATATATATATATATATATACACACACACACACACACACACATATATATATATATATATATATATATATATATATATATATATATATATATATATATATATATATATATATATATGTGTGTGTGTGTATATATATATATATGTGTGTGTATATATATATATATATATATATATATATATATATATATATATAATGTGTATATGTATGTATGTATGTGTGTGTGTGTACAACCCCGATTCCAAAAAAGTTGGGACAAAGTACAAATTGTAAATAAAAACAGAATGCAATAATTTACAAATCTCAAAAACTGATTTTGTATTCACAATAGAACAGGGGTCGGCAACCCGCGGCTCCGGAGCTGCATGCGGCTCTTTCATCCTTATGCTGCGGCTCTGTGCGGCTTGGGGAAGTAAATTTTATAAGTATCCAATTAAAGTGCATTTTATTTTTGTTAGTTCGTTTTTTATTGTAGTTCTAAATTGGAATATTATTGTGATCTTGAAATATTAAAATAAAATTATATAATTTGTTTTCGTCTCTCAATATATGCGTCACTCGCGGAAGCCGGTAGCCTATATACCCACCAAAACGCTGTGCATCTATCGAGATTTTCAACCCCAGCTAGGCTAAGCAGGGCTCGAAATTCATATTTTTTCACCAGACAGCCGGACTAGTTACCTTCCAAAGCAACTCGCCAAAATTTGTTCATGTATGAATTTTACTTCTGTCAAAAATAACACAAAAGAGAGTAGTTCATTGTTCATGACTAATGTGCATTTATTTCAAGACCCGAGTATTTTGATACTGTTTTTTTTTTTTTCACACTTTACAAACTGGCATTTGCTGTTCCACGTCCCCTTCGCGATATCCAAAAAAATGCCAGATGACTGACCCCTTACTCGTTCTGTTAGGAACCAATTCGTCCGCTTCCATTTTTAATTTGTTGCTGAAATTGACAGAGCTTACACGGTAGCCTACGCAGCACCAGCGATTGCACGAACTGAGTCAGCGCTGTGTTGCGTTGCCAGATACTGCTGACGTTTTCCAGCCCAAAATATGTTCAAAACCCGCTAAAATGCACTTGATATTGTGTTCACAATAGAACAGGGGTCGGCCAATCTGGCAACACGTTCCTTTCAGCACCGAAATGTCGCCCGGGATTGGTCGGCGAGTGCGTGCCGTTATTTTTATTTATTTATTTATATGTGTTTTTTAAGCCCTTAGGCAGCCTCTCACGTTACTGCCTGAGGGACAGGGAGAAAACCACCGGAAAAGGTTTTAAACAAACGCAACAAACACGAAACAAACGCAAGTCGGCAGATGACCATAAAATACTCGATAGTTACGATATAATAATTATATGTATCTCACACAGAATTTTCGGAGATATATCGAGTATATTCGATATATCGCACAGCCCTAGTCTGAATCTTTGCTTCATATAGCTATATTTTTTATTTTCACCTAGTGACAGGAATTACCCGCCAAATGGCAAATTAAGTCGCCTCGTTAAGTCTCCTCGGGCGACCGGACCACCGCGAATTTCGAGCCCTGCTGAGTATGGAGAAATGTAATCCCCGACACCTACATAAACATGAAGAAATATGCATTTGGAGTCCTGTAGATCTTCGGATCCACATACGTATGTGAGCAGCTATTCTCCACCATGAACTTTGTTAAAATCAAACACCGCTCGCGCCTCCCAGATGACCGCTTACAGTCCTGCGGAAAGATGAAAGTGACTTCCTACAGCCCTGATTTGCAGACACTGTGCACAGAGGTTCAGGAGCAGAAGTCCCATTAACCAGGTAAAATAAATATTTATGCAGATATTTTGCAAATATTTAATTTTCATTGTTCAGTGAAAGTGCTCTTTTTTTTTTTTCAAATTTATTTTTTAAATTCAGGTCAAGGCTCCGCGCCCCAAAAGCCCAAAGGCGATATGAGGATGATGGCTCACTGCATTTTTTGTTTGCTACATGTATAATTTAAGTTCAACTTTTTAATTCATTTGAAAGAGACCCTTAACTTGGTGTTTTTTTAATTAGTTTTTTTAAGAGTCCAAAATGTCTTCATTACATGAATAAAATTCCATTTTCTCTGTAGCACTTCATGGATTTCATAAGCAACACACTATACTTGTTTATACAAAGCGTAAAGGTAAAATAATAATAATAACAAAAACATATATATATATATATATATATATATATATATATATATATATATATATATATATATATATATAGTGTTATTTGCGGCTCTCAGTGTTTTCTTTTCCGTGGAAACCGGGTCCAAATGGCTCTTTGAGTGTTAAAGGTTGCCGACCCCTGCAATAGAACATAGACAACATATCAAATGTCGAAAGTGAGACATTTTGAAATTTCATGCCAAATATTGGCTCATTTGAAATTTCATGACAGCAACACATCTCAAAAAAGTTGGGACAGGGGCAATAAGAGGCTGGAAAAGTTAAAGGTACAAAAAAGGAACAGCTGGAGGACCAAATTGCAACTCATTAGGTCAACTGACAATAGGTCATTAACATGACTGGGTATAAAAAGAGCATCTTGGAGTGGCAGCGGCTCTCAGAAGTAAAGATGGAAAGAGGATCACCAATCCCCCTAATTCTGCGCCGACAAATAGTGAAGCAATATCAGAAAGGAGTTCGACAGTGTAAAATTGCAAAGAGTTTGAACATATCATCATCTACAGTGCATAATATCATCAAAAGATTCAGAGAATCTGGAAGAATCTCTGTGCATAAGGGTCAAGGCCGGAAAACCATACTGGGTGCCCGTGATCTTCGGGCCCTTAGACGGCACTGCATCACATACAGGCATGCTTCTGTATTGGAAATCACAAAATGGACTCAGGAATATTTCCAAAGAACATTATCTGTGAACACAATTCACCGTGCCGTCCACCGTTGCCAGCTAAAACTCTATAGTTCAAAGAAGAAGCCGTATCTAAACATGATCCAGAAGCGCAGACGTCTTCTCTGGGCCAAGGCTCATTTAAAATGGATTGTGGCAAAGTGGAAAACTGTTCTGTGGTCAGACGAATCAAAATTTGAAGTTCTTTATGGAAATCAGGGACGCCATGTCATTCGGACTAAAGAGGAGAAGGATGGCCCAAGTTGTTATTAGCGCTCAGTTCAGAAGCCTGCATCTCTGATGGTATGGGGTTGCATTAGTGCGTGTGGCATAGGCAGCTTACACATCTGGAAAGACACCATCAATGCTGAAAGGTATATCCAGGTTCTAGAGCAACATATGCTCCCATCCAGACGACGTCTCTTTCAGGGAAGACCTTGCATTTTCCAACATGACAATGCCAAACCACATACTGCATCAATTGCAGCATCATGGCTGCGTAGAAGAAGGGTCCGGGTACTGAACTGGTCAGCCTGCAGTCCAGATCTTTCACCCATAGAAAACATTTGGCGCATCATGAAATGGAAGATACGACAAAAAAGACCTAAGACAGTTGAGCAACTAGAATCCTACATTAGACAAGAATGGGTTAACATTCCTATCCCTAAACTTGAGCAACTTGTCTCCTCAGTCCCCAGACGTTCACAGACTGTTGTAAAGAGAAAAGGGGATGTCTCACAGTGGTAAACATGGCCTTGTCCCAACTTTTTTGAGATGTGTTGTTGTCATGAAATTTAAAATCACCTAATTTTTCCCTTTAAATGATACATTTTCTCAGTTTAAGCATTTGATATGTCATCTATGTTCTATTCTGAATAAAATATGGAATTTTGAAACTTCCACATCATTGCATTCTGTTTTTATTTACAATTTGTACTTTGTCCCAACTTTTTTGGAATCGGGGTTGTATATGTATGAAAGGACTGTTCACAGTTGGACTTTGTAAAGTAAACGTTCAGTGCTCATGCTCATAAATAGAGTGTGATGAAGCTTAAAACAGTAACAAGAGTTGATTCATGCATCTCTGCATGGCTTGCAGTAATTGCATTTACAGCTTTGAAAATAAGCTTAGCAACTCCATCTACTGGAAGTATGTGTGAGAAAATGTTTTCTGCTACAACAATGAGTAGAATTTGAATAAAGTAGTATTTTTTATTACTTTCCTAAAAAAGTTCATGATACTAAAAAGTCTTAGCCTTCTAATAAATTATCCATTGTACAAAATCCACATACAAAATGTAATAGTAGAGTCTATGCTCATTGTTCTAAGGATCTGAGGGCTGCCAGAGAGCCACTGCCAGGAGTTTAATCTTCAGTCTCTTAGCTATATGCTTGGATTGGATTCTGCCTCACTTTTCTGCCACATTTGGATAAAACCATGTAAACTAACCTAAATGCAATCAAAACTGAAAAGGTTACATCTCATTTGCTTTCAACATCAGGAAATAGAGAGGTAATAAAATCACCCATGTAGACTTTCTTCCAAAGGACCAGACTGTTTCTAGATATAGTGCAATATCCAGTTCTCACAGCTGTTGTACACATCATTAATAAACCATGTTAACCAGGCAGTATTAGCACGCAAGCATGCAACAGCAAATGCCTTTACAACATATGCCAACAGACAGCCTCTGATGCCAAATTTGTTTGCTTCCCTATTTATTTCTTTTGTCCAGGTGGAAATAATTTAGGAGCAGCAGTTTGCTGATGGTCAATCAACCAAATGTTAGAAAATGGAAAAATGTGATTCATTGTTCTGATGCAGGTGGTGTGATTAACTCAGAATTAAAGTGCAGGGAGTACAGTGAGTAATGCAACAATTAATAACTCATATTGTTGAGTGACTATATTTAAAAGTGTATTACCATGTACAATAGCAAAAGCAAAAAACACTAATCAAGATAGTTAATAATCTAGTTTATAAAGTGCAACTGGCAATAAAATGAGTTACACGGGTCCCATCTTCAGTTCAATTTGTTTTCACAGCAAAACTCTCACAAGAAATTAATGGAAAGCGGATCTATAACTTGACCATCAGTCAATTTAGGTAATACAGTTTTCCAGTGTGAAATGCCAGAGTAACGGCAAAGTCACCTCTGAAATCTGTGCAATATGTTTTTCAATCAAAGTGACACAAGAAAAGGAAAATAGAAATCACTTAAACCTAAGTATGACCAATTGCTCACATGACTAATACATTGCATAGTGAGCCATGATAAAATCCGTCTGTCTTTCTCCACTAAATCCACAATTTTAAGGACAACTTGTATACTTGTAATATTTGTACTTTGACTTATTTGGATTGAACTAGTTATACAGTATATGGGTAGGTGGGGTGATGTCATTAATACCAGAGTATTACATGTTTACAGACTGCACATTCTCACTTCTGGAAAGTGTTATTACATCATATTTTGCATTTCTAAAATGACTAGGAGAAATAACACCATGGTAATTTTAGCTATGGAAAAAAGGAAGAGACTACTTTTCATGGTAGACCACTATTAAAAGTGGTCTGCTAATTTTTTCCACAGCTGTATATCCATTCTGAACTGGAATTATGACATTGTCTTTCTGTTGTTCTGGCTTTAGTAACAGTTTAAGAACAACATTTCCCAATGTACAATTGCAAGGAATTTAGGGATTTCACCATCAAAAATCCATAATATCATCAAAAGATTCAGAGAATACAGAGAAATCTCTGCATGTAAGCTGTAAGGCCAAAAATCAACATTGAATGCCCATGAACTTCAATCCCTCAGGCAGCACTGCATTAAAAATTGACATGATTGTATAAAGGACATTACTACATGGGCTCGGGAACACTTCAGAAAACCATTGTTGGTAAACACAGTTAATCACTTCATCTACCACGCAAAGCGAAAGCCATATATCAACGATATCCAGAAACACTGCTGAATTCTCTGAGCCTGAGCTTATCTAAGATGGACTGATATGAAGCAGAAAAGTGTGCTGTGGTCTGATGAGTCCACATCTCAAATTGCTTTTGAAAATCATTGATGCTGTGTCCTCTGGGCTAATGAAGAAAAGGAACAACCAGATTGTTACCAGCACAAAGTTCAAAAGCCAGCATCTGTGACGGTATCGGGGTGTGTTGGTGCCCATTTCATGGGTAACATGCACATCTGTTAAGGTACCATTAATGTTGAAAGATACATACAGGTTTTGGAGCAACATATCCTGTCATCCAGATGATGTCATTTTCAGGAACGTCCCTGCTTATTCCAATAAGACTAAGCCACATTCTGCATGTGTTGGTGGTATATTCCAAGATGACAATACCAGGATTCACTGGGCTCAGATTGTGAAAGTGTGGTTCAGAGAGCATGAGGAATCATTTTGACACATGAATTGGCCACCACTGAGTCCTGACCTTAAACCTCTTTGAAAGTCTTTGGGATGTGCTGGAGAAGACTTTACAGAGTGGTTCGACTCTCCCATCATCAATCCAAGATCTTTGTGAAAATGTAATGCAACTCTGGAAATAAATGTGACATCGCATAGGGTTGTCAAAATAATGGCAATGCAAATGCATGCCATAATGAAACCTAAAGGTGGTCTAATGTAATATTAGAGTGTGTGAATTGTTTTTGGTCGGGCAATATAAGATTAGATTAGATGCACTGATCTTATTCAAATGGTATAATAAAAGGAGACATTTGATCGCTACCACGATATAAAAACTTATAAACACACACACACACCCCTAGGGGTCATTTAGAGTAGCCATGTTTTTGTAGAAAATACCTAGCAAAAGGCTATGTGGGCACTGGGAAAACAGTGAAATGCCACACAGGCAGTAACCAGAGCTCAGGATTGAATCCAAGACCCCTGAAGCTGTGAAGTGGTAGCTCTACATGCTACGCCACCATGGTGCCCAATCAATAAACGGCATTTGAACGGCATATTTTATTCAAAGTAAATGAACTGCAGAAAAGCATTACTATTAGATCTAATAGATAGTTAAACTTCTGACAAAATAAAATACATTTAAATTCTCCTATTTTAAAACAAACAAAAAATCTTCTGTTGATGCTTCTGAAAGGTGGAAATGAATTTTGAAGTACTACAGTCACTGAGTGTGGAGGCCAGTAGCTGGCTTATTGTTCTAAAATAATCATGATTATAATATGAATTAGCACAAAGCACAAATTGCTTATGTAACTGTTCTGATTTCCAGTTACACAGCAATTTATGCCCATACAAGAACCAGACAAGAACTGGTCCAATCAGATGAGCAAAAGGACACAGGGAGGGTTTTGATTCAAACTGGAGAGCACCAATATGCAGTGCAGTGCAAATACTAACTTGATGTGGAAGTGAATGGGATGACGCACAGTTGACAACATCAGATCTGGTTAAAGCTTGTCATTCAAAATGCATCATTTAATTTTTTTTTTTCCACACATGGACAGTGAGCCTCTAGAAACACTAAAACACACTTTTAGATCTTCATATTTTCACACCTGTAAAAACGTGCTGCTAATGAAGTTTTTTGTTTGTTTTTTCCAAAAATGTCCAGACAGTTTTGAGCAAAAACACACAACAATACAAAATTGTGAATTCTCTCAAGCCTCAAAGTGCAAAACAAAATGTAACATGCAATGCTATGCTACGCACACACACACACACACACATACCGTGTATATATATATATATATATATATATATATATATATATATATATATATATATAACAACACATGACAAATAAAACTGTCTGGCCTTTCTGTACATCACACTAAGTAACTTGTCAAGAATGCAGCTGTTAGAATTATCTTTGATCTTTTTGCATTTAATCATGTTACTCTACTGTTGTGTTCCCTCCACTGCCTTCCTGTAACTGCATACATTAAATTTAATGTTATATTTGATGTTTCCCACAAATCCAGAAACTGCAAACAAAGTGGGCTTGGGTCCAAGACAAGCAATATAATCCTTTCCGTAAATATAAACTACTTTATGCCAGTATGCTCCTTTAAATCCTGGCACCAGCACCAGTGTGGAGAATGAATTTCAAAATAAGAGTCACATTATCATATGAGTAGAAAAGCAGCTTATTGAGAAGACAGCCAAATATGTCCATGTCATTAAGCAAGTCCATATCAATGTCATATATCAAGCTGACTCGAAGAAGCAGCTGCAGGATTAATCACCAAATGAACCATTCTGATACAAAGACACTGTAGAACTATTTATAAAAATGTTTATTATCAATTACGATGATTCAAATCAAACCTCTTTGCACTTTCATATCATAAAAACCTTAAAAACTTTATTTCAAAATCTACCTATAAAGACATTTTCTCTCCCAACCCTCAAAACTACACACACATCTTAACAGTGTTATCATTAGAACCCTCTCTTGAGGGCAATGTCCTTCCAGCAAAATGCATCATGCTCCAAAAACACCACAGGGCTCATTAATCATTTAGTTAAGACATTGATTGATTAAATATGTGTTCAGTTTTCAATGTTGTTCCCAAAGATGTTCACAAACTAAAGTAAAAATGGCCATGTTTTCATCCAAATTTACAATTTCATTTAAGTAACTAATCTTAAATATGTTACCAAAAATATATATATAAGAAGAAAATTGGGCAGTGATTATGCTTTAAGTGGGAAATAAAGCTACTTCCCAGACTGTTAAAACATTTCATACCACTTGCGGATTTTACAGGGTTACATGACACATGCATAATCCCTTCATGAGAACTGAGCTACATAAATATTTATAAAGACAATAAAGTGTAATAATTGAAAGCTGTCATAAAGAGTGCTTTTTGTTGATTTTGATGTCAAGTTGAATTTTGTTACCATGAGATATTTACCTGCTGGAAAAAGGACAACTGACTTTGTAACTCGTTTGTTGTGTCAGACTCATATTATGATGTGACCCAATAAGAATGGTCATACATGAAACATATGAAACTGAAATAAGAAGCGCACTTCACTAAAGTGTAATAATTGTCGCTGTTAATATCTCTATGTAACAGTGTTGTACAGCATGTTTTCATATGAGTGTTACAGTACCAACAAATGCTGAATTCAGGAGATACACTACAAAACACTTTTTGTATTTTATTGAAGCAAACTATAGCAAATCATTACCATTATATGACTTTGACAGACTAAAAGTGCACTGAGCTCCAAAGTCAGTTGTCATGAAGTTACAGCTCTGGAAAAAATTAAGAGACCACTGCAAAATTATCAGTTTCTGTGGTTTTACTATTTATAGGTATGTGTTAGAGGAACACGAGCATTTTTATTTTATTCCATAAGCTACTGACAACATTTCCTCCAAATTCCACATAAAAATATTGTCAGAGCATTAAATTGCAGAAAATGACAAATGGTCAAAATAATAAAAAAGATCAAGTGTTTTCAGACCTTGAATAAGGCATAGAAATCAAGATCATATTCAATTTTAAACAACATATTACTAATGTTTGAACTGAGGATGAGTTCAGAAATCAATTTGGTGGAATAACCCTGACATTTAATCAGCTTTCATGTGTCTTGGCATGCTCTCCACCAGTCTTTCACGTTGTTCTTGGGTGACTTTATGCCACTCCTGGTGCAAACATTCAACAAACTCAGCTTTGCTTGATGGCTTGTGACCATCCATCTTCTTCTTGATCACATTTCAGAGGTTTTCAATGGGGTTCAGGTCTGGATATTGGGCTTGCCATGACAGGATGTTGATCTTGTGGTCCTCTATCCACACCTTGATTGACCTGGCTGTGTGGCATGGAGCATTATCCTGCTGTAAATCCCAATCCTCAGAGTTAGGGAACATTGTCAGAGCAGAAGGAAGTACATTTTCCTTCAGGATAACCTTGTACATAGCTTGATTCATGTGTCCTTCACAAACAAAAATCTGCCCCATTCCAGCCTTGCTGAAGTATCCCTAGATCATCACCGATCCACCACCAAATTTCACAAGGGGTGCGAAACACTGTGGCTTGCAGGCCTTTACAGGTCTCTGTCTAACCATGAGACAATCACTTGATGGGAAAAGCTGAAAATTGGACTCATCAGAGAAGATGACCTTACTCCAGTCCTCTATGGTCCAATCTTTATGGTCTTTTGCAAACCTCAGCCTGGCTCTTCTTTGCTTCTCATTGATGAAGGGCTTTTCTCTAGCTTTGCATGATTTCAACCCCACCTGGAGCAGCCTGTTTCAAACCGTCCTTGCCGTGCACTTAACCACAGCTGCCATTTGCTATTCTTTTTGTAGGTCACTTGATGTCATCCTACAGGTGCTGAGTGACATTCAAAAGAGTTGACAATCATCCCAGTCAGTAGAAAGATTTTTTTGCCCTCTGCCACACTGTAATTTTGTTGTCCCCAATGTCTGCTGCTTGATCTTGTTTTTACGAACTGCCATCTTTGAAATTTTGAGGATGGAAGCAACCTGACGCTGTATCCCTCTGACAGTAAAGCCGGAATGTAATCCTTCTTTTTCCTCACTCAAAACTTTGCTTTTTAACTCGCTTGAAATGATGAATCGGTATTGTTGTATTCCAATTAAATTTATGATACTACTAGCACTGTTTTTGCTATCCAAACTGGTCCTACTGCAAGAGGATAGTGATGACCACAGCAGTGGTTTTTGCACTTTTCCTCGTTAAATAAGATTTGGTTCAGGTGATCACCTATTCAGTACCTCATTAAGTAACATGAGGTGTGCTTGCATTGGAATTCCAGCACAGACACTGGAATGAAGTGGCTGCAATACACAGAGATCCTGACTTCAGAAAAAATTGAAATGGTCTCCTAATTTTTTCCAGAGCTGTATATAATGCTGTAACACAACCTTGTGTTTGTCGTTTAACTCAGGTGTTATGTGAACATAGGTGTACTTCATGAGTAAGATTAGCTGAGTTGTTTATACACACACATTTCTTTGCATCTTGCACTTTTGGAAGCATGGTAACCTCAGTCTCCGTATCGACAAAAGTTTTAAAAGATGAACCCCACTAAAGTCCAGTCTATGGCATATATATATATATATATATATATATATATATATATATATATATATATATATATAGAGAGAGAGAGAGAGAGAGAGAGAGAGACTGGAATTTAGCAGGGTTCATCTTTTAAAACTTTTGTCGATACGGAGACTGAGGTTACCATGCTTCCAAAAGTGCAAAATGCAAAGAAATATTGTTGACTAGTTTGCTTAGTTATTTACCATCCTGGAATATATGTATGCATCTAGATATGACTTTATATTTTGTTTATGGCTTTAATGCAGTAGAACTTGATTACACCATAATACCATTAGCAATATCTCAGTACATTCATGTGCACATTATCAAGTTGGGAACAAATTTGGGAACAATGAGGACACTGAATCAACTCACATAAATGTAAGTGATTTGATGAGCTTATCATTTTCCAATGTTAGCAAGATGACAGAGAGCCATGAAGCTCATATCCAGAAGATGTAGTTCAGCCATCCTCCAAGCCTGTGTTGTCCTCCTGGTCTTCAGTGCTGTCCTCATCACTGTAAATCCCCTGTACTTTAGCACTGGATTTAGCAGGAACAGTGGTGCTTCTCTCCCTACTCTTGTCAAATTTTGTTTTTGTTGCTTCTGATTTTACTGAAAGAAAATAGGAGAAAATTGTTTCAGTATATTATCATAAAATGTGTTATTTTTTACGTATCTAAGTTTCATAATAGACACCCAATGGGTGGCCATACTGGAACAAGATCTGTATTCTAAATTACAATTTTATCTGTCTACATACTCTAATGCTTTTATGGCAGGTGTTCATCAATGTAAAGGATGTACAATCCCAAGTCCAAAAAAGTTGGGACACTATGTAAAACATAAATGAAAACAGAATGTGAAAGTTTACAAATCATGGAAATCCTATATTTCATTGAAAATAGTACAAAGAAAGCATATCAAATGTTGAAACTGAAAAATTTTATTGTTTTTTGAAAAATATGTACTCATTTTGAAACGTGTCAGCAACACGTTTCAGAAAAGTTGGGATGGGGGCAACAAAAGACTGAAAAAGTTGTGTAATGCTAAAAAATTAATTTGGCTAATTGGCAACATGATTGGGTTAAAAAAAAAAAAGAGTATCCCAGAGAGGCTGAGTCTCTCAGAAGTAAAGATGGGGAGGGGTTCACCACTCTGTGAAAGACTGCGTGGGGAAACAGTGCAACAATTTAAGAATAACGTTCCTCAATGTAAAATTGCAAAGAATTTGGGGCTCACATCATCTATGGTATATAATATAATTAAAAGATTTAGAGAATCTGGAGAAATCTCTGTATGCAAGAGACAAGGCTGAAAACTGACATTGGATGCCTGTGGCCTTCAGGCCCTCAGGTGACACTGCATTAACAGGGTTCCTACAGATATTTTATGTTGAATTTACTACCTTTTTACTACCTTTTTACTACCTTTTTACTACCTTCACAATTTTTTTTACTACCAGAGCGACAATTTGGATTTGGACATTTTCTCACAATTTAACAAGGTAATCTTTGAGTGTATGTGTTAGTCCAAGTGAATGTGCTACATATAAGTTAGTGACAACTCTACCCAAAGAGTTGGATTGATGAGACAAGGTAGAAAGAAAATCTGAACGTACCAGTAGTGTAACTCTTTCCCTTTGGACGCATAATAGAACCTCCCATTGCTAGGGCTACACATGGAGTAATGCATATTTGCATAAAAGAAAACAAACTTCCACATATAATTTATAATTTTATTGAACTGTGAAACTGTGGCCCATAACCTCTTGGTCGTCAGCTCGTCCATGCCCCAGGAATTGTGAGCCGAAGTATCTCGACTGTACACAACCATCCTCCAAAAACCGAACGTGGATGTCCATTTGTTTTTTCTTGGACGTTTGGTTCATGCTCTCGTCAAACATAATTACAAAAGGTCCGGAGTTAGTTATTGCCTCGACCAGGTGCCTCTTAAAATAAGGGGCAATGCCAAATTTAATCATGTATCTGGTTTTGTCACTGGCTAAAGCAAATGATTTGGCGATCTGGGAGTCCGGGAACATCCTCCGAAACAGATCTCCGATGCCTTCGTTAGAACTGAAGGAGTGGTGTTTCACCGCCAAATCCAAACACCACAGTACCTCAGCCTCAAGCGAGTTAGTGCCAGTTATGACCGTCTGATGTCCTGAAAGGCTGGTGGTAGCCATGGCGGTAGTATTACCAACGGTGGATTCAGGGTTTATCGGAGCTAGGCGAGATTGAGGGCGTTGTGACCGTAGTAGTCACAGAAGTGCCTCGGCAAAACAACGACAACGGTAGCTGTCTATTTCGTCCACGCATCCTTCCCTGGTGGATATTCGATTCCATGTGGTACCTAATAGCCTTCACTCCCATCCAGGTAATGCTAATAGTTTTCTTGCACACTATGCAAGAATTGCCATCTACCGCCTTTAGCCAGTCTTTAAAATCAGGTTCCTCCAGCCAGAGGTCTGAAAATTTGCATTTCCCCATTGTTTAATTCTCGTGCAGATGTCGCCAGTCGGGTCAACAGATAGATTCGACTAGAGCCGTATAAACAAAGTCAGTCTCGTACTAAACAATCTCTGGTATAAATTTATACTGGATTCGGCCGTTATTGGAATTCAATGCGCATGCGCCACCAACTCCTCAGGCCAAAAAAAAAAAAAAAAGTGTGTTTCCGGTTACCCGACCGACCCTAATCCGTACCACCCGACCCTAAACTTTTTTTTCCCAGTCGCGACTTTTACATATAACCCAACCGCGTGAACCGGAAGTTTTTGTCACTCACTGGGAAAATCAGGGCTTTCCACAAGCGCCGGCTGCCGGCCATACAGCCGACTACACAATTAAGTCCAGCCGGCTACTTTAGTGACTTATTTTTGTAGCCCACAGGCTCTAAATATTAATTTTCGATTTTAATAAAATTAAATGTTTATCTAACGGACTGACAATAATGTCAAACTGAACTGCACTCATTTAAGTTGTGATTCACGCTGTTTGTACCGATAATAACCACAAATTCCCCGCCGACTTCGTTGATCAGGGGAGAGTAACTAGGCCAATTTATGCTGACAACCCAGTCCTCGCAGACGGTGTCACAGATAGCGTCTGCGTAGCCCCCCCACCTTCGCAGACGCTCTGCACGCACCTCCCAAAAATTGTGACCACCGCAGAAGCCTCGCAGACAGCGTTGCAGACAAGAGGGCTCCGATTGGTCCACTCTACATCCGCTGTACACGCACTTCCGCTTCCCTACTTTCCCGGTTTGGTTTGTTTTCACGACCGGCATTTTTAAAAACACGAGCGAAGATGGAGCAGCACGAAGAGCGGTTGATCGAGGAAGTGAGGAAGTACGTACATCTATACGACTCCAGTTCTAGTCATTATAAGTAACCGGAGGATAAACACTCCACTAACCACACCCACCAACTACTCCTAGCGATTTCGCGACTTCACGCCCCCTTGCATTGTGACGGTGAATAACATCGCGCACGCCTTTTATACTCCCCGCTCAATGATAAATTACAACTGTCTGCGAAAAGCTATCTGCGAAAGCCTTGTCGCAAGAGCATGCAGAGCCCTTAAAGGTGGGGTACTAGATTTTGGAATAACGGTTCCCGAAAGCCATATTTTGAAAAGAAACAAGCCCGCCCTCGCCATGCTCCCACCCCCCGCGTCTCGTTAAGTTAAGGCCTCTGCATGCTCATGCGACAAGGCTTTCGCAGATAGCTTTTCGCAGACAGTTGTAATTTATTGTTGAGCAGGGATAATAGGCGTGCGCGATGTTATTCACCGGCACAACGCAAGGGGGCGTGAAGTCGCTAGGAGTAGTTGGTGGGTGTGGTTAGTGGAGTGTTTATCCTCCGGTTACTTATAATGACTAGAACTGGAGTCGTATAGATGTACGTACTTCCTCAATCAACCGCTCTTCATGCTGCTCCATCTTCGCTCGTGTTTTTAAAAATGCCGGTCATGAAAACAAACCAAACCGGGAAAGTAGGGAAGCGGAAGTGCGTGTACAGCGGATGTAGAGTGGACCAATCAGAGCCCTCTTGTCTGCGGCGCTGTCTGCGAGGCTTCTGCGGTGGTCACAATTTTTGGGAGGTGCGCGCAGAGCGTCTGCGAAGGTGGGGGGGCTACGCAGAGACTGCGGCGCCGTCTGCGAGGACTGGGTTGTCAGCATAAATTGGCCTTTAGAGTGTAGAGAGCTTGGAAAAATATCTCAAACTTTCTCATTTAAACTGTGTTTTCAGCCCCAATTTTCACTCCACACACATAATTTTCTCAAAAGTAGTAGCCACACTTGTCCTGATTCACACAATGTGTCTACCTACACGATAGGACTTGCAGTTTTTGAATGAGAAGCCTGAAAGTGAGGAGAGCACAGGCGCCCAGCCCCATTGACTTCCATTATAAACTTAGCAGAAAAGTCACTCGTTTTTAACTCGCTCTAGTGACCTTATTTCTTACACTACAGACAAAAAAACGTACATCAGTGTGTTCAGGAGATCCTTGTGGCGCTCACTGTGAAAGAATTTTGTGAATATCTCCTTCCGTTTTCATGTAAATCCCCGTTGTTTGGAGGGACCTATTTCTGTCTCTCCCTGCTCGCTCTCTGAAGGCCTCTGCATGCTCGTGTGACAAGGCTTTCGCAGATAGCTTTTCGCAGACAGTTGTAATTTATTGTTGAGCGGGGATAATAGGCCTGCGCGATGTTATTCACCGGCACAACGCAAGGGGGCGCGAAGTCGCTAGGAGTAGTTGGTGGGTGTGGTTAGTGGAGTGTTTATCCTCCGGTTACTTATAATGACTAGCACTTTTTTTTTATAATGACTAGAACTGGAGTCGTATAGATGTCCGTACTTCCTCAATCAACCGCTCTCCATGCTGCTCCATCTTCGCTCGTGTTTTTAAAAATGCCGGTCGTGAAAACAAAACAAACCGGGAAAGTAGGGAAGCGGAAGTGCGTGTACAGCGGATGTAGAGTGGACCAATCAGAGCCCTCTTGTCTGCGGCGCTGTCTGCGAGGCTTCTGCGGTGGTCACAATTTTTGGGAGGTGCGCGCAGAGCGTCTGCGAAGGTGGGGGGGCTACGCAGACACTGTCTGCGGCACTGTCTGCGAGGACTGGGTTGTCAGCATAAATTGGCCTTCACACATACACACACATAGAAGGGACGGGCTTCTCGCGGGCTTCAGTCTGATTGACGTGTCACTATCCAATCATTTTGAGGTGGTACCTCGATATGATTGGATGGCGTTTTTCCTTTATTTTACACTGTAGACTGGATTAAAATATTTCGTTTGGGGGTCAAACATTTCTATTGTACTGCTTGCAACATGGGTGTGAGGAGCTTTTCAAGCAATATGGTAAAAAATACTCCTGAAAAAAAACTCATACTCCACCTTTAACTCATCCGCAGCCCCGACATGCGGTGTGTGAGCGCGCACTCGGCAGAGGCAGTAGTGTGTCGGGGCCGGCGGAGGGAACAGAAGCACAGATAACGCTTATTTTGTCTTTCACCTAGAGACATGATTCAAACTTTAAAACGGAGACAAAATTCTCCTGTGTGGATCTGGCATTCAACTTTTTTGCTAGGCTCTATACTTTTTGATCAGTCACAGATCAAACACCATGAGCACATCTGGAGAAATTCAGACTTTATAATGGGTGTCTATTGCGTTACACACCAGTGGAGCTCAGGAGTTCAGAGTGGAGGCAGCTTGAAAAAAAAGCTCTCACATTCTCATTTAAACTGTTTTCTCAGCCACAATTTTCAGTCTACACACACAATTTTCTCAAAAGTTGTAGTCACACATTGTGTCTCCCTGAGCGATAGGATTTACAGTTTTTGAATGAGAAGCCTGAAAGTAAGGAGAGGACAGCCGCGCTCTCCCATAGACTCACATTATAAATGTGGCAGCGCTTTCACTGCAAAATCAGAAAAGTCACTTGTTTTTAACTCGCTCTAGTGTCCACATTTTTTACACTAGGGACAAAAAAATTACATTCATGTGTTCATGGGAGCCTTGTAGCGCTCAATGTGAAAATTTTGTGAATATCTCCTTCCGTTCCGTGTAAATCAGCGTTGTTCAAGGAGAGGGAACTCTGAGAAAAAGCGCTCTTTGCTTGTTATATTGTGTCTCTTCCCTGCACCGTTACCAAGGCGACGAGCTGCACTCAGGGAGCAGAGAGGGGCGGAGCTGCTCTCTCTCTCTCATGGTGTATTGAGCTGTTATATTTACAGAAAAATTCATGTTAAAAGGTGTCTCATGCTGCATCAGATTCATCAGAAGGTGGTAACTCAGGTGACCTGCAAAGAAATTCATTATATTTTGTGAAATTATTCCTGTCTAAATATAGGTTATGGCAGCCATCTTGAAAAAAAAATAAATAAAAAAAATGCCTGCCTACCGACCCTAGTTTTGAAATCTACGTAACCGGAAACACACTTTTTTTTTTTTGCCTCACTGCGGTCCTCCTCGATACATAAAAATAAATTCGCCCAAATGTAGTAATTTATGGATATTATGGCATGCAGGTTAATTAAACGAATTAGAAAACACATAGGCCCAGTTGGATGGGGGTCAAAAAAAATTTACTACCACGTCAGATTACGTTTACTACCTTTCACTACTTTTTACTGGCCATAATTTAGCCTATTTTAATTAACTACCTTTTACTACCTTTTAAAACCCCGCGGGAACCCTGATTAAAACATTGCATTAGTGTACATGACATGGGTAGTTTGTAGATCTGGGAAGGCAGCATTAATGCTGAATGATATATACATATTTCAGAGCAATATGCTGCCATCCAGACAAAATCTTTTTTTCAGGGAAAGCCTTCCTTCTTTCACCAAGACAATGACAAACCGCTTTCTGCACATATTAAAGCTGCACAGCTTTGTAGTAAAAGAGTCCAGGTGCTGAACTGGCCTGCCTGCAGTCCAGACCTGTCTCCCATTTAAAACATTTGGGGCATTATGAAGCACAAAATATGACAAAGGAGACCCTGAACGTTTGAGTAACTTAAATTGTATATCAGGCAAGAATGAGACAACATTTCTCTTTAAAAACTACAGCAACTGGTCTCCTCAGTTCCCAAACACTTACAGAGTGTTGTTAAAAGTAGAAGTGATGCAACACAGTGGTAAACATGCCCCTGTCCCAACTTTTTTGAAATGTGTTGCTGGCATCAAATTCAAAATAAGCATATATTTTTCAAAAAAAACAACATTTCTCATTTTCAAAATTTGATATGTTGTCTTTGTACTATTTTCAATGAAATATAGGGTTTCCATCATTTGAAAATTATCGCATTCTGTTTTTATTTACAGTTTTCACAGCGTCCCAACTTTTTTGGAATTGGGGTTGTAATAGGTCATGATCCTTGTAATGCATTTGTAGGGAAACTGCATTATTATTTGGTTTTCAGTAGTATCAACAAGAAAATCAAATATTGTGTTTGTGTTTAGTTGTGTTAGATTGTGTCCGTAGTTTTGCGTGGCAGAGAGGGAGGCGGGGCTTGTTGGCTGTGGACAGGGAGCAGTGATGTGTTGAACCAACAGATAGTGCATGATTTTTCCCAGCTGTGGGTGATTCTTGGCAGCTGAAATATGTGTGTTTTCTTTTCAGTAGATGTTGCAAGCCAGAGCAAGATGGAGCTGATGGAATCAACACAACATACAATGTTGCCAAAACCCAGGAAGTAGGTAACAGATGCTGCCAGAGAAACATCCCCACTCAGTGAGATAACTTAGTCCTCCAACAAAAGTAACATCAGGCCCTCCTCAACCTGTGCCATGAACAATAGTGATTTGAAACCATTGCTAAGAACTTGGCCAAGGACCTCAATATGCTGCTGCAACCAATTGCTCCTTGAGCTGCAGATCCTCCACATGTGGCCATGACACTCATAAAGATGTCCCCCACAAACAATCCAAAAAGCCTCTATAGAGTTCATCAAGTGTAAGGCAGCTGCTGGGGATGGCATATGCCGCCTCCCTGCCTCCCAGTGCCACTGACTGACTTCCCAGGGCATTTTCTTGACTTCTCTCTCCCCTTTATTCTGCAGAATTTTCAGTAGCTACTGTTAGCCAGGGAGAGACAGAGCTAACAGAGTTGACAACCAAGTGCAATTAACATTTTCTCATGTGCCCAAATGAACTGCACCAAGGGGGCAAACACACCAGGGCTAGACTCAAGCAGACTAAATACTGTATATGTGAAAGTACCTTCAATGCCTTATTGGTTAATCATAGTCTGTATTGGATTTTGACCTGAATCAATCTAGACATTTTCTTAAAATGACAGAGATAATCCCATTATATGTAAAAGAATGAATTAAAATTGTTTAAATAATTGCATTGCATAGATTGCAGAAACCGCTTTAATTCCATTCCAGTTTTGATTAAGTACTGACCAAAGTTACTGACAAATAGACTGGTCTCCAATATTTAAGAAATACTGCAGCCTGGGCCTTATATAATGGAAGGTCTTCTTGCTCATGTCAGCACAGACAACCAGGACATACTGTAATGGTTCTTTTCTACAGAATCAGCAGCTAAGAACTAGCCACCTAATGTGATTTTTTTTTAGTGCATTATATAAATTCAGACTTGTCCTACTTATACTATATCATAAAATTTCAAATGGAACATGTAACTATATTATAAAAAGTAGTATTAGATGGCTTTCTGAGTCAGTATGTTCATACCCATATATTCATACCCATAACTGAATTAACTTTGAGTGGTTTTAACACTGCTGCGGGTGGGAGTGGGTGTTCAAAAAATAAACTGTGGGTTCCAGGATTTAGCTAGCACTAACCAGAAGGATGCTCACAGCTCCACCTGCACATGCAGCACTCTCTTGGCTACTAATTAGGAGATAGACAAGGGGGATGGCAGTTTAACAAATAGGATGCACTGTGGTCAATTTACTAACATGGTCATGCCCCTCAAATATCCTGCCTACTGAATGTCATAATGGACATGTCATAGCAATATTGGGCTTTCAATTACATCTTTGAAATTTAATTTTTCTGAGGTAGAATGATTGTAGAACATTCATCTTCAACAATAATAATAATAATAACATTGGCGGCACGGTGGTGTAGTGGTTAGCGCTGTCGCCTCACAGCAAGAAGGTCCGGGTTCGATCCCCGTGGCCGGCGAGGGCTTTTCTGTGCGGAGTTTGCATGTTCTCCCCGTGTCCGCGTGGGTTTCCTCCGGGTGCTCCGGTTTCCCCCACAGTCCAAAGACATGCAGGTTAGGTTAACTGGTGACTCTAAATTGACCGTAGGTGTGAGTGTGAATAGTTGTCTGTGTCTATGTGTCAGCCCTGTGATGACCTGGCGACTTGTCCAGGGTGTACCCCGCCTTTCGCCCGTAGTCAGCTGGGATAGGCTCCAGCTTGCCTGCAACCCTGTAGAAGGATAAAGCGGCTAGAGATAATGAGATGAGAGATGAGATAATAACATTAAAAAAGCAAAAATTTGATGCACAAATTTATTTTGAGTTTTCTGAAATCAACACAGGGTCAAAATTATACATCCTTGATAAAAAAAAATCTATATACACCCATTTAGATTATTACATCAGTGGTGTTGAAAATTCTAAAATGCCTTTTAACTCATCAAGGCCTCTTAACTTTCTGTTAGTGATGGTGGCTTCTCTGTGCCAACATAAAAAGGGCTTGTTTGCCAACATTCATTGGATTAACCAACACAAAGTACAATGGGAAAGACCAAGGAGCTCAGTATAGATCTGAGAAAGAGGATCATAGATTTACACAACTGAAGAATGTCTCTTCAAGCCATTTCTAAACAACTGCAGATTCAAAGATCATCAGTTCAAACAACTGTTTATAATTACAAGTTATTGGGAAGTGTAGCCACTTTGCCAAGCCACTTTGCTGGAAGTAGACCTAAACTGTTACCCTTAGCTGAGAGGAAATTGCTTTGAATGGTCAGGTACAACCCAGGAACTACCAGGGCACAGGCCTGCCATGAATTACATAGATGCTGCTGGAACACCGTCCACACTCAAGCGAATTCATTGTCATCCAAGTAAGAAGCTCCTACTTCAAAATTGACACCTTCAAGCTCAACTAAAGTTTGCAGCTGGCCACATGGACAAAGGAAAAGCCTTTTGAAGGAAAGTTTTATGGTCAGATGAGACAAAGATTGAGTTACTTGGCCACAATGACCAGAGATACAGAAGAACACTATACCAACTGTTAAGCATGGTGGCAGCAGCATCATGCTCTGGAGCTGTTTTGCTGCTAACAGAACTGATGCATTGCACAAAGTGGATGGAATAATGAAGAAGGAGGGCTATCTTAAAATTCTTCAGCATAACCTCAAACCATCAGAAACTTGGACATAACTGGGAGTTCCAACAGAACAGTAACCCCAAACACACATTAAAGCTGGTTGTGGAATGGATAAAGCATACATTAAGGTCTTGTTGAACATTAAGCTTAAAAGAAGTTCTGGCCTTAACACTATTGAAAATGTGTTTAAAAGTTGGCTCAGTACCAGGAAACAAATATTTAATTGAAATCTACCAATTCTGCCAAGAAGAGAGTGGTCAAATATCCAACTACAATCCAGACAGAAGCTTGTTGATGACTACCAAAAGTATCTGGTCTAGTGAAACTTGCTAAAGAACATTTAACCAAATATTTGATGTGCTGTATGTATATTTTTACCCTGGATGTATAATTTTGACTCTGTATTGATTTCAGATAACCCAAAATAAATTACAAGTTGTGCACCAAATTCTTGTTTGTTTGTTTGTTTGTTTGTTTGTTTGTTTGTTTGTTTGTTTGTTTGTTTGTTTGTTTTAATTATTAAAGATGTATGTGATACAACCATTCTTCCCCAGAAAAAGAACAGGGGTGGGTTTCCCAATAATGTTGCACTTTAGGGCTAAAGAGTTCATTACTTAAGATGCTCTTAAGTAATGAAACTTGTCTCTGTACGTGGTTTTCCCGAACTCACTTGTAACAAGGTCTCTTAAAAGCAACTTGGCTAAAAGCATCTTTACAATGTGCGTCCTCAATATAGGCATTAGTATTTGATAAACACATTTGTACTGTAGTTGCTAATTGCATCAGTAGTTGCTAAATCCAGTTGATGAGGTCACATAGCGTTCATTTTTAACCAAAAATCAATTAAATATAAAGTGCTTAAAATACGTTAATATATTGTATCATTGTTAAATTTATATGTACGGTATATGTATTAATTATGTGGGAATTAATCATCTCATCTCATTATCTCTAGCCGCTTTATCCTGTTCTACAGGGTCGCAGGCAAGCTGGAGCCTATCCCAGCTGACTATGGGCAAGAGGCGGGGTACACCGTGGACAAGTCACCAGATCATCACAGGGCTGACACATAGACACAAACGACCATTCACACTCACATCCACACCTACGGTCAATTTAGAGCTACCAATTAGCCTAACCTGCATGTCTTTGGACTGTGGGGGAAACTGGAGTACCTGGAGAAAACCCACGCAAATACGGGGAGAACATGCAAATTCCCCACAGAAAGGCCCCCGTCAGCCAGTGAGCTTGAACCCGGTAAACTTGCATATATTTGATATTCATTACACCGAAAGTAAAATATTTCAAGCCATTTTTGTTTGAATTTTGATGATTATGGCTTGTAATGCATGAAAATCAGAAATCCAGTATCTCAAATTATTAGAATACTTCTTAAGATCAATCAAAAAGGATTTACAATACAGAAATGTCCAACTTCTGAAAAGTATGCTCATCTATGTACTCAGTACTTGATTGGGGCTCCTTTACCTTGAATTACAGCATCAATGCAGTGTGGCATGGAGGCGATCAGCCTTTGGCACTGCTGAGGTGTTATTGAAGCCCAGGTTGCTTTGATAGCGATCTTGAGCTCATCTGTATTTTCGGGCCGACTGTTTCTCATCTTCCTCTTGACAATGCCCCATAGATTCTCTATGGGGTTCAGGTCAGGCAAGTTGGCTGGTCAATTAAGCACAGTAATATCAGGGTCACCAAACCATTTGGTAGTAGTTTTGGCACTGTGGGCAGGTGCTAAGACCTGATGGAAAAGGAAATCGGCATTTCCATAAAACTCGTCAGCAGATGGAAGTATGAAGTGCTCTAAAATATCCTGGTAGACAGCTGCGTTGACTTTGGACATGATGGAACACAGTGGACCAACACCAGCAGATAACATAGAACTCCAAATCATCACAGAATGCAGAAACTTCACAACTTCAAACACCTTGAATTCTGTGCTTCTCCACTCTTCCTCCAGACTCCAGGACCTTAATTTCCAAATTAAATGCAAAATTTACTTTCATCTGAAAAGAGGACTTTGGACCACTGAGCAACAGCCCAGGTTTTTCTCTCCTTAGTCCAGTTAAGACGCTTCTGACGTTGTCTCTTGTTCAGGAGTGGTTTGATATTAGGAATAATAATAATAATAATAAGTTGCATTTATATAGCGCCTTTCTCAAACTTAAGGTCACTTTACATAAGTCAAACAGATCAACACAAAAAAAATGTGACAGTTGTAGCCCCTTTCCTGAAGATGTCTGTGCATGGTGGCACTTGATGCACGGACACCAGCCTCAGTCCACTCCTTGTGAAGCTCTCCCAAATTCTTGAACTTTCCTTGACAATCCTCGGTCAGCTGCGGTCATCCCTGTTGCTTGTGCACCTTTTACAGCCAACCTTTTCAGCAATTATCTTCTATGGCTTACCCTCCTTGTGAAGGGTGTTGATGATCTTCTTCTGGACAGCTGTCAAGTCAGCAGTCTTCCCTATGATTGTGGTTGTGTGTACTGAAGTAGACCAAGAGATACATGTTATTTATACTGTTTTACTCAAACTTGAAATGAAATATTCTCATATTTTGAGATTTTTTTTTGTGCTGTAAGCCATAATTATCAAAATTACAATAGAAAAATGCTTGGTGGCATGGAAGTGCAGTGGTTAGCAAGAAGGCTCCAGGTTTGAACCTCACAGCTGACAGGGGCCTTTCTGTGTGGAGTTTGCATGTGCTCCCTCTGTCTGTGTGGGTTTCCTCTGGGTGCTCCGGTTTCCTTCCAGTTCAAAGACATGTAGATTCAGTAAAATACCCAGACACTGGGGCTGCACAAGCTAGTGCATACTTCGTGCCTGTCCCAAGCCTGGATACATTGGGGAGGGTTGTGTCATGAAGGGCTTCTGATGTAACACCAAATCAAATATGCGGAACAGGGGTGGGTTTCCCAAAAGCCTTTTAAGGCTAAGAACATCTTTAACTGCCTCTTAAGATCCATTGTTATGCTTTCGTGGTTTTCCCAAAAAACACTGTATCCAAAGTAGTACTTTAGTTCGGTCTTAACTTATGATAGAGCTGGATAACTCTTTCACAACAAAGAGTGTCTCACTGGTAGCTGAATACACAGAAGGCACATGCGCCTCTGAGGGATTCTTCTAATCAATGGGTGGAATCTGGTGTTGAATATGCTGTCTGTGTTAAATTTGTTGTCTTGTACACTGCAAGTACATCGAGTTAATTATTAAATAAATACACGCAAAACATTATGAATATATTTCAATATGTTATGGAATTAGGTATGGATATCATAATGTCACACTGATATCACCACATTTTAATCAAATTTAAGTCCATTAGGTAAGTGATTATCTAATTTAATGTCATAAATGAGACAAATTTCTGCACCTGTCTCACACACACACACACACACACACACACACACACACACACACACACACACACACACACACACACACACAGGCCTAGTTTTGCCCATTTAAGGACATCTGCTCCTGATGGTGCCACTCCCTTTGGTCTTCTAGGTCTTGGAACAACTAGAGCCACTCCTTCTCAATTTTGAGCAGCTCTCAGCTACACTGACATTCTCAGCCAGCTGTACTTGGGCTGGCTGCAGACTGGGAAGCAGTCAGCCAAGAGGGTCCAGGGGATGAGGAGGCAGTGGGTCCATGGGGGGTGGGGAGGCACTGCGGTATGGGGAGGTGATGGGATAGGTACTGTACTTCCTTTATACGCCAAATACCACTCAGCTGCATGCTGATTTATAATGGACATTAAGCTCTTGATTGGGTAACAATGACCTCATCGACTGGATTTAGAAACTACTAGTGCTTTAGCAACTACAGAAAGAATGTCTGTAGCAACTACTAATGCCTTTCACAAGGATGCACACTGAAAGAAGCTCTTAGCAGCACTGCTCTTACGAGTTCTTCTTCTGAGTGAGTTTGGGAAAACCACATACAGAAACAATATTCATTGCTTAAGAGCATCTTGAAACTCACTTTTTAGCCCTGAAGTGCAATGTTATTGGGAAACCCACCCCAGAACTGCTGTGGCAACCCCTAACAGCAGCAGCCAAAAGAACAAGAAGAAAATAGAAAAATGCTTGAAATGTTTTAGCTTACATGTAATGAGTCCAGAATATCTTAAATTTTTACTTTCTTCACTATATATGTGCGTGTGTGTGTGTGTATATATATATATATATATATATATATATATATATATATATATACACAGTGGTGCTTGAAAGTTTGTGAACCCTTTAGAATTTTCTATATTTCAACATAAATATGACCTATAACATCATCAGATTTTCACACAAGTCCTAAAAGTAGATAAAGAGAACCCAGTTAAACAAATGAGACAAACATATTATATTTGGTCATTTATTTATTGAGGAAAATGATCCAATATTACATATCTGTGAGTGGCAAAAGTATGTGAGCCTTTGCTTTCAGTATCTGGTGTGACCCCCTTGTGCAGCAATAACTGCAACTAAACGTTTGCGGTAACTGTTGATCAGTCCTGCACACTGGCTTGGAGGAATTTTAGCCCATTCCTCCGTACAGAACAGCTTCAACTCTGGGATGTTGGTGGGTTTCCGCACATGAACTGCTCACTTCAGGTCCTTCCACAGCATTTCGATTGGATTAAGGGCAGGACTTTGACTTGGCCATTCCAAAACATTAACTTTATTCTTCTTTAACTATTCTTTGGTAGAATGACTTGTGTGCTTAGGGTCGTTGTCTTGCTGCATGACCCACCTTCTCTTGAGATTCAGTTCATGGACAGATGTCCTGACATTTTCCTTTAGAATTCGCTGGTATAATTCAGAATTCATTGTTCCATCAATGATGGCAAGCCATCCTGGCCCAGATGCAGCAAAACAGGCCCAAACCATGATACTACCACCACCATGTTTCACAGATGGGATAAGGTTCTTGTGCTAGAATGCAGTGTTTTCCTTTCTCCAAACATAACATTTCTCATTTAAACCAAAAAGTTCTATTTTGGTCTCATCCATCGACAAAACACTTTCCAATAACCTTCTGGCTTGTCCACGTGATCTTTAGCAAACTGAAGATGAGCAGCAATGTTCTTTTTGGAGAGCAGTGGCTTTCTCCTTGCAACCCTGCCATGCACATCATTTGTTGTTCAGTGTTCTCCTGATGGTGGACTCATGAACATTAACATTAGCCAATGTGAGCGAGGCCTTCAGTTGCTTAGAAGTTACCCTGGGGTCCTTTGTGACTTCGCCGACTATCACACGCCTTGCTCTTGGAGTGATCTTTGTTGGTCGACCACTCCTGGGGAGGGTAACAATGGTCTTGATTTTCCTCCATTTGTACACAATCTGTCTGACTGTGGATTGGTGGAGTCCAAACTCTTTAGAGATGCTTTTGTAACCTTTTCCAGCCTGATGAGCATCAACAATGCTTTTTCTGAGGTCCTCAGAAATCTCCTTTGTTCGTGCCGTGACACACTTCCACAAACATGTGTTGTGAAGATCAGATTTTGATAGATTCCTGTTCTTTAAATAAAACAGGGTGCCCACTCACGCCTGATTGTCATCCCATTGATTGACAACACCGGACTCTAATTTCACCTTCAAATTACCTGCTAAAAGAGGTTCACATACTTTTGCCACTCACAGATATGTAATATTGGATCATTTTCCTCACTATATAAATGACCAAGTATAATATTTTTGTCTCATTTGTTTAAATGGGTTCTCTTTATCTACTTTTAGGACTTGTGTGAAAATCTGATGATGTTTTAGGTCATATTTATGCAGAAATATAGAAAATTCTAAAGGGTTCACAAACTTTCAAGCGCCACTGTGTATATATATATATATATATATATATATATATATATATATATAGAGAGAGAGAGAGAGAGAGAGAGAGAGAGAGAGTCATCCACTTTAAGTTCATTTAAGTAAATTTAATCTTACTCTCTAGGTTTAAATGCTTGCCACACACTGCCTCACTGCCTCCAACAGCATCAGTATCCTCTTGATTGATTTCTACTATCCGTTGCCTTGCGCTCTCAAAGACCGACTTCAGCACAATGGAATCCTCAAAGATCTGAAACAATAGTACACATACTTAGTTTCACAGTCATTCTGGTTTTAATACTATAAGAACTTTTAGCAGAATTTGTAATTGTTATAACACTGTGCATAGTGGTTATAATAGTGGTTATAAAGTACATTAAGAATTATTTGAAAAAAAACACTTGTGAGAAGTCGATCTTCAAATTTGTTAATGCACTCATTCGAAACTGCACCTTGAAGTAGCCTAAAAGAATGTTTAATTCCCTTCTTTGGCTATATAAATATTTAATTCACAAATTTAAACGTACTTGAATACCATAAACTTTAGTTTGTTTACATCTTCATATTGTTACCAATTTTACTAAATAAATAACTGAAATATGGCCTGTTTTATTCCATTAAGATGTGAGAAAATTTGCTTTTCACATTCAACATTTCATGGTAAATTTGATTGGGTCAGATTTGCTTGGGCCAAGAATAGGCATCTGAGGCACACCTGAGATCCCTCCAGGTTGTAAGTCTGAGCATTGTGGCACATCTGTATGATATCTTTCTCCAAATCTGCAATGCACCTGTATTTGTGGTTACGTACTCGTTCCTAAACACAAAAAAAAGATAATTTTCTAGTAACACATGCAACAAATACATATGATTTCTTTGTTAAAATTATAGTAAAATATTTGGCTAGTTCCTTTTAGATATTACAACCCCGATTCCAAAAAGTTGGGACAAAGTACAAATTGTAAATAAAAACGGAATGCAATGATGTGGAAGTTTCAAAATTCCATATGTTATTCAGAATAGAACATAGATGACATATCAAATGTTCAAACTGAGAAAATGTATAATTTAAAGAGAAAAATTAGGTGATTTTAAATTTCATGACAAAAACACATCTCAAAAAAGTTGGGACAAGGCCATGTTTCCCACTGTGAGACATCCCCTTTTCTCTTTACAACAGTCTGTAAACGTCTGGGGACTGAGGAGACAAGTTGCTCAAGTTTAGGGATAGGAATGTTAACCCATTCTTGTCTAATGTAGGATTCTAGTTGCTCAACTGTCTTAGGTCTTTTTTGTCGTATCTTCCGTTTAATGATGCGCCAAATGTTTTGTATGGGTGAAAGATCTGGATTGCAGGCTGGCCAGTTCAGTACCCGGACCCTATTTCTACGCAGCCATGATGCTGTAATTGATGCAGTATGTGGTTTGGCATTGTCATATTGGAAAATGCAAGGTCTTCCCTGAAAGAGATGTCATCTGGATGGGAGCATATGTTGCTCTAGAACCTGGATATACCTTTCAGCATTGATGGTGTCTTTCCAGATGTGTAAGCTGCCCATGCCACATGCACTAATGCAACCCCATACCATCAGAGATGCAGGCTTCTGAACTGAGCGCTGATAACAACTTGGGTCATCCTTCTCCTCTTTAGTCCGAATGACACGGCATCCCTGATTTCCATAAAGAACTTCAAATTTTGATGCGTCTGACCACAGAATAGTCTTCCACTTTGCCACCGTCCATTTTAAATGAGCCTTGGCGCAGAGAAGACGTCTGTGCTTCTGGATCATGTTTAGATACGGCTTCTTCTTTGAACTATAGAGTTTTAGCTGGCAAAGGCAGATGGCACGGTGAATTGTGTTCACAGATAATGTTCTCTGGAAATATTCCTGAGCCCATTTTGTGATTTCCAATACAGAAGCATGCCTGTATGTGATGCAGTGCCGTCTAAGGGCCCAAAGATCACGGGCATCCAGTATGGTTTTCCGGCCTTGACCCTTACGCACAGAGATTCTTCCAGAGTCTCTGAATCTTTTGATGATATTATGCACTGGAGATGATATGTTCAAACTCTTTGCAATTTTACACTGTCGAACTCCTTTCTGATATTGCTCCACTATTTGTCGGCACAGAATTAGGGGGATTGGTGATCCTCTTCCCATCTTTATTTCTGAGAGCCGCTGCCACTCCAAGATGATCTTTTTATACCCAGTCATGTTAATGACCTATTGCCAATTGACCTAATGAGTTGCAATTTGGTCCTCCAGCTGTTCCTTTTTTGTACCTTTAACTTTTCCAGCCTCTTATTGTCCCTGTCCCAACTTTTTTAAGATGTGTTGCTGTCATGAAATTTCAAATGAGCCAATATTTGGCATGAAATTTCAAAATGTCTCACTTTCGACATTTGATATGTTGTCTATGTTCTATTGTGAATACAATATCAGTTTTTGAGATTTGTAAATTATTGCATTCCGTTTTTATTTACAATTTGTACTTTGTCCCAACTTTTTTGGAATCGGGGTTGTATATAGTCAACACCTGAAACATGAATTCTCTTGAATGAAAGAGAGAATAGGCCTCAATGATTTTGGATCTATGGATAGACTGTATAAATTGTTGTATTTTGACATTATTTAATATTTGTGTCACAATTTATTCGTTTGTCTTTGTCGAGCAGCACATATCTCAAGTTTGTCTTCATAGAGTGCCTTGTATAAATATTCCTCCCTTTTTTTTTTGGGGGGGGGCACTATAGTTTGCATAGTTGCTGTGAAAATCTGAAATTAGTAACCAGTTGCCATCAGAAGTCACATACTTTAATTCCATTCAATTAATTGTCACATTACCTCAATATAAATACATAAATACACCTGTCCCTGGAAGGCCCCAGAGTTTGTTAGAGAACATATATAAACAAACAGCATCATGAAGATGAAGAAGCTATAAAACAAATCCAGGACAAAGTTGAAAAGTTAATTTAACTATAGCAATTATAGCCTGGAATCTTTACGGAAGATTATCAATTTAAAAAAGCCATTATGAAAAAAAAACATACAAAATACTGTTTGGTAAGTTTAGCAAATGTGGAAAAAAGTTTCTCTGGTTTCATGAGATCAAAATTTTTGGCCTTTCCACTACATTTGGTAAAATGTGACTCATCACCAAAGGACACCATCTCTATGGTGGAATATGGTGAAGGTAGCATCGTGTGGACACATGGGTTCTTTAATTGCAGGGACTGGGAAACTGGTCAGGGTTGAGGACAAGATGGATGGATCCAGATATAGGGCAATCCTGGAAGAAAATTTTTTCAAGTCTGCAAGTCCTGAGACTGGGATGGAGGTTCACTTACTAATAGGACAACAAGTCTAAGTATACTGCCAAAGCTACATTGGAGTAGGCCATATCTCAGGTCCATGACTAATTTTCATACCCTCAAACAAACTTTGCATTTGTAATGGATATTTTTTTAGAAGGATCTCTATACTTCATGAATGTTATGTTTGTAAAAATTGCTGATGACATTCAACATAAGTATAAAATATTTCACACTAACATTCTTTACCAGTCTAACCATAAACCATTCTTCTCTCTTTCACGTGAAAACAGTCATACTATATAAAGCCTTCATATCACCTCATGACTTTTGACACAAGCCTGATAAATCAGCCAGCATTGCTTTATGAATTATTTACGCAATGCTTATGAATGTGTTACAAAGGGAAACCAAAAGGTACAAGCTGATTATATATTCTCCTAAACATCTACTACCATGAATTGTTGACATTGATAATTATTTCACATGTTAGTCAATGACAGTCACTTGACATATTGTTGACAGTCTATATATAGTGTCTTGCAAAAGTATTCATCCCCCTTGGTGTTTGTCCTGTTTTGTTGCATTACAAGATGGAATAAAATAGATTTTTGGAGGGTTAGCACCATTTTATTTACACAACATGCCTACCATTTTAAAGGTGCAAATTGCTTTATTGTGACACAAACAATAATTAAGATGAAAAAACAAAAATCTGGAGTGTGCATAGGTATTCACCCCCTTTCGTATGAAACTGCTAAATAAGAGCTGGTCCAACCAATTCACTTCATTAGTTGATTAAGAGCCACCTGTGTGCAATCAAAGTGTCACATGATCTGTCACATGATGTCTGTATAAATCAATCTGTTCTGGAAGGACCCTGACTCTACAACACTACTAAGCAAGCAACATGAGAACCAAGGAGCACTCCAAAGAGGTCAGAGATAAAGGTGTGGAGAAGTATAGATCAGGGTTGGGTTATAAAAAAATATCCCAAAGTTTGAATATCCCACGGAGCACCATTATAACAAAATGGAAAGAATATGACACCACTACAAACCTGACAAGAGAAGGCCGCCCACCAAAACTCAGAGACCAGGCAAGGAGGGCATTAATCAGAGATGCAAAATAGACACCAAAGACAACAGTGAAGGAGCTATAAAGATCCACAGTGGGGATGGGAGTATCTGTGCATAAAACCACTTTAAGCTGTACACTCCACAGAGTGGGGCTTTATGGAAAAGTGGCCATAAAAAAGCCATTGCTTAAAGAAAAAAATAAGAAAACATATTTGGAGTTTGCCCAACAGCATGTGGCAGACTCCCCAAACACATGGAAGAAGATCCTCTGGTCAAATGAGACTAAAATTGATCTTTTTGGCCATCATGGGAAATGACATGTGTGGCACAAACCCAACACCCTGAGAACACCATTCTTACAGTGAAGCATGGTGGTGGCAGCATCAAGCTGTGGATGTTTTTCATCTGCAGGGACAGGAAAGCTGGTCAGAACTGAAGGAAAGTTGGATGGCACTAAATACAGGGCAGTTCTGGAGGAAAACCTGTTTGAGTCAACCAGAGGTTTCAGACTGGAACAAAGGTTCACATTCCAGCAGGACAATCACCCTAAACATATTGCTAAAGCTACACTGGAGAGGTTTAAAGGGAAACATTTAAATGTCTTGGAATGGCCTAATCAAAGCCCAGACCTCAATCCAATTGAGAATCTGTGGCATAACTTGAAGATTGCTGTACACCAACACAACCCATCTAACTTGAAGGAGTTGAAGCAGTTTTGCCTTAAGGAATGGGCAAAAATCCCAGTGGCTAGATGTGCTAAGCTCATAGAGACATACCCCAAGAGATTTGCAGCTGTAATTGCAGCAAAAGGTGGCTCTACAAAGTATTGGCCTTTTTTTTGGGGGGGGGGTTGAATACCTATGCACACTCCATTTCTGGCCTGTTGTTGCGACAAAACAGGACAAACACGAAGTAAATACTTTTGCAAGATACTGTCTGATTTGTTTTACTCCAGAATGTAATTCTACAGTCCAGTCCAGTTTTACAGCTTGCAGTGCAGTTTGAGAGACATGTTGAATCTATACCATATTTAAGCTGTTTTTATGGCTCATATACTGTAGAACACTGTAACCTCACCCACACTAAAACTACAGTCATTTCTGTCTTTTTTGATTGGAGTACAACATTTGCATCAAATAGGACAGGTTTCCATTTACCCGGATCCTCCGGAAGTCCACAGGCTTGCGAATAAGCTCGTAGTATTCTGGTACCTCTTTCCTAGATGGCAGCTGAACAAAACCTTTACTGATCTGGCGACCCAACCTGTATGACAGTAATTAATTAACTGTAGGATACTACCATTATATAACAATATGTCACAAGAAAAGCTGTTTTTTAAAAAATAACAATAATATATACATTTAAATTTCACTGAAATTGTCACATGGTGTTCCTGGAGCCTGTAAAATAAAAATGGATCAATGTGTTACAATAAATAAACAAATAGTACATAGCAGTACATTTTGGGATCTATTTTCATGATCATGGCACGTGTACAAATATAAGGCATAAGACTGGTGCATTTTCTGTCACTAGATTTCATGTAAATATTTTAGTGGCATGGGAACTTGGATACAAGTGCACACATTTAAATGTCATTTAAATATCATAAATATCACAAGCCCATTCATGTTGTTTGACGATATTAATAATGACACAGCCTCAAACAAAGTCAAAAGGTTATGAAACTTGACTTATGCTAGAGATTACTATCTTGTAAATTTTTCGAGTAACATCATAATAGGCAATTGATCATTGACAGACTTAAATAACTTAAAACAAACTAACTATGTACACCAATTTACAACACCACCTCAATTTGGTACCTTAAGACTTCAATTTATTAACTCATAGCTACATTGTACAAGTTGTACACGCAAGTAACTGTCAGAGCATGATATAAAAAAAATTAGCTGTTAAGTAATTATATGGGATGGAAGCGATATTGTTAAATTAAACCAACTGCCATGATTATGATAATTATTACTAGGGCTATTCATGTAGCAATACACTGGCGAAATACAATGTCTGGCCAAAAAGAAGTCACTGTTTAGATTTAAGTAAGCAAATACTTCAAGGAAAATGGCTTTTTTTTTTTTAAACCTGGGCCCTATTTTCCCATCTCTTGGGGTCCAAATATTTACAAATAGGCACAAAATATTTGAAACCCGTCCAGTATCAAGTTACAAAACGAGAAGTCATGCAGAATTTGTGAAGAAGTCTATTTCCAAAGTAATGTCCAAATATTTAGCTGATTATGACAATATGAATGAGTGTCTGACAACATGGAAAAGATCCCTTTTGTAAACATCAGAAGACAGCCCCCATGCAATATTCAACTACAGGCACTGAATGGAGTGCTTGGTCAGAGACTGGAAGAAGAGAAAGTTAAAACAATAACTGTAGAAACAGTCATTTTCTCCAGTTTATTCACAGTTATTGAGGTAAACAGACACAGATGTATCTCTATAGGGATCCTTTCCATGTTGTCAAACATTTATAATAACATTATGAGCATGTTAGTGGCAAAAACAAGTGGTTTATTTTGACGTGGATGATTTCCCTGTAGAATTACATTGTATAGCCATTTTGTGGTTGCCAGTTACAGAGTTCTATCCCAGTGCTAGACTGATTTCAACCATTTTTGTCCCTAGTATATATATGGACCTAAAGAGATGGGAAAATAGGGCCTGGGTTAAAAAGCATGGAGTTTTCCATTAGGAGTGCTTGATTGGATAATTACTGCAGTGATTAGTATGTTTCAGCTGGCAACGATTCGTTTAAATCTATCCAGTGCAATGAGTAGCTTCTCGTTTCTTAAACGTTGTATCATGTCTTAAATGATGGTCATGGAAAAGATGTTACTGTGCTTCAGAATTGTCAAATTATTGGCCTGCATCAAATAAACTTCTAAGGAGATTGTTGAAATTGCTGGAATCGGGTTAAGAACTGTCCAACGCATTATTAAAACCTGGAAAGTCAGTGAAAGTAATGAAAGTAAGAGCATTTCCATATGCACAATGCAACAAGAACTCAAAGGATTAGGACTAAACAGCTGTGTGGCAAGAAGAAAACTACTTGTTAGTGAGGCTAATTGGAAGAAAAGTCCCCCCTTCAGCAGTTTGACTGTGAAAACTGTGTCAAATTATATTCAATGTTATGTAAGCTAATTAGACAGAAAATAGAATATTGTCACCCTATGTGTAATAGCATACCAAGCAACATAGTAACACAGCCTAACAAACACAAGTGTTATACTAGACAATTCATTATATGCATAATATTATACAGCCCCAAGTCAGAAAAAGGCGGGACAGTCGAAATGTTGAAACTGAAATTAAAACTGAAAACGATTTGTAAATAATATTTGGTTTGTATTGCACTTGAAACAGTGCAACAGCACATTATTTGATGGTTACCTCATGAATTTTATTGGTTTTTCAAAATAAACACATTTCAATTCTGATTCTTGCAACACATTTCAAAGAAATGTTGGCATGGTAAAGCATTTACCACTTTATAATGTTGCCATTCTAATTTATTATCTGGGGTTGCTTCAATTAGTCAGGTCTAGGTTCAGCAACACTATGTGGCAACAAAATGAAGTCAGCTGATGACTTGAATGCACTGAATGACCAAATGTCAAATTCTCACTCCTTTTATCAAACTAACTGAATGCTCACAGATCACTGCAAATATGTAGCTCTGATCTCATTACAAACAAACCCTGACAGTGAAATCGCCTACCTGTGATGGGGAAGGGTGACATAAATAGTAAACATCCACAACACCAGGTTCTAATGGGACAAGACTTGAGGTCAGGAAAATATTGTTTATCCCTGTGGTACGCTAAGACTGGGTTTCAGGAGGCAGTGACTCATGCACATTTTTGGACCAAAATTGGATCTAATATCCCACTATGTCTATGATTCTTAAATGCCACACAACTTTAGTTTCCAGAACAAAAGACAGTTAAAATGCACAGGGGTTATTATTATTATTATTATTATTATTATTATTATTATTATTATTATTATTAACTGAATATGTCTTTGTGGTAGCTTCATTACTACTTACGTGTCTTTGTAGTTGATGACCATGTCAACAAGAGTGTTCATTTGCTTGGTAAGTTTTGGGGGATTTGGTGGGAGTTTTTCAGCTGGGGGTCGACCACGCCGTTTTTTGACTTTCTCAACAATTTCCTGCCCAGTTTCAGAGGTCTGGTTGCCCTGGTGGTCACTTTTTCGTTTCTTCAAACTGCTTTCTTCCTCCATATCCTCAGACACTCCTTTTAGAACAGCCTGAGACTGCAGAAACAATCCATGGGAATGATGAAGAATGAATGGGGGTCAGGGTTTGCTGTAGGGTCAATCACAATAATAAGATAAATTAAATGTAAATATTTTTATGTATTCATACATAATTTAAAACTACTACACTACTAGTCTTACTGTTTGTTTGTTTGTTTGTTTGTTTGTTTGTTTTTAGCCATTATAATTGTGATCAAAGAGCAAATGCAAAAAGATAACAGTGTTGCATATTATCAGTTTGTTCATCACCATTGGTGTAAGTGGTGAGGAATTTGAGTTTGAATACATTATCAATAGGTGTGCCTGATATATTTGTGGTAGAAATATAAGGATTTAAAATGCACATTAAGACAGGAAACATATGGTAGCTGGGTTAGAAGCCTATTGACCTTGTGTATATTCAAAATATCAGTTCAGGACAGGACTCAGAATCATATTATTGTAGGATTGTACTTGTGCTAATAGGCATCCCAACAGGCGGTGAAATTTTGGACCATAGAGGGTTTGAAAACGTCACTGTGCCAGTGGATTTCAAACCTCACACAACCTGCTGTGGCGCTCCACCCACATCAGTGCAGACATGTTCATTTCAACTAGTTGAAAACAGAAAAAAATGCTTATGCCCCACCAAATTATCAACATACTCATGTATACCATGAAGTTAAAATAGAGCCCTTATATTTCAAAAGAATTACATCAAATCCCCTTCTTTCCCACTACTTTCACTTTTAGTTATTATTTCAGATTTGATTATTCACAAATATTATGTAATGGAAATTGAAAAAGCTGGTGTTTGTATTGAAAAATAGATTAACGGGCTTGCAGTTATTGCACCGTTTGTTTATCTAAAATGGTGAGAAATTAGAAGTGTGATATTTACCAAAATTGACCACAGCCTGCTAGTTAATAGTTAATATAAAAAGCTGTCATATTTCCTTGTGCTTCCCATTTTTTCTTACATGGCTACAGGAGGAGGGGAATATCTGTGTGTGTGTGTGTGTGTGTGTGTGTGTGTGTGTGTGTGTGTGTGTGTGTGTCGAGACTGTGTTCTACACAAAGGCAATTAAAGTGCAGTGATATGCATGCCGCAGCCCTGTTCTGCTGGCAGAGAGAAACAGGAGAATGGAGAAAATATGAATTCTGAATAAGCTGCTCTGCAGGCAGCGCCAGCTATTGATGTCTAAGTAACACTCACACCAAATATAAATATCAAACAAACACACACACACACACACACACACACATGGAAAATATTTACTCTCCCCAGGGGACCATGGTTCTGGCGGCCTAATAATCAGAGGAATTATAATGGAATGCAGACATGCATATGTGTTTGCACACACACACACACACACACACACACACACACACACACACACACACACACACACACACACACACGTTTGCACAAAAACAGAAACTGAACATATGTACACCAAAGGAGGACTCATTTAGAGAGGCTGTGACAAAAACATATAGCAATGTGTCCAGATAAGTGTGCATATGTCTATGTGTGTACGGTATGCATCTGTGTGCCTGCTCCTCCTGCCTGCATGCATACATGCGCTGTGCTGTCCTTGTAACCTCTAGAAGAAGAAAAAAATGCCAGGATCTGCACAACACCCAATTCGTCTGGCCAATGCTCCCCAGTTATCAGACACAGCTCACACCTACACATGCTACTCTCTCTCTCTCTCTCTCTCTCTCTCTCTCTCTCTCTCTCTCTCTCTCTTTCTCTCTTGCTCTCTCTCTCTCTCTCTCCCCATTTGTATGACCGTGTGCTGAAATCTGGCATGATGACATGCTCTGAGGATGGAGAGCAAGCAAGAAAGTGTGAGAAAGAGAGAAAGGAAGGAGTTTTTTTTTTACCTGGCTGTGGTCTCCAGGCTGCCGCTTGTCTGCAGGCGAGAGAATTAGCAACCCAGCATTGCAGCGTGCACTCAGTCTCTTCATCAGCTGATCATTCAGAACACACTGGCAGAGAGGGGGGCGAAAAAGCGCCCAGCTGTTTATACACAAATCAATTGACGTGGGGCTGATGAGCAAGAGAGAGAGAGAGAGAGAAAGGGAGAGGGAGTGAGGGGAGAGAAAGATAACTGCCGTGAAGTATCTTTTTCTTTCTGGTTGTCCCTGTGGAAAGGCCTGGATCTTGGTTTCCTCTCTGTTTCCCCCCTCTCTCTCTCTCTCCCTCTCTCTCTCTCTCACTGCATGTTTTAATATCGACTGTCGCAATCTGATTTTTCTCTTTTTTTCTGTCCTCCCCCTCTCCTTGCTTGTTCTCACTCCCTCTTTCTTTTTTATCATTGCACTTTTAAAGTAGAAGGAACCATTTTTTAGCCATGGTCAAAAATATGAGGGATTGAAAGTGTTTTATGATGATTAATACACACACACTGGACAGTATGGAAAAGATTGTATGTGCGTCTGCATATTTACATCATAGATAATGCCAGCTACTGCTTTTAAATCAAATAGTCACAAATATACATGATAGCTGAATAATAAATTCTCCCTTAATCCAACAATTTCAGATAGGAGTACTAGGAAAACATTACCTGAGGTATTTTTGGCATTAAAGGACCAATGATGGCATTATAAGTGTTTGTTACCTTGAACAAGAAAAATGGGAATTGGGTCCTTGGTTGCTTAGTCAAAAATATTCTTCTTTTTCAAGGTCACTGACTGCAGCATCGCTTTCCAAGTTATGCTAATTATATTGTTCACACATTTAGATAATCTCATAAACAGACAGGAAGTACTGTTTCATTTATCATAGATCCCATCAATGAAATCCATCAGGATTTATTAATTTTCCTTACAGTTGGTATCAGTTGGAGACAGTGGTATAAATAAATAAAACGAAAAACTTAAGTAATTGTTCCTTAATACTATACTTAAGTATTACTTTGGGGGATTTATACTTCACTTGAGGATTACTGGATTCAACACTTGCACTCTTACTTAATTAGATTCCCAAGAAAATTTCTTTTGACAATTTACATTTTTATGTCGACCTTCAAAATCTTCTTCTTCTTTTGGCTGCTCCCGATTAGGGGTCGCCACAGCAGATCTTTCGTCTCCATTGCTCCCTGTTTTCAGCATCCTTCTCTACCACACCTGCCACTTTCATGTCCTCTCTCACCACATCCACATATCTCCTCTTTGGCCTTCCTCATTTTCGTTTGCCTGGCAGCTCCATCCTCAACATTCTCCTTCCCACATGCTCTGCATCTCTTCTCAGGATGTGCCCATACCATCTCAGTCTCATCTCTCTTAGCTTAATTCCCAAGCTCTCCACATGTGCTGTCCCTCTGATGTGCTCGTTCCTTATCCTGTCCAACCTTGTCACTCCCATCACAAACCTTAACATCCTCTACTCCGCCACCTCCAACTTTGCCTCCTGTCTCTTCGTTAAGGGTACAGTCTCCAATCCATACATCACAGCTGGTCTCACTACTGTCTTATGCATCTTACCCTTCACTTTTGCTGGGACTTTCCTATCATAAATGACTCCCGAAATCCTTCTCCAACTGCTCCACCCTGCCTGCACTATCTTTCTCACCTCACTATCGCAGCCCCCATTTTCCTGCACAGTTGACCCCAGGTACTTGAATTCACCAACTTTCTTTACGTCTACTCCTTGCATCTTCACTACACTCTCATCCCCATTCTCACTGATGCACATGTATTTTGTTTTGCTACTGCTCACCTTCATTCCTCTTTGTTCCAATGCATACCTCCATCTCTCCAAACCCAACTCAACCTCCTTTCTACTTTCACCACATATCACAATATCATCCGCAAACATCATGTTCCATGGTGACTCTTGTCTCACTTCGTCCGTCAAGCTATCCATCACTATGGCAAACAAAAAAGGACTCAAAGCAGATCCTTGATGGCGTCCCACCTTCACCTTGAACCATTCAGTTGTTCCAATTGCACACCTCACTGCTGTTTCACTGTTCTCATGCATGTCTTGCACCACTCTTGCATACTTCTCATTCACTCTACTCTTTCTCATACAATACCATAACTCATCTCTCGGCACTCTATCGTATGCCTTCTCCAGGTCTACAAACACACAATGTAGCTTTCTCTGGCCTTCTCTGTACTTCTCTATTAATATTCTTAAAGCAAAAATTGCATCCAACATGCTCTTCCTTGGCATAAACCCGTACTGCTGTTCACAGATTGCTACCTCTCTTCTCAGTCTTGCCTCCAATACCCTTTCCCATAGCTTCATGGTGTGGCTCATCAATTTTATCCCTCTGTAATTACTGCAGCTCTGTACATCTCCCTTATTCTTGTATATTGGGACTAGCACACTCTTTCTCCATTCATTTGGCATTTTCTCATTCTCTAGGATCTTATTAAGCAATCTTGTTAGGAACTCCACAGCCGTCTCACCCAAACATCTCCAAGCCTCAATCAGGATACCGTCTGGTCCGACTGCTTTCCCAGTCTTCATTCTTTTCATGGCTGCCCTCACCTCATCCTTACTAACCAACTCTGCTTCCTGATTTGCTGTCTCCAATGAATCTGACCTTTTCTCTCTTGGATTCCCCTCATTTAGTAAATCCTCAAAGTACCACCTTCTTAATACGCTCTCTTTGTTTGTCAGCACATTTCCATTTACATCTTTCATCACTCTTACCTGCTGTACATCCCTCGCTTCCCTGTTTCTCTGACTAGCTAGTCTGTACAGGTCTTTCTGTCCTTCTTTGGTCTCCAGTCTTTCGTACAATTCCTGGTATGCATCTGCTTTCACCTTCACTACTGCTCTTTTTGCCTTCTGTCTCATCTCTCTGTATAACCGCCTGCTTTCCTCATCTCTCTGATCATCTCAATTCTTCTTTGCTAGCCTCTTCTCTTTTATAATTTCCTGCACTTCTTTGTTCCACCACCAGGTCCTCTTGTCTTCCTTCCTCCTTCCCGATGACCACCCTAGCACCTTCCTTGCTGCCTCTCTTACTAGTACAGCAGTAGTATTCCAATCTTCTGGCAAACTTCCATGACCACTCAATGCTCGTCTCATTTCTTCCCTAAACTCTTTCTGATGTTCAACCTCTTTTAGTTTCCACCACTTAATCTTCGGTTCCACTATTTCACGCTTCCTCTTTTTCACTTTCAAGCTCATCCTGCACACAACCACTTGATGTTGTCTAGCTACACTCTCCCCTGCCATCACTTTACAGTCTCCAATCTCCTTCAGATTACCCCTTCTGCAGAGTATGTAGTCCACCTGTGTAGATCTTCCTCCACTCTTAAACGTCACCCTGTGCTGCTCTTTCTTCTCAAAGTATGTATTGAGTATTGCCAAATTCATCCTCTTTGAAAAATCAACCACCATTTGCCCTTCCACATTTCTCTCTCTTACACCATATCTGCCCATCACATCCTCATCTCCTCTGTTTCCCTTGCCAACATGTCCGTTGAAATCTGCTCCTATCAGCACGCGCTCCTCCCTCGGTATACTTTCTACCACTTCATCCATCTTTTCCCAGAAAGACTCTTTCTCTTCATTCTCACATCCAACCTGTGGGGTGTACACACACACAACATTGATTACCACTTCTTGAATCTCCAACTTCATGCCTATCACTCTATCTGACACCCTCTTCACATCAATCACACTGTTGACCAACTCTCCCCTCAAAACAATACCAACACCATTTCTCTTTCCATCGACTCCATAATAAAACAACTTGCATCAATCTCCAGTGTTCTTGGCCTTGCTTCCTTTCCACCTCGTCTCCTGCACGCACAAAATGTCCAACTTCCTTCTTTCCATCATACCTGTTAACTCTCTCGCTCTGCCAGTCAATGTTCCTACATTCAGTGTTCTTACCCTCAATTCTAAGCTCCTTCCCTTCCATCTTTCACGTTCTCTCCAAACATGCCTCCCCCCTCTCTTTCTCCTTCTCTGTTTTGGCACAACAGTAGCACACTTTCCACCGGCACCCTGTTGACCAACAGTACCAGAGACGGTCGTTGTTAACCTGGGCCCCGACCGATCCGGTATGGTATTCCTCTTTTAATTCCGCATGTTAGATTTGGCACAGTTTTACGCCGGATGCCCTTCCTGACACAACCCTCTCCAATTTATCCAGGCTTGGGACCGGCACCAAGAGTACGCTTATGCACCCCCAGTGACTGGATTGTCGACCTTCAAAATATTCATTACAAATACAGTGATGCTTGAAAGTTTGTGAACCCTTTAGAATTTTCTATATTTCAACATAAATATGACTTAAAACATCATCAGATTTTCACACAAGTCCTAAAAGTAGATAAAGAGAACCCAGTTAAACAAATGAGACAAAAATATTATACTTGGTCATTTATTTATTGAGGAAAATGATCCAATATTGCATATCTGTGAGTGGCAAAAGTATGTGAGCCTTTGCTTTCAGTATCTGGTGTGACCCCCTTGTGCAGCAATAATTGCAACTAAACGTTTCCGGTAACTGTTGATCAGTCCTGCACACCGGCTTGGAGGAATTTTAGCCCATTCCTCCGTACAGAACAGCTTCAACTCTGGGATGTTGGTGGGTTTCCTCACATGAACTGCTCACTTCAGGTCCTTCCACAGCATTTCGATTGGATTAAGGGCAGGACTTTGACTTGGCCATTCCAAAACATTAACTTTATTCTTCTTTAACCATTCTTTGGTAGAATGACTTGTGTGCTTATGGTCGTTGTCTTGCTGCATGACCCACCTTCTCTTGAGATTCAGTTCATGGACAGATGTCCTGACATTTTCCTTTAGAATTCGCTGGTATAATTCAGAATTCATTGTTCCATCAATGATAGCAAGCCATCCTGGCCCAGATGCAGCAAAACAGGCCCAAACCATGATACTACCACCACCATGTTTCACAGATGGGATAAGGTTCTTGTGCTAGAATGCAGTGTTTTCCTTTCTCCAAACATAACATTTCTCATTTAAACCAAAAAGTTCTATTTTGGTCTCATCCATCCACAAAACACTTTCCAATAACCTTCTGGCTTGTCCACGTGATCTTTAGCAAACTGAAGATGAGCAGCAATGTTCTTTTTGGAGAGCAGTGGCTTTCTCCTTGCAACCCTGCCATGCACACCATTTGTTGTTCAGTGTTCTCCTGATGGTGGACTCATGAACATTAACATTAGCCAATGTGAGCGAGGCCTTCAGTTGCTTAGAAGTTACCCTGGGGTCCTTTGTGACCTTGCCGACTATCACACGCCTTGCTCTTGGAGTGATCTTTGTTGGTCGACCACTCCTGGGGAGGGTAACAATGGTCTTGATTTTCCTCCATTTGTACACAATCTGTCTGACTGTGGATTGGTGGAGTCCAAACTCTTTAGAGATGCTTTTGTAACCTTTTCCAGCCTGATGAGCAACAATGCTTTTTCTGAGGTCCTCAGAAATCTCCTTTGTTCGTGCCATGACACACTTCCACAAACATGTGTTGTGAAGATCAGATTTTGATAGATTCCTGTTCTTTAAATAAAACAGGGTGCCCACTCACGCCTGATTGTCATCCCATTGATTGACAACACCGGACTCTAATTTCACCTTCAAATTACCTGCTAATCCTAGAGGTTCACATACTTTTGCCACTCACAGATATGTAATATTGGATCATTTTCCTCAATAAATAAATGACCAAGTATAATATTTTTGTCTCATTTGTTTAAATGGGTTCTCTTTATCTACTTTTAGGACTTGTGTGAAAATCTGATGATGTTTTAGGTCATATTTATGCAGAAATATAGAAAATTCTAAAGGGTTCACAAACTTTCAAGCGCCACTGTATATTCTTCTCTCATTCAATCCATATACAGTATATAGTACAATCATTTCAGTTTATCACTCAATCAAGTGCATCATCCATCCATCCATTATCCGTAACCGCTTATCCTGTGCAGGGTCGCAGGTAAGCTGGAGCCTATCCCAGCTGACTATGGGCAAGAGGCAGGGTACACCCTGGACAAGTCACCAGCTCATCGCAGGGCTCAAGTCCATCATTTTAGAACAAAACTATTAATAATGATGCCAATTCATGTGTTGATTTTCTCATGCTACACAACATGGCTATTCATGTGCATCTGAATACTGTTAAGTTACAAGCCTGCAGCATTGAACTTGAGGATGAGCAACCCTGACCCTACCTAAGTAAAATGTTTAAATATGCCAATTATGCAAAGACTTCTATAAATGTAGAGTCCCCTCTGAAAATATTAGAATAGCAAGGCCAGATCTTTTTTTTTTTTGCTATACACTGAAGACAGTTATGTTTGAGATCAAAAGATCTCATCTCATCTCATCTCATCTCATTATCTCTAGCCGCTTTATCCTGTTCTACAGGGTCGCAGGCAAGCTGGAGCCTAGCCCAGCTGACTACGGGCGAAAGGCGGGGTACACCCTGGACAAGTCGCCAGGTCATCACAGGGCTGACACATAGACACAGACAACCATTCACACTCACATTCACACCTATGGTCAATTTAGAGTCACCAGTTAACCTAACCTGCATGTCTTTGGACTGTGGGGGAAACCGGAGCACCCGGAGGAAACCCACGCGGACACGGGGAGAACATGCAAACTCCACACAGAAAGGCCCTCGCCGGCCACGGGGCTCAAACCCAGGACCTTCTTGCTGTGAGGCAACAGCGCTAACCACTACACCACCGTGCCGCCCCAGATCAGAAGATGAATATGAGAATTTCTGCTTTCATTTTCTGATATTTACAATTTGATGTGTTAAACCACTTACAACATGACACCTTTTGTTTTAGCCCACCCATTTTTCAAGTGGTCATAAATATTGGTTTCTTGTAACCCAGGTATGCCCTGTTATATCGATTATTTAAACAATAGCTCTGAATGTCTACTCTTGATTTCAGCCCTGGGTTATGTCTGTAAAGATGTATTTGTTGTTAAAAAAGGATAAACCAACATGAAGATCAGAGAGCTGTCTATAGGAAAAAAAGCAAGCTGAAGAAAACTTAAAGCTGAGAAAAGAGGGAAAATTGATCAGAGCCAATAGGCAAGTATTGGACATAGTCCATACAATAATTTGGAATGTCCTGAAAAAGAAAGAAACCAGCAGTTGATGACAGAAAGATTGTGAAACAATAGTCAATGACACTACCAACAACCTCCACAGGATAGAGAAGTTATCACAATCCATCATTCCAAGAAGACTTAGAGAGCAGACATATACAGTGGATATAAAAAGTCTACAGAGCCCTGTTAAAATGGCAAATTTTTTGCCATTCGTTCTTGAACAAGCATTCTAACTCTATCACATTTGCTGGGCATCTCCTGTGCACAGCCATCTTCAGGCTATCTCACAGATTTTCAATTGGGTTTACATCTGGACTCTGGCTGGTCCATTCCAAAACCTTAATCTTGCCTTGGTGAAGTCATTCCTTTGTTGATTTGGAGGTGTGCTTTGGGTGATTATCATGCTGAAATGTTAAATTCCTATTCATATTAAGTGTTTGACCAGAAACCTTAAGGGTTTGCACCAAAATGGACTGCTGTTTGGAGCTATTCGTTATTCTCACCTCCCTAATTAAAGTCCCAGTTTCAGCTGTTTTTTATTTTAATTTTTTTTTTTTAATTAAAAAAATATTGTTTGGTATTATGGCCAAAAAGTTCATCTTTGGTCTGATCAGCTGAAGCTGCCAGCATGATGTTGCCACACCCATGCTTCACCATGGGGATTGTGTTGTTTTGGTGATGTGCTAGTGTGTGTGTGTGTGTGTGTGTGTGTGCTCTTTTTTTTGTGACAAGAGTATCTTTTGGTATTATAGCTAAAAATTTCAGCTTTGGTCTCATCAGACCATAATACATTATTCCACATTATTTTGGGAGATTGAATGTTTTTTGTGCAAATTTTGGCTGTGCCTTGATTGATTGATTGATTGATTGATTGATTGATTGATTGATTGATTGATTGATTGATTGATTGATTGATTGATTGATTGGGGGGGTTATAAAAGGCTTCTGTCTTTCCACCCTACCCCATAGCCTGGACAATTCGGGAGATTGTTGTCACATGTAGGAAGCAAACAGTACCAGAAATTGCTACAATGCTTTTAAAGAGATACTGTACACTTAAATGTGTTTTTTGAGCTGTAAACTCATGAAATGATATGAGTTTACTGTTATGAAACACATGGTGTTAACACATGGTGGTGTTAATATTGCCAAAATTACCATTTTTATAAAAATCAGCATTTTATGAGTTGAAACTGGCTGAACCTTTCAAGACTTATGCTGATGTAGAGTACATTTGGTACATCATGAAATTTTTATTTTTTTATTTTTCAATGTTAACACCCTCTAACCTGGGTGGCACGGTGGTGTAGTGGTTAGTGCTGTCGCCTCACAGCAAGAAGGTCCGGGTTCGAGCCCCGTGGTCAGCGAGGGCCTTTCTGTGCGGAGTATGTATGTTCTTCCCGTGTCTGTGTGGGTTTCCTCCGGGTGCTCCGGTTTCCCCCACAGTCCAAAGACATGCAGGTTAGGTTGATTGGTGACTCAAAATTGACCATAGGTGTGAGTGTGAATGGTTGTCTGTGTCTATGTGTCAGCCCTGTGATGACCTGGCGACTTGTCCAGGGTGTACCCCGCCTTTCGCCCGTAGTCAGCTGGGATAGGCTCCAGCTTGCCTGCGACCTTGCCTGATTGGTGACTCAAAATTGACCATAGGTGTGAGTGTGAATGGTTGTCTGTGTCTATGTGTCAGCCCTGTGATGACCTGGCGACTTGTCCAGGGTGTACCCCGCCTTTCGCCCGTAGTCAGCTGGGATAGGCTCCAGCTTGCCTGCGACCCTGTAGAACAGGATAAAGCGGCTAGAGATAATGAGATGAGATGAGAACACCCTCTAACCAGAGGTGGGCTGCACCTCTCCTAGCCTCCACCCCTGAGTGGGTGTCTGTGAAACCGCTGATTTTCAAATATATGCTGATGGAGACTCATCATACACAGGAATTTTTCAACGATGAGATTCAGTACCTGCTTTGGAAGCTCTTTGCAGCCAACTCTTTCCAATCACATCATTATCATATCACATAGCTACAACACACTCTTGAATGTGAATATATACTCATGTTTGTCCTACAATAAACTGAAAAACATCTTTGAACAGCTGTGTCTGTGTCAGTGACTGCTTGCTCCTGGATATCCATGAGGCAGAATCTCTTAAGTGGCAGAGCTCTACATTCCTAAATCATACTTTGTCAAGTTAACCTCCTTCGGTACCGACAGATCAAAACCTAACAGTTTTATGGGGGCTCGTCTGGGATCTCCACATGGAAGGTAAGAGACAGACACAGCTGCTGAAAGATGTTTCTCCTGGATCGATTCGTGAGGCAGAATCTCCCAGATATCTGTGAGGCAGAATCTCTTAGGCAGCAGAGGTCTACATTCCTAGATCAAACTTTGTCAATTCAACCACCTTCGGTACAGACAGATCAAAATCTAACAGACACACCTTCTAATTCAATGTTTTTTCTTTATTTTTACTAACTAAAAGACACTCTGTGTCTTAAAGTAATGATGGACTGTTGTTTCTCTTTACTTAGTTTACTTAGGGCTATTTGCTGTATTATTTACAATTTACTGTTTGATTATCTTAAATGTATTAAGAAGGCACGAAAATCCACTAATTAACTTTTGATGAGACATGCCTCTTAATTGAAAAGGATTCCAGGTGACTACCTTATGAAGCTGGTTAAGATAATGCCTATAGTGTGCAAAGCATCATCAAGTTTGCTACTTTGAAAAATCTAAAATATGAAATATTTTCTTTTTTTTTTTGTTTAACACATAATTCCATATACGTTCCATATGTTATTTCATAGCCTTGATATTTTCAGTACTGTTCTACAGTGTAGAAATAGTCAAAATACAGAAAAACTTATGAATGAGTATGTCTATGAAGATTCTCAGTCATCCAGGTCATAGTAAACTGTGGGTGGTAAAAGAGAGCAACTGGATTTGCTTGAAGATTCTTGAAGACGTTTCACCTATCATCCGAAAGGCTTCTTCAGTTCTTCTTCAGTTATGAATGAGTAGGTATGTCCAAAGTTTTGACTGGTGCTGTAGATTCTAATAGTTTATGCAATTGGTTACACAAAAAATCAAATGGTAGAGTAAACACTGGTTATTTATATGCAATGGCTGCTCAGGTGAGAAAGCGCAATCCAAAGACATTTGCTCTCTCTGCACAACACCTTAAAGGGGGATTCTGGAGAAAGATTAGCCAGGTTTCCATTAAGCTGCTTAATAAGAAATTTTTAATTGTGAACTAAAAAGTGGGTAATGGAAACACTTGAATTTTAAAACTACAAGACTCCCTTCAATGCCCCTTCAGAAGCTCAGTCCCCCCAAATTCATGGATGTGCATTGCCAAGGCAATGACACTAACACTTGGGGAGTTCACCAAAAGAAAAATATGGCAGAATCTAGAGCATCTGCTGCCTGAGGGTAAATCTGCCTCAATAAGGGGAAGCAATTTTTATTATCGAAGCTCTAGATAGCTGAAGTAAAACAAACATTATTCATCCATCCATTATCTGTAGCCGCTTATCCTGTACAGGGTCGCAGGCAAGCCGGAGCCTAAAGCAAACATTATAATATATACTATGTTAGTATATAACAACAGCAACAACAACAACAACATAATAATAATAATAATAATAATAATAATAATAGGCGGCACAGTGGTGTAGTGGTTAGCGCTGTCGCCTCACAGCAAGAAGGTCCGGGTTCGAGCCCCGTGGCCGGCGAGGGCCTTTCTGTGTGGAGTTTGCATGTTCTCCCCATGTCCGCGTGGGTTTCCTCCGGGTGCTCCGGTTTCCCCCACAGTCCAAAGACATGCAGGTTAGGTTAATTGGTGGCTCTAAATTGACCGTAGATGTGAATGTGAGTGTGAATGGTTGTCTGTGTCTATGTGTCAGCCCTGTGATGACCTGGCGACTTGTCCAGGGTGTACCCCGCCTTTTGCCCATAGTCAGCTGGGATAGGCTCCAGCTTGCCTGCGACCCTGTAGAACAGGATAAAGCGGCTAGAGATAATGAGATGAGATGAGATGAGATGAGATAATAATAGGTGGTGTAGTGGTTAGCACTGTCACCTCACAGCACCTCACACCTCACAGTTCTGGGTTTGAGCCCAGTGGCCGACGAGGACCTTTCTGTGTGGAGTTTGTATGTTCTCCCCATGTCTGCGTGGGTTTCCTTCGGGTGCTCTGGTTTCCTCCACAGTCCAAAGACATGCAGTTTAGGTTAATTGGTGGCTCTAAATTGACCGTAGATGTGAATGTGAGTGTGATTGGTTGTTTGTCTCTATGTGTCAGCCCTGCGATGATCTGGTGACTTGTCCAGGGTGTACCCTGCCTCTTGCCCATAGTCAGCTTGGATAGGCTCCAGCTTGCCCGCAACCCTGCACAGGATAAGCGGTTACTGATAATGGATGGCTGGATAATAATAATCTCATCTCATCTCATTATCTCTAGCCGCTTTATCCTTCTACAGGGTCGCAGGCAAGCTGGAGCCTATCCCAGCTGACTACGGGCGAAAGGCGGGGTACACCCTGGACAAGTCGCCAGGTCATCACAGGGCTGACACATAGACACAGACAACCATTCACACTCACATTCACACCTACGGTCAATTTAGAGTCACCAGTTAACCTAACCTGCATGTCTTTGGACTGTGGGGGAAACCGGAGCACCCGGAGGAAACCCACGTGGACACGGAGAGAACATGCAAACTCCGCACAGAAAGGCCCTCGCCGGCCCTGGGGCTCGAACCCAGGACCTTCTTGCTGTGAGGCGACAGCGCTAACCACTACACCACCGTGCCGCCCCGATAATAATAATAATAATGATAATAATAATAATAAACATCATCAAATGAATGACATGCAAGCACACAAACACAGCATCCAAAACACAATGGAATAAAAACTAGCAAGAATTAGTTGTTTAGCTTGTTTTTCAAAACTACAGTGACTGAAAAGAGGACTGTAGGTTTTGTAGCTAAGCTAACAAGTAAGGTAACATTAGCTAATGTAGCCTTTATCCAACTGTGCTAGCAAAATTGTGTTTTTAGTCTTCATGACTATAAAACCCTTCGCACATGGTGTACAGACCATGATATAAAGCAAGCAATAACACAGTAAGTAATGTAACTAATGTTAGGTTGTGGGTTAGCAAACTGTCGTTACAGTTGCTGGTCTGAAACTAACATGCAGAGAGCAGGAGATAGTTTCTTGGAGCCAGAACACCAGCTCCAGAGAGTGATACTCACAGCTCTCCTGCTACTATAGCTAACATCGTTACAAGAGCATATCTTGGCAAACTAGAAAGTAAGCTAAATGTCCATGGGCAATTAATTTAATGCTACCTGACATAAAAATGTGATGCAGGTACCTGATGTTGGGGTTAACTATCACAAACATTAGCAAACAGGACAAAACAAAACTGAGCTATTGGTTTTGTAAAACATAGCAAAACTAATGTTACCCACCTGTCAAGCAGAAACAGAGCAATCTCCACATCCAACTTCATGCCTTTCAACTCTCCAAGGTCTCTCCACCAATGCTGACATGGCTCTTCACCCTTTCCTCATCATAGCACTTCTTTTTCAATTTTTGTTCTTCTGACTCATTGGCTGTTTCTTGGCCATCTCTCATTCTTGACAATGCGATTATATTGTGGTGTTCAGCAGGTTAGCATGTGCCAGATTTACCATCCCTCTCTGTTCCACTGCCCCCTTTCTCCCATCTCCCCCTGTCCTGTGCACAAGTGTTGCTGATTTGCGGGAATTGTGTTGTGTGGTGGGGCGGCACGGTGGTGTAGTGGTTAGCGCTGTCGCCTCACAGCAAGAAGGTCCGGGTTCGAACCCCATGGCCGGCAAGGGCCTTTCTGTGCGGAGTTTGCATGTTCTCCCCGTGTCCGCGTGGGTTTCCTCCGGGTGCTCCGGTTTCCCCCACAGTCCAAAGACATGCAGGTTTGGTTAACTGGTGACTCTAAATTGACCGTAGATGTGAATGTGAGTGTGAATGGTTGTCTGTGTCTATGTGTCAGCCCTGTGATGACCTGGCGACTTGTCCAGGGTGTACCCCGCCTTTCGCCCATAGTCAGCTGGGATAGGCTCCAGCTTGCCTGCGACCCTGTAGAACAGGATAAAGCGGCTAGAGATAATGAGATGAGATGAGGTGTTGTGTGGTTTGGGCCGAGTCACTTTGTTTGTTACCCATTTACTGAGCCAGATATGAAGCCCAATTTTTTTCCAGTGCACACAGAACAGACAGCTAGCAGACCATGAGGAGCTATTCACTAAATCTGACAAAAAGTGTATTGGATTAGAATTGCTGACAGCTCCTTTAAATAGCAAACATTTGAAAAGTGACAGATGCTAAGTTTGGCTTCAGCTGGCTCATCTAACTGCAGGCAAGAGAAGGGGAAAAGTCACAGAAATGTGCACACAGCATGAACATGGTAAGGAACATAAACTGATGGATAATTACGTGTGATAAACAATCACTAACAGAACGTCAGGAGGGAGTGGGGATAAACTAATTAATATAAACACTTACTCCCTCCCACCAACAGGCACTACCCAGGAAGTAAAGAAAGAACAGCATGGCATTTCTACAGTATTTTCTAATACTGTAGGTAAGATTTAAAGCAAGACAGTCTTTTTTTGCTGACATTATTAATAGGAATATCAACAATGCCCGTGTGCTATTTTCTACAGTTAGCTACAGCTAACAAACCCATCAAGACAAATGCCTTCTGAATTTCTCTCAGTTAATACATGCAACGACTTTGCATCTTTTTTCAAAGGAAAGATTGATAAAATATGTATGAATATAGCCACACAGGTGCAAACACTTCAAAATCTGGAACCATTGGATAAAGAGAGAGGGGGTCATAATACAATGTCAACATTTAGTTTAATTGATGTTGAGACTCTGAGAAAAACAGTACAAAGTCTCAGCTCCTCCACATCTGAACTGGACATTTTACCTACAGTCTTTTTCAAATCTGTTCTTCACCTAATATCAGACGAGGTACTTCAGATTATCAACACCTCCTTACGAACTGGCATGTTTCCTTCATAAAAAGCGGTTGTAAAACCCCTACTGAAAAAGAATAACCTGGATGTCTCAGTACTCAACAACTACAGGCCCATATCCAATTTGCCATTCGTTGGTAAAATAATTGAAAAAATTGTTTTTAATCAATTAACTGCCTTCCTGACATCAAACGGATGCTTTGATAAGTTTCAATCAGGTTTTCGTGCCAATCATAGCACTGAAACAGCTCTTACTAAAGTCATGAATGACCTACGTTTTAATTCTGATGCTGGTAAAACATCAGTCTTGGTGCTTTTAGACTTAAGTGCTGCATTTGACACGGTAGATCATTTCATACTGTTACATCGACTGGAGCATTGGGTTGGATTTACTGGTATAGTAATCAACTGGTTAAAATCTTACCTACAACAAAGATTTTTTTATGTGGCCATTGGAGGCCACAGTTCATCACCCGTGTCCTTGAACTGTGGGGTTCCCCAGGGCTCAATCCTGGGACCATTACTATTCAACCTTTATATGCTCCCACTTGGACAAATTATTAAGAATAACTCAATAAACTTCCATAGCTATGCAGATGACACTCAGCTTTACTTAGCTATGTCACCTAATGACTATGCCCCTCTTGAGTCTCTTCATAGATGCATTGACCAAATTAACAAATGGATGTCTCACAATTTTCTTCAGCTGAACGCAGATAAAACTGAAGTAATTATATTTGGCAAAAAGGAGGAAAGACTTAGGATTGCCAGTGTTCTTGAAACTAAGGGGCTTAAAGCAAAGGATACTGTCAAAAACCTTGGTGTCCTTATTGACAGTGAACTTAACTTCAACAGTCATACAGTATGAAAATGGTAAAAAAGTCTGCATTCTATCACCTAAAAAACATTTCTAAACTCAGGGGTCTCATGTCAAAGCATGCTTTCATCTCCAGTAGGGTTGATTACTGCAATAGCCTTTTCACAGGTCTTCCAAAAAAGACCATTAAAGAGCTTCAACTAATCCAAAATGCAGCAGCAAGGGTTCTTACAAGAACAAAAAGGGTAGTCCATATCACTCCAATCCTAAGGTCTCTGCACTGGCTCCCAGTGAGCTATAGAATTGACTTTAAGGCATTACTTCTTCTATTTAAAACATTAAATGGGATGGGACCCAGCTACCTACTGGATATGTTTCAATTATGTGCACCAACTAGGTCTCTAAGGCTACGTTTACATTACGTCGAATCAGCGGATCATCAGATTAACGTTCTTAAAACGATTCGCGTTTACACTAAAACCGTTAGCCGTGCACACAGCAACGCCAATACGCAGATACGCTCGGCTCTGCAGGCATCCTGCGCTCCAAATCACTCCGCCCTGAACAGCGAGTGCCCTCTGGAGGGTGCGCACTCCGGCCCTGCGCAGCTCACACAGCGCGCGAGTGAAGTGCACAAGCCACGATTCGGGACTGAGCCGCTGTGTGTGTGATCCCAGCGCATATCACTTACTACTTGCAAGTGGAAGGATGGCAAGCCTAAAGACAATCATAACTACACAATGGGCAGTATTTGCATCAGTATTTGCAGTATTTTCATACTTTTATACTCTTTAATGAAAGGTGATACAAGGCGGAAGTCCGCGCCGTTTTTCAGCAGTCGCGTCACATGACCAACGCCAGCGAATCAGGAAGGTGGATGTCACAGTGACGTTGTCCAATGAGACGCCAGCTAGAGCTCAGCACAGCGTATCCGCGTATTTTGAATGTTTACACAGCACCGGAGCTGACACGATCTGGATTGAATACGTGGACGCTGGCGGATTCCCGTTTCCAGGCGTTTCCAGGCGGTTTAATGTAAACGGACAGTGCATCCGCGAAGAAAACAAGACAGATACGGTCTAGTGTAAACGTAGCCTAAGATCACAGGAGAAAAACTTGCTAGTAATACCAGCAGTGTGGTGAAGCAGCCTTTAGTTGCTATGCTGCTAAGCTTTGGAACCAACTTCCAGATGATATCAAAAATGCTCCTACTGTTGTTAGTTTTAAATCCAGGCTCAAGACAAAGCTGTTTTCAGATGCTTTCACTTGATTAATTTTTACCTAAAGTGTAATTAATTTCCTTTAACATAATTTCTTTTAATTTTGATTTTAAGGATTTTACTTTAATTCTTTATTTTAATTTCTTTTTAATTTTGGATTTTAATGATTTCACTTTTACTTTAATTCTTTGTTACTGTTCTTATGCTTTTATTTTTTGTGACGCACATTGAATTGCCTGTGTGTATGAAATGCGCTATACAAATAAACTTGCCTTGCCTTGCCTTGCCTTGGTGATTTACATGTTGGCACAGCATGTAGCATTGCCACGTCACAGCTAGAGGATCTCCAGTGAGTGGGTATGTACAAGACGCTTCTGATTAACTCATTAACAAATTACATAGCACTAGTTACAGATGTTGTAAAATGTTGTTTTCGGGCAAAAGGGCAAAGTTGCTTTACACTGAAAAGCATCTTTTAACAGATTTAGCTAAGTAATACAATCAGCATAATCGGCGTGGCGATGTAGCTTATAGCAGGTTATGGTCGCTGAACTGCTGGTTGTCCAGGTGGTGCTCTGAAAACAGTGTGGGCTTTATAGATAACTGGGCTAATTTTCTGGGCACTGCTGGCCTGTTAGGGCGGGACGGTATCCATCCCACTCGGGAAGGTGCTGCTCTCATTTCCTGCAGCATAGGTCATAGTCTCAGGACAGGCCTAGTTAATTTCTGACAATCCAGAGCCAAGGCCAGGGAGCAGACAAACAGGCTAAACCAACTGTCTGCTAGCTGCACAGAGTTGTCACTCAGGGTCCACTACATCGAGAATGTGTCTGTTCCCCAAGCTCAACAAAAAAGTAGAAATACTCAGAGAGTTTGTTGTACTGTGTTTAACAGAAACATGGATTAAGCCAAATGAAAAAATAGCATTAAATGAAGCGAGTCCTCCTGGATACAGTTATATACACCAGCCTCATCTAACTGGCAGAGGAGGAGGCATCGCGGTTATTTATAATGATTATCTAGGTGTAACACACAAACCTGGTTATAAATTTAATACATTTGAAGTTCTTCATACTAATATAATGTATGTAGCATCGAAAAATAAGTCTACCCAGTTAATTCCATTACTTATTATTTACAGGCCCCCAGGGCCATATTCTGAGTTTCTTTCTGAATTTGCTGATTTTATCTCCGACCTGGTTATTTCTTTAGACAAAGCTTTATTTGTCAGAGATTTTAATATTCACTTCAATAACCCAGAAGACCCTTTGAAAACAGTGTTTGTGTCCATTTTAGATTCAGTAGGGGTTAATCAGAATGTCATAGGACCGACCTATAATGGTGGTATCACTCTCGATCTAATACTAACATTCGGGTTAAACATAGAAAATATAGTCACACTTCCACAGTCTGAAGTTATCTCAGATCATTATCTCATCTCATTCAAAATATGTCTGAGTAATAATATATGCACCTCACCATGCTACTGTATTAAACGTACATTCATGTCAACTACTGCACAGAGCTTTATAAATGATCTCCCACAGTTATCAACTTTGATTGGGTCACTGTCAGCCCCCACAGAACTTGATCAGGCAACTGAATGCTTAGAGTCAACGTACCGCTATACTTTAGATAATGTAGCGCCACTTAAAAGGAAAATGATCGGAGAGAAAAAATGAGCACCCTGGTATAATGATGACACTCGCACTTTAAAACAGACCACTCGAAAATTGGAATGTAAATGGCATCAAACAAAATTGGTAGCATTCAAATTAGCATGGAAGGAGCACTTCCTGATGTATAGAAAAGCTCTTAGTGCTGCTAGATCAACATATCTCTCCTCCCTAATAGAAGATAACAAAATTAATCCTAGATTCCTATTTAATACTGTAGCAAAATTAACCAGGAATAAGTCCACTATAGACACATGCACATCTGCAGTATGTAGTAGCAACGACTTCATGAATTTTTTTAATGACAAAATTGAGAATATCCGACAAAAAATTCAAACTACTAATTTAAGGTCAGACAATGTAGGTGACCCTGTACTTAACAATATAACTGTATCAGATCACCAATTAGAATGTTTTACTCCCCTTAGAGAAATTGAATTACTTTCATTAATCTCTGCATCAAAAGCCTCAACTTGTGTACTAGATCCCTTACCTACACGTCTATTCAAACAGATAATACCTGAAGTAATTGAACCGCTTCTAAAAGATAATAAATTCTTCTCTTAGGATTGGCTATGTACCCAAATCCTTTAAACTAGCAGTTATCAAACCCCTGATTAAAAAACCTGACCTTGATCCCAGTCAGCTGTCCAATTATCAGCCAATATCAAACCTCCCCTTTATCTCCAAGAACCTTGAAAAAGCTGTGGCACAGCAGTTATGCTCATATTTACATAGAAATAACATCCATGAAATGTATCAGTCAGGATTTAGACCTCATCATAGCACAGATACAGCTCTGGTTAAAGTACTAAATAACCTACTGTTGGCATCTGATTAGGGCTGTGTCTCGCTGCTTGTGTTGCTTGACCTTAGTGCAGCATTTGATACCATTGATCATTCCATTCTTCTGGATAGACTAGAAAATGTTGTGGGAGTTAAGGGAACGTCCGTCTCCTGGCTAAGGTCTTATTTAACTGATCGCTATCAGTATGTTGATGTACGTAAATGGTGATTTTTCTAGACATACTGAGGTAAAGTTTGGTGTTCCACAAGGTTCTGTCTTGGGTCCACTGTTTTTTTCTTTATATATGTTACCTCTGGGTGATATTATTCGTAAACATTGTATTAGTTTCCACTGTAATGCTGATGACACACAGTTGTATGTTTCTGCAAAACCAAATGAGAGACACCACCTTAATAGAATTGAGAAATATGTAAAGGACATTAGACACTGGATGCTTATTAACTTCCTTCTGCTTAACTCTGACAAGACAGAAGTACTTGTACTAGGACCACATGCAGCTAGAAGTAAGTTTTCTGGTTACATAGTAACTCTGGATGGCCTTTCTGTTTCTTCATGTGCAGCAGTAAAAGACCTCAGGGTGATTATTGCAGCAGCAAGAGTCCTTACTCGAACTAGAAAATATGACCACATGACCCCTGTCTTATCCACACTGCATGGGCTCCCAATCAAATTTCATATTGATTATAAAATACTACTACTTGCTCCTCCTAGAACTGCCAAAATACTCCTAAAATACTACTACTATTGCTCCTCCTAGAACTGCCACCTTATTGTGGTGGAGGGGTTTGTGTGCTTGAATGATCCTAGGAGCTATGTTGTCGGGGGCATTATGCCCCTGTTAGGGTCTCCCAAGGCAGACAGTTCCTAGGTGACAGGCCAGACTAAGAGCAGTTCACCAAAACCCCTTATGGATAATAATCGATCAAGGACCGTGACGTCGCCCGGTATGGCGCAGCCAGGGCTGCACCCTGGAGCCAGGCCCGGGGTTGGGGCTCATATGCGAGTGCTTGGTGGCCGGGTCTTTGCCCACGGGGCCCAGCCGGGCTCAGCCCGAAGCGGTGACGTGGGCCCGACCTCCTGTGGGTTCACTACCCACAGAGGTAGCTGTAGGGGGCTGGTGCAGTGTGGATTGGGTGGCAGTCAAAGGCAGGGGCCTCGACGACCTGATCCCCGAACACAGCGGCTAGCTGTTGGGACATGGAATGTCACTTCGCTGGGGGGGAAAGAGCCTGAGCTTGTGCGGGAGGTTGAGAGGTACCGGCTAGAGATAGTCGGGCTCACCTCCACGCACAGCTTGGGCTCCGGAACCCAGCTCCTCGAGAGGGGCTGGACTCTCCACTTCTCTGGAGTCGCCCATGGTGAATGGCGGCGGGCTGGTGTGGGCTTGCTTATAGCTCCCCAGCTCAGCCACCATGTGTTGGAGTTTACCCCAGTGAATGAGAGGGTCGCCTCTCTGCACCTTTGGATCAGGGAGAGGGCTCTTGCTGTTGTTTGTGCCTACGGGCCGAATAGCAGTATAGAGTACCCAGCCTTCTTGGAGTCCCTGGAAGAGGTACTGAGAGGTGCTCAGACTGGGGACTCCATTGTTCTACTGGGGGACTTCAACGCTCACGTGGGCGATGACAGTGATACCTGGAGGGGCGTGATTGGGAGGAACGGCCTCCCCGATCTGAACCCGAGTGGTGTTTTGTTATTGGACTTCTGTGCTAGTCACGGTTTGTCCATAACGAACACCATGTTCAAGCATAGGGGTGTCCATAAGTGCATGTGGCACCAGGACACCTTAGGTCGGAGGTCGATGATCGACTTTGTTGTCGTTTCATCGGATCTCCAGCCCTATGTCTTGGACACTCGGGTGAAGAGAGGGACTGAGCTGTCAACTAATCACCACCTGGTGGTGAGTTGGATCCACTGGCGGAGGAGGAAACCGGACAGACCTGGCAGGCCCAAATGTATGGTGAGGGTCTGCTGGGAACGTCTGACTGAGCACTCTGTCGGGGAGGTCTTTAACTCCCACCTCCGGGAGAGCTTCTCCCAGCTTCCAAGGGAGGCGGGGGACATTGAGTCTGAGTGGATCATGTTCTCTGCCTCCATTGTCGACGTGGCTGTTCGGAGCTGTGGCCGCAAGGTCTCCGGTGCCTGTCATGGCGGCAATCCTCGAACCCGGTGGTGGACACCGGAAGTAAGGGATGCTGTCAAGCTGAAGAAGGAGTCCTATCGGGCCATGTTGGCCTCCAGGACTCCTGAGGCAGCTGACGGGTATCGTCAGGCCAGGCGTGCCGCAGCTCGGGCAGTTGCAGAGGCAAAAACTCGGAACTGGGAGGAGTTCGGTGAGGCCATGGAGGAAGACTATCAGTTGGCCTCGAAGAAATTCTGGCAAACCGTCCAGCGCCTCAGGAGGGGGAAGCAGTACTCTGCCAACACTGTTTACAGTGCGGGTGGGGAACTGTTGACCTCGACTGGGGACATTGTCGGGCAGTGGAAGGAATACTTCGAGGATCTCCTCAATCCCACCATCACATCTTCCATTGAGGAAGCAGAGGCTGATGACTCAGAGGCGGACTCGTCCATTACCCAAGCCGAAGTCACTGAGGTGGTTAGCAAGCTCCTCGGTGGCAAGGCACTGGGGGTGGATGAGATCCGCCTTGAGTATCTCAAGTCTCTGGATGTTGTGGGGCTGTCTTGGCTGACACACCTCTGCAACATCGCGTGGCGGTCGGGGACAGTGCCTCTGGAGTGGCAGACTGGGGTGGTGGTCCCTCTTTTTAAGAAAGGGGACCGGAGAGTGTGCTCCAATTATAGGGGAATCACACTTCTCAGCCTCCCAGGGAAGGTTTACTCCAGGGTACTGGAGAGGGGAATTCGGCCAATAGTCGAACCTCGGATCCAGGAGGAACAATGCGGTTTTCGTCCTGGTCGCGGAACACTGGACCAGCTCTATACCCTTCATAGGGTGCTCGAGGGTTCATGGGAGTTTGCCCAACCAGTCCACATGTGCTTTGTGGATCTGGAGAAGGCATTCGACCGTGTCCCCCGTGGTATTCTGTGGGGGGTGCTTCGGGAGTATGGGGTTCAGGGCTCTTTGCTAAGGGCTGTCCGGTCCCTGTACGAACGGAGCAGGAGTCTGGTTCGCATTGCGGGGAGTAAGTCAGACCTGTTCCCAGTGCATGTTGGACTCCGGCAGGGCTGCCCTTTGTCACCGGTTCTGTTCATAATCTTTATGGACAGAATTTCTAGGCGCAGCCAGGGGCCGGAAGGAATCCTGTTTGGGAACCACAGGATTTCATCTCTGCTTTTTGCAGATGATGTTGTCCTGTTGGCTTCTTCAAACCAGGACCTTCAGCATGCACTGGGGCGGTTTGCAGTCGAGTGTGAAGCGGCTGGGATAAGAATCAGCACCTCCAAGTCCGAGGCCATGTTTCTCAACTGGAAAAGGGTGGTTTGCCCTCTCCAGGTTGGTGGAGAAGTCCTGCCTCAAGTGGAGGAGTTTAAGTATCTCGGGATCTTGTTCACGAGTGAGGGAAGGATAGAGCGTGAGATCGACAGGCGGATCGGTGCAGCCTCCACAGTGATGTGGTCACTTTACCGGTCCGTCATGGTGAAGAAGGAGCTGAGCCAAAAGGCGAAGCTCTCAATTTACCGGTCAATCTACGTTCCGACTCTCACCTATGGTCATGAGCTTTGGGTAATGACCGAAAGAACAAGATCGCGGATACAAGCGGCCGAAATGAGTTTCCTTTGCAGGGTGGCTGGGCGCTCCCTTAGAGATAGGGTGAGAAGCACAGTCACTCGGGAGGAGCTCGGAGTAGAGCCGCTGCTCCTCCACATCGAGACGAATCAGCTGAGGTGGCTCAGGCATCTCTTTCAGATGCCTCCTGGACACCTCCCTGGGGAGGTGTTCCAGGCATGTCCCCCTGGGAGGAGGACCCGGGGAAGACCCAGGACACGCTGGAAGGACTATGTCTCTCGACTGGCCTGGGAACGCCTCGGTGTTCTTCCCGAGGAGCTGGCCAAGGTGTCTGGGGAAAGGGAAGTTTGGGCTTCCATGCTCAGACTGCTGCCTCCGCGACCCGGCCCCGGATAAGCGGAAGAAGACAAGACGAGATACTACTATTAACCTTTAAAGCACTGAATAGTCTCGTGCCACAGTACCTGAGTGAACTTCTGGTCCTTTATGACCCCCCACGCCTACTTAGATCAAAAGGTGCAGGCTATCTGCTGGTACTTCGTATAGTGAAGGCTACATCAGGGGGCAGAGCCTTTTCTTACAAAGCCCCACAGTTATGGAACAGCCTTCCAAGTAGTGTTCGGGGATCAGTCTCAGCATTTAAGTCTAGGCTGAAAACATATCTGTTTAGTCAAGCCTTTTGTTAATGGTGTTTATGAGGTAAAGATGTAGATCTGGAGGGTCCTCAGACATAGAGTGTTTTGGTAAACTAGGATGTATGGATGCTGTCAGTCCCCCAATCGCTTGCTCACTCGAGTTTGTTGACGGTGTAGTGGCTGGCTGCTTTATGTCCCGGGGCTCCCTCATGCCTGTGTTACCTTCTGGCTCTCTCCTTTTAGTTATGCTGTCATAGTTAGTTTTCCCAGAGTCCCTGCTTGTACTCAGCACAAAACGCATACTGTACCTACTTATTCAGGTGACATTGGGCATACCTAACAACCTGTGTTTTCTCTCTCTTCCCCCACCCAAAAAAAATATATATCTGTCCCTCTGAGTTACATGTCAATCTTGGGATTGAGGTACTGACCTCTTCTGCTCCTTGGACCTTCCTGATCCATCCTGATACTCTATGTCTGGTTGGAGTCTCATCACATCGCTCCTGTGGAGGACGGCCCCATATGGACAGTTGAAAGTCACACTTGGAAGACATTCTGGACACTTACAGTAATGCTTTTATGGCTGAGGACTACAGTTGGCTTGCTAACTTTGGGACTGCGGTTGTCATGAACAGTTTTGCACTCAAGTTTTCATTAATGAAGAGTTATAACATCAATGAAACTGACTTCATGTTAAAACTGTTAATGTTATAGTCATGTTGTCTGTTATTGTCCAGGTGAGGATGGGTTCCCTTTTGGGTCTGGTTCCTCTCAAGGTTTCTTCCACGTGTCATCTGGGAGAGTTTTTCCTTGCCACCATCGCCACGGGCTTGCTTATTGGGGATAGATTAGGGATAAAATTGGCTCATGTCTTGGGTCATTCAGATTCTGTAAAACTGCTTTGGGACAATGTCTATTGTCAAAAGCGCTATACAAACAAACTTGACTTAATCACTTTCCACATGAAAACATGACATTAACTTAATTTTATCAGTTAAAAATCAGTTACTTTTTAATGCTTTAGTACATTTAAAGTGAGACTGCCTTTCGATTTTATAAAATCAGTGAAATTTAGTTCCCTCTGAAATTTGGTCATTGTCTCATCTCATCTCATTATCTCTAGCCGCTTTATCCTTCTACAGGGTCGCAGGCAAGCTGGAGCCTATCCCAGCTGACTATGGGTGAAAGGCGGGGTACACCCTGGACAAGTCGCCAGGTCATCACAGGGCTGACACATAGACACAGACAACCATTCACACTCACATTCACACCTACGGTCAATTTAGAGTCACCAGTTAACCTAACCTGCATGTCTTTGGACTGTGGGGGAAAACGGAGCACCCGGAGGAAACCCACGCGGATACGGGGAGAACATGCAAACTCCACACAGAAAGGCCCTCGCCGGCCCCGGGGCTCGAACCCAGGACCTTCTTGCTGTGAGGCGACAGTGCTAACCACTACACCACCGTGCCGCCCGAAATTTGGTCATTGTGACATATTTATTTCTGTAATATCTCACAAACTATCAGGCCATTCTGTGGCTGGGAAGTTATTTAATTTGAGGGGATTCCCTAGCAAATAATGTGCATGAAATCGTGCGCGTCATGCAGTCAAGCAGACAGAGGAAGTCCGTATGCACAGGTTTGCCTTTGACCGTGCACTGACAGTTACATAATTTTGTCGCTAAACGAACAGCTGATCACACCAAGGTGCTCACTGACTGCCGATATTTATTAGTTTGGTCCTATGTTTCCTTTCCTTTGCAACACAACATCTTTTCTTCTCGCTTTTCCCTTACTGTGGTCGGTCTTCCACATTTCATTCACACCCTCACATCCTCCATTTTTCTCTCTTATTTCAAATTTGTATCCCACAATGCTTTGTGCGAAGGGGGAAAGCCCACCATGATGTAGTATCTTGAATTGGGTCATGTTGAAGCAGAAAAAAATAGCAGAGAATTTAGGACCATGTGGCCCTTAATTCATTAATTGTTCCATTGGGAAAAAATTTAAACTAATAAAATTGGAAGTCTGTGATTCGAATTCAGTAGCTTTTGGTCCACTAAACAAAAATAATTAGGTGTCAGGGAAAATTCTTTTTATGACCTACACTTGAAAAATCTGAAAGGCAGTCTACCTTTTAAAAATGTAACTTTTTTTTAACTTTCACCTGAGTACTTTTTTTTCTGGATACTACCACATTTAACTGAGATTTTGACAACTTATCTAAACTTTCACTTTTACCTGGTTGGGAATCCTGATTTAAAGAGATTGGTAGAGAGTAGTTTTTGTCACTCAGTGTGCCCAAGAACTTTCTGCGTTCACAGGAAGATTCTATTTGACTGACATTACAAACAATCAACTATCGACCACTTTTTATTTTTTATGACAAGTCAGGTGAACTGATGGTACAAAATGGTGGTGCAAAATGGAGAAAACAGACCTTTTTGTTTTAAGAATAAATTATCTTCCTTATTGGGTGCTTAATGGGTGATCAAGAGGAAACACAACCCCAAGTAAAACCCAGAGTGTGCATTAACCCTCACAAACTCTATCAATCCAGTGACTATTTCTTGCTCTCTCATTGTAACCAGGGATATAATGTGTCATTCCCCATATGTCTTAATAAAATTTAGAAGTGTATATGTATGTGGGTGCAAATGATATTGCTACTTGCAAGACTTGGATCATTGTGACCACATAAATGTGCTGTATACAGCAGACAATCCATGAGTTGAGTTTCTGAGACTAAAGAAAGGTGAGTCTGAAACAGAGGCAGCTATGAAGGTTGGGTATAAACATGTATAGCCTAAAATATTTACAGAACATATTTCTGCATGTTTTGAATCATGATGTCATTCTGATAATACAGCTCAGCTCTTTTTTTAAAATTCTCTATTTTAATTGTCATCATGCTTAAGGGGGCGGCACGGTGGTGTAGTGGTTAGCGCTGTCGCCTCACAGCAAGAAGGTCCAGGTTCGAGCCCTGTGGCCGACGAGAGCCTTTCTGTGCGGAGTTTGCATGTTCTCCCCGTGTCCACGTGGGTTTCCTCCAGGTGCTCCGGTTTCCCCCACAGTCCAAAGACATGCAGGTTAGGTTAACTGGTGACTCTAAATTGACCGTAGGTGTGAATGTGAGCAAGAATGGTTGTCTGTGTCTATGTGTCAGCCCTGTGATGACCTGGTGACTTGTCCAGGGTGTAACCTGCCTTTCGCCCGTAGTCAGCTGGGATAGGCTCCAGCTTGCCTGCAACCCTGTAGACCAGGGGTGTCCAAACTGATCCATAAAGGGCCATGTGGCTGCAGGTTTTCATTCCAGCCATGCAGCAGCACACCTGATTTGGCTTATTTAATCAACTGACACACCCACCCTTTAATCAAGGGTGGGTGTGGCTGCAAGTATTTGACTGTGTGAAGACAGTTCAGTTGATTGAATGAGCCAAGTCAGGTGTGCTGCTGCATGGCTGGAATGAAAACCTGCAGCCACACGGCCCTTTATGGATCAGTTTGGACACCCCTGCTGTAGAAGGATAAAGCGGCTAGAGATAATGAGATGAGATCATGCTTAAGGGTGGAATAGTATATAAGATATACCAATCAATACCATGGTTTTCAGTATAATCATGATATCTGCTTATATCTTCACATTTTTAAATAGTATGTCATTAAATATGGGGTTAGAGTTTTGAGGGGTTTTGTTGTTTAAAGTTGAAGCATTTTTTGTAATATTTGGTATTATGTTGTCCTCACTTTACAGTAGAATGAATAAATAAATAAATAAATAAATAAATAAATGCTCTTCTGAAGGGAAACACTGTTCTCTGTGGCACCTCAGACTCTGTAAACAGATGAGATACATATGGTGTGGATCACCAAACCAAACTAAACCAGTACAAGGTTTACTTTATCTGTTTTGGTATGCTTGATTTTATATTTCATCACAGTATTCTTCATACTCTTTGATTGTCATACCCATAACCATTGTCATTACTTTCATTTTGCTAGAAATTTGCTTTAAACTATACAAAACTCTTTGATAAAGTAGCTCTCTATCAATTGTCCTTAAGAATATTATTGTCTCATCTGCTCAACCCCTGAGGCAGCTTTCCCAAGCAGTAACATTTTTTAATTGCAATTTTGCCATGGCAACGGTTGTAGCACGAAGGACAGAGTATGGTTTCACTAATCAAATATTAATGCAGCTATATTCCAAGAATCATTTTAGAGTTGACAGTTATGCAGCAAACCAGCATGAATAGGGCAGTGTGTATGATGATATAGTGAAATGCTGTTATAATAATATAATTCATATTCATACTTTATACCCTGATTGACTGGGGCATTTCTGTAAAACATCTCTGTCAGTTGCCAAGGCAACAGCACGATTTACTGCCTGCAGAGCTGTAATGCTCTCTATAGCATTGACTACACATCCACACGTGCATACGCACACATGCATGCGCCCGCGCGCGCGCGCACGCACACACACACACACACACCAACCCCAAAGAGGTAAAAATACAGACTTTAGATTGCACCTTTAGGAACCATAAAACAATTTCAGATGGACAGATAGGTAAATTAATACATATCACACAAGTAAATGCAGACTCATAAGACTATAAGGCCTGGGTCCATCCTTGCTGATTCAGGACATTTTCAAGTCCATCTGAACATGCATATTTCTTATAATGAATGGAACATGCTTGTAATTCACTCTAATAAACAAAGTAGCACAAAATCTCCATTCTAAATGTTTCCTCCTTCTCAGATCTCCACCGAGTTCCTTGGACTGTCTCATTGTACAACCTAATTCCATAAAAGTTGGGACACTGTGTAAAACAAAAGTAAAAAACAGAACATGATGAATTGCAAATCTTGGAAACCCTATATTTCATTGAAAATAGTACAAAGACAACATATCAGATGTTGAAACTGAGAAATTTTATTCTTCTTGAAAAATATATGCTCATTTTGAATTTGATGTCGGCAACACATTTCAGAAAAGTTGGGACAGGGGCAAAAAAAGACTGAAAATTTTGTCTAATGCTAAAAAACTAATTTGGTTAATTGGCAATAAGTCAGTAACATGACTGGGTTTAAAAAGAGCATCCCAGAGAGGCTGAGTCTTTCAGAAGTAAAGATGGCGAGGGGTTCAGCACTCTGTGAAAGACTGCATGGGCAAACTGTGCAACAATTTAAGAATAACATTCCTCAATATAAAATTGCAAAGAATTTGTGGATCACATCATCCACGGTACATAATATCATTAAAATATTCAGAGAACCTGGAGAAATCTCTGGATGCAAGGGACAAGGCCGAAAACTGACATTGGACGCCTGTGATCTTCAGGCCCTCAGGCAACATTGCATTAAAACCAGACACGTGTCTGTAGTGGAAATCACTGTATGGGCTCAGGAACACTTCAGAAAACAATCATCTGTGAAAATGGTTCATTACTGCATCCACAAATGCAAGTTAAAACCATATATAAACGATATCCAGAAACACCACCACCTTCTCTGGGCCCGAGCTCTTTTACAATGGACTGAGGCAAAGTGGAAAATTGTCCTGAGGTCTGACAAATCAAAAGTAGAAATTCTTTTTCGAAATCATGGACACCATGTCCTCCAGGCTAAAGAGGAGAGGGACCATCCAGCTTATCATCAGTGCACAGTTCAAAAGCCAGTATCTATGATGGTATGAGGGTGCATTAGTGCACATGACATGGGTAGCTTGTACATCTGTAAGGCATCATTAATGCTGAATGATATATACACGTTTCAGAGCTACAGTATATGCTGCCATCCAACTTTTTTTTTTCAGAGAAGGCCTTCCTTCTTTCAGCAAGACAATGTCAAACTGCTTTTTAAGCATATTAAAACTGCATGGCTCTGTAGTACTAAACTGGCCTGCCTGCAGTCCAGACCTGTCTCCCATTTAAAACTTTTGGCACATTATGAAGCACAAAATACGACAAAGGAGACCCCAAACTGTTGAGCAACTGAAATTGTATATCAGGCAAGAATGGGATAACATTTCTCTTTCAAAACTACAGCAACTGGGCTCCTCAGTTCCCAAATGTTTACAGAGTGTTGTTAAAAGTAGAGGTGATGCAACAAAGTGGTAAACATGCCCCTGTCCCAACTTTTTTGAAATGTGTTGCTGACATCAAATTGAAAATGAGCATATATTTTTCAAAAAACAATAAAAATTTCTCAGTTTCAACATTTGATATGTTGTCTTTGTACTGAAATATAGGGTTTCCATGATTTGCAAATTATCACATTCTGTTCTTATTTACAGTTTACGCAGAGTCCAAACTTTTTTGGAATTGGGGTTGTACTTCGTGTTGGTCAATCCAGTGAGTGTTGTCAAACAAATCCTTTTTATGTTGTCACAGAGAAACGATGAGCTGTAGTCAATCATGGTCACTAACAAGAAGTTAAGAGGCCTTGGCAATTTAAAAGACATTTTGGATCTACCAGAACCACTGAATTAAAAATCTAAGTGGGTGTGTGTATATATATATATATATATATATATACACACACACTATCCATCAGCTGGATAGTACAGTGGTAATGCTCACTGACTACGACGCAGGAGATCGGGGTTCGAATCCCGGTCGGGGCAAAACATCATCCAGTAAGGGTCCTTAGGCAAAACCCCTCATGATATATCAGCCTACCTCAGGAATGAGTGAAAACATAACTGATAGAGTCATACCGGCTCAGACGTCGCCCGGGTCAACAAGGTCTGCGTCAGTTGCTAGGGAACCAGGGCAAACTGATGAGAAATGGGCTACTGGAACAAGACATCGATGGACGAGGACAGAAAATACGGATTTGCTGGAAAGCAATCCCAGAGAGAGGGGATACATGCAGAGAATGTGGGACCATTGGATACTTCGAAACCCACAATCAAGGCTAACAAAGAAACATTGTTCCAACATCCAGTGTTCCAACATCCATAATCGAAATCTGCTATCACAACTAGAGATTAATGAAATACAACAACGATGCTACGGCAAGGGGGAGCCAGGAAGACAGGTCAGCGGGGAGATGTCATCATCCCCACAACCAGAGATTGGGTACCAAGCCCCAACAGCTAACAGCCTCAACACAAGAGCTGCTGACCTTCCTGAGAAGGAAGATCGTGACCCAACTGGAAACCTGGAGCCCCCGACAAATACCGAAGCTGAGTTGCCAAGTACCTTCAGAAGATCTACTAGTAGATGTGAATGCTGCTCTGAAGACAATCTCCACAAGAACCATCACTGAGACCAACAAGCTGATACACAGTACAGCAACAGTAATCATGGAGATGCTTGGACACAAGGTGGGCTCGGGACATAACAAACAGTATCCACCATGGAAGAGACGATTAGAGGCCAAGATAAAGGCAGCAAGGAGAGAAGTTAGCCAGCTAGCTGAACTACAGAAAGGGAACATGGTGAATAAAGGGGCGCCCAGGAAGTACAACTCACTCTCCATACCAGAGGCACTCGAAACTGCCAAACAGTGACTAACAGCTCTGGCCACCCGGTTGAGGAGATACACCAAGGAAGGAGAGGCCAGGAGAATAAACAAGCTGTTCTCCACTGAACCAGCCAAGGTGTACTCTCAATGGCAGGGGAACAACAACCGGTCAGACCCACCAAGAGCTGAGGTGGAAAAATACTGGAAAGACATATGGGAAAGAAAGGCATCACACAACACCGATGCCCAATGGTTAGTGGACCTAAGACAGGGGTCGGCAACCTTTAACACTCAAAGAGCCATTTGGACCCGGTTTCCACGGAAAAGAAAACACTGAGAGCCGCAAATAACACTATATATATATATAAAGTTTTTGTTATTATTATTATTATTTTACCTTTACGCTTTGTATAAACAAGTATAGTGTGTTGCTTATGAAATCCATGAAGTGCTACAGAGAAAATGGAATTTTATTCATGTAATGAAGACATTTTGGACTCTTAAAAAAACTAATTAAAAAAACACCAAGTTAAGGGTCTTTCAAATGAATTAAAAAGTTGAACTTAAATTATACATGTAGCAAACAAAAAATGCAGTGAGCCATCATCCTCATATCGCCTTTGGGCTTTTGGGGCGCGGAGCCTTGACCTGAATTTAAAAAATAAATTTGAAAAAAAAAAAAGAGCACTTTCACTGAACAATGAAAATTAAATATTTGCAAAATATCTGCATAAATATTTATTTTACCTGGTTAATGGGACTTCTGCTCCTGAACCCCTGTGCACAGTGTCTGCAAATCAGGGCTGTAGGAAGTCACTTTCATCTTTCCGCAGGACTGTAAGCGGTCATCTGGGAGGCGCGAGCGGTGTTTGATTTTAACAAAGTTCATGGTGGAGAACAGCTGCTCACATACGTATGTGGATCCGAAGATCTACAGGACTCCAAATGCATATTTCTTCATGTTTATGTAGGTGTCGGGGATTACATTTCTCCATACTCAGCAGGGCTCGAAATTACGCGGTGGTCCGGTCGCCCGAGGAGACTTAACGAGGCGACTTAATTTGCCATTTGGCGGGTAATTCCTGTCACTAGGTGAAAATAAAAAATATATATGAAGCAAAGATTCAGACTAGGGCTGTGCGATATATCGAATATACTCGATATATCTCCGAAAATTCTGTGTGAGATACATATAATTATTATATCGTAACTATCGAGTGGTCATCTGCTGACTTGCGTTTGTTTCGTGTTTGTTGCGTTTGTTTAAAACCTTTTCCGGTGGTTTTCTCCCTGTCCCTCAGGCAGTAACGTGAGAGGCTGCCTAAGGGCTTAAAAATACATATAAATAAATAAATAAATAAAAATAACGGCACGCACTCGCCGACCAATCCCGGGCGACATTTCGGTGCTGAAAGGAACGTGTTGCCAGATTGGCCGACCCCTGTTCTATTGTGAACACAATATCAAGTGCATTTTAGCGGGTTTTGAACATATTTTGGGCTGGAAAACGTCAGCAGTATCTGGCAACGCAACACAGCGCAGACTCAGTTCGTGCAATCGCTGGTGCTGCGTAGGCTACCGTGTAAACTCTGTCAATTTCAGCAACAAATTAAAAATGGAAGCGGACGAATTGGTTCCTAACAGAACGAGTAAGGGGTCAGTCATCTGGCATTTTTTTGGATATCGCGAAGGGGACGTGGAACAGCAAATGCCAGTTTGTAAAGTGTGCAAAAAAAAAAAAAACAGTATCAAAATACTCGGGTCTTGAAATAAATGCACATTAGTCATGAACAATGAACTACTCTCTTTTGTGTTATTTTTGACAGAAGTAAAATTCATACATGAACAAATTTTGGCGAGTTGCTTTGGAAGGTAACTAGTCCGGCTGGCTGGTGAAAAAATATGAATTTCGAGCCCTGCTTAGCCTACCTGGGGTTGAAAATCTCGATAGATGCACAGCGTTTTGGTGGGTATATAGGCTACCGGCTTCCGCGAGTGACGCATATATTGAGAGACGAAAAAAATTATATAATTTTATTTTAATATTTCAAGATCACAATAATGTTTCAATTTAGAACTACAATAAAAAACGAACTAACAAAAATAAAATGCACTTTAATTGGATACTTATAAAATTTACTTCCCCAAGCCGCACAGAGCCGCAGCATAAGGATGAAAGAGCCGCATGCAGCTCCGGAGCCGCGGGTTGCCGACCCCTGACCTAAGAGCTGACCACAGCAACCTCCCAGAACAAGAACCAGTAACCATCTCAATGGCAGACGTCCAAGAAAGAGTGTCAAAGATGAAGAGCTGGACAGCACCAGGCCCCGATATGATCCATACGTACTGGCTGAAGAAGCTAACTGCACTCCATGAACGCCTAGCAGCACAGATGAACCAGCTGCTGAGGGATGAGACCCACCCAGAATGGCTAACCCAAGGCAGGACAGTCCTAATCATGAAGGACCCCCAGAAGGGACCCATCCCATCCAACTACCGGCCAATTACCTGTCTCTGCACAACATGGAAGGCCCTGTCAGGCATCATTGCGGCAAAAATGAGTAAGCATGTGGCTCAATACATGAGCGAGGCACAGAAAGGAATTGGCAGTAACACCAGAGGAGCCAAGCACCAGCTACTGGCCGATAGAACAGTCGCCCGAGACTGTAAGAAGAGACAGACCAACCTGTGCACTGCCTGGATTGACTACAAGAAAGCCTACGACTCAATGCCACACACATGGATACTGGAATGTCTGGAACTGTATAAGATCAACAGGAACCTAAGGACCTTCATACAGAACTCAATGGAAATGTGGAAGACAACCCTAGAGGCCAACTCAAAACCCATTGCCCAAGTCAACATCAAGTGCGGCATATACCAAGGAGATGCGCTATCACCACTGCTGTTCTGCATAGGCCTGAACCCCCTCAGTCAGATCATCACGAAGAGCGGCTACGGGTACCGATTCCGTAGTGGGGCAACAATCAGCCACCTGCTCTACATGGATGACATCAAGCTGTATGCCAGGAATGAGCGAGAAATAGACTCGCTGATCCACACCACCCGGATCTACAGCGATGACATAGGGATGTCATTCGGATTGGACAAGTGTGGCCGGATGGTCTCAAAGAGAGGCAAGATGATCCGGACTGAAGGGATTGACCTACCAGAGGGCAACATAGGTGATATCCAAGACAGCTACAAGTACCTTGGCATCCCACAGGCTAATGGAAACCATGAAGAGGCCACAAGGAAGTCAACCACAGCCAAATACCTCCAGAGAGTAAGGCAGGTCCTGAAAAGTCAGCTGAATGGTAAAAACAAGGTCCGAGCCATCAACATGTATGCACTACCAGTCATCAGATACCCCGCTGGTATCATAAACTGGCCAAAGGAGGAGATAGAAGCCACAGATATCAAGACTAGAAAGCTCCTCACCATGCATGGAGGGTTCCACCCCAAGTCCAGCACCCTGAGACTATACACTAAGCGGAAAGAGGGAGGCTGAGGGCTAGTGAACGTCAAGACCACGGTCCAGGATGAAACATCGAAAATCCGAGAATACATCAGAAAGATGGCCCCAAAGGATGAACTGCTAAGTGAATGTCTCAGGCAGCAGAACCCTGATGAGAATGCAGAGGAGGAGGAGGAACAGACAACCTGGAGAGACAAACCCCTACATGGCATGTACCACCGTCAGATAGAGGAAGTGGCTGATATCAAGAAATCCTACCAGTGGCTGGATAATGCAGGACTGACAGACAGCACAGAGGCACTAATCATGGCAGCACAAGAACAGGCCATAAGCACAAGAGCCATAGAGGCCAGGATCTACCAGAGTAGATCAGACCCAAGATGCAGACTGTGCAAAGAAGCCCCTGAAACAGTCCAGCACATAGTAGCAGGGTGTAAGATGCTAGCTGGATCAGCGTACATGGAGAGGCACAACCAAGTGGCTGGGATAGTATACAGGAACATCTGCAACCAGTATGGAATAGAAATACCCAAGTCCCAATGGGCCATACCACAGAAGGTGGCTGAGAACAACAGGGCCAAGATTCTGTGGGACTTCAGCTTCCAGACTGACAAACAGATCCTGGCTAACCAACCGGACATAGTGGTGGTGGACAAAGAGCAGAAGAGGGTGGTGGTGATAGATGTGGCGATCCCAGCTGACGCCAACATCAGGAAGAAGGAACATGAGAAACTTGAGAAGTATCAAGGGTTGAAAGAGCAGCTGGAACGGATGTGGAAGGTCAAGGGTTGCGTGGTCCCCGTGGTAGTGGGGGCACTTGGGGCAGTAACCCCCAAACTGGGAGAGTGGCTCCAGCAAATCCCAGGAACAACATCTGAAGCCTCAGTCCAGAAGAGCGCAGTCCTAGGAACATCGAAGATACTGCGCAGAACCCTCAAACTCCCAGGCCTCTGGTAGAGGACCCGAGCTTGAGGATGACATGGATACCACCCCCCCCGCCGGGGGTGAGAAGGATATATATATATATATATATATATATATATATATATATATATATATATATATATATATATATTTGACCCTGTGTTGATTATAGACAAACTAAAATAAATTAAAACTTATGCACCAAATTCTTGGGGATTTTTTTTCTATTAAAATTTATTGTAGGTTAAAAGAAGATCATTAAAATCAGTTCTAGCTTGTTTTGGTAGCCAATGAAAAGAGGCTTGGATGGGTGTTATATAATTGAATTTTTTTTTAGTTTTTGTCAGGGTAGCTGCAGTATTCTGGACAAAATGAAGACTTCTAGTAGCATAACTAGGAAGACCGGAGAAAAAATAGCATGTATTTGCATTTCAGCATCACACAAAGATAGAATGGATTAGATTTTGGCAATATTACTAAGATGAAAAAATGCTTGTGTCTTGGTAATAGCCTTGATATGTGCCTGGAATGTGAGATGTGAATCAAGGATCACTCCAAGGCTTTTGAGGGTCTAACTTTCAGAAATACTGCAGTCATCAATGTTAAGACTCAAATTTTCACACAAGTATTGATATTTAACTGGTCTAACAATCAGTAGTTCTGTTTTGTCAGCACTTAGCAGTTCATACCCATCCTTTTTTTTTCATAGGTATGCATTTAAATTTAGGAGTTGGGAAAGGTCATTTGTCTGCACCTCAACACACTACTGTATTAAACATACAGTGGCGCTTGAAAGTTTGTGAACCCTTCAGAATTTTCTATATTTCTGCATAAATATGACCTAAAACGTCATCAGATTTTCACACAAGTCCTAAAAGTAGATAAAGAGAACCCATTTAAACAAATGAGACAAAAATATTATACTTGGTCATTTATTTAGTGAGGAAAATGATCCAATATTACATATCTGTGAGTGGCAAAAGTATGTGAACCTCTAGGATTAGCAGGTAATTTGAAGGTGAAATTAGAGTCCGGTGTTGTCAATCAATGGGATGACAATCAGGCGTGAGTGGGCACCCTGTTTTATTTAAAGAACAGGGATCTATCAAAATCTGATCTTCACAACACATGTTTGTGGAAGTGTGTCATGGCACGAACAAAGGAGATTTCTGAGGACCTCAGAAAAAGCATTGTTGATGCTCATCAGGCTGGAAAAGGTTACAAAAGCATCTCTAAAGAGTTTGGACTCCACCAATCCACAGTCAGACAGATTGTGTACAAATGGAGGATAATCAAGTCCATTGTTACCCTCCCCAGGAGTGGTCGACCAACAAAGATCACTCCAAGAGCAAGGCGTGTGATAGTCGGCAAGGTCACAAAGGACCCCAGGGTAACTTCTAAGCAACTGAAGGCCTCGCTCACATTGGCTAATGTTAATGTTCATGAGTCCACCATCAGGAGAACACTGAACAACAAATGGTGTGCATGGCAGGGTTGCAAGGAGAAAGCCACTGCTTTCCAAAAAGAACATTGCTGCTCATCTTCAGTTTGCTAAAGATCACGTGGACAAGCCAGAAGGTTATTGGAAAGTGTTTTGTCGATGGATGAGACCAAAATAGAACTTTTTGGTTTAAATGAGAAATGTTATGTTTGGAGAAAGGAAAACACTGCATTCCAGCACAAGAACCTTATCCCATCTGTGAAACATGGTGGTGGTAGTATCATGGTTTGGGCCTGTTTTGCTGCATCTGGGCCAGGATGGCTTGCCATCATTGATGGAACAATGAATTCTGAATTATACCAGCGAATTCTAAAGGAAAATGTCAGGACATCTGTCCATGAACTGAATCTCAAGAGAAGGTGGGTCATGCAGCAAGACAACGACCATAAGCACACAAGTCATTCTACCAAAGAATGGTTAAAGAAGAATAAAGTTAATGTTTTGGAATGGCCAAGTCAAAGTCCTGCCCTTAATCCAATCGAAATGCTGTGGAAGGACCTGAAGTGAGCAGTTCATGTGAGGAAACCCACCAACATCCCAGAGTTGAAGCTGTTCTGTACGGAGGAATGGGCTAAAATTCCTCCAAGCTGGTGTGCAGGACTGATCAACAGTTACCGGAAACGTTTAGTTGCAGTTATTGCTGCACAAGGGGGTCACACCAGATACTGAAAGCAAAGGCTCACATACTTTTGCCACTCGCAGATATGCAATATTGGATCATTTTCCTCAATAAATAAATGACCAAGTATAATATTTTTGTCTCATTTGTTTAACTGGGTTCTCTTTATCTACTTTTAGGACTTGTGTGAAAATCTGATGATGTTTTAAGTCATATTTATGTTGAAATATAGAAAATTCTAAAGGGTTCACAAACTTTCAAGCACCACTGTACATTCACATCAACTACTGCACAGAGTTTTATAAAAACTTTAAAACATTTGAAGTTTCTCATACTAATATAATGTATGTAGCCTCGAAAAATAAGTCTACCCAGTCAATTCCCCAGTTAATTCCGTTACTTATTATTTACAGGCCCCCAGGGCCATATTCTGAGTTTCTTTCTGAATTTGCAGATTTTATCTCAGACCTGGTTATTTCCTTAGACAAAGCTTTAGTTGTCAGAGATTTTAATATTCACTTCAATAACCCAGAAGACCCTTTGAAAACAGCGTTTGTGTCCATTTTAGGGTCAGTAAGGGTTAATCAGAATGTCATAGGACCGACCTATAATGGTGGTCTCACTCTCGATCTAATACTAACATTCAGGTTAAACACAGGGTGGCACAGTGGTGTAGTGGTTAGCGCTGTCGCCTCACAGCAAGAAGGTCCTGGGTTCGAGCCTCGGGGCCGGCGAGGGCCTTTCTGTGCGGAGTTTGCATGTTCTCCCCGTGTCCGCGTGGGTTTCCTCCAGGTGCTCCGGTTTCCCCCACAGTCCAAAGACATGCAGGTTAGGTTAACTGGTGACTCTAAATTGACCGTAGGTGTGAATGTGAGTGTGAATGGTTGTCTGTGTCTGTGTGTCAGCCCTGTGATGACCTGGCGACTTGTCCAGGGTGTACCCCGCCTTTCGCCCATAGTCAGCTGGGATAGGCTCCAGCTTGCCTGCGACCCTGTAGAAGGATAAAGCGGCTAGAGATAATGAGATGAGATGAGATGAGATGAGGTTAAACACAGAAAATATAGTCACACTTCCACAGTCTGAAGTTATCTCAGATCATTATCTAATCTCATTCAAAATATGTCTGAGTAATAATATATGCACCTTACCATGCTACTGTATTAAATGTACATTTATGTCAACTACTGCGCAGGGCTTTATAAATGATCTCCCACAGTTATCAACTTTGATTGGGTCACTGTCAGCCGCTGCAGAACTTGATCAGGCAACTGAATGCTTAGAGTCAACGTACCGCTATACTTTAGATAATGTAGCGCCACTTAAAAGGAAAATGATCAGAGAGAAAAAAAATTAGCACCCTGGTATAATGATGACATTCGCACTTTAAAACAGACCACTCGAAAATTGGAATGTAAATGTCGTCAAACAAAATTGGTAGCGTTCAAATTAACTTGGAAGGAGAGCTTCCTGAAGTATAGAAAAGCTCTTAGTGCTGCTAGATCAACATATCTCTCCTCCCTAATAGAAGATAACAAAAATAATCCTAGATTCCTATTTAATACTGTATCAAAATCAGGGGCGTGTTTAGCCTATTTTTGGGGGTGCTCAAGCACCCCCAAAAACGAGTTCAGCACCCCCTAGCTCAGCACCCTCAAAAACACTGCTTTTGGACGTAATTTTCAGAAATAAGTGCCCTTGCGCACTGCGCAATGAATGTGTGCGCGGGCGTGTGTGTGTTCTTGAATTCACCTGTTAGGTGATAGTTCTATGAGCAGTAAAATCCCTCTCCTCCTTGCGTCCCCTCTGATTGGGTTGCCTGTCCGTGCGAGTGCTTGCTACGACATGGTGTTTTTTTTAACTGGATTCCATGCCGATGAGGAACTCGAAGTAGCACCTGAGTATTACTGGCATAGCGAGATGTGAAGGTACGGACTGGAGTTACAATTGTTAAACACAACACAATAATATGCATAATGCAATATTGATGTTCCCTGGTCTATGAATAGAATGATAAAAACGACATTTATCATCCATATCGAGATACTTTTGTGCAGAGCTGTACAAGTGCTACGGTGCTAGACCACCGTGTTGGTCAATTTTATTTAATGTAACATAGCGTTTACTAATGTAAACTAATGTAAAATCATAATAATACACACTATTATTACACAATACACAATAACAATTACCACTGTTCAAAATGAATAGCTCCAACATTACAAATGCAGTAGTAGGTCTTGTTTAGTTAAAAATAAAACGTAAATATTTGTGTCAGTGGTTGTAAATGTGTAGATATCATAGTTTATTGGGTCAGCTTCTGTTAAAACATTGCATAAGTCTAGTCTTGTCTAGTCTAGTCTTCTTGTCTAGTTAAGTCTAGTCTAAATGCGGAATAAACGTGGAAACACTGTCGTTCAAGCCAGGTGCCTCTGTCAGCTCTGGGGGCTAAGCACCCCCAAAGATCAGATGCTAGAATCGCCCCTGATCAAAATTAACCAGGAATAAGTCCACTATAGACACATGCACACCTGCAGTACGTAGTAGCAACGACTTCATGATTTTTTTCAGTGACAAAATTGAAAATATCCGACAAAAAATTCAAACTACTAATTTAAGGTCAGACAACTTAAGTGACAATTTAAGTAACCCTGTAGTTACAGGTTTGCTCTCCTTAGTGATGCACCCGCTGAGAAACCTGAAAGAGCTTTGGTTATAGGGGACTCTATCATATGGCACGTGAAATTAGCTCAGCCTATAGGGGCACCAGCAGCTTTAGTCAGGTGTATACCAGAAGCCAGGTCGCCAGACATAGCAGGTAATCTTAGGGTCCTAGGCAAGCACAGGTTCTCAAAGATAGTTATCCATGCAGGAGCTAATGATATACGCCTTCGTCAGTCTGAGGTTACTAAGAGTAACTTTGTAGAGGTGTTTAAATTAGCGAAGGCGATGTCTGATGCTGTAGTATGCTCTGGCCCCATCCCAATGCGGCGTGGTGATGTAGCTTACAGCAGGTTATGGTCGCTGAACTGCTGGTTGTCCAGGTGGTGCTCTGAAAACAGTGAAGGCTTTATAGATAATTGGGCTAATTTTGAGGGCACTGTTGGCCTGTTAGGGCGGGACGGTATCCATCCCACTCGGGAAGGTGCTGCTCTCATTTCCTGCAGCATAGGTCATAGTCTCAAAACAGGCCTAGTTAATTTCTGACAATCCAGAGCCAAGGCCAGGGAACAGACAAACAGGCTAAACCAACTGTCTGCTGGCTGCACAGAGTCGTCACTCAGGGTCCACTACATCGAGATTGTATCTGTTCCCCGAGATAAACAAAAAGGTAGAAATATTCAGAGAGTTTGTTCCATCAATATAAAATTAGATCATACTGACTGTATAGCTGCTGCCAGCACCTTTGATCTAAAGGTGGGTCTATTAAATATTAGAACTTCAAATGTTTTAAATTTATAACCAGGTTTTTGTGTTACACCTAGATAATCATTATAAATAACCGCGACGCCTCCTCCTCTGCCAGTTAGACGAGGCTGGTGTATATAACTGTATCCAGGAGGACTCGCTTCATTTAATGCTATATATTCAGTGTGGCCTGTTACATCTATATATTCAGTGTGGCCTGTTACATCTCTTAGATCTAAAGCACGAATGGTTAATGAACTCATTACTGATCAGGAGTTTAATGTACTTTGTTTAACTGAAACATAGATTAAGCCAAATGAATATATAGCAGGCGGCACGGTGGTGTAGTAGTTAGCGCTGTCGCCCCACAGCAAGAAGGTCCTGGGTTTGAGCCCCGGGGCCGGCGAGGGCCTTTCTGTGCGGAGTTTGCATGTTCTCCCCGTGTCCGCGTGGGTTTCCTCCGGGTGCTCCGGTTTCCCCCACAGTCCAAAGACATGCAGGTTAGGTTAACTGGTGACTCTAAATTGACCGTAGGTGTGAATGTGAGTGTGAATGGTTGTCTGTGTCTATGTGTCAGCCCTGTGATGACCTGGCGACTTGTCCAGGGTGTACCCCGCCTTTCGCCCGTAGTCAGATGGGATAGGCTCCAGCTTGCCTGCGACCCTGTAGAAGGATAAAGCGGCTAGAGATAATGAGATGAGATGAGATGAAGTTCTGCATACTAATATAATGTATGTAGCATCGAAAAATAGGTCTACCCAGTTAATTCCATTACTTATTATTTATAGGCCATATTCTGAGTTTCTTTCTGAATTTGCAGATTTTATCTCAGATCTGGTTATTTCCTTAGACAAAGCTTTAGTTGTCAGAGATTTTAATATTCACTTCGATAACCCAGAAGACCCTTTGAAAACAGCGTTTGTGTCCATTTTAGATTCAGTAGGGATTAATCAGAACGTCATAGGACCAGCCCATAATGGTGGTCACACCCTCGATCTAATACTAACATTCAGGTTAAACATAGAAAATATAGTCACACTTCCACAGTCTGAAGTTATCTCAGATCCAGGGGCGTAGCACCAAATTCTGGGCCCTATGCACAAGCAGTGGCCATGGGCCCCCCCCAAAAAAAGCTCAGCAGTTAACAATGCTGAAAGTATCTAACAACAAGGGCGTACTACCAGTCCAGTCAGTTATGTAGCCACACATTAATCTAACAACTCTTAAATGAATAAAAAACCCTAATCACACAATACTTCACTGAATCTTTGTTTTATTTGCAGAATGATTAAAAGTTGTAACAGTAAATGCCACCAAAGGTCACCAAACACCTATGACATTGAGACTAAATTAGGCTATTAGCCTAATTATGTTATGGCCCAATAATAAATCTTAATTTAATTTTCGATTAGTATACTATTGAAATGTAAACAAAAAAGGCATCATGTTATTTCTAATTTTGTGTTGTGCAGTTTTTAGCACTGACAACCGCGGTGGTATTGAAGCATTTATAACCACGGGTGTTCATTTAATGTAGGCTATTTGCTTTCACATTTGGGCTCACCTTTCTTGGGAAAGAAGTTTGTGAGCAGTTGCTTTCCCTCATTTCTTTTCTTGTCTCTTTCCTGCCTCTCTTTTTGTTTCTGAAAACCGGATTTTGTTTTCTTGTGCATCATCTTCCATAGCACAGATAGCCTACAATGCGCAGCGCTGCTTCAGCAGAATGAACGCTTCGTTAAATGCGCCGAGTTAAAAAGCCCGGTGAAAGCGGACATTACATTTCGTGCAAAGGGTGGGGGGCTGTCCCCGGACACTATATGTAGGCTAGGACACACAATTCAATCCATTAATCAAACGATTTATTTACCCAAAACATTACATTTACATTAGTTAGAAACATATATTGTGATCTTTAAATGGTATTGATATTTAAAGAAAAATAAAATTACAGACTCCTCAAGGGCCCTCCCCCCACTTGGGGCCCTGGTAACTCAGTCCCCCTTTTCCCCCCACTACGACGCCCCTGCTCAGATCATTATCTCATCTCATTCAAAATATGTCTGAGTAGTAATATATGCACCTCACCATGCTACTGTATTAAACATACATTCACATCAACTACTGCACAGAGCTTTATAAATGATCTCCCACAGTTATCAACTTTGATTGGGTCACTGTCAGCCCCCGCAGAACTTGATCAGACAACTGAATGCTTAGAGTCAACGTACCGCTATACTTTAGATAATTTAGCTCCTCTTAAAAGGAAAATGGTCAGAGACAAAAAATTAGCACCCTGGTATAATGATGTGACTCGCACATTAAAACAGACCACTCGAAAATTGGAACGTAAATGGCATCAAACAAAATTGGTAGTGTTCAAATTAGCGTGGAAGGAGAGCTTCCTGAAGTATAGAAAAGCTCTTAGTGCTGCTAGATCAACATATCTCTCCTCCCTAATAGAAGATAACAAAATTAATCCTAGATTCGTATTTAATACTGTAGCAAAATTAACCAGGAATAAGTCCATTATAGACACATGTACACCTGTAGTATGTAGTAGCAACGACTTCATGAATTTTTTTAATGACAAAATTGAGAATATCCGACAAAAAATTCAAACTACAGGTAGTCATCGACTTACGACTGCGTTTGGTTACGACTGACCGGTCGTAAACTGATCTGGTCGTAAGTCGGCCTATGTTAAATGAACGTAAGTTTATTGTGATGTGTAATGATATTGTAATCATCTTAAAGTCTTATTTTATCAACATTTTCTTATTTCATTACCTTGGCTCATTATTTGGTTTAAGTCAAACACTGCATACTACACTGCGTACAGTACAATTTGTTTAATATGTGCAAAACAAAAAATACGAAATACAGGTGTGAAAAATAGAAAACATTTTAGTTTGAAACATACCAAAATACAAATGTAAAACATAGCAAAATACAAAATTTAGTGACCATTGGCATCACTGGTGCTTGGCTGTGGGTCGTCTACGTCATCATCAGCTTTTGCAGCGCTCGGGCTGGCGGGAGCATTTATTCATTTCATAAACCAGGAGCTGGGGCGGAAACTGTATGACGGAGTGCACGAGGGAGTGTGAGAGAGACTGCGAATGTGCCTGAAGCTGGGGCGGAAACTGTTGTACTCTCAGGAAACACTTGCCAGTCATGACCAGACGGTTGTAAAGTCGATCAGTCGTAAGTCGCATAGGTTGTAAGTCGACGACTACCTGTACTAATTTAAGGTCAGACAATGTAGGTGACCCTGTAGTTAACAATATAACTGTATCAGATCAGCAATTAGAATGTTTTACTCCCCTAAGAGAAACTGAATTACTTTCATTAATCTCGGCATCAAAAGCTTCAACGTTGTGTACTAGATCCCTTACCTACACATCTATTCAAACAGATAACACCTGAAGTAATTGAACTGCTTCTAAAAATAATACATTTTTCTCTTAGGATTGGCTATGTACCCAAATCCTTTAAACTAGCAGTTATCAAACCCCTGATTAAAAAACCTGACCTTGATCCCTGTCAGCTGTCCAATTATCAGCCAATATCAAACCTCCCCTTTATCTCCAAGATCCTTGAAAAAGCTGTGGCACAGCAGTTATGCTCATATTTACATAGGAATAACATCCATTAAATGTATCAGTCAGGATTTAGATCTCATCATAGCACTGAGACAGCACTGGTTAAAGTAGTAAATGACCTACTGTTGGTGTCTGATCAGGGCTGTGTCTCACTGCTTGTGTTGCTTGAGCTTAATGCAGCATTTGATACCATTGATCATTCCATTCTTTTGGATAGACTAGAAAATGTTGTGGGAGTTAAGGGAATGGCCGTCTCCTGGCTCAGGTCTTATTTAACTGATTGCTATCAGTATGTTGATGTAACTGGTGATTTTTCTAGACATACTGAGGTAAAGTTTGGTGTTCCACAAGGTTCTGTCTTAGGCCCACTGCTTTTTTCTTATGTTACCTCTGGGTGATATTATTCGTAAGCATGGTATTAGTTTCCACTGTTATGCTGATGACACACAGTTGTATGTTTCTGCAAAATCAGATGAGAGACACCAGCTTAATAGAACTGAGGAATGTGTAAAGGACATTAGACACTGGATGCTTATTAACTTCCTTCTGCTTAACTCTGACAAGACTGAAGTGCTTGTACTAGGACCACATGCAGTTAGAATTAGGTTTTCTGATTACACAGTAACTCTGGATTGCCTTTCTGTTTCTTCATGTGCAGCAGTAAAAGTCCTTGGGGTGATTATTGACCCCAGTCTTTCATTTTAAACTCATATTGATAGCATTACCCAGATAGCTTTTTTTCATCTCAGAAATATTGCTAAGATAAGATATTTAATGTCACTACATGACGCAAAAAAACCAGTTCATGCTTTTGTTACCTCCAGGTTGGATTATTGTAATGCCTTACTGTCTGGATGTTCCAATAAGTGCATAAACAAGCTCCAGTTAGTTCAAAATGCAGCAGCAAGAATCCTTACTAGAACTAGAAAATATGACCACATCACCCCTGTCTTATCCACACTGCATTGGCTCCCAATCAAATTTCATATTGTTTATTGACCTTTAAAGCACTGAATGGTCTCGTGCCACAGTACCTGAGCAAACTTCTGGTCCTTTATGACCCACCATGTCTACTTAGATCAAAAGGTGCAGGCTATCTGCTAGTACCTTATATAGTGAAGGCTACATCAGGGGGCAGAACCTTTTTTTACAAAGCCCCACAGTTATGGAACAGCCTTCCAAGTAGTGTTCGGGAATCAGACACAGTCTCAGCATTTAAGTCTAGGCTGAAAACATATCTGTTTAGTCAAACCTTTTGTTAATAGTGTTTATGAGGTAAAGGAGTAGATCTGGAGGGTCCTCAGACATACAGTCTTTTGGTAAACTGGGATGTATGGATGCTGTCAGTCCCCCACTCACTTGCTCACTCGAGTTTGTTGACAGTGTAGTGGCTAGCTGCTTTATGTCCCGGGGCACCCTCATGCCCCGGGACATAAAGCACCGTACCTTCTGGCTCTCCCCTTTTAGTTATGCTGTCATAGTTAGCTTTGCTGGAGTCCCTGCTTGCACTCAGCGTGAAATGTATACTGTTCCTACTCATCAGGTGGCATTGGGCATACCTAACAACCTGTGTTTTCTCTCTCTTTCTCTTCCCTCCCCCCCCACACACAATCTGTCTGTCCCTCTGAGTTACATGTCAATCCTGAGATCGAGATGCTGACCTCTTCTGCTCCTCAGACCTGCCTGATCCATCCTGATACCCCATGTCTGGCTGGAGTCTCATCACATTGCTCAAGTGGAGAACGGCCCCATATGGACAGTTGAAAGTCACACTTGGAAGAGGCTCTGTACACTTACAGTAATGTTTTTATGGCTGAAGACTACAGTTGACTTGCTAACTTTAGGACTGCAGTTGTCATGAACAGTTTCCATGAATGAAGAGTTATAACATCAACGAAACAGACTTCATGTTAAAACTGTTAAAAATGTTATAATCACATTGTCTGTTATCACCCAAATGAGGATGGGTTCCCTTTTGAGTCTGGTTCCTCTCAAGGTTTCTTCCTCATGTCGTCTGAGGGAGTTTTTCCTTGCCACTGTTGCCACAGGCTTGCTCATTGGGCATAGATTATGGATAAAATTAGCTCATGTTTAAAGTCATTAAAATTCTGTAAAGCTGCTTTGTGACAATGTCTACTGTTAAAAGCACTATAAAAATAAACTTGACTTGACTTGATTCAGCTTTACAGGTACATATAGGCGTGTGTTGTCAGTGTAACAATGAAAGTTAACACCATATTTGCAAATGATGTCTCCAAGGGGAAGCATATAGATGCAATAAAATATGGGGGGCAAGAACTGCAGCCTGGGGTACATCAAAGTACTTCTGAGAATTCAGGTATTGAATTATTATGACTTACATGTTTTATAAAGAAGAGTGAAACCATGAACATACTCTGGATGTCAATATGCTTCTTCCAGCGACTTAGAAGTTTGCATGGTCTACAACAGTAATTAGCAGATAATTGATTACTCCGGTTAAGGTAGATTCTGTGGAATGGCGGGATTGAAAGCCAGATTGAAATTTATCAAAAAGATTGCTGTCAGACAGGTAGGCAGTCAGTTGATCAGCAACAGCCCTTTCAATTCATTTTAACATAAGAGGAAGATTGGAAATTGGTCTATAGTTGTTCAGAGCTTGTGGTTCCGAGTTAAGCTTTTTAAGCAGTGGTTTAATAATGGCAGTTTTAAAAGCTGAGGGCACACACCTGATGGAAAGTGATTTATTAATAATATTGAGAGTAGGAATAATTAAAACAGGAAACAGTTCCTTAAAACGATTATATGGTATGGGGTCCAACAATGGAGGTGTCTTTGAAATCTTGGGGTACAGCTCCCTTGTCCCAGATCAGAACAAACAGTTGGGTAAGTTTCTTTGTCATGTAGGTGCCCCCATACTTGTATATCTCAGTGGGGATGCCGTTTGCACCAGGGGACTTCCCTGTATAGGTCTGTCTGATGGCTCTGGTGACCTCGTCTAGTGATGGTAGCAGATTTAGCTTCTCCAATAACTGCTTTTGGGGAATTGCTTCTAGAGCTTCCTCTGACATTGCTGAAGGGCAGTTGAGTAAGGTGTTGAAGTGCTCTGTCTAACAACTCAGTATTGCCGCCTTGTCAGTGAGAAGTGTCTCACCGTCTGATGAACAAATGGGTACACTGCCACTTGCCTTTGGACCATACACAGCCCTAAGACCTTCATTAAACAGTTTGGTTTTTCTTGTCAGCTACTTCTTGAAGCTCCCTGGCCTTTCTATCCCACCATGAGTCCTTCATCTAGCAAAGCTTTTTCTGGACAGTGCATTTTGCATGGAGGTATGACGACTTTTTTGCACGAGATGTTTTATTCACAATATAGCTTTTATGGGTACTATGCATCTAATAGCTCTGAGATCACTTTGTCATTTTTGTCAAACCAATCTTGATGTTTACATTTGACGAAGCCCAGGACATCTGCACTAGCAGAGTAGGTGGCATCTCTGAGCTGCTTCCATGCTGCTTCAACATCAGTGCTCTCAAATTCCTCTGGAATATCTGCTTCCTCAATCTTTTTTTGTAGTTCCACTTGAGTGGACATTTCCTTGATACCTGAAGTGTTGAGCTTACATGGTGGTTTCACTCTAGTGTTCTGCCTCTTAGGAGTCATACGGAGAGACATTTTGCTCCTGACCATCCTGTGATCAGTCCAGCACTCAGCTCCCCGCATTGCCCTTGTCAGCTTGACATCACAGACATCCATCTGTCTAACAATGACATAGTCACATAAATGCTATTGCTTGGACCAGGGGTGCATCCAGGTAGTTTTAAACTTGTTGGCCTGTTGGAAGATGGTATTCGTAATTACCAGGTTATGCGCGTTGCATTTCTCTAAGAGGAGAAGCCTATTAGCATTAGTTTTACCTATGCCATGTTTGCCAACTATGTTTCTCCAAACGTTCGGCTGACAGACAACATGGGTGTTAAAATCGCCAAGAATGATGAGTTTGTTGTTCCAAGGTGTTACTTTGATAGCCCTATCCAGCTCCTCATAGAAGGCTTCTTTCCCATCATCAGTGTGTCATAGTGGGAGCATAGGCGCTGAGTATAGTTGCATGTCAGCCCCCTAAGAGATTGATACAGATACTAATCAGTCTCTTGCTGATGACCTTTGGAAGCTTGTCTAGACTCTGAGCAATTGATGTACGGATAGCAAACCCAACACCTCCAGTCCTGGGCTGACCCACAGGCTTACCAATCCAATAGAATGTGTACCCTGCACTGACCTCCTCCAGAGTGGACTCTCCGGAGAGTCTGTTTTTGCTGAGAGCTGCTATATCAATGTTATATTTGTCAAGCATTTTTGCCACTAGGGCTGTTTGTCGTTCTGGCCTAGAATCGCTATCCAGAAGGGTCCAGACATTCCATGATACAAAGTTCATGATGTGCGTCTGTGTAGTTTTTCGACCACAGATGTGGATGCCCAGCCAGGTGCGGTGAACTGGCAGAGTTCATATAAATTAGGTGTTGTTTAGGGTCCCTTTTCAGTACCTTTCCCCATGTGGGGAGAGCATCGCTGTCCCTAAAAAGGGGTGCTCTGTCGCCTATGCAGAATACGAGTGCTACATCTACCCCAGTCTACGGCAAATGACCATCACACGTGGGCCGCCTGAGTGCAGGATTGTAGCTAGGGACTCCCAGCAGCATCCTCAGCCTGTGCCTGTCACCACTCCCCCATCACCACAAGACTTTGTCAAATAAATAAAAGGTCAGATGAATGGAAAGTCATCTAGTGTCACAGGATGACCTGCACCTGAGTTGATTATAGTGAGAAAGGTGTGTGCACTCCCAATCCCACTCTCTCATCCAATGCATGCCATCTGCTATCTGGTGCAAAGGCTGCCATGAGACAAGCGATGCGCAAGGATGTAGGTTATATTTCAGAGTGTCCTTCCACTAGGTAGGCTGCCTTCTGAGGCTTGAGAGTGCCACCTGACCAAGTATTGCATGTTGGCCGTTGGTTCGCGAGGAGCTTATCCGCCCTTTGGCAGGTCTTGTTTTTAATCCTGCTGGGTGACATGCCACCCTCCTCACCAGTGTACACTGGTGGGGGAGCTGGTTTAGACGCTGACTATTTAGTGCATATTTAGTGTTAGAATAATATATTACTTTACTGTTTGCCTTGGGAGACCCTATCAGGGGCAATTGCCCCGACAACATAGCTCCTAGAATCCCTGAGGCACTCAAACCCCTCCACCACATTAAGGTAGCGATTCAAGGATAGATGAGAGGTCAGACGAAGAGCGATTCAAAAAGGACCCTTATGAAAGAAAAAAACAGGTATCCGAGTGCCCTCGCCCGGACCAGGGATACCGGGGCCCCACCCTGGAGGCAGGCCTAGGGGAGGGGCTCGTCAGCGAATGCCTGGTGGTCGGGCATATATCCATGGGGCCTGGCCGGGCCCAGCCTGAATGAGCAACACGGAACCATTCTCCTGTGGACCCACCACCCGCAGGAGGTGCCGTAAGGGTCCAGTACACTGTGAATCAGGTGGCAGCCAAAGGAGGATGCCCTGGCGTACTGATCCCCGGCTGACAAAACTGGCTTTTGGGACATGGAATGTCACCTCTCTGGTGGGAAAGGAGCCTGAGCTTGTGCGTGAGGTTGAGTGGTACCGACTAGATATAGTTGGGCTCACCTCAACGCATAGCTTGGGCTCTGGAACCAATTTCCTGGAAAGGGGTTGGAGTCTCTTCTATGCTGGAGTTGCCAAGGGTGAGTAGCGCCGGGCAGGGGTGGGGCTATTGGTAGCCCCCCAATTTGGCACGCTAACATCAGAGTTCTCCCCAGTGAATGAGAGGGTCGTTTCCCTGTGCCTTTGGGTCGGGGAACGGTCGCTGACTATCATTTGCGCTTATGCGCCAAATGGTAGTTTGGAGTACTCGGCCTTCTTGGAGTCCTTGAATGGGGTGCTAGACAGTGCACCACGAGGGGACTCCATTGTTTTACTGGGGGACTTCAATGCTTACGTGGGCAATGACAGTGAGACCTGGAGGGGTGTGATTGGGAGGAACGGCCTGCCTGATCTGAACCCGAGTGGTGTTCAGTTGTTGGACTTTTGTGCCATGCACGGTTTGGCCATAATGAACACCATGTTTGAGCATAAGGGTGTCCATAAGTGCACGTGGCACGAAGACACCCTAGGCCACAGATCGATGATTGACTTTGTAGTCGTTTCATCTGATCTACGACCGTATGTCTTGGACACTCAGGTGAAGAGAGGAGCAGAGCTGTCAACTGATCACTACCTGGTGGTGAGCTGGATCAGATGGTGGGGGAGGAGGCCAGACAGACCGGGCAGGCCCAAACGAGTAGTGAGGGTATGCTGGGAACATCTGGCAGAGGCTCCTGTCCATTGGATCTTTAACTGTCACATCCGGCAGAGCTTCAACTGCATACCAGGGGAGGATGGGGACATTGAGTACGAGTGGACCATGTTCCGCACCTCCATTGCTGAGGCGGCCGTGCAGAGCTGTGGCTGCAAGGTTGTTGATGCCTGTCGTGGCGGTAATCCCCAAACCCGCTGGTGGACACCTGTGGAGGGGGGAGTCGTCAAGCTGAAGAAAGAGTCCTATCTGGCTTGGTTAGCCTGTGGGTCTCCAGAGGCAGCTGACAGATACCGACAGGCCAAGCGGAATGCGGCTCTGGCAGTCACTGAAGCAAAAACTCGGGTGTGGGAGGAGTTCAGAGAGGCCATGGAAAGTGACTTTCAGTCAGCCTCGAAGAGATTCTGGCAAACTGTCCGGCAGCTCAGGAAAGGAAAACAGTGCTCTGTCCCTACTGTTTACAGCGAGGATGGAGTGCTGTTGACCTCAACTGGGGACATCATCCAACGGTGGAAGGAAAACTCTGAGGATCTCCTCAATCCCACCTTCATGTTGTCTGAGGAGGACGCAGAGTCTGAGGGTGCTTGGGAGGACTTACCTATCACAGGGGCTGAGGTTGCCAAGGTGGTTAAAGAGCTCCTCGGTGGCCGGGCTCCGGGGGTGAGACTCAGAGTAGAACTGCTGCTCCTCCACATCGAAAGGAGTCAGTTGAGGTGGTTTGGGCACCTTGTTAGGATGCCTCCCACGGGAGGTTTTCTGGGCATGCCCCACCAGGAGGAGAGCCCGGGGCAGACCCAGGACACGCAGGAGAGATTACATCTCTCGGCTGGCCTGGGAACACCTCGGTATTCCCCTGGAAGAGCTGGTGGAGGTGGCCAGGGAGAGGGAAGTCTGGGTTGCTCTGCTTAGGCTGCTGCCCTCGTGACCCGGATAAGTGGTAGAAGATGGATGGATGGATTTCTTTACTGATCCCCATGAGGGGAAATTCAGGTGTTGCAGTAGCTCAAGTACAGAGTAAAAGGTCAACTAAGTTTTAAAAAAATAGAATAGAATAGAATAGAATAGAATAGAATAGAATAGAATAGAATAGAATAGAGACAGAGCTAAATAAGGACAATTGCTCACAAAAAAAACAAGAATTGGTAGTTATAGTGGTAAACAAGTGGAACAGAGCCATATAAAATGACACAGTGATGTGAGGTAGCCATAGATATGGTGGAACTGTAAGACTAATACTGCAACATGTGATATGGTACATGATAATAGTGCAGATGGGGGGAGGGGGATAGTGCTATGGCAATAGAGAAAAAAGGACAAAAATATACAGAATATATACATATGTGCGCTGTCTGCAATGTTCCACATGAGACCAGTGCAAGAGAGTGTGTGTGTGTGTGTGTGTGTGTGTGTGTGTGTGTGTGTGTGTGTGTGTGTGTGTGTGTGTGCACGCAATGTTCCTCATGAGTCCAGTGCAGGAGAAAGTGTGTGTGTGTGTGTGTGTGTGTGAGAGAGAGAGAGAGCGCATGATGGCAGTCAATGTTCTCAACTGTTGTTATACAGTCTGATGGCAGTGGGAACAAATGAGCATCTGAAGTGCTCTGTCTTGCTCTTAGGTAGAATGAGCCAATGACTGAATGAGCTGTCCAACTGCCACAGTTATGGAGAGGGAATGTCCAGGATAGCTCCAATGTTTCCCCCCTCATCCTCCTCTCACCCACTGACTCCAGACTGTTCAGGTCCAGACCCACCACAGAGCTGGCTTTCCTCACCAGCTTATTGAGTTTGTTGGCCTCTCTAGTCCTGATGCTACCGCCCCAGCATACCACAGCAAAGAAGAGGGCTCTGGCTACCACAGACTGGTAGAATGCCTTCAGGAGTTTGTTGTATACACCGAATGACCTCAGCCCCCTTAGGAAAAACAGCCTGTTCTGTCCTTTCCTGTACAGGGCATCAGTGTTGTGTGTCCCATCCAGTTTATTGTTGATCTGCACCCCAGGGTACTTGTAGGGGTCCACCCTCTCCACTTCCTCTCCCTGAATGAAAACAGGGAAAGGGGGCTTCTGTTTCTTTGGTAATCTACCACTAGCTCCTTAGTCTTGCTGATGCTGAGTTTCAGGTGGTTGTTGAAATACCATGTGATGAAGCTCTCAATCAGACCTCTGTACTCCTCCTCATTGTCCCTGGTGATGTGTCCAACAATGGAGGAGTCATCAAGAAACTTCTGGAGATGGCAGGAACCAGAGTTGTAGCAGAAGTCTGAGGTGTAGAGAGTGAAGAGGAACGGTGCCAGTACAGTTCCTTGGGGTACGCCGGTGTTGCTGATCACAGATTCAGAGACACAGCCATCCTCCCTGGCATACTGTGGCTGGCCTGTGAGGTAGTCCATGATCCAAGAAGTGGTGTCGGGGTGCAGATGCATCTCCAGTAGCTTATCTCTCAGTAGGTCGGGCTGGATGGTGTTGAAAGCACTGGAGAAGTCAAAGAACATGACTCACACAGTGCTTCCCTGCTTCTCCAAGTGAGAGAGGGCCTTGTGTGTCAGGTAGATGATAGCATCCTCCACCCTGATATGTGGCTGGCAAGCAAATTGCAGTGGGTCCAGGAAAGCCGTAAGCTGGGTCATCAGGTGCCACAGAACCAGTCTCTCAAAGGTCTTTATGACATGTGATGTCAGAGCCACAGGTCTATAGTCATTAAGACCACTGGGATGACTCTTCTTTGGCACTGGAACAATACAGGAGGTTTTCCAGAGTGTCAGCACCTTCTTCAACCTCAGACGGAGATTGCCCAGCACACACTTTCAGCATCCTGGGATTGATGTCATCAAGTCCATAACCTTTGCTTCTTTGAAGCCTGGAGAGCTCCTGCTGTACCTGGATGGTGGTGAGGGTGGGGCTGGGTGATGAGGGGGTTTGCAGGGAACTGAGTTCCTGGCTGTGGGTGAGTAGTTATAGGAGAGGATGAGAAATGAAGAGGTGCCCTGTTCCACTGTTATAGTAATATTGGTTTGAAAGGGCTGATAGGCGATGGTGGACTGCCCTCTGGGGTCAAAAGTCTGCTGAGAGGGAGGATAGTGGAGCTGTCCAGCAGAGGCGTTAATGGGGGCAGGAGTATTTAGTAGAGACCTAGCCTCACTGTCTGGGGACACAGAGGTGGGGGTTATGTCGAACCTATTGAAAAATAGATTGAGTTCAGATGCAAATGTTAGGTCTCCCTGCACTCCAGGTGAAGGCAGACTGCATTCTGTCATGCATTTCATCCCATTCCACATCTCTTTTGTGTTGAATAATAGAATATGATCTTGTTCCTATCTGTATAACTTTGAGCTTTGAAACCTCTGCATGTAAGATGTTTACTCAGTGCCTTTTCTTTGTCATACATAACACACAGACCTCTTTGTTCTATACTCAATTGTCTTTGTACATGTCTTTGCTTTGCCTCAGGCATACCTGACTTACCTTTGTACATACCAAATACTTAGTTTAAACCAGTTTAGATTCCTGTGCTGTGCTCAAGGTATCCACACCATAAATACAGTGGTGCTTGAAAGTTTGTGAACCCTTTAGAATTTTCTATATTTCTGCATAAATATGATCTAAAACATCATCAGATTTTCACAATGGTCCTAAAAGTAGATAAAGAGAACCCAGTTAAACACATGAGACAAAAATATACCGTACTTGGTCATTTATTTATTGAAGAAAATTATCCAAAATTACAGATTTGTGCGTGGCAAAAGTATGTGAACCTTTGCTTTCAGTATCTGGTGTGACCCCCTTGTGCAGCAATAATTGCAACTAAACATTTCCAGTAACTGTTGATCAGCCCTGCACACCAGCTTGGAGGAATTTTAGCCCGTTCCTCTCTCTGGGATATTGGTGGGTTTCCTCACATGAACTGCTCACTTCAGGTCCTTCCACAACATTTTGATTGGATTAAGGTTAGGACTTTGACTTGGCCATTCCAAAACATTAACTTTATTCTTCTTTAACTATTCTTTGGTAGAACGACTTGTGTGCTTAGAGTTGTTGTCTGGCTGCATGACGCACATTCTCTTGAGATTCTGTTCATGGACAGATGTCCTGACATTTTCCTTTAGAATTCACTGGTATAATTCAGAATTCATTGTTCCATCAATGATGACAAGCCATCCTGGCTCAGGTGCAGCAAAACAGGCCCAAACCATGATACTACCACCACCATGTTTCACAAATGGGATAAGGTTCTTATGCTGGAATGCAGTGTTTTCCTTTCTCCAAACATAGAACTTTTTGGTTTAAATAAGAAGTGTTATTTTGGTCTCATCCCTCCACAAATCATTTTTCCAAAGCCTTCTGGCCTGTCCACATGATCTTTAGTAAACTGCAGATGAGCAGCAATGTTCTTTTTGGAGAGCAGTGGCTTTTTCCTTGCAACCCTGCCATGCACACCATTGTTGTTCAGTGTTCTCCTGATGGTGGACTCATGAACATTAACATTAGCCAATGTGAGAGAGGCTTTCAGTTGCTTAGGAGTTACTCTGGGGTCCTTTGTGACCTTGCCAACTATCACATGCCTTGCTCTTGGAGTGATCTTTTTTGGTTGACCATTCCTGGAGAGGGTAACAACAGTCTTAAATTTCCTTCATTTGTATACAATCTGTCTGACTGTGGATTGGTGGAGTCCAAACCCTTTAGAGATGGCTTTGTAACCTTTTCCAGCCTGATGAGCATCAACAATGCTTTTTCTGAGGTCCTCAGAAATCTCCTTTGTTTGTGCCATGATACACTTCCACAAACATGTGTTGTGAAGATCAGACTTTGATACATCCCTATTCTTTAAATAAAACAGGGTGCCCACTTACACCTGATTGTCATCCCATTGATTGACAACACCGGACTCTAATTTCACCTTCAAATTAACTGCTAATCCTAGAGGTTCACATACTTTTGCCACTCACAGATATGTAATATTGGATCATTTTCCTCAATAAACAAATGACCAAGTATAATATTTTGTCTCATTTGTTTAACTGGGTTCTCTTTATCTACTTTTAGGACTTGTGTGAAAATCTGATGATGTTTTAGGTCATATTTATGCAGAGATATAGAAAATTCTAAAGGGTTCACAAACTTTCAAGCATCACTGTATTTGCCAACCAAAACCTTGGTTCAGTGTCAAAATCCAGAATAAAATAAGAAAATGATCCACTGGTTGGAATCAGGTGACAAAGATGTACGTATGTAAGGTATCAAGATATATGATCAAGAAAGCCATCAGATAAGCAAAATGGAAATAAAAAGTGAAAGTGGAATTACTGTACTCAGTGTACAACTGATGTGGCACTCACAGCTGTGGCAGGGAATACAGACACACAACCCAAGATTTAGTGGAGAAAATAAGTACTCTTAATTATTGAGAAAAGTAAGGGAAGTGCAAGGGGTGAGAGTCATGCAGTAGGTGCAGGTGCTGGAGGGCCAGAACCAGCCTAACATGGGGTCACAAGTAGGAGCTAGTTGAGCCTGGGTCTTTTGACAGTCTGCCAATGGAGGTGGGAGTGGAGGTGAGGTAATCGCTGGTAAGAGTGTTGAGATTTCTGTAGTCCTCCTCGTCATCAGCACTGGCACCAGCAAAGTGGCCTGTGCAAAGAGAGAAGGGAGAGTCAGTTGACATTCTGAAAGAACCCAACTAGCCTCTGTTTGTGGTGGTCTCTCCTTATACTCCCCTGACTGCTCGAGGAGGGTAGATTGAGGTGTCATTTAAGGCACTCCAGCCATGTGCAATCAGTGGGCTCTGCCCTGTGACCATGCTGATTTTGGCAGTCCAAAACAGTGATGTTGAAGTGTCGCTGTCTTTTCAGCACCACGTGAGTGGTAGAATGAGGAGCAATGCTTTGCTAGTTTCCTTGGGCCACCATCACATCCCCCCCCCCTTATCTCTGAGCCTACCATCCTCCAAGGCTCGGCCCAGAGACTGTAGCACCTGCAGAGGCCATTAGCATTCCAATGCTGGGTCCCAGTTCTGTGTTGGACCTGGAAAGAGAAGTCTTGGAGAGACAATAACCAGTGAGTAACACATGCATTGGTGTCTTTGGTAACTGCCATCCACTGAAGTGGGGCATGTTCAGTGGCCAGCATGAAGTGACAAGACCGATAGTACCAGAGTTCAATAATTGCCCACTTAATGGCCAAGGCTTCTTTCTCCACAGCCTCATACGTAGTTCTCAGCAGGAGACAGTTTGCAGCTGATGTACAGCATGAGATGCTCTTCACCCTCTGTGACCTGAGAGAGCATGGCACCCAGGCCCATCTTTGAAGTGTCCATCTGAATGATGAATGGCATGGTCAAAGTCTGGGTTCCAGAGGATAAGGGCTTTCTTCAGGGTCTGGTATGCCTGTTCTGTCTTGCTGGTCCACTGCACCTTCTCTGCCTCTCCTTTCTTGGTCAGGTCAGAGAGGGGAAGGGGAGAAGTGGCAGTTAGGTACAAACCTGTGGTAATATCCAGCCAGCCCTAAGAATGCACATACCTGTCATTTGATGGTGGGCTGGGGGTAGTTCTGGATTGCCTCAATCTTCTTCTCCTGTGGTTTGAGCAGCCCCCAGATGATGTGATAACCCAGATACTGCATTTCAGTCAGCCCCAAATGGCACTTCCAATGGCTGGCAGTGAGCCCAGCCTTCCTCAGCTCCCTCAGGATGGCTTTGAGATGGTGCAGGTGGTTGGCTAAGGTGGACACATGGATAATGTCATCCAGGTAGGCTTCTGTGAACTTTTGGTGGGAGCACAGCACGAAGCACTTGAAATGTCACTAGTGCCACATGGAGTCCAAATAAGAGGACTCGGTACTGCCAGTGGCCTGATGAGGTGATAAAAGCAGTCTTTGGCTGGATTTAGGATGTCAGAGCCACCTGCCAATAGCTCTTGGTGAGCTTGAGAATGAAAACAAACTGGACTCTCTCTAGTCGGTCAACCAAGTTGTCCACCCTGGGCAGGGGGTAGCTGGCGAAGTCTGAAACTGCATTAAACTTCCTGAAGTCATTACAGAGTTTCAGACTTCTGTCAGGCTTGGGCACTGCCACAGTGGGGCTTGACCAGGGGCTGGTGGACTCCTCAATGATTCCGTCCTGCATTCAAGCCACTTCTTTCTTGATCACACAATGGCAGACCTCTTGGACGCAAAACTATCACTGCTTATTCACTATGGGGGGGGGTGTTTGATGTCATGTTAGACCAGGTGGGTCTGACCTGGTTCCACTGAGAAGACATCCCCAAACTGGTCCAGTAGCTCTCCCAGCTCCTGGCGCTGTTGCCCAGAGAGGTCCTTGCCTTGCTGGACCAGGGTGTGCCCTGGTGGTTCTGAGGAGACAGTAGTATGGGCTGAGAGCAGTGGGAGAGGCTTGATCCAACATTTCAATAGATTAATGTGGTGGGTTTGTGTATCTTTTCTCTTACCCAGGTGTTGGTCTCTGCCTTCCACAATGCACATCTGTCCCCAACAGTTCTTTAGCCACTCATCCTGTTTCTACTCCTACCTCAAGTTCCCTTCTTGAGTCACCTGATTATATACATGAGAGAGCAAGATAGAGGGTGGTGTTGGACTCCTCTTCAGTAGCACGGTCATCTGTGTCCTCATGCTCCTCAGCTGGCACACGTTTTGAAGCAGTGTGATGCAGTCCATGGGCCTCTGAGGTGCTTGTTATTTCCCTATCCTTCCAGCAGTAGGCAGCCCCTTGGGAAGCCCTGGCCAATCTCTATTTAGGAAGAGAGAGACGAGGAAGTCAGGAACCACACCAACAGTTAGCTTCCACTCACCTTGCTCATTTCCAATCCAGATGTGGGTGGAGGCCACCTCTCGTGCATCCCCCACTGCTGCAAGTGACCTTGACAGTGCCATGCCTTAGGCAGGATGAAGGGTCAAACCAGCATGATGGTGCTGACAGAGTCAAGGAAAGCTTGCACTGGCCATCCCTCTATCTGCACAGGGGCACTTGGAAGATGAGGACTTGTGGGTGAGTGGACGACACAGCCAAGGATCCACGGGTTCTGGGCTGGGGTGGGGATGATGGTGGTTCGGGCATGGTGGGCATAGCCTTGTTGAGGGGTGAGGGAGGGCTAGCCGGTCTCAGAGGGTGTCTTTGGGGCTCTGCATTGGCCCAGGAAGGGGAGTGCAGGGGCCTGATGTGAGCTTGGTGAGATTTTGTGGTTTCTTGCTTGCTGATGTGCAGTGTGGCAAGGGCACACTCCAGGGCCCTGAACAGCTCAATGGGTGTTTTGGCTATGCATGCTGTGGGAGGCAACACCTGGAGGAAGTGATCCATAGTGACTTGCTCTGTGACCTGAGTGGCCAAGTGTTGCTCAGGCTGCAGCCAGTGTTTGGTGAGCCTCAGCAGAGTGTCCATTTGGCTGTGGGGGTTGACATTGGCCCAAGACACCCAGCTGTGAAATTCAGCTGCAGCCTGGCCAGCGAGAACTTGCAGCACCCCAGAATTTGCTCTTTCAGGAGAGGGTAATCCTCTGCCGAAACCAGCAGGAGACCATAGTAGGCCAGTTGGGCCTCTAGGGTGAGTAAGGGGGCCAGAGTCCAGACGCACTCCTCCTCAGACCAGGCTTCTCATATTGCACTTTGTTCAAAGGTGTAGCGGTAGGCATTGATGTTATCAGCTGGAGCCAGTTTGAGGAGTGGACATAGAGCCTCTTGGTGGGGATCTGGAATGTGGCCAGGGAAGGGCAAGGCTCTGGCTCATTGCTTCAGCAGCTCCTGAGTGGTGACTTGGAGGCCTTTGGCAAGTTCCAGCATCACGTTGCTGCTGGAGACTGGTTTCCAGGAGATGCTGCAGGAGTTGTTGCATATGGAGGGTGGGTGTGGGTTTCGTGTTCATGCCCATATTCTCTACCACTGTGGCACTCACAGCTATGACACAACCCTAGGTTAAGTTGGGTAGATTGAGGGTAGACTGAGGTGCCGTTTAAACTGCTCCAGCCATGTGCAATCATCAGGCTCCACCCTGTGGCCACGATGGTTTTGGCAGTCCAAAACATTAGTGCTGAAGTGTCACTGTCTTTTCAGCACCATGGGAGCGGTGGAGTGAGGAGCAGTGCGTTGCTTAGCTGGCAGTTTCCTTGGGCTGCCGTCACACTGAATACAACTAAGTAATGTACTGTACTCAGTGTACAAAGAATGTCTGGCAGGGTTTACAATCACCAACTACAGAAGAGACGACAAAGAGATCAACACAAATGTACATTGTATAACTTCCGGTGTAGCGACTAATGGAGTAGGACGCATTTCTCCGAGCTCCTGCAGCAACCTTTAAAAAAAACTATTTTAGGTACACCTTTTGTATCTTTTTTTCGGTGTGTGTGTTCTCCACCACCATAATTTGAATTTAACACTGTCTTTTTGCCGATCTAAATGCCTCCAAAGCCTAAAGTTCCTGTGCAGCCACCGCAGCCTGCTTCGCACGTTGCATCCCCGCCTCGTAGTGATTCCCCTTCTGGCCTGGCCGAAGCCGCAGGCAGCGCTGCTTTCCACGACTTTAAGGCCGAGCTGCTCTCGTCACTTTGTGTTGAGATGTCGGCTATTTTTAAAACTGAGCTTCAGGTTGCCTTGACCGAAAACTTGTCAAATATCAAGGTTGAGCTACAGGCAGTGAAGACTGAATTATCCAGTAGCATTACAAACATCCAGTCCGATGTGTGCACTCTGAAGACTACCGTAGGTGAAATGGAGACATCGCTGGCTTCCTGCGCCAATGACATTACTACCTTACAGGCTAAAGTGGAGCATCTGTCAACTGAACTGACGAGATTGGACAATAAATGCGAGGATTTGGAGGCGAGATCGCGGCGCAACAACATACGGCTAGTGGGCATTCCCGAAGATTTTTCCACCTCGCGAAGGAGCCTCTCGTGGACCGCGCTCATCGTACTCTCCAGCCGAAACCGAAGCCCGGAGAGCACCCGCGCCCCATAATCGCTCGTCTGCACTACCATACAGACTGTGTGGACATACTGCGCCGAGCCAGGGCTCAGCAACGGATCAAGATTGGAGACATGAGTTTTTCTGTCTTCCCCGACCACACTCCCAAGGACGGCCCGTGCCCGAGCCTCCTTTTAATGATGTCCGACGCCGGCTCTGCGAAATACCGGGGATTCGCTTTGGTTTGCTGTACCCGGCGCACCTCCGGGTCACTCATAACGGTGCAGAGAAGGAGTTTAAATCACCAGAAGAGGCCAGCGCATTCATCAGATCCCTCAATAGCGAGAGAACCGAGAAATGATACACAACCTTGAGGAAGCAGTGTCAGTTAATATTGACAGTTATTACTTTATTTCATTTGTTTCCTCTTTTCTTTACTATTCTCATATACGCACACTGTGTGGTTTTCAGTTTTCACTTTAACTTGGACTTGATTGGTTGTACCGATCTGTCAAATGTTGCTAGGACTGCAGGAGCTCAATCCGAAGCTCGATAGTCATGCTCAAAGCCGTAAGTTTTCGTTTTGGGGATCTGACTCCTTGTGGAGTTAGCACTGGGTTCTCCATCGTTTGGGGATGGGGTCGTTGTAAGTGCAATGGGGCGGGGTGGGGGGTTCAATTTGTAAGTGTGGTGTTTTTTTTATTATTATTATTTTTTTTGTGTGTAATTTTTTTTTTGCGTTTTTCCCCCCTCTTTTCCTTCCTTCCCTGGGGGTCCGCTTTCAGTCTATTTCTATCTCTAGGAACTTAACATATGTCCACCAACGCTCGTGCTTCTGATATTCCACATATTGTAACCTCTGTGAGATTTTTGAGCTGGAATATTAAAGGCATGGGGAGTCCAATTAAGAGATCAAGGATATTTGCTCATTTGAAACGTCTTAAAGCTGACCTAGTGTTTCTGCAGGAAACCCACATGGGCGTCAAAGATCAGGTCAGACTTAAATGTTCTTGGGTTTCTGAGGTGTTTCACTCTAATTTCAACTCTAAAGCCAGGGGGGTTGCTATTTTAATTGGTAAGTCAATCCAGTTTTCAGCTTCTAAGGTGATATCAGACAAAAACGGCAGATACTTAATTGTTACAGGCACGCTATTCCATACTCCCGTTTTATTAGTTAACACATATGCCCCCAATTTTGATGATCCACACTTTATGAATAAACTTTTTGAATGTCTTCCCTCATTGAACAACAGCCTTCTTATAATTGAAGGGGACATGAACTGTGTAATTGATCCCAACCTAGACCGCTCTAACCCACGAACTCTGACCCCTTCTTTAATGTCAAGGTCACTTTCAGATTTTATGTCTAAGAACAGTTGCATTGATCCTTGGAGATTTTATAACCCTTGTACCAAGGAATATTCATTTTTTTCTCAGATGCATCAGTCTTTCTCTCGGATTGATTATTACTTTATTGATGCTAAACTAATTCCCAAAGTACTGTCTGTTAATTATCACCCGATTGTTATTTCTAACCATGCTCCTCTTTCTTTAGATATTCACTTTTCTTCACAACCCTGGTACTCAACATCTTGGAGGTTCAATACATTACTTCTCTCAGATGATAAGTTCACAGAATTTATTGCAACTAAAATTGATTATTATATCTCTATAAATCAGAATGATATGGAACCTGTTTCTTGTTCACTGCTGTGGGAATCATTAAAAGCATACTTCTCATCTCATTATCTCTAGCCGCTTTATCCTTCTACAGGGTCGCAGGCAAGCTGGAGCCTATCCCAGCTGACTACGGGCGAAAGGCGGGGTACACCCTGGACAAGTCGCCAGGTCATCACAGGGCTGACACATAGACACAGACAACCATTCACACTCACATTCACACCTACGGTCAATTTAGAGTCACCAGTTAACCTAACCTGCATGTCTTTGGACTGTGGGGGAAACCGGAGCACCCGGAGGAAACCCACGCGGACACGGTAAAAGCATACTTGCGGGGACAAATTATTTCCTACTCTGCCCACTTGAATAAGTCCCGTAAAACCAAATTGCAAGAACTCTCTATTAATATCACCAAATTGGACCAACAACTCGCTACTTGCCCCTCTCTCAGTTTACTTAAACAACGTGTTGATTTACAGACTGAATTTGATCTCATCACCACTAGTGATGCAGAGCGACTTCTCTTACGATCACGCTCCACATGAACATGGCGACAAGGCAAGTCGGCTCCTGGCTCATCAACTACGTCGCCAGGCAGCCTCACGTATGATCCCTCAGATAAAAGATTCATCTGGCTCATTGCATAAGGATCCCATTATCATTAATTATGTTTTTCACTCATTTTACTCCTCTTTATATACATGTCATTTTACTCCTCTTTATATACTGGTCATTTCCTGTGCACAGCCATCTTCAGGTCACCCCATAGATTTATCATTGGATCATTGGATTTGGACTCTGGCTGGTCCATTCCAAAACCATAATCTTGTTTTGGTAAAGCTGTTTCTTTGTTGATTTGGATGTGTGCTTCGGGTCATTGTCATGATGAAATCCGTCTACATTTTAAGCGTCTTAGCAGAAGCCTTAAGATTTTCCACCAAAATTGATTGCTATTGGAAGCTTTTCATTATTCCCTCCACCCTGATTAAAGCCCCAGTTCCAGCTGTAGTTTTTGTTGTTTTGCACAAAACATATCTTTTGGTATTATGGCCAAAAAGTTTATCTTTGGTCTCATCAGATGATAACAGATTATTCAACATGATTTTGGAAGACTGGATGCAAATTTTTGCCTATTTTTGCCAGGCTTGGATGTTTACTTTGGTTAAAACAGGCTTCCATCTTGCCACTCTACCTCATAGCCCAGACATATGAAGAATTTGGGAGATTGTTGTTATATAGGGAGCAAATAGTACTTATCAGAAATTGTTACAATTCTTCTGATGTTGCTGTCAGCCTCTTGGCAACCTCCCTGACCAGTTTTCTCCTGGTCTTCTCATCAATTTTAGATAAACATCCTGTTCTTAGTAACATCACTGTTGCATCATATGTTCTCCACCTTTTTGACTTTTTTTTAATGCAGAATTTATATTTTCTTGTAAAACTGCTTTGTGACAATGTCCATTATTGCAAGTGCAAACAAACCAAATTGAATTTAATTGAATGTTACCAAGAAGAGATCAGGAAAATCTTATCAGAACAGCTGGAATTTATTTGGGGTTAATCAGTCAATTTAATGATGCCAGGTCTAAACTAATTAGGATTTAACATGAATTTGAAAGTGATTGGCTGATTCTGAACATTGTCACATTGCCAATTATAAAAGGGTTAAAGTTTTTATTTTTCTTTTTTTAAGGGAGAAAATTATTCTATAATTATTCAATAATAAAATACATTTGAATTAAGCAAATAAAAATTTAAAAAGATAAATAACAACCAGTTTTACTTAAAATGTAAAGTTATGATTAGAATAGCATATAAGTAGACCTATATCACAGTATGAATTATACTGTGAAACAGTATGCCATATTATATACAGTATGAAATATAATATTTGATATGATTTTGGAATTTAACAAAAAGTTATATAAATTTTGAATAAATTACATACAGTACAACTAAAATTTCGCCATTGGTAAAATTCTATGTTATTCATGGAACTCAGGATTATTCATGCAATTCATCAGTCTTTTGTATTGTTGACAGCCATTGTGTAATGATGCACAATTTGCTTTAAATAGCACAAAACCTTTCTGGAGTAAGCCAAATATATTTTTAACCCACCCTGTCTGGTACCAACTGTTAACTACATTGAAGGAATGGTTTAGCTGCCATCCCATGGAAATCATTTGGATAAATAATTCTAAAATTCTAATTCATTGTATGCTATTATAGCAAGCAACAAATATGAGGTGATTTTATTGGACCATGTGCATTCTATCGTGCAAACACTCTTTCCTGATAACATTCCCACATTCCAGACTGATAATGCCCCCATGGTCAGTAATGGCTCAGAGAACAGTTGTTCACAACAGCCTTCAAACATGGCCACTCAGAACTACAAACTCCAAGAACCACAGCGCCCTCTGTCTCCTGATTATTAATTACGTCACCTGCATCTCGTTCAGGAATCAGCCCCCTGCCTATATAAGCACAGCTCTCACACTTGGACTTTGTGAAGTATTGTGTTCTCTCTAATGTACTGAGCTGTTTGATTACCACCTGGTTACCAGTGTATGACCACTGTTCCTGTTTTGTCTCAACCTCATCTTATGGTGTAGTCTACATTGCTCTGTTTGCTGATCGCTCAACCCTCACTAGTTCCTGACCTTGCTTCCTGCGTACCGATTTGGATTACGTTTGTAGTTTGCTCTGCCCCGGTTTCCCCTGCGCCTGCATCCATAAGTGCCTGCACTCTGACGCCCATATATACTGCTAAAAGTCAAGCATATAACATTGGCCTCATCAATCACCACTTTTAAACAAAAGTGATCCTTATTGAGAGATTCTGGGGTGATGTTCAGTAGATAGCCACTTCCTCAAATAGCTGAAAAATTTCCATCTTGAATGATCCAACATCCCACTATAAAGCATTCAGGAATTGTATGAGAACATTCCAAGAAGAATAAAAGTTGTTCAGGAGGAAAAGGTAGGCCCCACCCCTTATTAGGTCCTTTATATTAATATATTGTTACTGGCTTCTATTATTTGTCCCTGTATATTTTTATTCCCTGAGCAGACAATGGAAATTCAATATATGCAATATTTTTATTAATAAATTAAATATTGATTAAATATATGAACATATCATTTAAGTAATTTCCTCATATACTACCACAAATACACTTGTGCACTATTATTGTTATTATTATTATGGTAGTATGTAATTTTGCCAACATTTTTTGCTTGCCACTAATATATTTCATGACTCATGCTTCAAATTTAAATTCCCTTTATTAATAGCATGCTATAAATATATTTTGAGACCCATATGTACACATGCTATAACAAAATAAAAATATAAATCCATTAGCCTACTAAATCTTAAAATTTATCATTTTAAGCAAAAGTGTTCACATGCATGTTGCCTTATTGCTTATATGACCTGTTGATGAGGCTGTCAGTACAGGCTCAGTTTTTAATATCATAATCTCACTTTTCACATTGCATAGCTTGTATTGATACCTGAGAGAGCCTCTAGTTATTTGATTACTCTTTGAAAATGACAGAAATACAATAAATTAGACAGAATGCAGTATTTTCTGGTTATTTTATGGCAAGTCTTCAGGCTTCAAGTGGTATCTGCCTGATGTTTACTATCTGCCAATTTAATAGAATGTAAGTGTAACTGGTTTTAAAAATTACACTGCAATAATTCAATGTCTATCTATATGCTGGTTCAAGAGAAACAGTGTAGTGAATTTTCATATTAGTACAGATTTAAATGCAGAGAAGAAAGTAAGTTCCTGTACTCAGGATTATTTGTGACAAATCAAAAGCAAAAATAATAAATATGTGATTCTGTAAATGGCTTGAGACTTCCTCATACCTATCCTTTATGTAGTTTAGCAATAGACTCTGTTGTTTTATTTATATATAATTATGTAAAAAAAATAAAATAAAAAAACAACAATGACTCAGAAATGTCAGATTTCCTAATACAATATAATGCAGAAATATTTCAGCTAAACTTACAGGCAGATTACTATTATTGGTTCATTGTAAATACTGTCATCTAGGGCTTGCTATTCCACAAATCTGTTGGAAGTGTCTTCAACAGTTGACTTCTAGATTTATGGTAGTGGCCTACAAAGACTGGGCATGCAACACTAGGAGATAAGTGAAACAAATCAATCACTCAAAATGGCCTGGAGTTGGTGCAGCTGATGTCTACCTTCGAGAAGTAGCCTGCAAGCACACAGATAAAAAAATGAAATTTTCAACTTGGGGTGAAAGTTACAAGCATCACTGGACACTATGGGACAGTATCACAATGAATAGTTACAAAATATCGATAATCCTACCAATGGCTGGCCCATTCCATAGTTTATATGAGCATACAAGAGCATGGCAATGTCACTGTGGCCAGCATCTAGGGCTATGGACAATGCAGTGCTGTCATCCTGCCAGACACACAGATACATACATTAAAGACTGTGACAAGGATTTCTGATAATAAAGTTTCTTTATTATGTTCCCTGAAAGTATATAGACTGCTTACATTGTCACTCAGAGTGGCATTACAGCCCGGCTGAGCCAATAGAACACGGACAATATCGACATGGCCATGCTCACTGGCGCACATGAGTGCAGTAGAGCCCTCCTCATCCTGAATATTGACCTCTGACCCCGAAGCTAAAAGAACTTTCACCATATCCATACGTCCATGGCTGACCGCCAGCATGAGGGCAGTCTGACCAGCCTATAATATTAGAACAATAGTATACGCACACGCATATCCAGTCAACATTTATACTGTACAGAGACAGACACAACACCTGAATGGCCTTGGCATTAACGTCTCCCTTCCTGAAGAGCCCCTCCACCACGCTCATGTCTTCCTTGGTTTCCACAGCAGCCAAAGCAGCCAACATGATGGGAGTGTATCCAGCTTTATTCTGCTGATTTACATTACATACACCTGCACATCCAGCCATACACACACACACATCCACCTTGCACCAATAACAAGCAAAGACTGCTAATTTAACAAGCAAGCAGCAATATTATTATGAATGCTAATATGGTAAGGAAGCAGCACTTATCCATGTTATGGCAGTTTGCACAACTTCATAACTTGTCTAAACACAAAGGAATATTGAATTGAAGGATAAAGTTTCCTATGTTGCTGCATTTCCACTTGCCTTTGGACTTTTGGGGAAGGTAATAAAACCCTGATTCAGCCTAATGAGCTAATGCTTTTTCCCCCTACATTATCATTTTAGTTTTTCCAGCAACAATAATGTAACAATGCTAAAGCTAGCTTTACTTTCAAGTGGCTTGACAACATATGATGCTAGATTTCCTTTTTTTTTGTTAGATGGACAACAACTTAAGTACCTAGACACTTGTTTAAAAAAATAAAAATTCCTATCCCTAAAATTTCTGAATTTAAAAATTTGTTTACTTGGCCATGAGAAATGTGTACCTGCATCCAGCAGTTTCTGCACCACCCTGAAGTTAGAATGGGACACACTGTAGTGCAGTGCTGTGTTGCCATTCCGGTCAGCCATGTTGGCAACATGAGTCAGAACAGCAGGTGATACATGACGACACATGCTCAGAAAACCTTCAACTGTCTCTGGACATGCTTTCTTTTGACTGGACACACAGAACCAGTCTTGTTGGATCACATTCAGGCAGGAACGCTTTCAGGAAGGGGCATGAAACAATAACACTGATGAGCTTTATATATCCATTGAGGTGGTGTACAGAGGCAACATTACAAAAATTGTGTCAATGTTCAAATACTTACTGACCTGAGTGTATATGGGTTGTGTTTTTGTTGTTAGTGGTGGTGGTGGGTTTTGTTGTTGTTGTTTTTTAACTTAAAACTCAAAATTAAGAAAGTAAATGGTTGATATCTTGAATATTTAATATTCGAGATTCTGCATGATTTCTAGGTCCCTATTTAAATGTAATAATTTTATCACAAATTTGTGATATTGACCATGATAACTTATTTGTACAAAACACAATGTTTCCCCTTCTATCATATTGGGGGAACTCTCCCCTGAAAGTGGAGAGGTGAATGAAAAATTATAGAAAGAAGAAATAAGCTATCTAACTGTCTAATTAGAATTATAAATCAATTAGAACTAAAAATGGTTCATATGTTATTTTAATCTCTAAATCACTACAGTATAACACTTTCATTCATGAAAGTATTTTTATTCAGAAATAATTTCCTGTGTCTGCAACTCAGCACAGACAACTGCTCCAGGTGATAGGCAGGGAGCAGGAACAGCATGTAGAAAGTGCAGAGGTGAGCGAATTACAGATTACAGAATAAAGCAATAAGGTATGAGAGGCTGTGGTGCAGATGGGTGACAAATTAAAACCAAAATGAAGTGTCTTGGTAGTGAGGCCACCATGAGTCTCCAGAATATCTTCAGTGCTCCTTGCCACGTCTGTGGAACTGTATTGGAGGGATGAACTTTCCTCCAAGATATTCCCTCATTTATATGCAACCTTTATTAATCAGGTAATTTAATTGAAATCAAGATTTCTTTCACAAGAGAGACCTGAATACAGCAGATAGACCTCAGATAGGGGTTTCTGAAAAACTTAAGCCCTTTTGAGGACTTGTGCCTGTACTTTGTGCCACCCCCCGAAATCAAAATGGGTTACAGCTTGAAGGTTCCTATGCACTCTAATCAACTCAAAAATGTACAATTTAAATGGGGAAACATGCTTCAGTTACATTGTGTTCACTATAATTTCCAGGGGTGCCAATAATAGTGGCAGGTGTTCTTGCTGAAAAGTATTGCTTGATGAGGGATTTGTTTTTCTCTGAATAAATAATTTCTGAATAAGTTATTTCAATTTAAAGGTTGTATTTTCTTATTTATTCAGTGTAATATGAAGCTACTTCACCAAAAGGTGGATTTTTTTCTAACCCTTTTTTAAAAAGTAATCTTTACAAGGGGTGCCAATAATTGTGGAGGACACTGTATATACAGTAATATATAGAAACAATTGTTTCTGGACACACACAAAACATGCTTCAGTTACATTGTTTTCTTAGAATAAATGTATTTTAATTAAAGGGTAGACTTCTCTCATATTTTGAGTTTGAGATAATGTTCCACAACCTGAGCTAAAGCATTGCATGCCAGTATGTAATTGCAGGATATATGTGACAGCATGGAAATGTGAAACCCAAGAGGAAATTGTTTTTACTTTAAATGCCAGATGGCAAAGAGTGGTTTTACAATTCATAGTCATCTAGAAATGTTCACCACAAACACACCCTACCATAACCGTCTCCACTTTTTCTTGCAAGTGAATTTATTTTCCACTTTTAAAGCTCAAATATATGTATGTAATATGCTTTCCTGTTGTAAACAGTTTCTATCAAGCCACTGTTCTAATCAGACATTTATTCCCGATAGCTAAAGCTTTACTGATCCTTAACCAGCCAGTAACAAGTGCCAAAATCAATAGCTCAAATTTATTCACTGATTTGAAGGGGGAAAAAAATCAGGAAAACTGGAATTTTTTTTCCTGCAATATGGCGCCAGCGTGTCTGTCGGCCTGCTGTCTGCTCCGTGAGCTCTTACCTGTCCGATCGTTGTTTTGTCTGTACCTGCTCCTCTCCCTGCTGCACTGGAAATACTCCACTGCTTTTCGGATTTACGATCGCCAGACACTGCTACATATTAAGGACTCCCTAGAACTTTTCACCGGTGGTAGTCCTGCCGCTCACAATTGGCATCATCATATGTTTGCTCACCTCCCCACAGAGTGCATTTGCCGGCTTCCCTGTTGCACCGTCCATTGCAAGAGGCGTCACAAGCACCGGGGCAAACGCGGAGGTTTTCGGGTGAAGATCAGGAGCCAGGCAAGTTCCACCCTCTCACAACCAGGGCACACGGGGTGGGATGATCTCCTCCTGACCCGGCATTCGTGGGACCGGAATTACTCTTGCCATGTCTCCATTGCTCCACTGACTACCTCAACTCCCGACAGCCCAGTTCAATCGAGGCCACGTTCTATGCTCGACAGCTCTGCTCGATCGAGGCCACGCATCCGCAATGGTGGGGTAAATCCCCGGAACATTCATAAGTTGGAATACTCTTGTTGTCTTCAGGACGTGGCTCATTCTATGGCTAGGATGGCACTAGTCAACAGCAGGTCGGTGGTGAACAAAACTTTTATACTGAATGGCTTTTTCTCCTGTCATGATCTGGACTTACTGTTCCTAACTGACACCTGGATCGCTGCTGGAGTTGGTGAGTCTTCTGCCTTTGGTGAACTGTGCCCTACAAACTGTTCCTTCATTAGCACTCCAAGGCGCATTGGAAGAGGAGGCGGAGTAGCTCTTGTTTACAAAAATGTCTTCAAAATACAGTCGCTTCCTGTAGAGACATTTTCTACTTTTGAACTTCAGTGCATAACAGTGGAATCTAAAACCAACCCGTTGGTGTGTGTATTGATATACAGACCCCCAAAGCCAGATAAGGATTTTATTGCTGAATTCTCAGACTTTCTTTCTTATTATGTGTCAGTGCATGACCGGTTACTAATATTGGGTGATTTTAATATTCATGTTTGCTGCCCAGACAAACCCTTGGTAAGGGAATTCTGTGATGTATTGGACTCTTTTGGCTTCACTCAACACATAGATCAACCCACCCATACACTGGGTCACACCCTTGACCTCATTTTGTCATATGGTTTCACTGTAGATAACATTATTATTGAGGAGGCTACTTTCTCTGACCACACACCTATCCTATTCAACACAATCCTTCCCAATCCTGTGCAGACTGTCAGAGCTCTTGGTCACTACTCTAGACGCATAAACTCACTCACTACAGCTCAGTTCTCAGACTGTTTTCTCAGTAAGGCTGTTGCTACTACTTTGTCTACATCTGCATCTGCCTCATCTTGCCCAGATGAACTGATTGCTTTATTCCATTCCTCCTGCACATCTATTCTCGATTTAGTGGCTCCTCTCAGTTACAGACGACCACATTTCAAATCTCAGGTCAGATTAGATGAAGCTACCCGTTCTCTTAGGCAGGCCTGCCGGAAAGCTGAAAGAAAATGGAGGAAAGGTGGTCTCACTATCTCCTTCGAAATCTTTAAATCTTCACTAAAATCCTTTCAGGCAGCTGCCAAAGCTGCCAGAGCTAAGTATTTCTCTGATATTATTAATCAGCACTCCAACAGACCAAAATTCTGTTTAACACTACAAACTCAATCATAAACCCAGCACTATCACCAGCTCCTATCACCAATACTGATGCTTGTGAGAAATTCTTGGGATTTTTCATTGACAAGAATGAGAATATCAGAGCTCAGTTCCCCCTCCCACCGCCAACCCCCCTTTATGTCTCCCCTGGCCCTATACCTAGTTTCAGTCAATTTCATAATATTCCCCTTGCAGATTTAAAGGACCTAGTCCTACGCATGAAACCAACCTCCTCTCCTGGTGATGCTGTCCCTTCTCATATTATTAAAGAAGCTTTTGATGTAGTTGGTCCCTCCATACAGGTAATTATTAATTCGTGTCTGTCATCTGGTGTTGTTCCTGGGTGTTTTAAGCATGTGGTTGTCCAACCCCTGCTTAAAAAGCATAACCTGGATGGTAAATGCTTGAGTAATTACCGCCCAATCTCTAAGCTCCCTTTCATTTCCAAGGTGCTGGAGAAAGTCGTGCTGTCCCAGCTGCTTCCCTTCCTGTCTGAGCACAACATTCTAGAGCTGTTCCAGTCAGGTTTTAGGGCACTCCACAGTACTGAAACGGCTCTGCTCAAAGTGACTAATGATCTACTGCTCACTCTAGACTCAGGCGAGAATGCAATCTTGGTCCTATTGGACCTTAGTGCGGCCTTTGATACTGTGGACCATGACATCCTCCTCTCTCGTCTTGAGGAGTGGGTAGGCATTAATGGGACAGCACTGCATTGGTTCAGATCCTATTTAAAACACAGAACCTTCTCTGTATTTCTCGGTCATTTCTCCTCTTCCTCAGCCCCAGTCTCTTATGGGGTCCCGCAGGGCTCTATTTTGGGTCCAGTACTCTTCTGTTTGTATATGCTCCCCCTAGGTAACATTATTAGAAAGTATGATATCTCCTTTCACTTCTATGCAGACGATACACAACTGTACTTCCCCTTTAAATCTAGGGATTCCATACAGCCATTATTGGATTGTCTTGAGGACCTTAAGTGCTGGATGACCAACAACTTCCTCCAGCTAAATAACGACAAAACTGAGGTTATCATTTTTGGTCCTCCCAACTCTAGATCCTCAGCGGCTGACAAGCTTGCTCATCTCTCTCCATATGTTAAGTCATATGCTAAAAACCTAGGTCTCACTCTTGATTCAGAACTCTGCTTTAAAAAGCATATTAGTACTGTTATTAAGAATAGCTTCTTCCAGCTGAGAATTATCTCCCGTCTCAAACCTTCTTTATCCTTTGAAGACCTAGAAAAAGTCATCCATGCCTTCATTACATCCCGGCTAGATTACTGCAATTCCCTCTATCTTAGTCTCCCCCAGTCTCAATTAATGTGTTCACAGTTGGTGCAAAATGCAGCTGCTAGACTGCTGACAGGTACCAAGAAGAGAGAGCACATTACCCCTGTCCTGGCTTCTTTACACTGGCTCCCCATTAGTTTTAGGATCCAATTTAAAGTCCTACTAATAGTCTACAAGGCGCTGCATGGTCAAGCCCCCACTTACATCTCAGATCTTCTGAAACCACCCCCTGCACCTAGGTCCCTCAGATCTGCTGATAAAGGTCTCCTCCATGTGGCCCGGACGCACCTCAAACAAAAAGGTGATAGGGCATTTGCAGTAGCGGCTCCAAGTCTGTGGAACTGTTTGCCCCCAGACATTAGATTCGCTCCCTCTATTTCGTCTTTTAAATCCAGGCTCAAAACTCACCTCTACTCACTGGCTTTTGCAACCTCTTAGCTGCCCATTCCCTAGTTCTTTTTGTAGTGGGTGTTATTCAATGTTGTTGTTCATTTGTTGTTTGTGTAATTCTGGCCTCTTTGTCTATCTGTCAATCTCTGTGTTTGTAATGTGTACTTTTGTTGCAGCTATTAATGCATCTTTTCTTTTGTGTTGATTTCTTAGCTACCCTATGTACAGCACTTTGGTCAGTGAAAACTATTTTAAATCTGCTTTATAAATTAAACTTACTTACTTACTTACTTACTTACTTACTTACTTACTTACTTACTTACTTACTTACTTACTTACAAACAAACAAACAAACAACCCCTTGGTATCCATCTTTTCTTGGTTTTTTCTTGAAACCCATTTTCATCTAAGTTTGAAATTATCCTACCACTAAAATAATACTTGCCTCTCAGTTGCAATGCTGAGAATCTTGGCATGCAGTGGAGTCTAGATTACTTTGAATATTTAATGAAAGTTAATGAGTAGTTCACAGAACCCTATAACTGACCAACTATCGAAGCAAATTTATGTGTACAGGGGATAGCTTGAGATTTTTTTTTATGGCAGTATACAAGCCACATGCACTTCTGTGCATCATTCCTTGGCTTTTGATGTTTTCATTTGTAAGGCATGAAAAACTGCACACTGAATTTTTTTAAAATACATTATTCAGGATGTGCCTTGATCAGCAGGTCCAAAGTGCAAAGAATTCACATTTCACAGACTGCAAAAGTATTTCACAAGTATTTTATGATGAACCACTTTCTCTTCCACAGATGAAAGCCCAAGCAGGGAAGAAAATCAAAACCAAACTGCTTACTGTAATAGATATTAACATAACCACACATTTTCCACATATCCGCAAATATTTCTCTTCCTTACTTATGGGGACTCACCAGTTCTCTGTTGGATAAACCCTTGGTGTCATTTAGGTGGGCTTTTAATTTGTGACAGGCAGAAATCACTTTGTCACTCATGTCATATCTACAAAATACAAAACAATTCTTACTTAGTGGTAATATTGAAGCATAATACAAAATTTAAAATCAACAAAGCATGTTCAAGGAGGAAACTGTGTGTATGGAAACGTTTCATTTTTAACCAACCCTTCTCTTCTCTCCATTTTAGAAGATTTTGTGCTGATCCTGGGACCCTCCTCTATCTGCTTCATTCTCTTCTTCTTCTGCTCCTCAGAATCAGTCCATTCAGAGAAGGAATCTTCAGTAATGGATAGACACTCGAACCTACAACCAAGACATTAAGGGCTAAATCAGTGTAGCTCTGTGCTTCATTCCTGAATATCTAGCTATCATCAGGCCAACATAATCAACAGAGAAAAAATCTAAAGGAAGCACTGAAAATTGAGTTCACAGGATGAAAGCTGTGGTTCAAGAGACTTCATGGAAGTATTAATGAGCTGTGATTAGAAAACAAAGTACAAATGATAATTTAAGCCATAGCAATACCATATATTTCACAAAAAAGGGAAATTCTCACTTGAGGCTCTATGATCAAAAATAAATGTGTCAACTGGCTGAAGAAAATTGCAATATTATTAACTCAGCACATGCTACCTATTTATAGGCACAATTCTAATCTCTGTCCAAACAGCAATAAAGGAAATCTTTTCAACCTTAATTTTGTTCAATATTTGGAGAGGTGGGCGGCACGGTGGTGTAGTGGTTAGCGCTGTCGCCTCACAGCAAGAAGGTCCTGGGTTCGAGCCCCGGGGCCGGCGAGGGCCTTTCTGTGTGGAGTTTGCATGTTCTCCCCGTGTCCGCGTGGGTTTCCTCCGGGTGCTCCGGTTTCCCCCACAGTCCAAAGACATGCAGGTTAGGTTAACTGGCGACTCTAAATTGACCGTAGGTGTGAATGTGAGTGTGAATGGTTGTCTGTGTCTATGTGTCGGCCCTGTGATGACCTGGCGACTTGTCCAGGGTGTACCCCGCCTTTCGCCCGTAGTCAGCTGGGATAGGCTCCAGCTTGCCTGCGACCCTGTAGAAGGATAAAGCGGCTAGAGATAATGAGATGAGATGAGATGAGATTTGGAGAGGTGTTGTAAGAGCCAATTCATCCTCACCCTGGAGAAAGAGACTTGAGCGTCTTCCTGCTTTCTGCACATCTCTGAGACATGTCCTTTCTTGTGATAATGGATCTGATGGTGCTATCATCTTGGAGACAAAAAAGAGAACAAAGAAAACCCTTATCACAAATTCAAGTTTTAGCTACAACTGGCTATCAAGTGCAGTTTTGTTGCAGACTTGCTCCCTAAAACCTATGGAGCACTTGCATGTGACGTCACAGCCGATCCAGATTGTGACAGACGCCATCTTGTTGGTCAAACGCCATATTCCGCCTTCTACTTCTGCTTTTACTTCTACCTTTTCTTCTGGAAAACCCTACTATATACAATTCTACTACAACGGCTGCGGCTACAAGCTCTCCCTACCTGTGCACGTTTTTTATGTTTTTTGTGTGTATTTTTGCGTGTTGTTCGTCTGTACCGGACTTCAATATCCACTACAACCGTATGGACTTACTGGACATTGGTTTCCAGCAGAAAATGACGGTTTGTAGCCATTTCCATCGTATGCACAACATTCCGGACGAGATAGCGAGACCAGCGGGGTCTCCGTGGATTGTTATTGGAGGCAAAGCGAAGGAGGCGGCGCCGGGAGCGGAAGCAAAACCGAGGCTGCAGAGCCGGCCTGTTGACTAAGCTCAGAAAACAGCCACTCAAACCTCCACTGCTAAGCTTCTACCTCTCCAACGCCAGATCCATGTAAACAACACGGACAATTTGGAATTACAGCTGGAATTACCTTATTCTATTCTATAATCGGCTGGTCAGTGCTATACTCATTACTTAAGTGACTTACCCATCCAATGAGGATTCTTGTTTACAAGATGCCACATCTGAGTCGCTGACAAATCCTGAATTTCTGTAAAGATAACTGTCCAGAGATTTATAGGCACGCAGTGCTTCACCACTGAACAGCGAGGGAAAGTTAATGAGGTAATTATACACGTCTGGGTATTCCGCTGGCAGTTCAAAATCCAGTCGTGAAAACTCCGTCCGGTAAGCCATAAGGGTCACTAATCTGTAGATCGTTTATTTTAGACATATATCTAGTTATCTGTTCATTAGAAAAATGAGCCGTGTAGTCCGTCGGTTGAAATTGATCCATTCTGTACACGAGTGCAGCAGTATTCAGCAGTGTTTTTGACCGACAAGATGGCGGTTGTGTACTTTCCGGTCACGTGACTGCAAGATCTCTATAAGCAGGATAAACTGATCATTTTTGACATGACAGCCTCAATATTACAGATTTTAAATGTCCATGCACTGGAAAATATGAGCCCTTTTGTTGTTGTTGTTGTTGTTTTGTACCTGCTGTTGAATGGTGCAGAAAATGGTTCAGGAAATTTTTAGCATTAGCCATAGTGTACCTTTTAATTATGAAGCGATACTCTCAAATACTCTTGAATAATGCACATCCTTATGACTACCAATTACAGCATTCTCTATTAATAAGGTCTCTATACTGATTATCTGTTAAACAAATTCAAAGTAAAACAACAAAATGTTTCAATCTAAACATTTAAAAGAAACACTTAAAAGAAGCATTTTAAGGCAATTATAGTGAATGGACTCATCACTGTCTGGTTTACCAAGGTAACACTCCCAAGACTGTAGTAGCACCTGTTTAAGGCCTTTTTAAAATAATGATGGTTTTATACTTGCGTGTTCCTTCTTTTCTCTTCACCTTGCACACAGCAGCCACACTCAGAATAGACAGTATTTATGTTCTGTGTGTGCCACAGTGGACTGGACTATGGGGCATGAAAGTTTTCCAAACCACAATGCTACCTAAAATATTCTAAGTGTAGGGCTCATCTAGCCAAAAGGCAAACCATAGAGAGCTATTTCTATCTCCTGTCTGCATTCCACTCTTTAGAAGGGAAATCACGGAGTCTTTCTCTCTTCTAACAAATATTGGAAAGTTATACATGAAGTAGATGGATGCAAAAGCATGCTTACCACTGAAATGTCCCATTAAATTCTTTGATTTAAGCTGCATGCACTCACTGGCTTTTGAAGAAGAGTCATGCCAAGAAACTGAGAATATCAGAAAGAATGTTTATATGATATTGCACATAAAACAATGAAAACCTACACATATGCACAAAAACCAAAATTATAGTAATATCATAGAAGCTTTTCAGAAACTGTCTGTAGGTGCAGTCTTCAATTTAAAAACAGTTGAAAAGAAAATGCATTACCTCCATGCTGTGTGTCCAGGAGGTGGTTGGGCTGAACAGCAATATCATCCCTTGGTTTAAAATGGCTGCTAGTTAGCAAACTTTGTTGCTCTTTTAGCAATTTCTGCATTCGGTCTATGTAATGATCCAGTCCAGGCTCTGTCTGTGCATATAAATGTGGCTGTAGTAAGTGTACAGGCATCCACATGTGCCCATCCACATCCCGTATCCTCCCATCACCCACCTCGACCCCTATACTCCGGGTCTTTTGAGGATCTGGTAAGCGGGAAGGACCACATGCCATGTTCCGTGTCCGGAGCCCAACCAAGAAATTCTCATTAATGTTAGTCAGTCCAACACCAGTATCACAAGTCATCACTTTGGGGGTGCCAGGAGTGACTGTTCCTTCCTTCAGGTAAACAGGAGTCCCCACTGCAATGGAGCGCATTTTTCTAGCCACTTGTTGATCAATAACTTTCCCATCACCAACTGCAAGTGTTCGAGTGATGGTGCGGACAGTGTTGGTATGTCTTTCCTGCATAAGCATGTTTGTTGGAATGGTGCTTGCTTCAGAGATGTGAAGTGGTGAAGTGCTAGTGCAGTGAGAGACTGTATGGACAGCAGTGTTGGTGCATTGGGACATGGTTTGTGGAGTCATTATTACACCAACGTCTATACCTCTGACAGGTTCAGTGACAATACCTTGGGAAACAAGAGGCTTGACCATGTTGACATTTATATCTATGGTGCAATCACCACAGCCTACTGTTCTAGTGGATGTCTTCTTTTTTTCCAGAGTCTCTATCAACTCTAAGGTCATAATACCAACATGACAAACACTCACAGATGTCCCAACACTTTGACTGCAAGTTGGAACATATTGTGTTCCTACACATTGATCCCTATTTTCCACTTTCTTCTGTATCGCCCACATTTCCATGGGTGTGTCCAGGCCAGAGGCCACATCACTTGTCTCCGGCTGGCAGGTTACTCCTACAGTGTTAAGAGTTTGCACTGCCCCTTCCCCAACAGCAGCATGTACAAGTTGAACATGATTTCCAATTCCAATTGTCTTTGTCAGCATTCCTGTCTGAGTTGCAATGCTTTGCATCTCTGGTTGTGTACTATAATTCTTGGCAGCATGGGTATGAGCCCCAGCTTCCTGTAGCTCACTCTTCAGTCTGCACAATTCTGCTTTAAGCAATGCCTCTTTAAGATCTACCTCCAGTGTTTGCACCTTGTCCCTCAAAACTTGAATAGTTTGTTGTTGTATCACAAGCTCCAGTTCAGTGTCTGACACCACACCCAGCATAGCTTCAGTAACACCAACTTCTACTGACTGTACATTGAGTTTGGTTTCTTGAGCAACATCCCTACTTCTTGAATGCACAAACTCTTCACCCATATTCTCATTATCATTGACCGTCATCTGCATTTCAGCATTTAGCTGCTTAGACTGGTCAAGATCAGACAAGGCATTTTCCCAACTGTTGAGCTTTTTAGCAGACTCCCTCTGGCCCACATCATCTTTTTCTGGTTTGGAATACTTCACAGTACTTCCTGTGCTATATGCTCTTTTCCTGGATAGACCTTGCAAATCTGGATCGAGATTGCAACCTACATTTTGATTCTCTAGTTTTTTTACCAATGCACTAAGCTGTTTCTTTTCTTCCTTCAAGACAGAGATCTTGACTTGCAGCACAGGTATAATCTTTACTTGTTCCTCCATCTGTTTCAGCCTTTCTAGAGCCACTACCATTTGATCCCTGACCAACTGAAGGTCCAGTGGACGAACAGTAGTCACTGGAGCGGGCCTGCCAGAGCTCTTGGGGCTGGTTCTCAAAGAGTTGCTCCCTGAGGAAGCCTGATCAGGAACTGTTAGCTTAGACCCTTTATGATTTTCCTGGGACTGACTGTGGTTAAGAGCACTCCAGCTGGTATGTGATGTCAGAATACCACTTGAGCTTAGGCCAGCAAAAGCAGCTAGCCTACGCCGTGGGTATATCTCTGGTGTCATTGTCTGAGAAGAACTCTTCTCTTGTTCTAAATGCTTTTGTGTCTCAATCAAGGTCTTTTCCACTAAAGGATTTGGTTTAGAAGTAGTGGATTGCCGTGTAACTAGGGGAGGCTTCCCATCTGAGCTATTCTGGCAAACATGTGGGGTTTCATAATGCTCGGAAGCTTCAGAGGTGGATTTAGATGAAGAATGTGAGGGAGGAAGTGGAGGTTTTCTTCTGTTAACAGAAGAAGAGGAGGAGGAAGAGGAGATGATAGAGGAATTCTTAGTTGCATTGCTGCTCACAGATGACAGTGACCCAGACGAGGCCCAGTGGGAAGAATCAATCCCACTCTGAGGTTCAGAGACTGGTTTGGCCCTGGGCCGTCTGTTAAAACCCAACCGCCGAATGATGTCACTTTCTTTGACGTCGTCCACGTATTTAAAATCTATTTCAAGGTTATAAGTGTAAGGTGTACCAAGGCAAATGGAACAATTGCGGGAGGTTTCAGCACTAGTTTCATCAGTACAACACCATCTGTACAACAGTGGAAAAGAAAAGCGGTCATTTGATTGTCATGAGTTTACAAATACACAGTTGCCTATTAATATTGTTATATAGCTTAATATTTTTAGACTAGTTCAATTTACAGCCTTCATCTCTACTGGTCACTTTCAGAGCAGGAAAGCACCCTTCTTGCAAAGTGAATTCCATACCCAGTACATATTTTCTCTCTATAAACCACATTATCATTCTTATTGATCAAGAAATGTTCACATACACTCACTGTCCATTTTAATAGGAACACTTGTACACCTGCTCTTTTATGCAGTTTTCCAATCAGTTTTCCAATCAGTTATCCAATCGTGTGGCATCAGCACATTGCATAAAAATCATGCAGATGCAAAAGCTTCAGGTCATGCAGGTCAAGAGCTTCAGGTAATGTTCACATAAAACATCAGGATGGGGGAAAGTGTGATCTCTGTGACCTGAACCATGGCATGGTTGTTGGTGCCAGATGGGCTAGTTTGAGTATTTCAGAAATTGCTGATCTTCTGGGATTTTCACACACAACAGTCTCCACAGTTTAGAAGAAGAAGAAGCCTTTATTTGTCACATGCACACTCAAGCACAGTGAAATTCATCCTCTACATACTACAGCACCCAGGGAGCAGTTAGGGGTTAGGTACCTTGCTCAAGGGCACCCCATGTTAACCTAACCTAACTGCATGTCTTTGAACTGTGGGGGAAACTGGGGCACCCGGAGGAAACCCATGCAGATATGGGGAGAACATGCAAACTCCACACAGAAAGGACCCCCATCAGCCACTGGGCTCGAACCCAGAACCTTCTCGCTGGGAGGTGACAGTGCTAACCACTACACCACCACACTATTTAAGCAGAATGGTGCGAAAAACAACAACAAATAAACATCCTGTGTGCAAAGGGTCTGCAGGCTGAAGCACCTTGTTGATGAGAGAAATCAGAGGAGAATGACCAGACTGGTCTGAGCTGATTAAGTCTCATCTCATCTCATTATCTCTAGCCGCTTTATCCTTCTACAGGGCCGCAGGCAAGCTGGAGCCTATCCCAGCTGACTACGGGCGAAAGGCGGGGTACACCCTGGACAAGTCGCCAGGTCATCACAGGGCTGACACATAGACACAGACAACCATTCACACTCACATTCACACCTACGGTCAATTTAGAGTCACCAGTTAACCTAACCTGCATGTCTTTGGACTGTGGGGGAAACCGGAGCACCCGGAGGAAACCCACGCGGACACGGGGAGAACATGCAAACTCCACACAGAAAGGCCCTCGCCGGACCCGGGGCTCGAACCCAGGACCTTCTTGCTGTGAGGCGACAGCGCTAACCACTACACCACCGTGCCGCCCCCTGATTAAGTCTCTACTAATTAAAATAATCATCTTTGCATCCATGTTGAGCAGAAAAACATCTCAGAATGCACAACAGAAAACCACATCAGAAAACCACTCCGGTCCAGCCAAGAACGAGAATCTGAGGCTATCCTGGGCACAGATATAGCCAAACTGTACACGTGGAAACTGGTGTTCATATTAAAGTGGATACTGAGTGTACATTGAGTTGTCAGTCAATTAGGTATATAATAACTCAGTATACATATATAATATAGCAAGTTTTAAATCATTTAAATAATTAACAGATTGCATATAAAGAAAATTCCTGAGTCATTCTGTGAGCAAACATGGTGTAAAGGTGTAAAGAACATACAGTGCCTTCAGAATGTCTTCACCCCCTAGTGGTTATTTCTTTTTTTTCTGTATTGCAAAATCAAATTTACATATAGTAAAATTTCTTTCTTTCTACTCATTTGGAAGTGACTGTCTATAGAAATGGAATTAAATAAATTATTTAATGTCTCAGAATTATATTTTTAAAAATCTAGAAAATACTTAATTGACAAGTATTCATCCCCACACCCCCTTTCGTTTAACAGTCTAAAGTAGGATTAGTATTTTTTTTTGAGCACTCACACTAAACATGTTAAACAAGATATGCCTGTGCTAATTTCAAAGCTACCTGTGTCCAATTGTATGGTTACATAAGAAAGATCAGATTAGTCCTCTCATGAGGACCAAGAAACTGCCCATGAAGCTTCTATATGACATTGTTAGGAGGAAAAAAGCTGAAGAAAGTAAAAAATGGTTCAGTAAAGGTCTGAACCTTTCTAGGAGCACTGTCAACTTCATTATAAGAAAGTGAAAAAGATATGGCACAACCCAGACACTTCCAAGTTCAGGCCATCTGTATGGGCAGGAAGGGCAATTGTCAGAATAATGTCCAAGAGGACAGCTACAACACTGATGGCATTATAGAGCTCACTGGCTGAAATAGGAGAACCTGTATAGACATCAACATCACCAGCAGTGTTGTGCATGAACATGCTAAATGAGTGCCGTTCACTGAATGTGCTCATATTTTGATCAATGGTGAACTGAACAAATCAGATTGCAACCAATGAACATGAATGTGAGCATTATTCACTCCAGTGAGAACCAGAAGTAGGGATAACAGGCAAAAATTTTACTTTCAGATTATGATATGAAATGTGATGTGATATATTATGATGTCTCGGGATCATGCCTTGGAAAATTATTACAGGACTATCCCAATTTTCTCATGTGTCCCTTATCTTGACCAGTGTTGTCGTACAGCAATACTCTCCAGTGCGCTGGTCATGACATTACTCATTTCCTTATATCAATAAAGCAGAGTCCAATACCTTACTAATGGTAGGTGAAATTGATATTTTAATTGCTGATGAGAAATTTCAGTTTGGATTCAGAGCAGCTCATTAACAAAAATTTGGAAAAAATTTATGTAAACTAAGTTAGTTCATTTTTGGGACTATGACCTATGAATATGAACTATTTCATTTTAATTTGTGTGAACTGAACTTTGAGTTAGCTCTTGTTAAGCGTGAACTTGCACAACACTGATCACCAGCTCTTTATAGATCCAGCCTCAATGAGAGAGTGGCCACTTCTAAGAAAGGCTAATGGCATGCCTGGAGTTTGCTAGAAGGCATGTGACAAAATTTGAGAGCTTTTGGGAAAAGATTTTGAGTCATTCGGTCTAAAAGCAAAGTGTTATGTTTGCTGTAGACCACAGCCCAACACCCAGGTAACACTATTCCTATCACCAAGGATGATGGTGGAAGCACCATCCTCTGGGTTTATTTTTCAGCAGAAGGAACTGGTAATCATGATATCAATCAAACAAAATTTACATTCTAAACAGGACAATGACCCAAAGCACAGGGCAAAAACTACAAAGGTGAAAGATTTGCGTTTTGAATGGCTAATTCAAATCTGAGGCATAAATCCAATTGAAAATCTGTGGCATGACCTGAAAAGTATTGTCTAATAATGTTTTCTATCTAATTTGAGAGAGTTGGGAAAACCAGCTTTGAGGAATGTGAGAAAATGCAAAAATCAAAATGTGCAAAGCTCACAGAGACATGTCCGAGACAACTCAAAACTGTAATTGCTGCAAAAGAACAATGCACTTTTGTCTCTGGTGGGTGAATACTTATCAATGTTGTTTTAAATAATTCTGAGGGCATCTAAAAATTATGCAATTTTATTTCTGGAGTGTATGCAACTTCAAAAGGGGCAGAAAACTTCCATTCTAATATATTTAAAATTTATGTTGCAACAGGAAAAAGAGAAATAATCACAAGAGGGTGAGTACTTTCTGGAGGCAGTGTACATTTTATTTGGCATACAAAGAGAATACCGTAATAGAAAAAGCCAACAAATTTTGATCTGTATAGTTTCTGGTTTCTATGGTCTATATACGTCATTCTGGAGAAAAATATTTTATAAAATTCAGCAACAAATGGGTGTAGAGAACAAACAAACAAATAAATATACAACTGTAGCTGATTTTGTTTAAATAATAAATCAGTTTTTGCTCACCTGTCAGACAGTACAGTCAATTAGTGCATTCCGGAGCTAAATCATTTCCCAGACCAGTGACTGCTCACTGGGTCTCTACTTCACTCTTCTATTCTCTAGGTCCTTATACTCTCCTCCCTCATACAACACTTCTCTCCTCCTCTATCCTCCTATTACACTCCTATCTCTCTTTCAGCAACTCTAAATACATCTAAATAAACAAAAAAGGACAAACTTTCCACAACGTCAAATTTCAACACAGTGAAGCAAAATTTATTTCTGCAGCTTAAAACTTTTTTAACCCTAGTTTATTCTGTATATTGTTGAACAGTGATGGAATATTTGTTTGACTCTGCACTCCAGCACTTTATACACTACCAGTCAAAAGTTTGGGCACACCTAATTATTTTCTATATTGTAGAATGACACTGAAGGCATCAAAACTATGACATAACACATATGGAATTATGTCTTCTTCTTTCGCCTGCTCCTGTTAGGGGTCACCACAGTGGATCTGTTCCACATATTTGATTTGGCATAGGTTTTACACAGGATGTCCATCCTGACACAACCCTCCCTAATCTATCCAGGCTTGGGACCAGCACTAAGTATGCATTGGCTTGTACAACCTCAGTAGCTGGGCATTTTACCTAATCTGTATGTCTTTGAACTATGGAGGAAACTAGAGCACCCAGAGGAAACCCACGCAAACACAGGGTGAACATGCAAACGCCACACAGAAAGGTCCCCGTCAGCCATGAGGTTCAAACCTAGAACCTTCTTTCTGTGAGGCAACAGTGATAACCACTGCACTACTGTGCTGCCACATATGGAATTATGTAATAAGCAAAAAAAAAAAGTAAAGCACAACATTTTATTTTTTTTAGATTCTTCAAAGTAACCACCTTTTGCTTTGATGATAGCTTTGCACACTCTTGGCATTCTCTCAACCAGCTTCATGAGATAGTCACCTGGAATGGTTTTCCAACAGCCTTGAAGAAGTTCCCATATATGTTGAACACTTGTTCACTGTTTTTCTATCACTCTGCAATCCAATTCATCCCAAACTATCTCAATTGGGCTTAGGTTGGCTGATTGTGGAGTCCAGATGATGTGAAGCAGCAGTCCTTCTCTCTCCTTCTTGGTTAAATAACCCTTACATAGTCTGGAGGTGTGTTTTGGGACATAGTCCTGTTGAAAAACAAATGATGGTCCTACTAAATGTAAAAGAGATGGGATGGCATGTCGCTGCAAAATGCTGTGGTAGTGATGCTGGTTAAGTGTGCCTTCAATGTTGAATAAACTGCCAACAACATCACCAGAAAAGCACCTACAACCATCACACCTCCTCCTCCATGCTTCATGGTGGGAACCACGAATGCAGATACCATCCGTTCCCCTTTTCTGCATCTCACAAAGACACTGTGTTGGAACCAAAAATCTCAAATATGGACGCATCAGACCAAAGTACAGATTTCCATTGGTCTAATGTCCATTCCTTGTGTTTCTTGGCCCAAACAATTCTCTTCTTCTTATTGGCTTCCCTCAGTAGTGGTTTCTTTGCAGCAATTGGACAATGAAGGTCTGATTCACACAGTCTCATCTGAACAGTTGATGTGGAGATGTCTGCTACTTGAACTCTGTGAAGCATTCATGTAGGCTCTAATCTGAGGTGCTGTTAATTGGTGATTTCTGAGGCTGGTAACTCGAATGAAATTATCCTCTGCAGCAGAGGTAATTCTTGGTCTTCCTTTCCTGGAACAGGCCCCATAAGTTCAGGTTTCATCAGAGCATTTGATGGTTTTTGCAACTGCATTTGAAGATACGTTCAAAGTTCTTGCAATTTTCTGGATTGACTGACCATCATGTCATGATGGATGTCGTTTCTCTTTACTTAATTGAGCAGTTCTTCACATAATATGGATTACTACAGTTGTGGAATAGGGCTATTTACTGTATTTTTATTATTTACTATTTGATCTCAAATACATTAAGAAGGCAAGAAATTCCACTAATTAACTTTTGAGGAGGCACAGCTGTTCACTGGTGACTACCTCATGAAGCTGGTTAAGATAATGCCAGTAGGGTGCAAAGTATCATCAACGTAAACGTGACTACTGTGATGAATCTAAAATATGAAACATTGTTTAACACCTTTTACCACATAATTTCATATGTTCCATGTGTTATTTCATAGTTTTGATGTCTTCAGTATTGTTCTACAATGTAGAAAATAGTCAAAATACAGGAAAACCTACGCATGAGTAGGCATGTGCAAACTTTTGAATGGTAGCCTACTATATTTTAAATAAGACAATGACTATGATAATAAAGACTGTTAACTTTTATACTGCTATGCATATTTATTCACTTCTTCATGCCTTCACCATTTTGTCTGCAATCTATTGTTGATGCTGCTTTTCGGAACCAATTTCATATGCTGCTATTTATTTCTTACTCTTTTTATGCTTACTTGTTGTTTGAATAGCTGTCTTTAATGTTTTGTGTCTCTTCTCCATTTTATTTACTATATATTTTCTTTCTTTTTCCCCTATACAATGCTGTTGAGTTACAGAGATGCAACAATTTTACTCCTTGTGCTTGCTATACAATGGATGTAACAAATCAATAAAACTTGAATCTTGCATTTGAAGGTATTTCTTTTCATACTGTGTGAAGTCTATTTCATAGGAATCATAGCTCTTTTTATGTATAGTCAACCATTTTGGAATTCTAAAGGTAATTGGACAACTGGCTTTTCAGTCATTTTTCAGTTAGCTGTGTGTCACTGCATCGCTAGCTCATGCCTAGAAAAGAGAAGAAGTGGCTTGAAAATTTATTTTATATTTGACATTTGTATTTGGGGGCAGCACAGTGGTGTAGTGCATTGCTGCCTCACAGCAAGAAGGTTCTGGGTTCGAGCCCAGTGGCTGATAGGGACCTTTCTGTGTGGAGTTTGCATGTTCTCCTCGTGTCTGCATGGGTTTCCTCCAGGGGCTCTGGTTTCCCCCACAGTCCAAAGACATGCAGGTTAGGTTAATTGGTGGCTCTAAATTGACCTGACCGTAGGTGTGAATGGTTGTTTGTCTCTGTGTGTCAGCCCTGCGATGACCTGGCGACTTGTCCAGCATGTACCCCACCTCTCTCCCATAATCAGCTGGGATAGGCTCCAGTTTGCCCACGACCCTGCACAGGATAAGTGGTTATGGATAATGGATTTGTATTTGGATGCTGTCGTCTTGCAACATATGGAACATAGATATATCCATTATAGTAAGCAGCCAATTATGAGTCTTAAAAATAAACATAATTATTAAAATCATCAAAATCATTATTAGTACCAAAAACAAGAACAAGAATGCACACAAGCGCGTCAGAAGATATGCCACAAAAACAAACTAAACTGTCTAAAGAATTTGCTAAATGCATAATGAAAAGCCTGTTCTGACACAAAATGGACAGATGTGGAAAACGTTACTTGCAGCTATATAATAATGACAGTGATGTGCAGAAATGAATGTTCATATACTCTCAGCCAAACTGAAACCAAAATGAGCTAAAAAGTATCCAGTTTCAGACTCCTGCTGGGTCTGCTGTGTTCTGTAGGTATGCAGAATGCCATGCCAATAATGCTCAGGCGTTACTCAAAAAATGAAGCCCACATCATCCAGTCACTGATCAACCTGCAGGAGCAGCAACATCATGATCTCCTTGGCCTACAGAAACAGCAAATGGATATGTACACCAAAATCACAGAAGCTCTCAAGCCTGGCTGGTGTTCTACAGAGAAATTTGGTCTACCAAGCAGTGAAGGGGTGTATTTGGTTGAAAGACAGGCCTGGACTCCTGAGGTGCTGACTTTGGAGAAAGGCCATTCTCCTTCACTCAAAAGGTCCTTGGGTCCTGCATGTGATGGCTGAGGCCTGCCCCTAAGAAGCCAGAGATGGTGGTTGAATGAGTAGTATTGGAGCAATCTGTCACCAGACTTCAAATTGGCATAGCAGAGTAGGTCCATTGGCACCACCCTGCCACACCCAGGACCTACCCTATGGTGTCATTGTGGGTGGAGCAATAAGACACAGCAAGGTCCATAATAATGATCCCTGCAGCTGGAGCAAGTGATTGCATGGCAGATGTCAAGAATGGGATAGCCACTCCATAATTCTGGAAACTTACTGACCATCATTTATTCAGTGATCTGCTGTTGCACTGAAGCTACAACCTACAAGGCTGCATTTGCACTGTTAATTGCATTGTGCAGATGGAGGGTTTGATGTTATGCTATATTATGTATGATGTTATGATATCTCATCTCATTATCTCTAGCCGCTTTATCCTGTTCTACAGGGTCGCAGGCAAGCTGGAGCCTATCCCAGCTGACTACGGGCAAAAGGCGGGGTACACCCTGGACAAGTCGCCAGGTCATCACAGGGCTGACACATGGACACAGACAACCATTCACACTCACGGTCAATTTAGAGTCACCAGTTAACCTAACCTGCATGTCTTTGGGGGAAACCGGAGCACCCGGAGGAAACCCACGCAGGCACGGGGAGAACATGCAAACTCCACACAGAAAGGCCCTCGCCGGCCACGGGGCTCGAACCCAGACCTTTCTTGCTGTGAGGCAACAGCGCTAACCACTACACCACAGTGCCACCCATGTTATGATATGGCGATGTGTAAATCATAATGGAAATTTTGAAAAATTTGAAACTTCAAGCCTGCCAGCTCTGACTGTAAATTACTATTACAGGATTCCCAGGGACTCTGTCAGCAGCTGAAGGACATCATGTTTTAAGAGAATTTTTCTACCCAGACTCATATTTTTTGTTGATGGGTTGTTTTTTTTGTTTGGGTTTTTTTTTTTTTGTTTTTTTGGCATTTTAACCTTGCAGTGTTGAATCATTTCAAAAGCAATGTATATGGTACAAACAGACATTTTACTATTATTTTTTAATGTATTGCCATTCTTCTTTTTATGCTTTTCACCAAGTATGAGAAGTGTGTTAAATTAATTTTCTAACTTGTTTCATTTGTGTAGGTCTCACTAGATACTGAGCCCAGGCACCTACACCTTCATCTCATCTCATTATCTCTAGCCGCTTTATCCTGTTCTACAGGGTCGCAGGCAAGCTGGAGCCTATCCCAGCTGACTACGGGCGAAAGGCGGGGTACACCCTGGACAAGTCGCCAGGTCATCACAGGGCTGACACATAGACACAGACAACCATTCACACTCACATTCACACCTACGGTCAATTTAGAGTCACCAGTTAACCTAACCTGCATGTCTTTGGACTGTGGGGGAAAAAAACGGAGCACCCAAAGGAAACCCACGCGGACAACATGCAAACTCCACACAGAAAGGTCCTCACCGGCCCTGGGGCTCGAACCCGGACCTTCTTGCTGTAAGGCGACAGCGCTAACCACTACACCACCATGCTGCTCTCCTACACTGTCATATCGTCTGTTATTATTAAGTTAATATTCAAGATGTGTTTCAAACACAAATTTAATCATAGAAAAAATGTGTTATAAATAACCTCCACAGTAAACAGTTAACTACAGATAACAGTTAACCAACGACAGCTAATGCATTTCTGATTTATTACATGATATCTACTCCATTGCTGCCTCCTACTGGTAAAACTGGTGACAGCATTACCCGAGAATTTCGAGGTTTAAAGTCATTTAGGCCCTACCATTTTCCACCACCAGCCAGCCCCTATCATATAATAACTACCAACCAGGGAGGGTGAAGGCTAACACATACTTCCTCTGAGATATGTAAACCTTGCCAACCACAACTTTTCAAACCACTGCTCATGCTGCATCAGTGTGCAGTGTAACACACATGGAGGAAAGTATTATCTGCCCTCCTCAAGACAACATGAGGTCACAGAAACCCATGGTTGGCTAGTGTTATTGTGACTGGCAAGAAAGAGATTATACCACCACTCATAACCAGACAGCATGGCCAATTTTGTTCCCTTAATTCCTGGCCACAGATGGTGTATGAGCTTGTCATTTTGTCTAGCATACAAAGGCAGTCGATTTAAAAAAAAAAATGGCACCCTTCATGTGAAAGAATTCAAATTAATATATAAAATGAATAACATGCACTGAGTAATACTTTAAGCATATGGTGGAGATATATAGTTCTTGTTGTTGTTTTTTATCACACCAATTTTCAAAACATAAAACTTTCCCCTAAGGAGGACAATTGAACTAGTGCTCAATGCAGAACACATTCTTAAATAGAACCTCAGTTTATCAATTAAGCAACCATTTCTGTATGAATTATGGTCCATCTACAGCCATGTCTTAACCTTCTTGCAGAGGAAATCAGTTCTGAGCCAAAATATTGTGCTACTGAGAAAAACTGTATGCAACCTCATATTTAGCAAAATGCAACAACAGTTTCAGGACAGCATTTTTTTTTTCTTAATAGGTTTTTTTAAGAATGAAAATAAATTTCTTGCATTGCAGTAATTTTAAAATAGAATATCCACAGTTTTGCCACAAACACTATAGTTTCAGAAAGGAAATTTAAATTCTTGTGTGTGTGTGTGTGTGTGTGTGTGTGTGTGTGTGTGTGTGTGTGTGTGTGTGTGAGTGATTTTTGTCCATTCTGGATAACAAGTGACTGTATAAACTCAACATTCGCTCACTGAGCATGGAATTGCATTTTAAAGACATGAAAGTGGGGGTATGGGTGGGCTTCAGTTGCGAAAGACAATTTACAGCTGCTTTACAAAGCTTAAAGGAACAGAAAATGTAAAGTAAATACATGCATGGGTTGGTAGCTTGTAATATTGAGAGCCTGTAAGAAAAGTTTCAGGCATGTTTGACCATTTATAAGAAAGTTGTGAGCGTTTTTGTATCACTGCTTGAATGCCACCAGGAGGCTGCCATGTTGCCTGTTGGCAGGGCGATGCGTGACGTCATCTGGGTGCAAGGCTGAGTGCATACTTCAGTACTGAAGGGGCAAAGCGAAAGGTCTACTAAGGTGACAATGTCAATTTTTTCACTATACATCTGAAATAGTGTATTAATGAGCTGCAGCCATGACTTATGGACAAACCCGAACTCTTTACCTGTAAAACAAGGCTGAAACTATGCATGATACTACTCATTAGCATGCTTAGCATATTCTCGACTCATTCATGAAAAACTTCCTCATCAAGACATCACCAGGCTAGCCTACTGTAATTACCGTGGTAGATAGTCCAACCCCCACGGCAACGCAGAAAGAGGGTAAACAAACACTGCTTTACTATACAGGATTCATGTGAACATTGCAGGAGGAGGCACTTGTATGGAAAAATGCGTAAATATTGCCAGAAACACCCGAGTTGCTGGTATGGTATGGATTTATTTGGTAAAATTCATATATGTAAAAGATACAGTATAAATAGCACCAAGGACAACACAAAGTATAAAATACACTTATTTCCAGTGTGGTCTTCTTGATGACAGCAGGAAACAATAAAATATAAGACACAATAATAAATTGACAAAGTTGTATAAACAATGATGAAAAAGTCATGAACAAAAAATATATACTAACTGTAATTATCACAGAGTACAACTAGATTGCAGAAATAGCACCAAAATGATTAAAAATTAGTTATATACACATCATAAAATTGGGTTTGGAATTTCATCTCATCATCTGTAGCCACTTTATCCTGTTCTACAGGGTCACAGGCAAGCTGGAGCCTATCCCAGCTGACTACGGGCGAAAGGCGGGGTACACCCTGGACAAGTCACCAGGTCATCACAGGGCTGACACATAGACACAGACAACCATTCACAGTCAATTTAGAGTCACCAGTTAACCTAACCTGCATGTCTTTGGACTGTGGGGGAAACCGGAGCACCCGGAGGAAACCCACGCGGACACGGGGAGAACATGCAAACTCCGCACAGAAAGGCCCTCGCCGGCCACGGGGCTTGAACCCAAACCTTCTTGCTGTGAGGCGACAGCGCTAACCACTACACCACCGTGCCGCCCGGGTTTGGAATTTACTGCATAAAAATTGTTTCACCTGTTTCTTAAAATTATCATGTGTTTGATTAGATTGCACTGATAGAGGTTGGCTATTCCACAAACAAATTCCTGTTTACCTAAAAGAACTCCAAATAGTTTCCGTAAAGTGGGACATCACAATATACGGCCATATTCGACAAAATGGACCATAGCACCAGTGGCATTTCTTCACTGATTTCCTCAAGTATTTCGGACAATGACGCGAATCACAATGATCATGATAAACAAGCATTACCATTATCAATTAGTTACACACAAGTAACAATATTTATAGAGTTGTTTTAGTCAGTTGTTCCCAAGGCTCTTTTGACAACACTAAATCAAAGCAAGACACCCATTATACGACAAATATCAAGCTGCTTAGCTGCATCAGCAATTACTATGTTTATGCCCAAAGGAATTCAAAATAACATATCACACTTAATAAAAACTTAAGGAAACCATAAAAACTGTTTTCTTACCCTTTGAACTTCTCTTTTGCGGACTACTGACCATGTTGTCTTGTCCACTTTTTGGCCGAAGATTGTGGGAACCGCATCTGGATTCAGCGCTGGCTTGTACGGTATTCCTAATGCCAGTGCATCCGAGGTGTTTGAGTGAAACAATTGTCTTCAAAATGTTCCGAGCACTCGAGCTGCAAATGTGCCATTTTTACACCCGAAGGACCGGTCAGCCCATGAGAGGTCTGTCCCTGTGCGGCAAATGGCATTTATCCATTACCTTCTTACTTTTTTGTACTTTCGGAATTGATGCAGGCTAGTTTTTTCCACTTCTACCATTGTTGTCTCCAGTAATGTTCACATGACTCCTGTATAGTAAAGCAGTGTTTGTTTACCCTCTTTCTGTGTTGCCGTGGGGATTGGACTGTCTACCACGATAATTATGGTAGACTAGCCTGGCGACATCTTGGTAACAAAGTTTTTCATGAATGAGTCGAGAGCATGCTAACGAGTGCTTATGCTGCGAGGAACGTGGAAAAACTCGTGCACTTGCCTCTTCGACAAATTTAGGTAAGTCAGATTGTATGCAGATCTGTTTGTAGGTAGTCTAGCAAGGTTACAGTCCACAGAACGAGGCTGTCACAGCAGCACTACTTGTACCGGGGATATAAATATGAAAAGGTGCCTCTCCCATTCAGTCACATAGGAGTACATCAGCTGTTTAACAGTGACATCAGTATTATCTTTCCCCCTCCACTTTTTTGTTAGAGAAATGGAATTTCAATTTTTTTTGTTCATATAAACTTTTGATGAAATCATCTCCAGCCAGGGGCAGCTTCAAGTCTTACTTGCTATGTGGAGCTTCCATGTTTTGCACCCAAATGACATCAGAGCATTGTTGGAAACAATCGGGGGGATTTTTCTCATCTCATCTCATTATCTCTAGCCGCTCTATCCTGTTCTACAGGGTCGCAGGCAAGCTGGAGCCTATCCCAGCTGACTACGGGCGAAAGGCGGGGTACACCCTGGACAAGTGGCCAGATCATCACAGGGCTGACACATAGACACAGACAACCATTCACATTCACACCTACGGTCAATTTAGAGTCACCAGTTAACCTAACCTGCATGTCTTTGGACTGTGGGGGAAACTGGAGCACCCGGAGGAAACCCACGCGGACACGGGGAGAACATGCAAACTCCACACAGAAAGGGCCTCACTGGCCACGGGGCTCGAACCCAGACCTTCTTGCTGTGAGGCGACAGCGCTAACCACTACACCACCGTGCCGCCCGGAGATTTTTCTGATTGGTTAAAATATTTTCAATGGCGGCATCCATGAAATTGTCCATTCTGTGTAGAAACTGACTTTCGGAGATGGATATCTTAGTTGTGTGAGCTCCTTATTTTCAATTATTCACATGAATCAGTAGTTTATATCATAATCTATCTTCATAACTGTATTTTAAAAATGGGCTTTCTTTTCCTTTAAGGAAATGGTTGTTAGCATTAAATGTTGCTCCTCAACATGTTAGTGTTTTTCAGATGGACGTGCACACACACACACACACACAGTCCCGCTGTCACTGCAGAAACAACGGAAATCAGAGAAGAGAACCTCTTTGTTAATAGCATTGTGTCAGCTGAATGGCTAAATATAAGAACACACACACACACACACACACACACAAAATATGTCTTGATCAATGTTCTTGTATCATTCATCTGATTATCTGAAAAATACTTGAGTGTGTATAGACAAATCTTCTGGAGCAATGAGTTTGACTTCTCAATTGTCTTTGTTGCTGAAAATGTTATATTTACAGTATTTGGCAGACGCCCTTTTCCACACTGACTTACATTTCTGTCTCTCTCGTTTCTTTTTTAAAGAATTGCGGTTAAGATGGCAGAATCTGAACTCATGACCTTCTGATCAGTAGTTCAATGTCTTTAACCTTCAAGCTACCGTTACCTGGACTTACCCCTGAAAATGATGCCTTTACTGTGACCTTTACACAGTGATATGCCAAAAGACAGTCATGTAATCCTAGGCTTTCTGCAATCTTAAGGGGAAAAAATACAAAAGACATTACGATGTCCCATAATATAGGTTAGCGCTTTCATACCTGTTCTTAGTTTTGCAGGGACAAAATGCACAGGGCACAGTAATATACAGTACATATAGCTACAGCCTCTAATTTTTAAAGACCTCAGAGAATGAGAAACACCATGAGAGAAGAAAAAAAAACACACACACACACACTTACTTTATGTAAAACATACCAGCATCTTTTATAATTACTTGTACATCAATTGGGAGAAAAACTGACTGTGGTCAAGTGTCCAGTATTCCAGATTATTATGTTTATTTTATTAGTTTCCACTAGTATATAAAATCTACAAAAAAAAAAAAAATTGCTAAATATTACAGATTTAATGTGTAAACACTGCAGGCATGTTCTACGTACACTTATTGTCCAAATTATATATATATATATATATATATATATATATATATATATATATATATACGTCATGGAGAGAAAAACCTCATACCTTTTCCACCCTGGTCAAGAAGTCCTTCTGACATAAACTTCCAAACCTGAACCAGTGCGTCACAGCCCGAACTCGGTCAGAGCGCTGTATTGTGTGAGCGCGCGCTGTGTGAGGACGTGCCGGTTACGTCATGACGTACAGGTACGCCAGCCTCCAGGTTCCGCACTGTGTATTCCGCACTGAGCTCTATGATATCAGAGATCATACCCATGTGGCCGCCATCTTACCACTCACAGTGCGTGTATTTGGCTTATGTGGGTTTTTTATTATCATTATTAATTATTTATTCAACAAACAAAGAGGTACAACCCCGATTCCAAAAAAGTTGGGACAAAGTACAAATTGTAAATAAAAACGGAATGCAATGATGTGGAAGTTTTAAAATTCCATATTTTATTCAGAATAGAACATAGATGACATAAATGTTTAAAGTGAGAAAATGTATCATTTAAAGAGAAAAATTAGGTGATTTTAAATTTCATGACAGCAACACATCTCAAAAAAGTTGGGACAAGGCCATGTTTACCACTGTGAGACATCCCCTTTTCTCTTTACAACAGTCTGTAAACGTCTGGGGACTGAGGAGACAAGTTGCTCAAGTTTAGGGATAGGAATGTTAACCCATTCTTGTCTAATGTAGGATTCTAGTTGCTCAACTGTCTTAGGTCTTTTTTGTCGTATCTTCCGTTTTATGATGCGCCAAATGTTTTCTATGGGTGAAAGATCTAGACTGCAGGCTGGCCAGTTCAGTACCCGGACCCTTCTTCTACACAGCCATGATGCTGTAATTGATGCAGTATGTGGTTTGGCATTGTCATGCTGGAAAATGCAAGGTCTTCCCTGAAAGAGACGTCATCTGGGTGAGAGCATATGTTGCTCTAGAACCTGGATATACCTTTCAGCATTGATGGTGTCTTTCCAGATGTGTAAGCTGCCCATGCCACATGCACTAATGCAACCCCATACCATCAGAGATGCAGGCTTCTGAACTGAGTGCTGATAACAACTTGGGTCGTCCTTCTCCTCTTTAGTCCGAATGACACGGCGTCCCTGATTTCCATAAAGAACTTCAAATTTTGATTCGTCTGACCACAGAACAGTTTTCCACTTTGCCACAGTCCATTTTAAATGAGCCTTGGCCCAGAGAAGACGTCTGCGCTTCTGGATCATGTTTAAATACGGCTTCTTCTTTGAACTATAGAGTTTTAGCTGGCAACAGCGGATGGCACGGTGAATTGTGTTCACAGATAATGTTCTCTGGAAATACTCCTGAGCCCATTTTGTGATTTCCAATACAGAAGCATGCCTGTATGTGATGCAGTGCCGTCTAAGGGCCTGAAGATCATGGGCACCCAGTATGGTTTTCCAGCCTTGAACCTTACGCACAGAGATTCTTCCAGATTCTCTGAATCTTTTGATGATATTATGCACTGTGGATGATGATATGTTCAAACTCTGCAATTTTACACTGTCAAACTCCTTTCTGATATTGCTCCACTATTTGTCGACGCAGAATTAGGGGGATTGGTGATCCTCTTCCCATCTTTACTTCTGAGAGCTGCTGCCACTCCAAGATGCTCTTTTTATACCCAGTTATGTTAATGACCTATTGCCAATTGACCTAATGAGTTGCAATTTGGTCCTCCAGCTGTTCCTTTTTTGTACCTTTAACTTTCCCAGCCTCTTATTGCCCCTGTCCCAACTTTTTTGAGATGTGTTGCTGTCATGAAATTTCAAATCAGCCAATATTTGGCATGAAATTTCAAAATGTCTCACTTTCGACATTTGATATGTTGTCTATGTTCTATTGTGAATACAATATCAGTTTTTGAGATTTGTAAATTATTGCATTCCATTTTTATTTACAATTTGTACTTTGTCCCAACTTTTTTGGAATCGGGGTTGTACAATGTATGTCAGTTCTCAACAATGCAAGGGAACAAACAAACAAAAAAAACAACAAAAACAAAAAGCCAGAGGAAGTCTATTATATGAGTTTTGAGTCCTTCAGGGTTTTCAAAGTCCTTACTGCTTTCTTGTTCTTAACATATTCCAACAGGCTGCAATAGTGCTTCAGTTCAACAGAAAATTTTTTAAAGCAAGGTTTGGAATCAGACCATTTTGCTTTATGTATATGGAATTTTCCTAAAAGTATTAGAAGCTGAATTATGTAGTGAATGTTGGTATCCACACCATGAAATACAAAATATAACATTACATCAAAAACACTAATAATGACATTGTATCCTGTTTCTCTGTTTATAAAATTTTTTGCATATCTGTCCAAAACATATTTGAATACATACAGTGAAAAAACAAATGAAAATTCTTCTGTTGAACTACAAAACGTACAAGTGTATTCATCATTTATCTTGAATTTTTTTAACACATCTTTGACTGGATAGTTACAATGTAAAATTTTGAAAGAAACTTCTTTTACTTTGTTATTGATACAGTATTTGTTAATAACACAACAAGCCTTATTCAACTGTAAATCGCCCACAATAGAAGACCAAAAAAACTTTGCCACGGAAGGTGAAGTACAATCTACAGCATTTCGAAGGTGCTTGTTACTATACATACTATTTCTAACATCAATATCCCCAAAAAAACAAGTTTTTGGAGAGAATGTTACTATTCATTATATCACAATTATTAAAAAACTGTAGGGCACATGTGGGCACTGCATCAAAAACAATAGCATATTCTTTAGGTGTAATTGGTACCCCAAATTTTCCAAGAAACTCTGAATATGATAATAACATACCATTTTTGTTTAACAACTGCTCAACTAATAAAATTCCATTGTCATACCATGAGCGATAAAACAGTGATTTATTTTTGTACAAGATATTTTTATTATTCCAAATGAAGTACCTATGAGGGCTAAAGTTGTGCTTATAAGCCAACAACCAAGATAAAAGGGCTTGTCTGTGAAAATTAGCCAGTTTTAATGGAATTTTATCAACAGAAAAATTGCATTTCAATAAAAAATCAATACCACCAACAGAATTAAAAAAATAGGCTGGGAAAAAATTCCATATATTGTTAGGATTCTTAACAAATTCTATAATCCATTTTATTTTAAAGGAATTATTTAAGACATTAAAATCCAATACCTCCAGACCACCTTGTTCTCTATTACCTCTAATAACATCTTTTTTAAGGTAATGAGGTTTTTTTCCTCCATATAAAATCATATAACATTTTGTCTAACTCCTTGATGATATTTGATGGTATACTGAGTGACAATGAAACATAAACTGATCTAGAGATACAGTGGTGCTTGAAAGTTTGTGAACCCTTTAGAATTTTCTATATTTCTGCATAAATATGACCTAAAACATCATCAGATTTTCCACACAAGTCCTAAAAGTAGATAAAGAGAACCCAGTTAAACAAACGAGACAAAAATATTATACTTGGTCATTTATTTATCGAGGAAAATGATCCAATATTACATATCTGTGAGTGGCAAAAGTATGTGAACCTCTAGGATTAGCAGTTAATTTGAAGGTGAAATTAGAGTCAGCTGTTTTCAATCAATGGCATGACAATCAGGTGTGAGTGGGCACCCTGTTTTATTTAAAGAACAGAGATCTATCAAAGTCTGATCTTCACAACACACGTTTCTGGAAGTGTATCATGGCATGAACAAAGGAGATTTCTGAGGACCTCAGAAAAAACATTGATGATGCTCATCAGGCTGGAAAAGGTTACAAAACCATCTCTAAAGAGTTTGGACTCCACCAATCCACAGTCAGATAGATTGTGTACAAATGAAGGAAATTCAGGACCATTGTTACACTCCCCAGGAGTGGTCAACCAACAAAGATCACTCCAAGAGCAAGGCGTGTAATAGTCAGCAAGGTCACAAAGGACCCCAGGGTAACTTCTAAGCAACTGAAGGCCTCTCTCAAATTGGTTAAGGTTAATGTTCATGAGTCTACCATCAGGAGAACACTGAACAAAAATGGTGTGCATGGCAGGGTTGCAAGGAGAAAGCCACTGCTCTCCAAAAAGAACATTGCTGCTCATCTGCAGTTTGCTAAAGATCACGTGGACAAGCCAGAAGGCTATTGGAAAAATCTTTTGTGGACGGATGAGACCAAAATAGAACTTTTTGGTTTAGCGTTATGTTTGGAGAAAGGAAACCACTGCATTCCAGCATAAGAACCTTATCCCATCTGTGAAACATGATGGTGGTAGTATCATGGTTTGGGTCTGTTTTGCTGCATCTGGGCCAGGACGGTTTGCCATCATTGATGGAACAATGAATTCTGAATTATACCAGCAAATTCTAAAGGAAAATGTCAGGACATCTGTCCGTGAACTGAATCTCAAGAGAAGGTGGGTCATGCAGCAAGACAACGACCCTAAGCACACAAGTCATTCTACCAGAGAATGGTTAAAGAAGAATAAAGTTAATGTTTTGGAATGGCCAAGTCAAAGTCCTGACCTTAATTCAATTGAAATGCTGTGCAAGGACCTGAAGCGAGCAGTTCATGTGAGGAAACCCACCAACATCTCAGAGTTGAAGCTGTTCTGTACGGAGGAATGGGCTAAAATTCCTACAAGCCAGTGTGCAGGATTGATCAATAGTTACCGGAAATGTTTAGTTGCAGTTATTGCTGCACAAGGGGGTCACACCAGATACTGAAAGCAAAGGTTCACATACTTTTGCCACTCACAGATATGTAATATTGGATCACTTTCCTCAATAAATAAATAACCAAGTATAATATTTTTGTCTGAGTTATTTAACTGGGTTCTCTTTATCTACTTTTAGGACTTGTGTGAAAATCTGATGATGTTTTAGGTTATATTTATGCAGAAATGTAGAAAATTCTAAAGGGTTCACAAACTCTCAAGCACCACTGTACCTTCTGTTTTAGATAAAAGGACCCTTCCAAATAAAGAGATGTCTCTCATTAACCAAGAGTTCAATTTTGCTTTTGTTTTTTCAATAATAGGTTCAAAATTAAGTTTACTGTGTTGTTTAACATCTTTACAAATAACAATGCCTAGATATGTCACACTTTCTTTAATTTGGCTTATGTGTTAAACCAGCATATCTGATCAAACTTGCGTCAAGAAAAGTATCTCCTGGCTTTTTTCCCTTTCATTACCTCCTCTTATTTTTTCAACTTTACCCACATTCCTTGCATATCTTTATAGCGCTCTCCTTCACTGTTATTTTTTCCCCTTTTCTAGTCCAGTCTCTGATAATTTTTAATGGCTGTTTTACTACTATAATTATCCATCCATTATCTGTAGCCGCTTAACCTGTTCTACAAGGTCGCAGGAGCCTATCCCAGCTGACTATAGGTGAGAAGCGGGGTACATCCTGGACAAGTTGCCAGGTCATCGCAGGGCTGACACAGAGACAAACAACCATTCACACCTACAGTCAATTTAGAGCTACCAATTAGCCTAACCTGCATGGCTTTGGACTGTGGGGGAAACCGGAGCACCCAGAGGAAACCCACAGACACAGGGAGAACATGCAAACTCCACACAGAAAGGCCATCGCTGGCTGCTGGGCTCGAACCCAGGACCTTCTTGCTATGAGGCAACAGTGCTAACCACTACACCACCGTGCCGCCCACTACTATAATTATTTTTATGGAAATTATTTCAGTTTTTCTCTTATACATTGTATCTTTCTCTTTTTTTATATTTCTTCTATCTATCTATCCATTATACCAACACAAAGGTTGTACAATACTTCCTTTCTATTTAGAACAGTTATTGAAACAGGTTTATTTTCTCACGTTATTTGCCATTTTCACTTCATTCTCACATATCTTAACAGTATTTATTGGTCACAGTGAATTATGTCATTTTAGACACTAAGGATTCAATTTTGAGGCTTTTTCTTTTTAAGACTATGCAGTGTTTAGCAAATGGTAAAAGTGTTTACCTTTAATGTGGTAAACAAATGCAATGAGAAGTACAACTTGGCAAACAAACAATGTGACAAACTATTGCAACTTTTATCAGAATTATGAATGATGTCCAGGGTGTACCCTGCCTCTCGCCCATAGTCAGCTGGGATAGGCTCCAGCTTGCCTGCAAGCCTGTACAGGATAAGTGGCTACAGGTAATGGATGGATGGATGAATGATGTATGCATTGGAAAATGAAATCATTCATGCCTATGCAAGATGAGTTTTGTTAACCACTTGCGGAGTGTGGGTCCAGTCATCTTCTCATTGAAGCGTTGGCAAGATGGTGCATCTGAATATTGATCTAGTAAGCGACAATGCACTTGATGAGAAAGAAGACATGGTTGTGGTTAGGTGGACAGTCCAACATGTGGCCAGCAAGCTGCATGAATATTGGCTGGAATCCAACGTCATGCAACACTGCGGTGGATAAAGCAGACGCGATGCCTACTGACTGAGGAAGAGCATTTTCCGCAGAACAGAGAAGTCTTTTAATGCATTGCTCAGCCACTTGGAGCACCTTGACTATATCAGTTGATGGCTTGACAAGATCCCCTCAACTTTTCTTCTTCAAGAGGCCACCACTGGCATCCATACTGTCAAACGTCAATACTTCTTGACATTCAGGGCAGATGATTTGTTGTTTTGCCATCTGACCTACTGTACATAGCCTGCGATGTATCTGATGGCTGCATCAATCACAGGAGAGTTGGGGATATCCATGTAGTCATCATCATCCGCACTTGGATTGCAATCTTCAATATCATATCTTTGGATGAGAAGCATGTCTTTCTCGTCTATATTGTTTGCCCCTGAATGTGGTCTAGAACTGGATACATGGAGGATTCGTGTCTTGTCCTGCGCAATGCAGTTTCTGAATGAATGCATCTGCCCTGAATGTCAAGAAGTATTGACGTCCAACAGTATGGATGCCAGTAGTGGCCTCTTAAAGAAGAAAAGTTGAGGGGATCTTGTCAAGCCATCAACTGATGTAGTCAAGGTGTGCCAAGTGGCTGAGCGATGCATTAAAAGACTTCTCTGTTCTGTGGAAAATGGTCTTCCTCAGTCAGTAGGCATCGCGTCTGCTTTATCCACCGCAGTGTTGCATGATGTTGGATTCCAGCCAATATTCATGCAGCTTGCTGGCCACATGTTGGACTGTCCACCTGACCACAACCATGTCTTCTTTCTCATCAAGTGCATTGTTGCATGCTATATCAAGATTCAGATGCACCATCTTGCCAAATGCTTCAATGAGAAGATGACTGGACCCTCACTCCGCAAGTGGTTAACAAAACTCATCTTGCATAGGCATGAATGATTTCATTTTCCAATGCATACATCATTCATAACTCTGATAAAAGTTGCATTTGTTTGTCACATTGTTTGCCAAGTTGTATTTCTCATTGTATTGGTTTACCACATTAAAGGTTACCCCATTTGCAAAACACTGCATGGTCTTAAAAAGAAAAAGCATCAAAATTGAATTGTTTGTGTCTAAAATAACAGTGAATTATGTGACCAATAAATACTGTTAAGACATGACTGTGAGAATGAAGTGAAAATGGCAATTAGCATGAGAAAATAATTCTTTCAACAACTGTCCTACAATAGAAAGGAAGTATTGCACAGCCTTTGTGTGAGATAGATAGATAGATAGATAGATAGATAGATAGATAGATAGATAGATAGATAGGAGAAATATACAAAAGAGAAAGATGCACTGTATCAGAAAAAAACAAATAATTTTTTACACAGACATATTTAGGGTGGCACGGTGGTGTAGTGGTTAGCGCTGTCGCCTCACAGCAAGAAGGTCCTGGGTTCGAGCCCCGGGGCCGGCGAGGGCCTTTCTGTGTGGAGTTTGCATGTTCTCCCTGTGTCCGTGTGGGTTTCCCCCAAAGACATGCAGGTTAGGTTAACTGGTGACTCTAAATTGACCGTGAGTGTGAACGGTTGTCTGTGTCTATGTGTCAGCCCTGTGATGACCTGGCGACTTGTCCAGGGTGTACCCCGCCTTTCGCCCGTAGTCAGCTGGGATAGGCTCCAGCTTGCCTGCGACCCTGTAGAAGGATAAAGCGGCTTGAGATAATGAGATGAGACATATTTAGTACAAAATATATTTTATATAAATACAGTATATCGATGTCGGTGCTTACGTAAATGAGGAAGTAATTCTAATGTTTGTAAACAAATGACCTGATATTGTTTAACCTGTGTCAGAAAATCTTTTTGTTCCACTTTCTAAGTATTTTCGTAGATCACGTTTTGTTAATCATTTGTTGTTGTTTGTTTTAATTTCTAGTTGTGTAGTTTACCAGTAAATGTCAACAGGTAATTGGCATTGTAACCACATGAAAATCCAGGTCAAAGGTCGCATGTCATTCCTCAAACCAAAATATAAAATATCTACTAATATTGTAATATGTGGTAGATATTTACAACAAACTGCAAAAAATATATATTTTTTTCTGAATGAAACAGTGTTGGAATAGTGGAATCTGAATATTTCAAGCGTGTAATTTTTTATATGCTAGGAATTTAATTCTGGTCTCATTCTATTTATTGCAATAGGATTCCAAATACTCTATAAGCATTCCATTATGTTATGAATCAGAAAAAAAATTATAAAACCAGAGCACTTTTATTTATTTTTAAAGTACTTCATCTGCTTCAACAATGTTACACAAAGGTCGATCCATAACAGTTGTAAATGTCACTTAATTCCACAGGGTGTCGATAATGGTGGACACTAGTGAAAGTGGTCACTATTATCGACACCTCACGTGACTTCTCAAACGCATGTTAAGATACAAAATGGCGGCTGTCAAATGAAAGAGTAAGAAAAAAAGTAGGTTTCAACAAGGATACATGAAATATCAGTGAATTTGATCAGTAGAAACATGTCCATAAGCTTTTCACCATGCTTATCTGCGATGAGAATGTCTGGGTTTTCCTCAAATTGCTGATTGTGCTAAAAAAAAAATTCCACCTCAGGTAACAAGCTGGGTCATCCGATGACAAGATCAAAGGGCGATGGGGGTCTTCCGGTTGATTAATTCACCAATAATAACTGTTGTAACTGAAACTCACCTTTGTAAAATTGTTTTTTATTGGTAAATCTGAAAAGGTGTCAATAATTATGGACTGTTGATAAAAGTAGCTGCTGCTCTAGTAAAAGAGTTGTTCAAATAAAAGATCAAAGACTGGACTAGAAAAGGAAAAAAATAACAGTGAAGGAGAGCGCTATAAAGATATGCAAGGAATGTGGGTAAAGTTGAGAAAATAAGAGGAGGTAATGAAAGGAAAAAACAGTCAGGAGATACTTTTCTTGAGGCAAGTTTGATCAGATATGATAACACACAAGCCAAATACATGCGATGTGAGTGGTAAGATGGTGACCAGATGGCTTCACTTGTCTCTACAGAAGGGAATAGGCTATGAGCTCTCCAGATTTTATATAGAGCTCAATGGTATTCCACATTATAAACACTGATCTCTACGTAAATATATATAGATAGCTCGTCGGCCAGGAAGCTATGCAAAACTGGACATGTTATTCATCTAATTATTGAGGGGGAAAAACAAACTGGACATGTTATTTATGCAAGCATGTGTATGTTAGTGTGTGAATGGTTGATTTTTGTGGGGGTGTTTGTATTTTAGTCATAATGTACAGTATTCAATACATTTTATGGATATCATGGATACATTCAGGAAGATTACTGCAGATTTTTTTTTTTTTAATTCGACCAACTAGAAAATACAGAGACAAGACATGCATACCAGGGAAGAAAAAGGTGTACATTACAACATGACAGAACAATTCTCGTTTACACAGAGATGAAGACAGCATGTGGGTCAGGGTCCACAAAAGTAACATCATTTCCTGTTGCCCGGAGGCAAGTGAACCCTCAGACTGCTCCAGACCAGCAATATTTAAAAAATAAAATAAAAATAAAATCTGTTGCACAGAATGAAAAATGAAATGAAACTAATCATGCAAATAACAGATGGAACAGAGTTCCATGTACATATTACACATGAACTATTTAGAAACAGATTGATACCAATCCATAGCTATAGTTACAACTTATGTATAAATCAATCATCTAATAATAATAAAATTAAACAAGTCCTAAATTAATTACAATTTACTGCATACATTTTAATATTCCATTTATTAAAAAATATTTCCATACAAATTAATATTTCTAAAACGTTAAACATTTGACAAATTTCAAGAAAACCTAAATATCAGGCAATATCTATTTATAATTATATCAAACAAAAATAAGATCAATATAAAAATTCAATAGTATAAAAAGCCAGTGTGGTCAGGTTGCAGGCACTTATGAATACAAACACAGGGGAGAGCGGGTGCGTCGCAAGCTGGTAACCAAATCCAGTACAGCAGTCTGAAGGCATTGTCAGGGACGGGCAAGGGTCGGTCAATTCATAAACAGGAAGTCAAAGGGCAGGCAAGTAATCGTAGATGGATATAAACATAAGCAAGTCAAAAGCACCAAAAGCCAGGCAGGACAGTAAGAAGGCTCAGTATGATCAGACACAGGGACACAGAACGATACTTCACAGTGAGCATTTGAGAGTGCTGGGCTTATATAGGGAAGTAATTACGGGGAAATGGGAAACAGGTGTACTTCCTAGAATGCCAGAGATGAGGGGTGCTGTGGTGCTTCGGAAGTGTAGTCTGGAGCAGCCATGTTTGGAGGCTGCTACAAATTCAGGTTTTCAGTGTTATTAATGACAGAAGCCCCCCCCTCCTCCCCTGAGGTGCTCACTCTGGAAGCAATCTCCCTTCTTGGATGACCTCTCTTTCTTGGTGCTGGCTTGTCTCGGTGTTCATTGTGGAATTCCTGGGTGAGGAGTGGGTCTAAGATGTCTTGAGCGTTAACCCAGCTGCGTTCCTCTGGGCCATACCCTTCCCAGTCCACTAGGTATTCTAGTTGCCCCTGTCTGCACCAAGAATTGAGGATTTTGTGTACTTGATATATTGAGTCTCCTTCTCGTTCCAGGGTGGGGGAAGATCTCTGATGAGTGTGTTAGTGGCTAGGGGGCCTTGGATGGCGGGTTTCAGGCATGACGCATGGAATGTGTGAGCCATTCTGCAGTGAGGTGAGAGTTCCAACTTGTAGGAGACTAAGTTTACGGATTACTTTATATGGACCACTCTATCAGGCTTGGAGCTTCCAGCAAAAGTTTGGCTCTCGTAGATCCCTAGTGGACACCCACACTTGGTCGCCTGGGGCATACTCTGGAGTCTCCCCTTGATGGTTGTCTGCATATTTTTTGTACTTGGTGTTGACCTGTTCTAGCCTTCTCCCACACTTGTTCACTCCTTTTAAACCAGGAGTTCACTGCCAGAATTTGGGTTGGGGAATCATCCCAGGGGAAGAGTGGTGGTTGATACCCAAGGATGCACTGAACTTGTGTTAGTTGTGTGGCAGAGTGTTTTAACGAGTTGTGAAGAATATCTAAATGAGGGTGTACTCAGCCCAAAGAAGGAACTGCACCCAATCCTTCCAATTCCTTATACAGTATATCCTGAAGAAGCACCTGACCTCCTGGTTGATGCACTGCACCTGGCTGTTGGATTGTGGGTGGTACCCTGAGGTTAGGCTCACAGATACCCCAATCTGTCCATAAACTTAGCCCATAACCTGGAGATAAACTGGGGACCCCAGTCACTGATGATGTCTTCAGAGATACCATAATATCAGAAAACGTGATTGAGCAGGAGTTCTGCAGTTTCAAATACAGTGGGTAGGCTGGACAGAGGAATGAGAGTACTTTGGAAAAGCGATCAATGACAACTAGGATGACTGTGTTGCCTTGGGATCGGGGTAGGTCAGTGATGAAATCAATGGCTATATGTGACCATGGTCGTTGAGGCACCGGGAGTGGACAGAGATTCCCGACAGGCAGGGCCTGTGACACTTTCACTTGGGCACAGGTGGAGCAGGATGAAACAATTGGTTGTTAAATTTTGGAAACCATGTTCTCCCTCCAATACTTATTCCAGAGGATTTGATAGGTTCAGTGACTGCTGGGGTGCCCCATGGCCAGAGAAGCATGGGCCCAGCTGATGAGTTGACCTTGAAATCGGGGCAGCACAAACATGAATCCAGGAGGACAGTTCTCAGGTGGGTTAGGAGGTTGGGATTGTGTGATTTTCTTGTCTACTTCCCATGAAATGGCATGCAAGAAGCACTCAGGTGATAGGCTAGGAGTGGGCTCTGAAGTATGGTTGGATGTGGTGTGGATTCTTGAGAAAGAATCTGCTTTAGTGTTTCTGGGACCTGGGCAGTAAGGAAACCTGGTGAAAAGTACCCATCTGGCTTTGCATGGGTTTAGGCATTTAGCCGTCTTCAGATATTCAAGATTTTTATGATTGGTGAGAATGGTGAATGGATGTGTGGTGCCCTCCAACCAGTATCTCCACTCTTCAAGAGCTAGTTTAATAGCTAGGAGTTCTTGATTGCCAAATGTCATAATTCTGTTCAGCTGGGGTGAATTTCTTTGAAAAGGTGGCCATGGGATGTAGCTTAGGCTTATACCTGAAACGCTGAGATAGCACTCCTACTTCGGTCTCAGAGGCATCTACCTCTAACAGTGAAAGGTTTAGTAGAGTCCAGGTGTTAGAAAATGGGAGCTGACATGAAAGCGTCCTTGAGCTGGTTGAAGGCTTTTTCGGTGGCTGGGTTCCACTGGAGACGTCGTGGCCCCTTCTTAAGGAGGGTGGGGAGAGGTCCAGTGATTGTGCTGAACCCACGGATGAAGCAATGATGGAAATTTACAAACCCCAGGAAGTGTTGCAGTTCCTTCATGGTAGTGGGCGTTGGCCAGGAGGTGACCGCAGAGACTTTGCTATGGTCCATGCTTCTTCCTTCTGCGCTGATAATGTACCCAAGGAATGAGATCTGGTGAACATAAAACTCACTTCTCAGCTTTTACATAGAGGTGATTCTCCAATAACCAGGTGAGTACTGATCTTACATGTTCCTGGTGTAAGCCATCATTGGGGAGAAGATTAGAATATCATCTACAGTTAGGTCCATATATATTTGGACACTGACACAAATTTTGTTTTCTTTGTAGCTGTTTACTGAAACATATTCAAGTTATAGTTATATAATGGACATGGACATAAAGTCCATACTTTCAGCTTTCATTTGAGGGTATCCACATTAAAATTGGATGAAGGGTTTAGGAGTTTCAGCTCCTTAACATGTGCCACCCTGTTTTTAAAGGGACCAAAAGTAATTGGACAATTGACTCAAAGGCTATTTCATGGGCAGGTGTGGGCAATTCCTTTGTTATGTCACTCAATTAAGCAGATAAAAGGCCTGGAGTTGATTTGAGGTGTGGTGCTTGCATTTGGAAGATTTTGCTGTAAAGAAAACATGCAGTCAAAGGAGCTCTCCATGCAGGTGAAACAAGTCATCCTTAAGCTGCGAAAACAGAAAAAACCCATCCGAGAAATTGCTACAATATTAGGAGTGGCAAAATCTACAGTTTGGTACATCCTGAGAAAGAAAGAAAGCACTGGTGAACTCATCAATGCAAAAAGACCTGGACGCCCACAGACGACAACAGTGGTGGATGATTGCAATGATTGCAGAATAATTTCCATGGTGAAGAGAAACCCCTTCACAACAGCCAACCAAGTGAACAACACTTTCCAGGAGGTAGGCGTATCAATATCCAAATCTACCATAAAGAGAAGACTGCATGAAAGTAAATACAGAGGGTTCACTGCACAGTGCAAGCCACTCATAAGCCTCAAGAATAAAAAGGCTAGATTGGACTTTGCTAAAAAACATCTAAAAAAGCCAGCACAGTTCTGCAAGAACATTCTTTGGACAGATGAAACCAAGATCAACCTCTACCAGAATGATGGAAAGAAAAAAGTATGGCGAAGGCATGGTACAGCTCATGATCCAAAGCATACCACATCATCTGTAAAACACGGCGGAGGCAGTGTGATGGCTTGGGCATGCATGTCTGCCAGTGGCACTGGGTCACTAGTGTTCATTGATGATGTGACACAGGACAGAAGCAGCCGGATGAATTCTGAGGTATTCAGAGACATACTGTGTGCTCAAATCCAGCCAAACTGATTGGTCGGCGTTTCATAATACAGATGGACAATGACCCAAAACAAAGCCAAAGCAACCCAGGAGTTTATTAAAGCAAAGAAGTGGAATATTCTTGAATGGCCAGGTCAATCACCTGATCTCAACCCAATTGAGCATGCATTTCACTTGTTAAAGACTAAACTTCAGACAGAAAGGCCCACAAACAAACAGCAACTGAAAACCGCTGAAGTAAAGGCCTGGCAGAGCATTAAAAAGGAGGAAACACAGCGTCTGGTGATGTCCATGAATTCAAGACTTCAGGCAGTCATTGCCAACAAAGGGTTTTCAACAAAGTATTAGAAATGAACATTTTATTTACAATTATTTAATTTGTCCAATTACTTTTGAGCCCCTGAAATGAAGGGATTGTGTTTAAAAAATGCTTTAGTTCCTCACATTTTTATGCAATCATTTTGTTCAACCCACTGAATTACAGTAAAGCTGAAAGTCTGAACTTCAACTGCATCTGAATTGTTTTGTTCAAAATTCATTGTGGTAATGTACAGAACCAAAATTAGAAAAATGTTGTCTCTGTCCAAATATTTATGGACCTAACTGTATGTAGGCAATGACAAAGTGTCCCAGCATGTCTCTGAGGACGTCGTTAATCAAACATTGTTGTGCTCCCAGCATCTTTCAAAGTCCATAAGGCATTACCAAAGATTCAACGTGCCCGGACATTGTGCTAAAGGTGGCCTTCCATTCATCACCTTTCCGAATCCTGACTGGGTTGTAAGCGCTTCGGAGGTCCAACTTGGTAAATATTCTAGCTAACCTTAGCTGTTCCAAGGCCGATGGCACCAGGGGAAGCGGATAAGGATATTTGACTAATTTTCTGGTTTAGACCTCGGTAGTCGATGCATGGGCAAAGGCCCCCTCCTTTCTTTTCCAGAAAGGAAAAGCTGGCTGAAGCTGAGGACGTGGAAGGTCTAATGTACCCGTTGTAGTGTCTCCTGTACATACTCCTCCATGGCAGCTTGTTCAGTGATGGACAGAGGATATATGCAGTTGCGAGGTGGAATTGTACCTGGGAGATGATCTATGGCACAGTCATAGGTTCGGTGAGGAGGGAGGCCACTAGCCTTACCCTTGCTGAAAACTTCCTTGAGGTCATGATAACAGGAAGGAACGGTGTCGATGTTACTTGGCAGCAGGCTCTCCACAGAGGTGGATGAAAGAGTGACTTGTGGAAGTTTCAAGCAGTTCTGGAAACAGGATGGGGACCGTTGCATGATTTCTCTGTGTTGCCAGGAGATTAGGGGATCGTGAAGCTGGAGCCACGCAAGACTAAAGCCACACAAGACTAAAGTATGCTGACGTGTGAATGATCAACAAAGTGGTGTGTTCTACATGAAGAGCCCCCAATCAATGGCCTTAAGGTTCACTGGAGTTCTTCCATGGACAAGTTGTACTTCTGGACAATCTGGAGATTGAATAAGTTACCCTCTGCCCCTGGATCTATAAAGGAAGACAGAACATGGGTTGAGTCTGGGAGCTTTAACAGTACTGGCATCTTAAGAGAACATGGTGTGTGGATGAATTGATGATTCACCAGGCTGGGTGGACAGGTTTCCTGGTGGGTGAGACCCTCCCTTTCTAGGGTTAGGTGGGCGAAAGGGACACTTGGCTATCAGATGGCCAGGTTCACCGCAGTTAAAAAAATTAAATTTAATTTAATTAAAAAAAACACAGCCCTTCATGACACCTCCTGTCCCTCTCAGAATGTTGCAAGCTAGCATGGGAGACCCCCATTGGAGTCGGGGATAGCAGAGTAGGAGGAAGGGCTGGAGGTGGCTGTAACAAGGGTCGGTTTAGAAGAAGGTGGTCTAAATGGATGGCCAGGTCGATGAGGGAGTCGAGAGCGAGTTGCTCGTTACAGCATGCCAGTTCAGGGAGCACTTCGGGGTGCAGACCCTTGTGAAAGGTGGCCTTGAGAGCAGGCTCACTCCAGCCACTTCCTGCTGCCAGCGTGTGAAATTCTAGCGCGTATTCAGCCACTCTCCTATATCCCTATAGGAGTTTCTCTCCCATTTCAACACCCTCTGGCTGATGATCAAAAACTTGCTTGAACAGTTTGATTGATCGGTCATAGGAGGAGGTGTGCTCACCTCCACGCTCCCAAACAGCACTAGCCCACTGCATAGCCTTGCCTGTGAAGACTGAGGAATTGAGCGATCTTCTGCTCCTCTGTAGCTCCAGTGAGGGTCATGAAATATAATGAACATGGAAGAAATCCCTTACAGTCTGAAACTTCCCCAGAGTAGTTTTTGGATTAAGGAACCATCAGGGCTGCACCAGCAGAGGATGAGGGGTGTGTCAGGATGGCCTGCGAGATAACAGCTGTTAACTGTGACATTCTGGTGTTAAGTTTACTTAACATTTACTGATGTTCTCCTAACAGTTGCCCGTGAGGATCAAGAGCAGTTTGCTTAGCTTCCTCTGCTGTATCCATTGCTGGCAAAGTATTCTGTCAGGTTGCAGCCACTTACGGATGCAAACACAGGGGAGAGTGGGCGCGTCGCAAACCAATAACCAAATCCAGTATAGCAACCTGTAGGCATAGTCAGGGACAGGCAAGGGTTGGTTGATTCACAAACAGGATGCCAAAAGGGAGGCAAGTAATTATAGTCAGAAATAAACATAAGCAAAAGTCAAAAGTTCTAGAAGTTAGGCAGAACATTAAGAAGGCTCGGTATGGGGACACAGAACGATACTTTGCAGTGAGCGTTTGTGAGTGCTGGGCTTATATAGGGAAGTAATTACAGGGAAATGGGAAACAGGTGTACTTCCTAGAATTCCAGAGATGAGGGGCGCTGTGGTACTTGGGAAGTGTAATCCAAAGCGGCCATGCTTGGAAGCTACTCCGAACTCAGGTTTTAAGTGCTATTATGGATAGTCAAAATGGTGAACCAGTTCAAAATGAAAATTCTTTTGAGTAATTTGTGCATTTTTTTGTGGACGTGTCCATGTAATATAAAGAACATTACACAGTGCTGCAAAGATATGAAGTTTATCTTATGAAAATATTTTTACTCCTTTACTTCGCTCACTCGTGAATATGTTCACCACTCAAAGATAAACTTCACATCTTCATGCAACAGTGTAATATCCTTTATGCATGTCCAGTGTAAATATTTAGTTTACAGCCATCAGCTTAAACTCCAGTCATAAGACCACAGTAGGCTACTGCAGAGTTCAGATTTCTACCCCATTTAAGACCCCTGATTCCACTCATCAGCTAATTCATAAGACATTTGTGGGTTGAATTCAGTGTGAATAGGTTAAACACAAATCTCTGTCGTGGTGTGACCCCCTTGACTAAATCAAGAGTTGAGCTCCATTTTTCAACACCCTACAGAGCACACCACACAACACTGCGAATACATTTATTTTTAAAATCATACTCTTTTAAATCAGTCATGACTGTCTTGCTGACTATCATTTTCACATAAGATGACATTTAATAAATTCATATCAAATTTAAATAGCTACATTTTTATTTCTTAAACTTTGGCACCTATAATACAATATTTCTGGTAGGGTTAATAAAAAGAACAAAAGCAGCTGATGCCATTTAGGACTTTATTAGGCAATTGAATGGAAAATGTCCTTTAAACACAATCAGGAATTTGACACTGGCCAACCTCACGTTTCACAATCTTATTTTTTAACAGTGTCTTTGAAACAGTTAAGACAAAGCCACCAGATGTTCCCCACCTGAGTACTGCAGTAGACAAAAACACAGCATGTGGAAAAATCTGCTACATCAGAAATCATAACACAGTCCCCAGACACTATGATTCTCTCTTTACAAAAACAAGGATGAATTGTTTGACATTATAAATCACCAAAATAAAATCTGACAGGTTTGTTTTCTGTTTTTCTTATATGGCTGCAGATCATGGTCTTTTTTTTTTTTCTTTCCATGACCAATTTTCAGTACAGGAGGTTCATATAAAATGGAAATAAGTAAAGAAAAATGACAAAATTAAAAAAAAAAAAATGAAGTGTCATCATTCGACGTTATATCTTCGGGATCATGCAACTTTTTAAGCCTTGGGACAATGAACCCAATAATAGTGATTATAGTGACACCTCAGCACAAATATTCAGTGTAGCAATGTGTGTAACCACCATAAGGTGCTTTCATGTCAAGACTGAAATACAGATCCACTGGGACAGAGATGCTTTTTAAAAGGTCAAAAGTATTAAAATCAAAATAATGATAAAAGCCAATATGGAATACGTTAAACATCCTTTCAGACAACTGATTAACAAAATACATGTGTAATTACACCTTTGAGACAGGAAAAAAAAACCAATATTGTGCCTGATTTTAATAAATTTAAATATGGATACTTTATATAGGCCTTGTTATGGATTATATATTGGGGTTTAGAAGATTTTAGACTTTTCAGATATTCCTAAGGCTGGGACATATGGTGGTCCATACTGCATTATACTGCTTTACAAATGGAGAAAGTCTGAAATGAGGTATAATAGTTTGAGCAAAAACCTACAAAGATAATAAATACCACTTTTTTATGGCATAATATTTTAATGATACTGTTCTGAGTCTGAAGGACTGTAAAACTTGTGAATTACTAGATCTTGGAAAATAAGTTTAATGATCAGACAACAGAGCACAAGATGATCAGGAATCATCACAAAATACTCAATTTTTGAAAACTATAGGCCCAAACTCTATGTACATTTTTTTAAATATACATTTTATTTACTTATCATTAGGGCACTTCAGCAAGAACAGACACGCAGAATGTGCTTTCTCCAATTTTAAAACACCAAAATCTATATTTGCACTGTTACATACAAATAAATACAGACCATAGCTGCTTACGCTACTCAGTTATGGTTAAATCAGTAATGCAAAAGATACTTTCGTTCTGGCTTTGTATACGTACTAGATTCAGCATGGCTCTCCCACCAGCAACTGACTAATTCTGGGATGCAAGTACACCAGTCTATCATTTCTAGGTTTTCCCTTTGAGTTTTTTGCTGATGGATCTGGCTGAAATAGCTCGTGGGTATTTGATTTTCAATTCTGTACCAATACTTTTAACAAAGTAGTCAGATCAGTTGTTCATTCAATTCCTCAAAGAACATTTTCTGTCAATTTCCTCTTTAATGCATATTTTAGTCTCTGGTTGTCTTCTGCTGAAAGTACAAACTGAATTCGGTCAATTTCGCATGTAATCATTTTTCAAGCAGCTATAATTTTTGTAAAACATCTACAACTAAAAGTTTTTAAACTGGATGAAGCAGTGTATGGAATAAAACATCACAAAACAATATAATCAACAACCGCCTGTTAAAAGAAATCTTTCAGTCCATTGTCATTTCAATATAAAATACCATCCTACAGAGCACTCAAATATATATCCAAATGCCTTTTTTATTCTGTATATACTTGTATAAGTGTAAAATGTGAGCAACGCAAAGAAGTCTAATATGACACGAAGGAAAAAGAATCAAAACTTAATCTTAAAACTCAATGAAGTTTACATCAAAAAAATGTTTTTTTGTATCTATGAAAATGGTTAGAGGAAGGGTCATTGCACTTCCTCAGAATGAACAAGTTAAAACTGGCCCACTCAGTGAACCCCTCTACATTACCCACTACCCACTTGATCAAAGTTGGCCCTTGTCGTTATATGTTCATTCATTATGATGGCCCCTTCCTGGAATTACTTGCTTCTTTTATAACATTGACCAGCTGAAGAATGTGAAGAAAAACCTGTGCAAAAGTGCATCATTCGCGCTTTCTCTCTCTCTCTCTGGTGCCGTTATATACAGTACAGCTAACTCAGTGTATAACAATTCAACGTGCAGACCTTTCAACACCTCAACCACGGGCCAACAAGCCCATCAATAAACAATTGTAAAACCAGCTCTAAAAGAATATTCTATAGTTAGTATAAAGTGATAAAGTGGCTAGACAATCTTTTGGACTTCTTGCCTGTGGCATTCCCTTTCTCAAGAGCCTCAGCTCTACCTTCACTTCGTCATCCACCAAACAAACTGATCGTAGTAGCACCACAGACCAGTCAGCTTGGTTGTGCGTGTGGGATTCATGGAGCCGTGAGATATCTGCTTGCATGCTTATTGCTCTAAAGACACTCAGAGAGAGAGAGAGAGAGAGAGAGAGAGAGAGAGAGAGAATGAATTTGAGTCTGTTGGAGATGGAAAGACAAAAGAGGTAGAAAGTCCAAGAAGCAAGAGAGGAGCAGATAGACAAAGTGGAGAGTGAGAGAAAAGGTACGAGAGCAACGGCAAGTTATCGTGCCAGCAGCTTGATGAGGTTAGCACACATCTCGAAGAACTCGATGGTATGACTGCCAGGCCGCGGGTATGTGTCTCCTCCTGCTGAGTCAACTGAGGAGGTCAGCGAAGAAGCGAGGGAGCCCTCGGCTTGCTTAGCCCCACCCACTGGGGGTGTGGAGGGGGCTGAGCCTTCGCCCTTTATCCCCTCCTCCGATCCGTTCCTCTCGCTCTTATCGTTCTTCAGGGTAGTCCGGTAGTTACCAACTGAGCCAGAGCGATGCGGTGTAGCAGTACCAGACTTCGTCTCCAAAATATCATCTAAAGCGAATGCGTGGTGGTCAAAACACAAGAGTAATAAATAAATAATGGAAACAACATACTCCGACTGCTATTCTCTCTCCAATAGCACTGTTCTCATTAGGACTTAGGGAATTACCATTTAAAACTCTTTTTTCCCCCTTTATTAATTAAATTTGTTTAATTTATGCATAGAATGCTATTTGCTAATGCACAGAAAATTATTTTGTTTGGCTTCCCTGATAGTTCCATCGTAGAATAGTCGGGTGACAAAACAAATTGACAATCAACTCTACATAGTAATCAAGCTCTTATTCTTCTACTTAAGCTAATCTCCAACTTTAACATCCACAGATGATCATACAGAAATGAAACAGATGTTAAACTAAGAATTTTAAATGCCTTAAATTCTAAGTTTTCTATCACATACGGTACCAGTCAAAAGTTTGGACACACCTCAGTTTTTTGTTCCCCCCCTGTATTTTGACTATTTCCTACATTGTAGAGCAATACTGAAGACATCAAAACTATGAAACAGCATATGGAACATATATGGAATTATGCGGTTTTCAAAAAAAAAAATTGTTTAAACAAAATATATATGTTTCATACTTTAGATTCTTCCAAGTCACCACCATTTACTTTGATGACATTTTGCACACTACTGGCATTATCTTAACCAGCTTTATGAGGTAGTCACCTGGAATGCTTTTCGATTAACAGGGGTGCCTCATCAAAAGTTAATTAGTGCAATTTCTTGCCTTCTTAATGCATTTGAGATTACAGTAAAATGCCCTATTCCACAACTGTAATCTGTATTGTCAAGAACCTCTCAACTAATACATGAAGTGTCTTAATAAAAATAACACTGAATTAGGTTGCGTGTTCAAACTTTTGATTGGTACTGTTTGAGCACTGTTCTATTTTCTAGAAGAGAGGTTTTGCACAGTCACGTGATCCCCCATAGAACGGTAACTATGCCGCCATAACGGGGCACGCTTCATTCAGCAGAGTTAGTTATTGATCGGTATGGGAAGGTTTTGCTGCATTTTTGGATGTGCAAATCATTTTGAACGAAACAAAGACATCAGATTTTTTAATCTATCAAAAGTAATTCATCATCAGGCGAAAAAAACCCGAGATTTGAAAATGTTGAAGGGAAAAATGGTAAACATTCAACGGGACTGTCTTGAACAGAAAGTTCAAAAACCCTATGGTATGCTCATTTCATTTCCACGAAGGTAAGAATTAAAAAATAATAATAATTCAGAACTGCAGCAAGGTACTCATTCTTATACAGTGAAATGAACATGAGCGTCAACACAGCGGCTCGGCATCGCCTAACCTTCACAGAGACTTAAAAAGTGCATTTACATTCAGGGATCCTTTGGAGCGCATTCTGCACACACTTGGGACCCAGTCATTATGGGAAATACCTGATGATGATTTGAGCACAATCAGCATGTGCATATAAGGACACTTTTTACAGAGACTTTGCAAATATTCTGTCAGGTATACGGCAGTAGACAGATCTAAGCACAAGAAAAAAAAGTGTTTATTAGCAGGCGATATATATACACGAGCCATAAACATGACTAGAAATAAATGTGACAGTGATTATCATACTTCAAAAAGCCCGTGTCCTTATACGTGTGTGCTGATTGCGCTCAAATCAGCATCGGGTGTTTCCCATAACAACTGGGTCCTATGAGCGAGCGTTGCCGCTCGAACACGTGAAAACGTGACAGTCAAGTGTTCGCCTGCTGTGTGACCACTACTTTTAGCTCGCCTGTATATCACCATGCATCGTCACCAAAAAGTCTCATTTTCATCAATAACCCATCGCAAAGCATCACGAGGTATAGTGTAATCATAGCTTTATGCTCATGTTCACTGTATTAGTATGAGCACCTTGCTGCACTTTGTCTCTCAAGCTCATGTTCATCCCTCTGTAAAAGAATGAGTACCTTGTTGCACTTTGTATGTTTGCGAGCCATTTTCCCTTCTACATTTCAACATCTCTAGTCCCCCCCCCCCCCCCCCAATGATGGATTACTTTTAGTAAATTAAAAACAAAACAACTGATGTCTTTGTTTCGTTCAGAACAATCTGCACATCCAAAAACGCAGTAAAACCTTCCCATACTGATCAATAATAACTAACTTATCTGAAGCGTGCCCTGTTATGGTGGCATAGTTACCGGGCGGCGGGGGGGGGGGGATAACTGTGCAAAGCCTCTATAGACAGGAGAAAGATTCTTGTCTCCTCTTAAATCTAGCTGCACTGCTCTGCCTTTCCTGCTGGTTGGTTGGAAAGTGAAATGGAAAAAGCCTTGTCCATATGTGGAAGATGCTGGATTTCCATAACCTACATCAAATCCTTTAAGCACCTGTAAACCTTTTTCTAGAAACCTTCCTTGTGAATACACAAAGATGAATATATAAAAAAAGACATGCCAATGAAATAATAATTCTAAAAAATTCTGCCCCTCAAGAGTTGCTTGCATTACCATCTATGCTCCTGAAGTCCAGTAGATAGGTCCTGCTGTCCACTTGGTAAAGCTGCAGGCTCATTTTGGTTTGCAGGCCTGTAACTGGGTTCTTCCTCCGCACACGTAGATAATAGGGATTAACAACCTGGAACCACACAAAATAATCCAGTTTCTCATGAAAGTATTTTTAAAATAACACTTGACACTGATTACTGCCATCATATTAATGTACTATTGATCATGATTCATCCCTGTTGTTTTAAGGATGTGTGGCATTTCATATATAAAATAGACACACACCATTTACTTTAATACTCGGTTAAAGTTGTATGGAGGTTGCAAGACAGAACATGTGAAAAGTTTGAGTGATACACTTACAATTTTTTTTTGTTCCGATTCATTAAGAGTGCTAGCAAGTCTTAGTCAAACAGTAATTAATATCGTCACCTTGGCAAGAGTGTTGCCACATGCTTTTAAAAGAAGCAGTGAAAACTAACGTGAACTCCTCATTCATAAATAGTAGACCTTATAAAAATTTAACCAACTCATTTATTCTACAACACAAAAAACTCAAACAGTGAACCTTTCTAAAAATAAAACTCAGCAAACAAACGTCTTGGGCACTACAAAAAAAAAAAAACTATTGGGTCACACTGTCTGACTTTCCAGGATTTTCATGAGTATAATGTTGAATTTACAAGTCCAGAGTCCTAAAAGAAAATTTTAGATACACAGCATCCAGGGGACACAAAAGGCAAAACCCAAAGCAGTTCTATGAAACATTAAAATACATGTAGAAGGTAAGGTAGAAAAAAATAGACATGGGAATACAAGGTTAAAAACATAGAAATTCTGATCGCAAATTTTCCACACTCTTCTGTAGTTGATTAGCAATAAATAATATATAAAAACCTTGAAGCAACTTTTACCTTCCTATCCATCCTTTTGCTATGTGAGGATGTTCTATTGGCACTACCTAACCCACCCACCTTACCTTCCACTCATAATCGAGCTGCTTCATGGCCCGGCACACCTCGCTCATGATATCATTCGGCCTGCTCTGGCTGCGGATGCCCAAGTGCCACTTAGCACGGCGGACACCCAGGTGCTTGGACTTCTGGGGATTGAGTTCATCCAGAGTATGTCGGGGGCGTGGTGGTTGAGCTTCAGCCACCAGGAATGGGACTCGCTCCGGATGAGGCTTGGTAAAGTGGTGAGCGGGCAGATCATCAAGGAAGGAGTCCGGGGGACTTGTGGCCAGATAGAAGTCCTTGGCTTCACTCATAATGCGCCGGTTATCTATGATCAGATGGTAGGCAACTGCAAGAGGGTCCTGGTTTTTTCGACTATAGAGAAAACAAGAGTAAAAATTGATGGCTAGACCAGGACAGTGACATAAGCCTACTTAGCTGCCCATTTATATTTTTATAATATACACTCACTGATCACTATATTAGGAACACCTGTATAACACCTATTCTTTCATGCAATTATTTCATCAGCCAATCATGTGGAAGAATCATCTTTATAACTGCTGACCTCCAGGGATTTTCACACACACACACACACAACAGTCTCTGAAGTTTACTCAGAATGCTGCGATAAAGAAAAAAACAAGAATATTCAAATGAGCAGCAGTTGTGCGGACAGAAATGCCTTGAGAGAGGTCAGCAGAGAATGGCCAGAGTGGTTCAAACTGAGAGAAAGGCAACAGTAACTGATAAAAACCGCGTACAATTGTGGTGAGCAGAAAAGCATCTCAGAATGCAGAAGACATGGTGTGGAGTGTGCTTTCTTGGCATGCTTTGGGCTCATTAATACCACTTGCTGCTTGAATGCCACAGCCTATTTGAGCGTTATTGATGACCATGTGAATCCCTGTATGGCCACAATTTACCCATCTTCTAATGGCTACTTCCAGCATGACAATGCATCACGTCTCAAAGTAAAACCTGTTCGTTAGTGGTCTTCCCAGTCACCGGATCTGAATCAAATAAAACAGCTTTGGGATGTGGTATAACAGGAGAGTCGCAGCATAAAAATGTGCACCTGCAATGCCATCATGTCAACATGGACCAAAACCTCAAAAGGAATGTTTCCAACATCTTGTGGAATCCATGCCAAAAACAATCGAGACTATTATGTGAAGAAAGCAAGACACTACCCAGTATAGTGCTCCTAAGAAAGTGCTCTGTGAGTGTACATTTCTGATCTTATACCAATTTCTCCAGTCAACATGTTGCACACGCATGCACGCACCTGTAAAGGCAGTTGAGCACCTCCTCCTCTGTGCACTCAAACTTCTCACACACCTCCTTCAGTGCTTCATCATCAATCATGGTGGTACTGTAAGAAGCATCCTCTGGAAATAGATACTTGGGCAGGTCCTGTTTAAACCAGTCATCCTCCCTAAAAACAAGAAAAGGACAAACTAGAGCCTACTCTAGCTTAGGGATGCCCCCAAAAACTGGGTCAAAACGTTTAATACAGCAATGATGTTGCAGGTACAAGAACATCAGCCACAGCAGTGCAGCTGGGGTCTTGAAGCACTGCGCACACACTGGCAAACCAGTGTTGTTGTTTTTTTTTAAAGGAATGAGTTGGAAAGACTGCTTAAATTAAAAAAAAAAAAAAAAGTTATTTTTGATGCCTGTGACCCAGTAGTGATCTTTCCACTGCAAAAATGACATTTTCACAAGTGAAAACATTTTGAACATGGACAATTTTATTTAACCCTCTGGGGTTGAGAGCTTCGCTGACAAAGCTCAACAGGTTTAGAATGAGTAGGTCATGTATGGAGATAAAAATCTTCACGAGTTTATCATCATACAAGCATGATAAACATATTGACAAACTTTATACTTTCCTATGTGCCCACTGCCAAATAATATTAGTTTTTAAATTATCTAAATTAAATGAAACATAAAACTTGTCACCTTCCTCAGATCACACCTGAGTCGGAGCGCAGAGAGCGCAATTACACATTCATAAAAGACTATTCACATGGTAATGGAAGGATGATCACTTTCACTCTTACGGTTTCGATTGGTTTCATAAACAGGATAAAATCTGTCAGCCATTGTTCAGGCTACTTGGAGGTAAAACTTGTTGCAAGGTGGCACACAATTTTATGCACTTCAGATGATTCTGGACAGCAATTCGATTCATGATTCAGGACACCAATTCAATTTTAGGACAGCGAATCAATTCAGGATTCAGTTCTTGATTCAGGACAGCAATTCGATTCAAGCTTGAGAATTGCGACACTGATGAATGGTGCCTTTTTTTTCTTCTAACTTCGACTCGATCCAGCCAAAGACCAACTCAAGTGTAAATATTTATTCTATTTATTATGAGCAGATTGGTTGTATGCGCTGTAGTGCATACACAGGAAATGACCAATTTTTTTTTCCAGATTTAAAAGTATTTTCCTCAAAATAGTTCATTTTGCTCTATTCTGAGTTTAGAGTAAAATTTGGAGTTGGAGCAAACTTAGAGTAATTGTGTAGAGTAATTGAGTTGGTTGTGGCTCTGAACTGAGTAAAATAGTACAAGAGTTAATTTCAAGACACACTGAATAGAGTCAAAATACCAAAAAGTCATATAGCAGATAAATGAAGCTGTTGTAAAAAGCAGTTTTAGAACCGTGTTGGAATGTGTGAAAAAAACATGATCTTACCCATTGTGACTTGACCTGATGGGATTAAGAGTTGGCAGTGGGAGGGGTTTTCACTCTTCTCACTGAATGAATGGAAATTTTTTTAAACTTCTCACTGAATACCCCTCCCACTGCCAACCCTTTATCCCAAAACAGGACAAGTTTTTTGATGGCCAGTTAATTGTCCAAATCAATGGAGCAGATTTAAGTTCTTGTGCTTGATACATTCCTAAGACTGAACAGAATCACCTCAAGTGACCAAAACAGTTCGACAGAATGAGTAAGGTCATGGTTTTTTCCACACATTCCACCATAGTTCTAAAACTGCTTTTTGCATAATTTTTTTTTTAAACGTACAATCATGACATACATACTACATAGATATCATTGTAGCTGAACTTGTGCCAAATACAAAAAAAAAGTCATATGGACTTTGAAAATACTGCTTAGATTTGTTGAAATTGACAATCAGAGCGCCAGAAAATACACTCAGACCCCAGAGGGGTAATATTTATGTGAAACTTATTAGAAACCAGATTCAAGATTATTCAGCCTGCTTTTACATACAAAGATTTACATTTTATTTTATTGGCAGATAAGGTTACCTTCTAAAAATGATTAAAATAAAAAAAATTACATATATATCTGCCCATAGAAAATGACTGTCAAACTAGAAATTAGTTTTATTTTAAAAAAATCGTATTAAAAAAAATGTCAGACTTCAAAAGTAGCACGCAAACGTAGTGTGCACAGACTTGTCACTTATCTACGCCAACTCACATAAAATACTTTGTTTTGAAACAGATAACATAAATCACAATTCCACCTTATCTTTGAATAGTTTTAGACCAATCTTCATAGCATCTTTAGTGCTTTTAGGAACAGCATTTTCTTTCATAATTTGCCATTCTTCCTCAGTGACGAAGCGATTGGCCGCCATTTTGCCGAATCAGTCGGGGTGATCAAGAAATAGTCTGAATTTCTTGACTAATCAGCACACACAATTTCCTTATCACCTGTGTATTTATACTAATACCATATATTCAGTGACGAAATAGTTTAAACCATCAAAACATCCCACATGTTGGAAAAACTACAGTAGTGTGCAAAAGTCTTTTTTTTTTTTTTTAAAGTAATGAAATTAAATGTTTCTATATAAAAAGGTAATAAATAGTAATAAACTTAATATTTGGTGCAACAACCCCCTTATTTATTATTATTTTTTAAATTAGGAATCTCAGGTACACTTTGTGCAGTTTATAAGGAAATTAGTTGGTATAGTTTACCAAGCATCATGAAAAACCTGTCACAGTTCTTATGAAGACTCTAGCTGCCACAGGGCTTTTTTTCTTGCATGCAAAACCCCAAAGTTTTAAATTAATGTTTTTCTGTCTGAAATATTTACTCAAATTCTTTAGGTTTTTGCTGGAAAAATAATGTTTATTAATATAAAATGGTCGGTACTATAATGGTACCTACAATTTTTGCACGGTTCTGTATGCAAGCTTTTATTTATATTTAATAGGGGAACCTCAATTTCCCAAACTATGTTAGATGAATGAATGAATGAACGAACGAACGAACGAACCCTTTATCACTAGTCACAAGTACCAGCGAAATTGACCATCAACTTGTCCTTACACACACACACACACACACACACACAAAATGGGGAGTAACAGGACAGGAAGACAGGGATGAAAAGAAAAAAACAAAACAAAACAGAGTAACATGAGGAGAGGGGAGGAGAAAAAAAAGGAACCCCCACACTATGCTCCCGTGAGGAGTACAGTGTGGGAACATTAAAAAAACCTCAGCACATAAGCACAAAATAACACAAGTACACTTTACAACATGAAAACTCGGGACTTGAGGAGGGGAGGGAGGAGGTAGAGGTAACCCAGCGTAAGTCACGCACCCGCTTGCCACACTGGGGGTGAAGCAGCGACCGCGGGAAGAGGGGGGAGGAATACAAGAGAGTCTAACAGCAGTGACCTCCGGGGGGAATTGTTTCCCCAGCAACGGCCTTGGCCAAGGCCAGTGCTGTCTAAGGGAGCCAAAAGCAGATAAGATTGGGCTTGTTTGGGTTGAGCAGACGCATTCCTTTATACGACTACTCTGATTGTCCATACTGGCCTCTCGAATCCATTTTCCTCTGCAAAGCCGAAAGCTTCTCCATGATGTTATCCGGCAGATCCTACCATAACAGAGGCCAGTTAAGTCCCATCTCCTTAAATTGCTGAATTGATTATTTTGATCATTCTATTAAGTTTTTCTAGTAGCATTTGGGGTCTTGGACATTCACAGTAAATTTTAGGACAGTAGTCCTGGTAACTAATTAATAAAAGCCTGACATGACAGAGATGCTAAATGACAATAGAAACACATCGGTTTCTATCATCAAAATCTGACAGACAAACTAACGTCTACCATCATATTCTGACAGACACTCTAGATGACAATAGCAACAAAACTGTTTCTTACATTATTAATCTGACAAATTTAGTAATAATATTAAATACCTCATCACTAGAACCAAATAATAAAATAAAATATTGAAATAAAGATAAAATTTATTTTCAGAATTGAAATATCAACAATAATTGTCAGAACAGTGACGACAGACACGACTGTGTCACTTTCGCAGGGAAATAACACATTGAAATGGCCTGTCAGCTGAAAGGGTCGCAAGTGGCTCTGATTTATCTCAACTTACGATAGTTTTCCTCCAGAAAAATTTAAATATGAATGCACAAATATATTCTCAATGTTTCTATCGTCAAAAATTTCTATCGTCAGGATAGCTGACTGAAAATCTTACCTTGATTTATTTGATGAAATCTAGCTGTCAGAACTCCAAGTCTTGCCCGGAAGTAAATGTCTGCTGTCACAAAAATCATGCGCAGTAGAATTTCCTCTTTGCGTCAGTCAACATGTGCGTGGTGAGGGCTTGAATTTTGCTATCGTCAGGTGCATTTGACTGACAGACTGACGATAGCATTTTTTAAAAATAACTGTGGGCTTCTCTCGTGAACGAAATAGTTTTTTCGCTGTTAATCTATTTCAACTTTATCTGTTGACACCCAAAAATTATAAAGCCTGGTTCCACACGATAACTACCAAAGATCCATAATGGCGGAGTCTATCGTCAGGTCATCTGACAGAAATTCACTGACGATAGCAACAGGGATAATGAAAGTGATTTTTAAAATGGGAGTTATGTCTGTCAGATATGTCAAAGAAACAGAACTTTATTCTTTAAAAATCTTTTATTGATATACTCAGTGTATTTTTAAATGACGTGCTGTTTTAGAAGACCAAATACCATATTTTCAATCTTGAAAATATTACCTCACTGAAAAAAGGACAAGAAAAATTTCTTATTTTACCCCTGAACCCAGGCTTCTCGTCGAGAAGATTGTCTCAATTGCGTGAAGAGACCAGTTTATCAATTCCATGGTTTTTAGTTTGGAGAGCAGTGCGGAGTGAGTCTCTCAAAAGTATAGACACTAGACAGACAAGACAGCAGAAGCAGGAAAGATAAGGGAAGGGAGAGGCAGAGAATGCGACCGCCTTCCGCGAGAGCACGGAGAAGAAGCAATGAGCCATTGCATCAAGATGTTCAAGGTAATACACCATGCCTAGCTTCTTAAATAAAAGAAAAATGCAGGGATTTTGGAAAGAAAATGTTTCATTTGCATACAAATAAAGAAAAAGCTTGTTTTGTGCACCTGCAAATATACATATGTGGGTCTGTGTATGGGGGAAAAAAAAAAAGGAAGATCTCACCGGATCTCTTTAATGGTGGCTCTCTTCATGGGGTCCACCTGCAGCATGTGTTTAAGAAGGCTGATAACTGAAGGGTTCAAGTACTGTGGGGTGAAGAAGATGCCATCACAGATCTTCTTGAAGAGCGTTGGCACGTGGTCATCATCGAAGGGCAGCGTCCCGCACAGTAGTGCATACAGGATCACTCCACTGCTCCAGATATCCACCTCAGGTCCTGCATACAGCCTGAGCACAAACATGCATACAAACGCATCAGCCAAGATGCAACAGACCTAAAAACAGGATAAGTAGAAGTCAAATCACAAAGTATCACCAAGATCAGTCATACAACAATGGAAATAAACAACCACATCAAATGAAATGGACAGAAGGAAAGAAGAGATCTTCAAAATGAAACGTGGGAAAGAAAAAACATGACGCATACAGCATGCTGCAGCTATATATAAAGAATAATACAATAAAAACGATAGATGCATTCTAAATGTCTTTGTCCATGACAATGAAAACCCATAAAGTGACTGAAAGTGTCTGATGTGCACCATCATTAACAAGGTGATGTTGCTTATATTAGGCTTGACAGCATGCTGTTGTGCTGATGAACCTCCCATACATTTTCCTTTGGCCTTTAAACACATTTAAAAAAAAAAAAAAAAAAAAAAAAAAAAAGGTGTTTAATCTACATAAAACTAGCGTCAATTCAAGAATAAATAAGATTTACAGAATATATGGTTAATTTTGTGCAGCGTTGTGATGAGTTTTTACTTTAAGCGTTGTTTAACATTGTGTAACGCAACACACCAAACTCACGGGCGCCACCAACTTGGGATTTTTAGCAATATTCATCACCGGTACGCGTGTTGTTTTGTTGTTTCCAGCTCGCTCACTGTTGGTTCAACCAGCTTGAAATTCATGATTCCCACCTAAGTGGTTGAATCCCTTATGTCGACTTGATTTTCCAATAAAATCGGCTGAACACTTTGCTGTTTAGTGCCCGTGAAAGAGCGGATCACTGAGGAAAATTTTGTATCCTTCCTAAAAAAAAAAAAAAAAAAAAAAAAAGGATTTTCCAAATATTTTTTCCCCCCATGGAGGAAAAAAGAGAGAAGGTATCAGGAATACTGTTTTGAAGAGAATTAACAAGTTTGGGCCTCTTATACACAGCACATCCAAGCACCACCATCATTAGTCATCCTTGGTGTCCACAATTTAAAGTGAACATACCCACGCAATTCTGGCTTTTAATGTTTAAGCACAAGGGATGGACCAATTTCATTGATGTATTACATTTAAGCCTTTTAGGTGCAGAATCGTGATCTAAAAGAAGCAGCCTTTATCTGTAATTCTTACCCTGATACTCAAAATTCTAAATCTCTATTTTTGGCTTTTTGGTCTATTAATTTCTGATTGAGGTCTTTTCTCATGAATGAAAAATTAAACCAATGGAAAATGATTGCTGGTTTGTGACCGGGGCAATGGACAGAAATGGAAATTTTATAAAAACACTGGATTTTCAAATGTTCATAACTTAGTTTTTTTTAAGACATATTTACAAAATTAAACAAGTTTTCAGTTCAGATCTTCACACTCTAATTTCATACATTACACAACACTATGACAACTACTTAAAAAATGGCCTGTCATTACTACTTGTATTCATTCTCCACATGGTTCCAACTAGTGTTTATGAAAACTGGCTTTTTGTATTGCAAGGATTTCAGTTTTTCACAATTAAAACAAATTAAACTTTCTGATATGGGTTGTTTTACAATCAGGGTACAAAGTTTGTGTCATGGGGTCCAAAATTCAAATTGATTCAAACTGGTTCTTGTACCAGTTTTTAAGTGAAGGACAAGTTAAAGAACAGATTTCAGGTAATTTTTTGACATGTATGGTAGTTTTGTGTAATCTGCTATAAGATGGGAGAAACAAATGAAGTGATTCTCGGAGAGGACTTTTTTTTTGACAATTCAGAATCCACTACTTCCATAGTGCTTTTAAATAAAAGGCTGTAAGCTTTGTGTTAGTTGTCTCCAATATTTATGTCCCAATATCTTGACCACATTTTAGGATGAAAATAATCATGTTATTTTATATTGAAAAATTAGCTGTCTCGGAGAGGACATTTTTTTGACACAATTACATACTAATTTGATCAAAAATAGTCAGAAAACTTACTGGCATTCAACATTAAAACTTAACTATGTTTCCAATGATATGGAACCAAATATTTGTTTTATGGTATAAAGAATGATTTAAGTGCATCCCTTTTGGAGCTACCTGTGGTCAAAAAAAAAAAAAAAACACTTTCTAAATGACACGAGTAATTTTGCTAAATATGACATGTATTGCCATACATTCACCAAAAATAACGTTATCACAATTTTTTTGTGCATGGTAAATAGAGCTATCACAGGGCTACAATCAACAACCAAGTTTATTTAGTCAAGCCTTTTGATATTGAAGATAATAAGTGTTAAATGTGATTTTTGGCTTGCGTACCCTGATTGTAAAACAACCCATAACTATATAGCCATGTTTCTCAATGTGAAGTGTGTGAAGCATTACTTGGAGGGCCCCTTTTTAAATTACTGTAGTGGAAACCAAAACCCACCAACAGTTTGAATAAAAATTGGTTCCATGGGTGGAAAGTTTGGGGGGGGGGGGGGGGGGGAAGAAAAAAAAAATCTCCCCATTGCATTTAAAAGTCCTCAATTTTTAAACTTTGCTTGCACAGGGTCCGTTTTTTTTTTTAATTTAATTTTCCTTAATTTTTTTTTCTTGCTAGCACAACTGTGAAAACAGTTGCCCAAATGAGGATGGGTTCCCTTTTGAGTCTGGTTCCTCTTGAGGTTTCTTCCTCATGTCGTCTGAGGGAGTTTTTCCTTGCCACCATCGCCACAGGCTTGCTCATTGGGGACAGATTAGGGATAAAATTAGCTCATGTTTTAAGTCGTTCAAATTCTGTAAAGCTGCTTTGCGACAATGTTTATTGTTAAAAGCGCTATACAAATAAATTTGACTTGACTTGAAAACCTTCTGTGCTGACCATGTTGATGAAAACTTGGAGTATATCGTGCCAGAGAAAGTGCAGGACAAACAGTGCTTAAATACAGGCGTGATATAGCTTTTCTTTTGCACAAATAACTATGGTCTCAGTATTTATGAGACCGTGTTTGCCTTACATGGTTTTATAAATCCAGACTCCATGTCACTGCTTCTACTGGTTTCATTTTTGTCACTCATGAGTGCCAACATCTTTCAAAAACAGTGTGTGAGAAAATGTTTTTAAAAAGACATGTGCCATAACAAATAGCATATTCACTTGTACACGTTTTATTTTGCATTCATGTCCTTTTTCAAGTCTCTGGCTAATTTTGGAAATTTGAGGATTAGCCACTTAGCTGCTAGTTCAGCTGCTAACTTCTTTGCCATTGACTCTGACCAGTGAAAGAAGAGTTGGGTAGAACTAGCTTCATGAAATTAACAATATCACACTGCCTTAACTCTGACTGAAATTCATCTCATCTCAGCTGACACCTTATGGTATTCTCTTTCTCTCTATATTAAAAAAGAAAGAAAGCCGGCGGCACGGTGGTGTAGTGGTTAGCGCTGTCGCCTCACAGCAAGAAGGTCCGGGTTCGAGCCCCGTGGCCGGCGAGGGCCTTTCTGTGCGGAGTTTGCATGTTCTCCCCGTGTCCGTGTGGGTTTCCTCCGGGTGCTCCGGTTTCCCCCACAGTCCAAAGACATGCAGGTTAACTGGTGACTCTAAATTGACCGTAGATGTGAATGTGAGTGTGAATGGTTGTCTGTGTCTATGTGTCAGCCCTGTGATGATCTGGCGACTTGTCCAGGGTGTACCCAGCCTTTCACCCATAGTCAGCTGGGATAGGCTCCAGCTTGCCTGCGACCCTGTAGGACAGGATAAAGCAGCTAGAGATAATGAGATGAGAAAGAAAGCCTTTACCTCCCCGAAATGACTTCAGGAGCTGCGTAATTAGGGGATCCACAACTGGTCCGCAAAAACTCCCCATCTGACATCATATTTGACAATCCTACATAAATGACACATACACATTGGGTTTTTAATCAATTTTTAACACTGAAAAATAAATGGGAAGAAAAACTAACAGCCAAACAGAATCCAATATAAATATTCAAGATTAATATTCATTTAAAAACACCATTGTGCTTTGTTGCTAACCGAAGTCGGCGATTTTAGCGTTCATGTGAGCATCCAGGAGGACGTTCTCCGGCTTGAGGTCTCGGTGTACCACCATGTGTCTGTGACAGTAGTCCACTGCTGAAATAATCTGCTGGAACAGACGTCGGCTCTCCTTTTCATCGAGCTGGTGAGCAGAACAGGACATTCACAAGCACTGAGCTTTTTAAAGCTTATTACATAATCTAAACTGTTGTGGAGCGTATTCCTTGACACTTGCTGCAACAATGAGTCAATATGCCACAGAACACACTATTCCGTACTTATGGCCTGCATTTGCTGGTCTGGTCCAACCTGAATGGAAGTTTGGCGAGCAAACTTGTGGACAAATTCGGCCAAAATGAAAAATACATTTAAAAAAATAATGACTCAATGATTTAATAGAAAAATCCTCCCTGAATGACTTTCATATTAATGTTTATAAGTACCATGACTTTATTTTCATTTAGGTTCATGGTCATCCACGTTATCCATATCGAAAGGGGAGGGGTTCAAACTAAAACAGGGTCAGCAGCATTTCCAAAAGTTTTTGATGCTCAAAAACTCCAGAGCACTGTGGACGCCAGGTGTAAATAGTGATGCGTTTTAAAACTAAAGAGAGTATTAATGTGGACATAGCCTTTGTTTCAACAGATCAGTTTCCAGTGCTTCAAATTTCATGCTAATACATACCAGCAACACCATAGGACTTATCATTTCATAGATCAGTAACTGCCAAGCCAAGCCTCTGCCATAACTCGGTGCAACTGCATTCTGGAAATCTGAGTCTAATGCTTGCCATCTCCATTACTCATCCACTGGATCTCTCATTAATATGAGATTTAATATTGTAAAATAGCAAGGTGAGAAAAGAAGCACTTTTGTTTTTAGGATTTCTTGGTGAAATCTGACCACCATTCCTTATGTTTGAGAGCCTTGAAATTTTTTTTCTCCGAATAAACACGACTGTAAGTGTGCTAGAAATGCCCCCCCCAAAAAAAATCCTTCTCATGAGAATAATAAAAATGCAACAGCACAAGCAGAATCATTAAAGGGGACATACCGCTTTTCCACAAGTTGAGACAGTTCCCTCAGGTCTGAATGAAATGTCTGCGACATGCTTTGGTCAAAATACCACAAGCATAAAGCACCACAGCTCCCTTCTCACCCTGTCTAAACCAGCTGATCTGAGTCCTTGTTCCTTTAAATGATAATGAGCCACTGCTCACCCGACCCCCCCCTTCCACCAGCCAATCAGGTAGCACTTTCCTCATAAATATCCAGGGGTTGGGGGGCGTCGTGGCTCAGGTGGCTAAGGCGCCATACCATAAATCCGGGGACCCGGGTTCGATTCCGACCCGAGGTCATTTCCCGATCCCTCCCCGTCTCTCTCCCGCTCATTTCCTGTCCTGTCTCTACATTGTCCTATCCAATAAAGGTGAAAAAAAGCCCAAAAAAATAACTAAAATATAAAAAAAAAAAAAATCCAGGTTTTTTTCTAGAAAAATTTAGTATGAGGGTGCTCACCATGGCGAGGGATCGAAACGGGGTGGATCTGTTATGTAATTTATGTATCAGTGTATTTATGTTATATAATTTATCCACTAATGCCAATCAAAAGTTTGAACACGCCTCCTAATTCAGTGTTTTTTTTTCTTTATTTTCATTAATGAAAAACACTTCAAGTCTTAAAGTAATGATGGATGTTGTTTCTTTTTACTTAGCTGAGCGGTTCTTGACGTAATATGGATTACTACAGTTGTGGAACAGGGCTATTTACTGTACATTTTATTATTTACAGTTTGATTTCAAACACATTAAAGGAAAAGAAAGCACATGGTTAAAATACAGTTAAGATAGATAATATAAACTAACGATCATGCGAATAATTGAAAATAAGGAGCTCACACAACTAAGATATCCATCTCTGAAAAAGTTAGTTTCTATGCAGAATTCCCATCATCGATAATTTCATAAATGCCACCACTGAAAATATTTTAAATCAGACACCCCACATTAAGGCGGCAAGAAATTCCACGAATTAACTTTTGACGAGGCACACCTGTTAATTGGTGACCACCTCACGAAGCTGGTTAAAGGAGATACGCAGAACCATGGCCTCACTTTTTGTTTATAAATGCCTTGAGACCTCAAGAATGGCATAGGAATAGTTTTAAGCATTAACAATAAATCTAATATAGTAATTTTTACGATTAAAGTGATTCATATAGGTAGCGGTCTGAGTGAATAACCTTGACATCCGTAACGTCACAGCAGGAAGGCTATCGGTCTCATCGCCATTTCCGCTATACTAAAAAACACAGAGCTGACTGCAACTCCGATCCTCCATTTTGAGCTAATTTATTGCCATGCCACGTAGATGTGTTGCTGGCCGGTACAGTGCATTCATGGCCCAAGAATGTTCAAACTGCAAAGATTTGGACACATTTTGCGAGAAATTCATGGATTGGGCGCCTACGAAGTGGTCTCACCTCTGCTCTGCACATTTTACTGAAGACTTGTACGAAACCTCTGATCTGTTGAGGAGTGTTGGCTATAAGCCGTATTGAAAGAGGGTGCAGTACCAACAATTAAAGGAAAAGAAAACTACAAGAAAAGGAAAGCAAGTTCGGTTGCACCGGTTCTCCTGGAGTGTGAGCCGAGCAGTAATGGCGGAGTATTCAGCATGGAGAAAATGGAGAATGAGTGGCCCAGTTGTCAGATTTCTCCACTGGATAAGCTCCCCCCGTTGGATATGCTTGCCTCGGCAGCAATATCTCGCCCTTACGTGGAAGAAGCGAATGAACTAAGAACTGAAAGATCGTTTCAAAACAATTGGCCACAAGATCGGCCTTCAAGAAGCGAAAACACAGATGTGTAAGATGCGACTCTTGTTTGGTTACATAACAAAAACACTCGTTTACCTGCATTTAAATTAAATACATGTAACTTTTATTGTGTGTTCAAGTTGCAGGTATAAGATTATTTAATTTGCTTCAGAATGTGATTGTCTCAGTTCATCTGGTTATTTAATTAGCCTTTCACATTTTATCAGTGAAAATGAATGCATGTACATGCATGTTGCACAAGTTGTAATGCCTATCCTGTTTTAATGAGAGTCACGAGACCGTCAATTAAATTCCATCCAATTCTCTAGACGGCTTTGTTTTCTGGCTTTATTTCGTAAGGTGGGGGCCTCCGTGGCCGACGTGTTACTATCGGATTGACTTTCTGATGGTTCGAACTGATACGGTTCTACGTGTATAGCAGTAGCATGTACACACACTCCAATTTCAGAATTATCACAGTCACATGTACTACTATCTGAGGAATCCGAAGAATCTCCAATAAATCGGAACGAAGAGGCCATCACAACCACTCTCGCCTGCCGAGTCTGGCTTTGGTCTATAGCACCAGTTCTCGCTGTGACGTCACGCACCCAGGGCTGGCTGACTCAGCGGGGCAGCTTGAATGCCAACTCTGCGGTCGATTTTAACTCTCAAAAATATATGTATTTTTTTTATTCCCAATTATGCAGCATACAAGAGTCAAGGATGGAGATACTATCCACTCAGAAATGTATTTAAAAATAAAGGTTCTGCGTATCTCCTTTAAGAAAATACCAATAGCGTGCAAGGTAAACGCTGGCTGCTGTGAAGAATCTAAAATATGAAATACTGTTCAACACTTCTGTTGACCACAAAATCCCATTTATGTTCCAGACTTCTTATTTATTTCATAGTTTTGATGTCTTCAGGTCATTGTTCTACAATGTAAAAAAAAAAAAAAGGGGGGGGGAGGGGTCAAAATGCAGAAAACCCTATGAATGAGTAGGTGTGGCCAAACATTTTGCTGGTCCGACATAGTTAGTAGCCTGTTCACAATTGCCACATCTACACTTCTGTTCAAAAGTTTGGGGTCACTTTGAAATGTCCTTATTTTTGAAAGAAAAGCACTGTTCTTTTCAATGAAGATCACTTTAAACTAATCAGAAATACACTCTATATATTGCTAATGTGGTAAATGACTATTCTAGCTGCAAATGTCTGGTTTTTGGTGCAATATCTCCATAGGTGTATGGAGCACTTGCATGTGACGTCACAGCCGATCCAGATTGTGACAGACGCCATCGTGTCGGTCAAACGCCATATTCCGCCTTCTACTTCTACTTCTGGTTCTACTTCTGCTTTTACTTCTACCTTTTCTTCTGGAAAACCTACTATATACAATTCTACTACAACGGCTGCGGCTACAAGCTCTCCCTACCTGTGCACGTTTTTTGTTTTTTGTGTGTATTTTTGCGTGTTGTTCGTCTGTACCGGACTTCAATATCCACTACAACCGTATGGAGTTACTGGACATTGGTTTCCAGCAGAAAATGACGGTTTGTAGTGATTTCCATCGCATGCACAACATTCCGGACGAGAGGAAAAAAAATATATATATATATATATATATATATATATATATTCCGGACGAGATAGTGAGACCAGCGGGGTCTCCGTGGATTGTTATTGGAAGCAAAGCTAAGGAGGCGGCGCCGGGAGCAAAAGCGAGGCTGCAGAGCCGGCCTGTTGACTAAGCTCAGAAAACAGCCACTCAAACCTCCACTGCTAAGCCTCTACCTCTCCAACGCCAGATCCATGGTAAACAACACGGACGATTTGAAATTACAGCTGGAATTACCTTATTCTATTCTATAAATCGGCTGGTCAGTGCTATACTCAATACTTAAGTGACTTACTCATCCAGTGAGGATCATTTTCTTGTTTACAAGATGCCACATCTGAGTCACTGACAAATCCAGAATTTCTGTAAAGATAACTGTCCAGAGATTTATAAGCACACAGTGCTTCACCACTGAACAGCGAGGGAAAGTTAATGAGGTAATTATACACGTCCGGGTATTCCACCTCTGGCAGTTCAATATCCACTGACACGGTCGTGAAAACTCCGTCCGGAAAGCCATAAGGGTCAATAATCTGTAGATCGTTTATTTTAGACATATATCTAGTTATCTGTTCATTAGAAAAATGAGCCGTGTAGTCCGTCGGTTGAAATTGATCCATTCTGTACACGAGTGCAGCAGTATTCAGCTGTGCTGTTGACCGACAAGATGGCGGCTGTGTACTTTCCGGTCACGTGACTGCAAGATCTCTATAGAGGCCCATTTCCAGCAACTATCACGCCAGTGTTCTAATGGTACAATGTGTTTGCTCATTGCCTCAGAAGGCTAATGGATGATTAGAAAACCCTTGTACAATCATGTTAGCACAGCTGAAAACAGTTGAGCTCTTTAGAGAAGCTATAAAACTGACCTTCCTTTGAGCAGATTGAGTTTCTGGAGCATCACATTTGTGGGGTCGATTAAATGCTCAAAATGGCCAGAAAAATGTCTTGACTAGATTTTCTATTCATTTTACAACTTATGGTGGTAAATAAAAGTGTGACTTTTCATGGAAAACACAAAATTGTCTGGGTGACCCCAAACTTTTGAGCGGTAGTGTCCATAATGCACTTTTAGTTTAAAAAAATAAAAATAAATAAAAAAAAATAGTGCAAAGGTGAGAAAGTCATACCTTTCCATTTTTGCAAATGTAATCAAAGAGCTCTCCCCCAGACACATACTCCATAACCATAAATATGTCTGTCGGTGTGCAGATCACCTGGTACCTGCAATCACAAGCAAGAAAGAACTTGATATGTCAAGAAATCAATGCCTAAAAATACCATGTAAATTATAGTAGATAAACACACAAGTTACAAAATCAGCTATAAATCTGTATGAGTCTCATACATCTAAGAGATGTGTAAAATTACACTGAATCCATCACACTGCACCAGCGTGTATTCAACTAACTTCTGTCCAGCCAGTTGTTGGTATTACACTGCAGGAAGGCTAACGCGTCCCCCCCGCTATGGAAAACATGATCTCGCATGTTTCTGTAATACGGGGAGGTGTGACAGCATTATATTGTATTGTGTATAGCATTTGTTGTGAAAGAGCATGTGTTTTACACTACTTCTGGCAAGGGTTTGGAACCAAAATTTGCTTCCAAATTAGAAACCAGTACAAAATGCCAAGTACCAGGTAGGTAGGTAGGTAGGTAGGTAGGTATCTATCTATCTATCTATCTATCTATCTATCTATCTATCTATCTATCTATCTATCTATCTATCATTTCAGTTCTGCGATAACCCTCCATTATTGCAAACAAAGGCTACATATCTAAAAGGATGTAGATAGCTATTTGTCAGGACCCGTCTGCAATTATATCACGCATCAATGCAACAGCATGTCAGTTTGTTCAGATACAAGCTAGCATGCATGGGTAATGACAACAGTGTGAAAGATGAACTGTGGTAAATGGTCAAAAAGTTAAGTTTGTTTCTAAACTGCAGCCTTGTTTCGTTTGGCTCACATACACAAGGATATTACACAGTGGCACAAAGATATGAAGTTTATCTTCAAGTAGTGAAAATGTGTCAAGAGTGAGTGAAGCAGACAAGTGATATTTTTCAACATGAGAAGATAAAACTTAGAGATAAAAGTGGAGCAAAGAAAAAAATCCTGAACTTCTGAAAGTCAAACTAAGATGGGGGGTGGTCAGGGGCCAACGTCCCCTGAAAAAATTGTAATAAACATAACACACAAAACCCTGCATTCTAGTGCATTTTAGTACTTATTTTCACTAAAACAAGTTATAACTTTTAAGCCTTTTTCTTTCATGTACATTAATGATTAACAAAATTCCCCTAGTTAATGAGTAATTTTCAGGAGTGCATTTAGAAAATGCAGTGATTTTCCTGGCTACACATTTCATTACTTTGAAAAAAATCAGACAGTTGAAGGTAAACTCAGCAAAATCCCAAAACAGTACTGTTCAGGGTTTCCGCTATGTACAATTGGCTGCGGCGGGCCGCCGCACCTTGATTTTTGCCGCCGCACCTTCAGGAATTCCGTAGCACCCCTAGGCAGTCCTATTTTTAAAAAATAGGCTAAACCAATATTTTTTGACGTTGAGCGGACTCGAGCCTGGCATGAACCGCTCCGACACACTATAATGACACCAATCTATCACCAGCCAATCAGGAGACTTAAACGCATCTCCCGCCCACTTGTGTCCGTGTCTGAGATGTTGAATTTTCACAGAAGGAGAGAAGTTGACTGAGGTAAGACTGTGTGATAAATTAACGAACGAATAAGAGAGGAATTTCAACATATAGGGCTTAAGTTTGTTACCGTTAAATAAGCATTGCTTGTACAGTAGCGTTATGTCGTTACAACGTTGACCCACTTTTAACGTGCCGAGTACCGACTGTAGCCGCTAACATGCTAATTAGCTTGCTGTCAAAAGTGCAAAGACCTTAAATTGCTCTGTGTAAATTAGAAAATGGCGCAACTTCCTCTGTAGCCGTCAACTCAACTTGTCTTGAGTTTTGAGCCGATCACAACAGGGCAGCACTGTGGCCTGAGGTAAAACATGATAGTTTTAGTTTGTTTAAAGTACACCCAATGACTGTCTCATATACTCTTCATATACTCATACTGTTTAAGTAATGCAATAAAACTAATCTTTAAAAGTGGTATTTACTCAAACTGTTTGCATAGAATGAACTTTCGGGTTAACAGTGTAATACTGTTGCAGTGTTCTGCAAATTTGCAATTTAATATTTCAGATCTTGAGACATGAAAGTGCTATTTTAAAAAATAAAAGGTCAGAAATGTTTTCTTTGTCATCTATTTAGTTAATTTTATTTCCTCAATAATTTTCCTTGATTGAGAAATCGGTCTGGGCTCTTATGGGTTAATCAGTAGCCTGCATGCTAGTATATGTTCCATTTACGGTCAAACATTTTGATGGACTCCAGGCTCAGTTTTGATTAATCAAAAATCTGTGTAGTAGTACAGTCTGAAGATGCTCTTGCACATTCGGTGTCAATTGAACAAAAATTATGGGAGGATATAGGTTTAATAAGCTTTACAATTTTTGAAGTGAGTGATGGATTGATAAGTTTAGATGTGTTCAATATTTTCTTATCTTCAGACATAATAGTGTAGGAGATGTTTCTTTACCTGCTTGATAGTTTTGACCGGGACTCCAATCTTCCTCAGAAGACTCATTAGTCCTTCAATTAAATTCATTATAGACGTGAACTTAAAATCATTGTTTTATTTTATGGCCTCGGTGCCCTGGCTTTTGGCCTTCGTGCCCTCGGCATCAGCAGAGCGTTCGTTTTCCACACTTCGTCGACTGAAATCATACCTCTGATCCACAATGACACGAGACTGAATGACTTGATGAACTGCCATATTCACCGTGACATTCTGGAACAAACTGACATGACAGCCATCGCAAAGGAGTTCGTGCAGGCCAATGACAGACGCAGGCAGGCCTTTGGGAAGTTTTACTTCTATTAGCACCGCCAAGTGCACTGCTTCCTCTGTTTTCAATGTTTCTATACTGCATTGGTACTGATACAAGCAAGTTGTTTAAGTTGAGTTAGCCTACTACTGAGGTGCTTTTGTTGTGTACTGTTGGCTGTTTTAGCATTTTATTCTGCCCAGTTATGTGCTGGCATGTTGTGGGCTAAAGTCATGACCGATGGATTAATCTATGTATAGCCTTCTGTGCTGTTGGCTGTTTTTATCCTCGTACTGGGGTGGGATGTCTAAGCGCAGGTCTTGCCACCGCACCTTCAAACATTTTCTAGGGGAAACACTGCTGTTAAAAAGTAAAGGTCTGTTAGAGTTTCTAAAGCTTTCAGGTTTCAATGTTGGGGACATTGAGCCTCGTTTATCAATCTTTTAGTAGAGTTGTGCGTTTGCATAAGCTAAAGTGAATTAAAAATTTCCAATTCATATTTATGCAAGTTGAAGCCAATTGTTTACATTAGTTCGTATTGTCTGTAAATTTAAACACCAATGAAAACCAAATTTCTCATGTAAATCAAGGGTGTAGCTAGGATTTTTCAGGGTGTGTGTATGTGCGTGTGTGTGTGAGAGAGAGTGACACACTGACTGGCAGCCTGAGTACCTTATGTAACAAAAAATAAATTACCATTGCTAGTTTTAGGCAGCTTAGAAACCGACTCTTCCATTATTGCTGTTTCTTCCACGTTTTCTTGATGTTGTGTTCTAGAAACAGCACTACAACTTAGCTTCAAAGCCATAAAATGCAACTTTGATGGAAAAAAATATATAATAAATTGCTTACCTCTCTTCACGTCGAAAGAAGTAGGAAAGTTTTGCTTGTTTTGACATGGCAAATTATTAACAAGGGTAAATACTCGTAATTCGCAACTAAAAAGACTGCAGCTACACTGGTAGCTTGACCATGCTTTCTAGTGTGATTGTGTTGCGCTTGCGCAGAACGGTGTCAGTCCTGTGCACCTTGGGCACGTGCGCCTAACGAGCTCCTGTCTTTAAATCAATGAACTACGTTTGGGCTATTGAAGGACTGTGCCCATGCAAGGACTATGCGAAGTATTATGCCGCGTCTAGGAACACAAAAAATCCGAAAAATAAATTTCTCCATTCGGAAAACCAGAGATTTTCAAGAGTTTTGTCAAATATCCGGATTTCCGGGTAAATCCGGAAGACTTTCATCTATATAAGCTTCATATCTACATGCCACCGTGTAATATTCTTTTCATTATATATAACCACAAAATAATGCAAGTTAATCAAAACAATTTTAATGTTGAACCAATTTACCATTTTGACAACGTGCATCAAGTCAGCGGGAAAACACCGGGAATGATGTCAAGATCCTCACAAGCAAAGATAATGAAAATTATTATACATACAGGCCACTTTTTCCATGGAATAAAAACATTTATTTTTTTCACAGTCCAAATCCTGCGCTCTGATTGGCTGGTGACTGGGCCCGTATCCTACGGTATGGACCCTGACTACAGACCCCAGTTACGGACCTCTGGCAACTCGCTTGTTCACATTTTTTGTCAACATTTATCTTTTTTTTTTTTTTTTATAAGATTTATTTATAAAGATTATCAAAAATCTTATAAATTTTTGCCAGCATTTCTCAGGAGAATAGCATTAATTTTACAGCATGGATAGTGATAACGACAGTGTTCACAGCGAAAGCGAGTTTTACTACCCTGAGGAAGAAGAAATAAAAGAAAACATTTCAGGAGAAAGCTAAAAACTAATTTGCTAACGCCGAGCAAAAACATGGCTGAATCCTGAATGACTCCTATTTGTATAAATAGGGGGCTACATAGGCGGCAAAATGTAGTTTTTTTCCTGCCATGGAAGTGCACTTGTATACCAAGGGGAAAGCAATTTGCATTACAGCCGTGAACGAGGATTCAAAATGGCGGCTCGGCTCGGTTTTCCCTTTCGGGCGCTCTCGTTTTCTGTTAGAATTTGGTAAAGAAAAAAATAAATATATTTACCAGCTTAAGGTCGGTCCATATGGTGAAATACCGTGACCTCGGCCTTAAATACTGACCTCGGCCCAGAGGGCCTCGCTCAGTACTTTCAAGACCTCGGTCACGGTATTTCACGATACGGACCTGCCAGCTGGTAAATGACATGTATGTATTCTATTCCCTTGTAGCTGGTTTATTGATGGCATGCAATATTATCATATTGCTTATCCTCCATGTATTACACCACTCTCCCCAATGGAGAATGAGCATACAATATTGTTATAATATTGCACGTTGTCAAGATAACACGACGTCACACATCGGATTTCCTGCGAAGATCCAATGACAAAACTTTTCTGCTGCGCATACGCAAAACTTGATTATATATTCTTCACGCATATTTACAAGAGAAAAAAAAAAACGGACATCAAAAAACTGAAAAAGAGACACGTCAGAGACGTAAAACTTCCGTGCTAGCAAGTGACTGACAGTTTGTACATAAACATGGTCACGAGGTTTGCTTCATTAAAAGCCAAAGATTTAAAGAGACAGACGTACTGAACACCCGAAAGACTACCAAAACCTCCCTGGATATTCTTCACGCATATTTACAAGAGAAAAACAGACCAACGAACATCAAAAAACTGGAAGAGAGTGCAATAGCAGAAATATTGTCAAAGTTCTACTTGGAGGTGAGGAAAAGTGACGGAGACTTTTACAAGAGGAATTCACTCAGCAAAGCCCTTTTGTTTTGAACAACTGCAATGTAACAATTAACTACGACCAAAAGTAACTTTGAACTTGAACTGTCAACCTGGATACAAGTTGTGTATAGTTTGTACATAAGTTGGGTTGTTCAGGGTTTTTGGACTTGTACCATTTTTATTGTTAGAACTTTGACTTTGTACAGTACATTGGATTGACAGAACATTGAATTACATTCGATCAGAATCAGCATTTAATATTGGTAAGTTACCCACCTGTTAACTTTTTGTAAAAATCCATAATTGTTCCACCGAATGTGTATTATAATAATAATAATAATAATAATAATAATAATAATAAATAGCTTTTCTCATGGTACATCAGATATATTCCATTCAGCTACTCGTCTTCGACTTGTTCAATGTCATGCTAGCTGAATGGAATATATCAGATATACCACTCAAAGTCAGCTAATATTATTCAAATATGTTACTCAAGTCCAGGATGTACTTCATATTAGGGCTGCACAATTCTGGAAAAAATGTGAATCATGATTTTTTTTTGCTTAGAATTGAGATGACGATTCTTTGGCACGATTTTTTATACAAAATGTTTATTGCACTGTTTATAACATCTGCATTGCTGAGGTTATTTATTTTTTATTTGTCTTTTATTTGTTTATCTTTTTATTTATCCTGTTTGTTTTATTAATTTTACAGGCCTAGTTATTCTGCTTAATTTATTTTTGTCTACATCCATGTATTTTCTTCATCTGTTATCCTGATTTTTGTGGATTTGTTAGATTGTACCTGTTTTATATACTTCAATTAAAAAAAAAAAAAAAGTTAGGCTACGATGCATGGCTGAATGTAACATGAGAAGAGAAAATGGAGAATGGATTGCGTCACTTATTTACTAGTTTATGAGTTCAGTTTCTGCACTACATTACACACATTCTTATTAGTCTTACAGTTACATGACTTTTTTTGTTTAAATAATACTTAATGGAGTAATGTTTATAGTTAATGATTAATTTAGGCCAATGCTCGATTTCGGTTGTTTAAAATACCTAAGGGGTGCTGGGTAAACTAGGTCTATGGTGCGAAATATTTATAAACATCTGATAAAAACCCGCCGAACTAACGTCAAACCCGCCCAGTTTTTGTCAACCAGCCCAAGCCATTTTTTGCCTGCAAAGTAGAATTCAAAACCGCCCAATCTGGCAACACTGGTTTCCACACACTCAACTGCAGGCGGGCTTCCTCCACTGACTGAATCACGTGTTGTAAAGACGCTTTACCATAGGTCGAGGGAGGAGTCAGCGGCAGTGCTGCCTTTACGGGCGCTTGAAAAAACCTGGGAAGAAATGGGAGCATTTGTTTGTGATGCCGCTCGTGAAATAAAATGCTTAATAATCGTTGTGTTTCGAAATGAGATCACGTGTATGTGTGAATCGAGATCGCGATTTTTTAACGATTTATTGTGCAGCCCTACTTCATATGAAAAATATGAGTTTTTCAACATAAGATAAACTGCACATCTTCATGCCAACGTTCAATTTTCTGTTTATTATTATACAGCCACCTTCACAAACCAAAATTATGCAAGTTATTCAAAATAATTCAGCGATATCCTCACAAGTGAAGTTACGGAAAATGTGTTATTCAGGTCCCAGATGTAGTTCGTATGAAAAACACGAGTGGCATGTTTCCCAGTAAAACACTCGTGTCTACATCATAAATTGTAAAATATTTTAAAATTTAAATTACATACAATTTACTAATTCACACCTTCATTCTAGTTCAACTGTGGGAATGTTTAAAACAAGTGAACAAGTTATTAAAACGCGGCCACGATATACAGTAACACATTTTACCCCCATGTTGTGAGCCGGGCTCCCAACTTAATCATTTGTTATTTTATAATTTAAGGCACAATGCACTTTCAAACAAATTAATATTTGTTTTGTTGCCATTAAATACTTTGACAGTTCCACTGAAAATGATTCAAGTAACAGATGAATACTGGGGAAAATTACAGCTTACATTCTAAATCCTGACCTACTCTTTTGTAGTAAGCTCCAGCAGGCTCCTTCTCTGACTCTCAACATCTCTGTGCTCATCACATTACTATCTGGCAAGTACCTTACACCCAGAAACAAGAAAAAACCTTTACATCCCAATTAGCTCATCCTGTTTTGTTTTTATTAAAGCAGCTGGTATACAATAAAATATACAAAAAGTAATGCATTATTTTAAAAAGAAACTTTTTTAAAAATCAATATAATGGAGGTTATTATCCAACATGACACTTCGATAATTTATTTTTCTACAAACATCCTATTCTAATTTCAGAGCCTGTTAGTGGTGTTAGTTGATTACGTTAAATAAGATTATGATTTTATAATCGGGCTGTTAAATCAATTAAAATATTTAATTACAATTAAAACCGCATTATTGTCCATAGTTAATTCATGATTAATCGCAAATTAATCACATTTTTATCTGTTCTAAAATGTACCTTAAAAGGATTTTTCAAGATTTTGGGGAATGGGCAAATACTAGGGTTGGGCGGTATCCAAATTTTGATACCTTTAAACTGTCTGTGTTTTCCCGGGGTATACGGTATTACCGAGAAAAAAATAATATTTTGTTTCGGCCTACTGTGTAACGTGCGCCTATGCCTCAAATGTACTATTTAAAAGCAGCATAGCGAATTGTGTGCATTGTGGTATGGATTAAGCAGCAAAGCGAATTTTGTGCATTGATGAATGGATTAAGAGATATTTCAAAGCATCACGCAACTCTTCCTTCATCTTGAAAATAGCATTCAACTGTCGTTTACACATGTCTGCGTTGAAACGCCATTTGCAGCACTATATCACCTACTCCATCAAAAAAAAGTACACGATGAGCAGGATCATACCCTTTCAAGCATGGGAAATAAAAAAAAGAAAAAGAATCAACCAACACCCAAGTCCGTTTAGACTGCGCGATAAACCATATTCTTCAGCGCAAATGAGGCGAACCTAATTCAAATGCGTGATAGCTGCACAAGGCAAAAATCATATGGGCCCACGTCACGCCATGGCGGGGAAATTAATAATCAAATGGCCTTACCTTGCTTAAAACGTTGTCTTGATCACATAACTCCTTACAATTATTCCACTTAAATCCATACGGTTTAACACACCCAACAAAGATAGCAAGCGCATCCAAATGTCACGCAGGGTTGCCATGGTAACGACATAAACAACCCTGCACGCGATGAGAACTTCTTTAGGAAATTGATAGAATTAGTGAAAATACGATCACACAGTTATTGGGGATGATCTTCAATTTATTATTTTATATTATGACCTCATGTACTCCATATTTATTTAGATATTATATATTTTTTTAAAATGACGGTAATGAGACCGATACCGTTGGTACTTTTGGATACCTCGGGATACCTTCTTACCGTAATACCGCCCAACCCTAGCAAATACGCTTCCTTTCTGCAAATGTATGTGGCCAGGTTTAATTTAAAAAAAAAAGCGGGGGGGCGCTATTTTTCCACTGTGTAACATTCACACTCGGTGAAAGTACTAAGACAAAAATAACCGTTTGAAAAAAATATAGTGTGAAATTATCGTACGAGGAGGGGGGGAGGGGGGGCCCACCCCATATACACCTGGTGTGTAAAGGCCTTAAAACAGTAAAAAGTGTGCAAAAACTAGCACTGTATTATTTTTCAAGATTTTGGGAAGTGGACAAATATGCTTACTTTATGCAAATGTACATGGCCAGGTTAGGAAGGATGAGGCTGGACACAGCAAAATTATTTTTGTGGATATTTTATTCCCTTAATGCATTTAAAAAAATAAAAATCAAAAATTCAAAAACACATGTGTGAACAGTAAGGGCCTTTCTGTGAAGATACTCAGTCATCCAGGTACATAGTAATCTGTGGTTGGTAGAAGAGAGCAACTGGACTTGCTTGAAAAGTCTTGAAGACGTTTCGCCTCTCGTCCGAAAGGCATCCTCAGTTCTGTCTGTCTAATAGGGAGTATCATCTTAGCCAGAGAGGATCGTTCATTTTTGTCAACCTGGAACGACCATCACTGAACAGAGGTGGGTGTCTATGACATCTATCAGCCACCTACAATGCAGCCATCAGCATTCTGATTCAGATTCTATGATGATCCATGAGAGGATAAATACCTGATACTCCCTATTAGACAGAGGCTACGTTTACATTAGACCGTATCTGTCTCGTTTTCTTCGCGGATGCACTGTCCGTTTACATTAAACTGCCTGGAAATGCCGGGAAACGGGAATCCGCCAGCATCCACGTATTCAATCCAGATCGTGTCAGCTCCGGTGCTGTGTAAACATTCAGAATACACGGATACGCTGTGCTGAACTCTAGCTGGCGTCTCATTGGACAACGTCACTGTGACATCCACCTTCCTGATTCGCTGGCATTGGTCATGTGACGCGACTGCTGAAAAACGGCGCGGACTTCCGCCTTGTATCACCTTTCATTAAAGAGTATAAAAGTATGAAAATACTGCAAATACTGATGCAAATACTGCCCATTGTGTAGTTATGATTGTCTTTAGGCTTGCCATCCTTCCACTTGCAAGTGATGTGCGCTGGGATCACACACACAGCGGCTCAGTCCCGAATCACAGCTTGTTCACTTCACTCGCGTGCTCTGTGAGCTGCGCAAGGCCGGAGTGCGCACCCTCCAGAGGGCACTCGCTGTTCAGGGCGGAGTGATTTGGAGCGCAGGATGCCTGCGGAGCCGAGCGTATCCGTGTATTGGTATTGCTGTGTGCACGCAAATTGTGTATTGGTGTTGCTGTGTGCACACTAATCGTTTTAAAAACGTTAATCTGATGATCCGCTGATACGGTCTAATGTAAACATGGGCAGACAGAACTGAGGATGCCTTTCGGATGAGAGGCGAAACGTCTTCAAGACTTTTCAAGCAAGTCCAGTTGCTCTCTTCTACCAACCACAGTAAAGGCCTTTACACACCGGATACAATACGAAATGGCGATGCAAAAATGCAAAGGATGGGTGCAAAGTTTTCACACAAATTATGCATTTCTTAATATGTTTTACTTCATGCTGTTCTGCACAACGTGATTGGTTTACGCCTTTATTCACAGTGCGAATGCTCAGAAAAACTGACCTCGGTGCAAAAAAAAAAAAAAGACGCTCCCCCCCCCCAACGTGTAACATTCACGTTCTTTGTGAAAGTACTGAACACAAAAATAACAGTTTGAAAAAATATCAATGTGTGAAATAATCGCACAAGCAGGGGGGAACCCACCCCATACACACCTTTTATGCCTTAAAACAGTACAGTGTGCATTATTCTATATCCTTGCATTATTCTATATTCAGTAATAAAAGTTGACAATGTGCAAGCCAAAGTTCATTCTTAACATCATAAACAGAGTTTCTCTAGTGATTTCCAGCACATAGGTTGGGCAGATAATAATAATTAATAAAAAATGCAGTGGAGCATTTAAACAAAAGCAAACAGGGCAGACACTCTCACTCACTACCATTAGTAGTGTTAAGGGTTTTATGGATTTTTACGGTGTGAACGGTCGAGAGAGAGAGAGATTACAGATTCATACTGACACCAGTGCTTTAAACAGTGAAACAACCTGCAAGAGTTTGATCTGAGTCTCAGCTGATGGAAAGTATCAGACTCGACACAGATTTAGAGGCTTCACTTGAAGAGGATAAAAAGTTATAAACATGTTTTCCCTTATTCTGCACCAATGCACTTAATTTGGCAACTAGCTCTCCGTATGTCATCATAGCATTAAATAGCTTTGCTACCACTTTTTTTAGCCTGTTCCGTTTTCTAGGAAGCCAAAACGTGCAGCACATTAAAGCTTTTACTTGCTCGCTAATGAATCTTTACTTATTGACCTTTGATATGCAAATTTATATTTTGGAAAACGCACAGTATTCAATCACCCATTAGTTATCTCGAGCCATTTTCTCAAGCCCAATGAAGAGTAAAACGCAAATCCTCCCCCTCCTCAGTCTTCTGTAATTACATGTGCCTTTTGCACCTCCTTAGAAGAACCATGAGAAAAAATGCTACTTTGGTCACAGGGGATCTGGCTGCGGAAATAAACAACGAAAACATCTCTTTGATACCAAGTCTGACAAACAGTGAACTGGTTCATGTTCAAAAATGAGCCTTAGCGCAGCCCATTTCCCATTCCTCATATACTTCATATTTTTCACCAAGCAAGTGTGAGTGCAAGAAGGAAACCGTGTAAGAGGAAACACAATATGACTAAGCAAGTGAGTCAGAGGGTGTTAGGACAGTGAGCGTGTGTGAGAGGCAGAGGCTGAAAGAGAGGGAAAAGATGTGAGAAGTATCAGCGTGTGATCCTATTAAAAAGAGGCAAGGATCGATTTATTAAACAGTCAAGTATGGAACATGAACTTCACTCAGAGCTTGTGAAATGTGTTTTTTTTTCTTTCTTCCCCCTGACCTACTACATGCGTGATGTTTTTCTTCAAACTGTAAAAAGCCAAGTTAATTATTTCACAAGTGTGTGATGAATAAAGTTGTGCTTTCTTTCTTTTTAATCATTTAGTTTCTGATAGATTTTATGTGAATATTACAGCGGTGCTTGAAAGTTTGTGAGCCCTTTAGAATTTTCTATATTTATGCAGAAATATGACCTAAAAACATCATCAGATTTTCACACAAGTCCTAAAAAGTAGATAAAGAGAACCCAGTTAAACAAACGAGACAAAAATATTATACTTGGTCATTTATTTATTGAGGAAAATGATCCAATATTACATATCTGTGAGTGGCAAAAGTATGTGAACCTCTAGGATTAGCAGTTAATTTGAAGGTGAAATTAGAGTCAGGTGTTTTCAATCAATGGGATGACAATCAGGTGTGAGTGGGCACCCGGTTTTATTTAAAGAACAGGGATCTATCAAAGTCTGATCTTCACAACACGTTTGTGGAAGTATATCATGGAACGAACAAAGATTTCTGAGGACCTCAGAAAAAAAAAAAAAAAGAAGTGCTGCTGATGCTCATCAGAACCATCTCTAAAGAGTTTGGACTCCACCAATCCACAGTCAGACAGATTGTGTACAAATGGAGGAAATTCAAGACCGTTGTTACCCTTCCCAGGAGTGGTCGACCAAGAAAGATCACTCCAAGAGCAAGGCGTGTAATAGTCAGTGAGGTCACAAAGGACCCCAGGGTAACTTCTAAGCAACTGAAGGCCTCTCTCATATTGGCTAATGTTAATGTTCATGAGTCCACCATCAGGAGAACACTGAACAATAATGGTGTGCATGGCAGGGTTGCAAGGAGAAAGCCACTGCTCTCCAAAAAGAACATTGCTGCTCATCTGCAGTTTGCTAAAGATCACGTGAACAAGCCAGAAGGCTATTGGAAAAATGTTTTGTGGACGGATTAGACCAAAATAGAACTTTTTGGTTTAAATGAGAAGCGTTATGTTTGGAGAAAGAAAAACACTGTATGCCAGCATAAGAACCTTATCCCATCTGTGAAACATGGTGGTGGTAGTATCTTGGTTTGGGCCTGTTTTGCTGCATCTGGGCCAAGACGGCTTGCCATCATTGATGGAACAATGAATTCTGAATTATGCCAGTGAATTCTAAAGGAAATTGTCAGGACATCTGTCCATGAACTGAATCTCAAGAGAAAATGGGTCATGCAGCAAGACAATGACCCTAAGCACACAAGTCATTCTACCAAAGAATGGTTAAAGAAGAATAAAGTTAATGTTTTGGAATGGCCAAGTCAAAGTCCTGACTTTAATCCAATTGAAATGTTGTGGAAGGACCTGAAGCGAGCAGTTCATGTGAGGAACCCCACCAACATCCCAGAGTTGAAGCTGTTCTCTATGGAGGAATGGGCTAAAATTCCTCCAAGCCGGTGTGCAGGACTGATCAACAGTTACCGGAAACGTTTAGTTGCAGTTATTGCTGCACAAGGGGGTCACACCAGATACTGAAAGCAAAGGTTCACATACTTTTTCCACTCATATGTAATATTGGATTATTTTCTTCAATAAATAAATGACCAAGTATAATATTTTTATCTCATTTGTTTAACCGGGTTCTCTTTATCTACTTTAGGACTTGTGAAAATCTGATGTTTTAGGTCATATTTATGCAGAAATATAGAAAAATTTAAAGGGTTCACAAACTTTCAAGCACCACTGTATATACAGACAAGGACATTACAAGCAGATGAAAACCATTCAGATAAAAGAGCACTGTCCTGTAGTGTTGAGCAACTTTCATGATTAATCTGAATTAATGTTTTGAAAATCATTAAAAAAAAATGTTCTGAGATTATATCAGGAGATGCCTACCCCAAATTTTGAATTTCAGTATTCTTGAAAACATTTTTCAGTATTTTGGAATGACTTTCAGCAACATTAATTTATGCACACTTCCATTATAAAGAGGTGTATATACCAATATGTTTAACATTTAAATTATTAAAAAGAACTGTTTCGTGTGAATTGAATAAACAAAACGCGAGCAGTCATCTCAACTGAATTTCCACTCAACAAATTTCTAGAGCATACAATAGATCACATTTTTATAAATACAATAGTGTTCCCTGTTCGCAGACATTACGGTTGACTACCAATCATTGGTATTGAATGTAACTCCTCAAAGGATTATATTGTATTGCCTGGCAAAATGTTCTACCTGTTAACGGATTCTAATAAAATTTAAAAAAAAAATTTCTTATTTCATGCCAAAGAGAGTCCGACATTGTTATCTTAATGTCCCAATATATAAATACTTCAGCATAATGCTTCAGAAGAGACATTGAATAAAATGACATTTATAATTGTATTTAAAACAGTGGAATGATCCATTTTTTGCCACAATCCCAACAGCACTAATCATAAAATTCTGTTTTTGATCATACTACATGTACATTTGCACTTGCAACACTGAAAATACTTTGAATTAAAGAAGTACAGCCAGTGTTTGATATTTCAGTGAATAAAAATCAGACATGTAAAAAGAAACTGAATAAGTTTAACTCACATTTCATGGCACTAATTGGCAAGTTCAACTCCAAGCATAGGTCAACCATCAGCACGTGTCACGTTCCGTGTCTTTTCATCCACAGATTTCGTAAAAAACTGCTGGATAGCCCCAGATTTACTTTCCGCCTGACTCGGCATTTCAGCATACTCCATATGTTTTTTTGTAGTTGACATGCCGCGTGCAGTCATCGCGACCACCACGAGTGATGTTAATGTCAGTTCTACACAGTTTGCAGTGCGCGTATCCATTGCCCTTTTGACTGGGTGTAATGCACGGCCATTCTACCGTATCGAAAATAGCGCGAACAAATGTGCGGAATCTGCGCATGTCACACACAGCATGTGCGGAATCTGCGCATGTCACACACAGCATGTGCGGCTGTCGTAAAAATAAATAGCCTAGCCGTGAATCGCGCATGGATTGAAAAAGTCGCTTGGACATTTAAAAACAACTCACTGGAATTTAAGACTTTATAATAATTCCGTACAGAATAATACTGTTTGCCATAACATCGTATTTACGTAACTTTTCCGTACAAAAGGCAAGGCAAGTTTATTTATATAGAACATTTCATACACAATGGCAGTTCAATGTGCTTTACAGAAGCAAAAACAAAAACAGTAAACAATAGAGAAATAAAATTACATAAAATAATTTTATTTTTAATCTAAAACAATTAATTAAAAGAATTAAAAGAAAATAATAAGAATTAAACAACAGTAGAAATAAAATAATAAAATGCCAAAAAGAAAAAAGAAGAAAAAGAAACCAGCGGAATAAAATAGAATAAAATTAAAGTAAATTTAAAACATGCAGAGAAAGTAAAGATTATAAAAAAAATGTAAAAATATTAATTATTTAACAGAAAGCATCTGAAAACAGCTTGGCCTTTAACCTAGATTCGAAGCTGCCAACAGCAGGAGCATTTTTAATGTCCTCTGGCAGTTGGTTCCATAGCTGTACTGCATAGTAGCTAAAAGCTGCTTCACCACACTTTGTTTTAACAACTGGTTTTAATAGTAAATTTTTCTGTTGCGATCTGGTAGATCTGACTGGGTTAGGCCGCTGCAACATATCAGAGAGGTAATTGGGCCCTGTACCATTTAGAGATTTATACACCAGCAGCAATGCTTTAAAGTCAATTCTGTAGCTTACTGGAAGCCAGTGAAGGGACCTTAGAATTGGGGTAATGTGCTCTGTTCTTTTTGTTCGTGTGAGAACCCTCGCCGCTGCATTTTGAACCAGTTGAAGCCAATACAGCCAATCCATACTAGTAGGCATCTCCGTTATATAAAAGTGTGTGCGCGCACACACCCCTATTTAAAAGGGCCCATAAATGCTATTTAAAAGTTTAAAAACACAGCCTTCTTGGCCTGATAAACACCTCTTACAGCCAACATTACTCCCAAGCACTGCATGTTTAGACTAAAGCGAGATAAACAGGAAGCACTTTGCCGAGGACTGAGCTCAGAAAAGTTCAAATATCCATCCATTATCTCTACCGCTTATCTGCCAGGGTCACGGAGGAAGTTGGAGCCAATCCCAGCTGACTTCGGGCGAGAGGCAGGGTACACTCTGGGCAAGTCGCCAATCTACTGCAAGGCTGGATCAAATATCACTTCAGAGAAATGGAATTGGTACAGGTTTGAAAAAAGTGAGATAAAAAATATATATATGTAAAATATAATGCTACATTACATCCCAAACGGTAATTCGCTGGTTGGAATTACGTCATTTTAGACCTCTGCAGATTAGGCAGATGAAGTGGAAAAAACTGTTCATATTTGGTTAGCGATAAGCTAAGTAGCTAACTCAGAAGAGTGATGTATATTTTCTTTCCTCAGTCAACTGTATAGTCAGTGTTTCAGATTTAACAAACAAAAGTGTCCCAGTTGATTAAAGTTACAAGGTGTCTCAAAATACATATAACCCATGTCACTGCTAATAATTCTGCCAATATTAAATGTTCTTGTTCTAATTTTTCAGATTTGAAGAGAGGAGACCATAACAACTAATAATTATTAGTCAGTCAAAATGCCTTGGACAAAGGAGGAAAAAAATATTGTGTTACTACTTATTTGGAAACAAAAATCACTCAAAATGGTGCAAGCAAAATTTCACAAGAAGTTCAACTTCAACAACTATCCCCAAAAAAGCCAAATTTATCATTGGGCACACAAATTTCAAGCCACAGGATCAGTAAACAACCTCAACAAGAAGGGAGAAACACCCAGATCTGGCAGGAAGCTGACTGCAAGATCTCCTGACAAGGTGGATGCGGTGAGAGATTCTGTCGGAAGGAGTCCAAAAAATGTCCATCCGAAGACGAAGCCAAGAACTGGGTCTTTCACGTGCATCAGTGCAAACAATCATGATCAAGGATCTTCAGCTGTACCCATACAGGATCCAGGTCAAACAAACTCACACCAGCTGACACGGCAAAACGTGTTGTGATGTGCCGGTGGCTTGAAAACAAGATCGAAGAGGATCCTGACTTTCTTGATGCTGTTTGGGTTCAGTGACGAAGCACACTTCTTGCTCTCTGGGTATGTCAATAGCAAGAACAATGTGTTCTGGGGCACACAAACCCCAGATGAGGTGCTTCAGAGGCCCTTGCACTCTGAAATGTACAGCCTGGGTGGCCATCTCAAAACATGGCATAATCGGACCATTTTGGTTTGAAGATGCAGACGAGGAGGCCATCACTGTCACAAAGGAGCGTTACCTTGTGGTGCTCAACAAGTTCTGGACGGCGCTTGGGACACGTCGTGCGTGCAATAGTTCCAACAAGATGGGGCAACTCCATATACAGCCAACATCACAATGGAGTGGCTGGACCGCCGATTCCCTCATCGGCTGATCAGCAAGCGCTGCGAACCAGAGTGGTCTCCACATTCACCCGATCCGAACCGCCCAGATTTTTATCTTTGGGGATTCTTGAAAGACCATGTGTATGAGAATCGTTCTCAATCCATTGCTGAACTGAAAGTGGCCATCACCCAGAAGATTTGTGCCATCTGGAAGGAAGTGTGTGTCAGGATGACTGACAACTTTGCTCATCGGCTTCAAGTTTGCTTGCAGCGTAATGGCAGTCATTTGGAACATATGCTCTAATGGATGTATCCTTTGAGCTAGAGACCTCAAATCTTTGGTTTTGTAATCGTTATAATAGCTTCTAGAAAATGTCAAATTTTTGGGAGTTTCTCGTCTCGTCACCTCTAGCCGCTTTATCTTGTTCTACAGGGTCGCAGGCAAGCTGGAGCCTATCCCAGCTGACTACGGGCGAAAGGCGGGGTACACCCTGGACAAGTCACCAGGTCATCACAGGGCTGACACATAGACACAGACAACCATTCACACTCACACCTACGGTCAATTTAGAGTCACCAGTTAACCTAACCTGCATGTCTTTGGACTGTGGGGGAAACCGGAGCACCCGGAGGAAACCCACGCGGACACGGGGAGAACATGCAAACTCCGCACAGAAAGGCCCTCGCCGGCCACGGGGCTCGAACCCGGACCTTCTTGCTATGAGGCGACAGCGCTAACCACTACACCACCGTGCTGCCAAGTTTCTTGTCAGAGTAATAAATTATTATAACGTTAATGGGTTGCATCCATTTTGAGACACCCTGTAATACTTGTATTTAAAAAGGTATTTAAAGGTAAGACGTTTTACGTTGTTTATTTCTGATGCTGTGTGCAGCCATGTTGCTTTGACGTCACTCTGTAAACAGGGAAGGAACTCTGATTTGAAAAGCCTACCCCAAGTTATTTCAGGTCATGAAAGACAGGATCCCCATTTCCTCTGTTGAGAAAGAAGGGTTCAGACGAGATGAACAGACTATGGAAAAAAACAGCAGAATGGACTTGGGGGGAAAATAGTAACGGCGCCACCAATAGCAAAACAGTGCTTTTTAAATTAAACATCCTTTATTTAAAAGAACTGTTTTCACTATTAGCTACAGATGGTGCTGTTACTATTTTTCCAGTCTATTCTAATTATTAAAAAAAAAAAAAAAAAAAAAAAAAAAGCACCTTTATAAGGTCACACAATTTTTCATTTGCTTTATGCCATTACAAAAAACAAACAAAAAAATCATAACTGTTGAATAGTTCATAAAATTGGAAATATTGTGATTCCCCCACTCCGTTCTGTACCATCACCCAGCCCTATTGTTCGATCTAAACTTTACTGAGCATTGAAGAGAACTGCCACTGCTACTTACAGCTTAATTATGTGGGGGTGCCTGAAAAGCTTGAGGTTCTGGATCTCACGGCGAATCTTGCCCACTACATCCAGACTGCGGATCTTCTGCCTGTTCAGGATCTTCACAGCTACCTGGTGCTTGGTCAGTTCATGTTGGCCCACTACAACGAAATGCACAGATTGCTTACATATTTCATTTTAAGACATACGCTGAAAATAAAACATGAGAAACGCTGAACAAATGCATTCATAATCAGGCAAATCATGAAAAGTAAAAAAAAGTGCTTTGCTTTGTTTAACAAGGAACATCAAAAGAGGGCAAAAGTTCAATCCGAGCACGTCATTCTGAAGTCATTTTTCATCACGTATCCATTTTAACAAGCTTTCCAATCCACACTGATGACAGTGTCCTGCTGCACTTATTGCTCCTTATTTTTCCCCACCAGCATAAACTTGGTAGTGATGTATTTAATTCCCACCCTTACGTTTTTGATAAGCTGCAAGTCTTATTTAAAAATCATAATTTTGTACAAGCTTGTGTTTATTAAAAAAAAAAACCTTCAGATTATTTCATTCATCTATTTAATATAACAGTTTTATTTATTTACCTACAATAATAACTGCATTGCTTATGATTTACGTTTCTTTTACTGCATTGCTTATGATTTCTTTTTTCTTTTTTGTTTATTGCTTTTGTATATATAGTTTATTATGGTGGAAAGTGACATTTGATTAGCGGTGGTATAGAGGGTTAGGATTGGATAAGTTATTACTTCTTCCTAATCCTTTCTGAACATTATGTTATTGCCTTGTGGCTACGCTATTCTGTTTGTTTATGATGATGTTTTGATTATTGTATTTTTTATTTAAATTTTTATATCTTTCTTCTTTATTGTTCAGAATAAAGTAATCAATCAATTTACGTTTCTCTTTTTATTTATATATATATATATATATATATATATATATATATATATATATATATATACACACACACACACACACACACACACATATACATACATACACACACACCTGACCATCACACCCATAATATTATATGCTTTGCTGTTATAAGAACCTCCACTCTTCTAGGAAGTCTTTCCACTAGACTTTGGAGCGTGGCTGTAGGGATGTGTGTTCATTCAGCCACAAGAGCATTACTGAGATCAGGCACTGACGTGAGGCGAAGAGGCCTGGAGTGCAGTCAGCTTTCCAATTCAGCTCACTGGGGATTGAGGTCAGGGTTCCGTGCAAGCCACTCAAGTTCTTCCACTCCAAACTTGGCAAACCATGTTTTTATGGACGTCACTTTGTGCACAGGAGCACTGCCATGCTGGAACGTTTGCACCTCTTTATTCCAGTGAAGAGAAATCTTAATGCGGTGCCATACCCCACTGTTGTAGTATGGTACGCGTACAAAGACATACTGTATAAGTGTGTTTCAAACTTTGTGGCAACGGTTTGCAGAACAACCATATAGGTATCGGCATACCTTTGGCCATATAGCGTATATTTAATAATAAATAATAATAAATTATTATTTCAACTTATATAGCGCCTTTCTCACACCCAAGGTTGCTTTACAATTGCAATTTACAGGGCTCGACATTAAGGGTTGCCCGATAGCCCAGGGCAAGTGAAACATGTCCCAGACATGCCCAATCAGGCAAGTTGGAATGAGCATATTACCAACGAGCACCACAAAAATTAGGCTTTTTGATCTTTTATTTCAGTTCCTAAAAGCGTCCCTCACTACGTATCTGCCATCATGTCTTGGCTGTTTTCTTAGTCTTGGTTTCATTTACTGCGCTGCAAAGTATTTTATATACCCCAGTTGTTGTAGTAGGGTTTGCATACGGTTTATAGACCCCTTGCGCATGACGTCAAGCATGACGCGATAATTACAGCAGGGGTCAGACAGACACAGTCTTTCGTGCAAGTAAGGCTTAGTCTGTCTTCAATATGGTTAATTTTTGCACCGTTTTTGCTTGTTCAAACAGAGAAATAGATGAAAGGCATTACTGTCTCCTCGCCATCAAGAAAAATGTTAATAAATAGAAGTAAATGCTTCAAGAACGAGGAAATGAGTAGCTAAAGAACACGATGAGATGAGCTCAGCCTGAAAACTCCAGAGAAATTCACGATTGTATTTAAAATGTATTTTACAAAGTCAGAAGGGAGTATGGAAGAGTTTGCTTAAGAATCTCGTTTTATTTATTTTTCTGCTCGCATCGAGTTAGCTCCTTCATGAAAGTGTTTGATTTTCTTACAGGTGAAACAGCTTCCTTATTCGACACAGAAAACCCAGATTGGTTTCAAACAACTCCAGCATAGAAAAACTCAACAAGGAGTGACGTGCGCAATATATCCTGAAAGAACAGAACAGACTAAGAGCAGAGAGAGCTGGAGCTTCGTTTCGGTTATCAGAGGAACACAGTCCTGTGCAAAATATTTATATAAAATCTCATCCACCTCTCGGTCTATAATAAATTTAAAAAAAAAAAAAAAAAAAAAACCCCCCGCACTGCGTCCTGACAGACCGGCTGCACTGATTCAGTTACAGGTTGCCAGGTCTGTATAAAACACCCACAACCTACACACTAAACAATAATTTTAAACTCAAATATGGGTCAATCCATGTGAAATCACCAGAGGCCTCGCCACTGACCATCTCAGATTTGCTTCATACTTTCTGGAAACATCGTCAGTGTGCCCAATAAATAACGTACAACTATTTAGGGTTTAGGGTACCAACTTCATATTTTGTGCATTTGCTAATCAAAACAAGCTCTTTCCAGCGGTATAATTGTCTTTATGGTAGACCTTGTAATACGCATTTTAATGATAGGCGCAATTTTTTTTTTTAAATTTTTAAAGCCTAATAAATCAGAAAGTTTGATTTCTTTTGAACACATACCCAGTTGCCTAAAGAGTACTATAACATGAGTAATAAATAAGAAAATTTGAAAGATCTGGTGTGCTTTAATGTGGAGATATGAGGCGTCAAAGTTGCTCCAAAGCACTTTTTTTTTTTAAATGATTTTCAGCAAGCCATAACTTGGCAAATATTGAACTGTGAACTTTCTATTTTAGTATTTAAAGGCGCCTGGCATTGAAGAACAATCCTTGAAAATTTCATGTATCTTGCATGAATAGTTTAAAAGTAATGACTTATGGAAGTTAGGTCCGTTTTTTGTAGCACGCATTTCAACAGTGAAATTGGGGCCACGCCCCTTTTTTAAGCCCCTATATCTCAGAAACTAATGAAGGTACAAGCCTAAAGTTTTGTACACTCTTTAGTGGGCACACTGACAATATTTCCAGAAAGTATGAAGCAAATCTGAGATGGTCAGTGGCGAACATTTTTCTAAATCTGGTGATTTGGGGCAGAATTACCCATATTAGCCTGTCTGTCATGATGCAGCGCGGGGTTCCCCCCCCCCCTTTAAACCTAAAGGTGGATGATAAAACCCAATAAATAAAATAACTCTCATACACAGTACTGTTCAAAAGTCTTGGCACCTTGTTTTCTTCATACAAGGTTTGTTATAGATTTCTATTTTATGATTTCTACATTATCGAGTAATGAACCTCCAGTCTGAGAGAGTTCTACACAAACACGCTTAACTTTACAACAGCTGCATGCATGTGAAAGGCAGGAAAAACTATTTTGGATAAAACTGTTAGTCCGTTACAAGTGAAAGTAACCAATAACCAAACTTAATAATAAACTTAATCAATAACCAAACTTCAACTCAATGTGTCATCATTTTATGTTGCAATTCACAACTATTCTATGGTTTTCCTAACAAAAAAGTAGTACTCGCAAAATAGGGGGAAGTGATAATATTGGGGGGCAAGTGGAAATTAACCCCCACTTGCTCCCAGGGCAAGTGGCTTTAAAAGTTAATGTCGAGCCCTGCATTAAAAAAAAAAAAATCTCCACCAAAAGAGTGCCAGGATGTAATTCCAGTGGCATAGCTGCCCACAAACCCACCAAAAGGTGCACAAAGTTATGTCCCCCACTGCCTGCACAGTGCCTGTGATGCCACTGGGCAACATCGCTCATAACACTACACCATGGATCCACAAAGCACGCACAGAAGCACCGCTGCACAGAGCGCTGATATGTCCCAAACCCAGGGTTCCCGCTGGCGTTCGTCATTGATAAACATAATCCAACAGCGACGAAAAGAAAATTACTAGCAGTCACCACAGTGACTGCTAGACCACAGTATTTGTCATCTTTATCATTATCGGTCATCTTTTATAGAAAATCGCTCCACTAATCCCTCCATTTGCTAAAATCCAACCACAGTGAGGAGACGGCAGGAAGCCAGAATGTAAACAACGAGCATGTACTTGTGACCAATAAAAATCGACTACACAATGACCAAATGAACACCAAGCTTTTGACCAATCGCAGTGCATCTTAAATCGGCCTGGCGTGGTGGCGTAATTATCTCTGCATGAACCAAACAATGGTGTAGTCTATTCTGATTAAGTTTTTTGAGTGCTTGAAGAAGCCCACCGAAGATGATTTAAGGGCCAAAACAGCCACGGAGGAGGCACAATCAGCGCCCCTACCATCCCCAAGCACGTCGGACAGTGTCAGTAATACAGGGGTCAGTTAGTTTATATTTATTTAAAAAAAAAAAAGCCAGAGTGAAACTGCTGTCAACCAGCAAGCAACTGAAGGGAGCTGTGTTTCGGGCAGAGTGCCACGTTGAGTCCTTGTGGTGAACGTATGATGAAAAACGCCGTGTCATTCTGTGTTCGGTTCATAAATTGATGGGAAATTCGGATTCCTTCACTGTTGGTGGCTCCAAAATTCTTCTTGACTCTGTTCAATTGTAAATCAAGTTGTGTGTTGAAGTAAAGGCTAAAGGGAGTCCTAATACCTCTTTTGAATAATCCCACGCTAAAATAACCTCAAGTAAGTGAAAATTAAAAGAGGTTTATTTTAGCTTGATAGTGCACAGGGTGTTCAAAATCAAGTCTCTTATTAGAGGCTGGAGTGGAGCCCAAATTTTATATGTAATGGAGAGGCCTGTACAAATATTTTAATTGTGCCAGATTGGTTGGTAAAAAACTATATTAAGTCCACTCTGATATGTTGGTAGCTAAGAAAAAATACAGACTAAATGAAGAAAAAAAAAAATAAGTGAAGAATACTACTTGACTTGATTTTTCAAGGAATAAAGTGGAGAATATTTTTCAGAACCCAGGGGTAATGCTGCAAACCACCTGTATAGCCACCCTGATGCCACTGGGCAACATCGCTTGGAACACCACACCAAGCACAGAAGCGCCGTTGGACAGAGTGCTGGATAACCCCGATGTTAAAGAGCAACAAGCTCACTGCAGTCCATAGTAAGGAGCACAGGCATCACCCATGGCGGACCAAGACCTGAAGGGAACTGAAGCCCAAAAGTGGGTTCGGAGCTATGCCACAACCAGTGGACAAAACATTCAAACCATACAAACACAAAGAAAAACAAAGGGAGAAAGAAAAAAGCTCCGGTGAGAAGCAGCAGCCAAAATGTGCACAGTGTACTCTCAACTGGGAACCTGGTCTATTTCTATGTTCTATGATCATCGGATCATTTTGAACCTACGCAGTGGAGCATGTTTTTAAAACTTCATTTAAGAATCAGAGCACAAACGCAAAAACAAAGTGTGCCATTAATTGCAACAATGTCTCTTAATGCTGGGGAGACTAAAAAGAGATGATTACGGACTTCATAAGGAGCCGAGTAAAGAGCAATTCCAGCGTTATGGACGTGACACTTGAACTCAAAATGGCAACAAATGACCCAGTGCATGTTTTATTGTCTCCCAGTATTTAAACAGGTGTTGCATATTTTAAGGCTGTACCATACTGGAGAAGTGATAGAACAAGAACAATTCCCATAGTACATCTAGGGCATGCCAGAAAATGCCAATAAAAGATGCGTTACGGATGTGACAGAAAAAGTATCACTTTTCTTGGGTGACTGTACATTTTTATCAAACTCTGTGAAATTGTAAACCTAATGTCGAAATGGAGATATCCATTTGATAGAGGGGTCCAAGGTGAATATTAAAAAATCTTTGTTTAAAATATTTTGTATTTCATGCAGAGTTTCGGAAGGAAAAGTCAGCGTTATGGATGTGACGAAATTCCGTTATGGATGTGACGCGTCTGAAATAGACATGGCATATGTTTAGAAAATCAGCAATTTAACCACCATAACCCTTTGAAGAACTCTCTAAATATCAGCTAAAACTATCAAAGTTCTTAAATAATATTTAGGATGGCTACTGTTTTGCGGATTTTAGCATACATTTCTGTGGCTTGTGGCAATAATATAGAATTGTACATGATCAAAGTTGATTTTAGCTTGGGGTTTACATTATAAGAAAGAATGAATGACAGTGACATATTAGGTTGGTTACAAATTGGTTCAACTTATTCACATCTGTAAAATACAGGCCTAGGTGATATCTCTGGGAGTGGTTTTGATGTATTACATGTTGCTTTATTTTTGCATGGTGAGGTTGACATTTACATGGAATTGCCCTAAACCGCTCGCCACTGCATATCAACGGAACGACTGTGAAGGGAGTAAAAAAGCTCTTGGCGTGAACGACAGAGGACCCCCTCCCATCCTCACAACCAGCTGTCTCGCTGTGTGCTATGGGAGCTGCACAGTCTCCAACCACAACCTACAGCAGATTGTGAGAACAACTAAAAGGTTCACTAAGGTTTCTCTACCCACCCTCAACACCCCATTGAGGTGTTGAGAGTGGGTAGCTTCATATCTACAAAGCCAGCAGCATTGCAGACAAAACCTTTCACCCACCCCATCTGACAGTAGGTACAGAAGCATCCGTGCCACCACCAGCTGACTCGGCAACGGTTTCTTCCCTGAGGCAGTAAGATTACTCACCAACCCTGCTGCCTCCCAACACTCACCCGGGCTGATCAAACACCAAACCTAGTATGACCGAATACCACTACACACCTGCACTTTTATAAAGCTGCATCAGAAACATACTGCTGCTACATTACCAGCAGTTTATAGCCCGTGTTCTGGGTATTTATTATCTTGCATTCATCTTACGCTTGTGTATTTACACTATGCACTCTTGCATACTGTTGTGTTGCAACATGATCCTGGAGAAACATTTCATTCCAATGTTTACAAGGTACATAGAGGAATGACACACACATTTCACTTAACTGGACTGGCTTGAGTTTCCCAAAAGCATTGCAGCACAAAGATCATTAAACGGTCAAGCGAGCAGCACAATGAACGCTCTCTCTCCTAGTTCAGACGAGCTTAGTGTTAAGAGGCTTTTGGGAAACCTACCCCTGACTTGACAGTCAGACCCACTTTCCCCACGTTAAGGGTCTTTTAAAGGCGAACTGAAGTCATTTTTAAACTTGCTTTATTTTTTAATTAACGTGTTATTCAGTTACGTTTTCGGTTTTGGTAACCTTATATCGTGACTCGTATTGGCAACTGATTGTAATTAAATATTATACTTATCGGCCTGGGGCGACACGGTGGTGTAGTGGTTAGCGCTGTCGCCTCACAGCAAGAAGGTCCGGGTTCGAGCCCCGTGGCCGGCGAGGGCCTTTCTGTGCGGAGTTTGCATGTTCTCCCCGTGTCCGCGTGGGTTTCCTCCGGGTGCTCCGGTTTCCCCCACAGTCCAAAGACATGCAGGTTAGGTTAACTGGTGACTCTAAATTGACCGTAGGTGTGAATGTGAGTGTGAATGGTTGTCTGTGTCTATGTGTCAGCCCTGTGATGACCTGGCGACTTGTCCAGGGTGTACCCCGCCTTTCGCCCGTAGTCAGCTGGGATAGGCTCCAGCTTGCCTGCGACCCTGTAGAACAGGATAAAGCGGCTAGAGATAATGAGATGAGACGAGACTTATCGGCCTATTCGGTTTTTAGTCGTGTTGAATTTAGTTTGTTTGGTCCCACAGCAGGCGTCGCTTATCCGCACGATCTTCACAAGACTTGTGGGAGACTTCGACACGTGAAGTGTCAGCGCTGCCATTTTGAAAACTGTTTTCCAAACGAAATATTGCACAAAAACGAGTTTAAATGATGATTACTGCCTACTTTTTTTTCCCAAACTTTCCTGATTGCTATCAAAACAAACAAAACTTCCAGCTTGATTACATCAGCATTCGAAAGACGGCGCGCGCGTATTTTGACAACGTTGGCAGATGTTGATCACTTTGATTTCCGCTCTACGTTTTACTTCCGTCCTACGATGTCTCGCACAGGTCTCAACGAATCTCATTTACGGCCATTGCTTTGACATATGGACTGATATATTACAGAGCATTTTTCAAACACTCATAACTTGCTATAGCAGTGACAAAATAGCAAACAAAAATGCATTCCTATATTTAATAAAATGAGAAATATAATTTTGATTTTAAAATAAATAAATAAATAAATAAATAAATAAATAGCCTTCAGTTCTCCTTTAACCAAAAAGTTGAGCAAATCATTGCTTTCAGTGTTTCAGACTTCTGTTGGACAACTAAAAAGTATCTTTAACCTTCAACAGGCAGACAGGAAGTGCTGTTTTGTCACAACTAGGCATGTAGCAATAATTAGTGAGACAATATACCATCATTTTCAGCACACACCACACTGTTGTCATGGCTACTTAAATACATAGTCATTGCCATTGCATTATTTGGGACAAGCCTGTCTACAAAGGTAGTATATTTGTAGCGGATGCTTTCTGCTCTGAAGAGAAAGTGTCCCACTTGGAAGGCTGTATAATAACGGTCTTCTAAGGCACTTTATTTTAGTCAAAATATCATGAGACATTTGTAAGACAGCAAAAACATCATTCCAGTCACTGGATGAGAATTACATCAAAGCTGGAGAGAAACCTGACAAAACTCTTGTTTCTCTGATAAGCTACCGAGACATCCCCAAGATAAAAGATAGTTACTGCAATACGCAGGGTTCTCCAGAAAATCTGAAGTAGCCGGCTTTTAAAAAAAAAAAAAAAAAAAAAAGGGTAGGGGGCTCTGGAGTTTGCAGCGCCGAAGCACGCCAAAGACACGTTAATGCTTGGGGAGAAATTTTTGACGTTTATATGCCTTCTGGTGCATTCTCAGCTAATAAATTACTAACCATTTCCCTGTAAAATACTTGCAAAATATGTATGAAATTTCCCTCCAGATGTGTGTGCTTGGCTTTCTCAGTTACTCTCTGTAGTACGCTGCCTGGCTCTGTAACTACATGGCGAGCTTATTTGATGCATGTGCAAATTATAGTACAAAATATTTTGTGAAAACCGAATAAAATTGTCTAAAACAACCAACTGCATCTTTATCGTCATCTGCCAAGTCGTCTGCTACGGCATGGTCACTTGGACCGGCTCAGCCAATCAGAGTGCAAGAATCGATCAACAAATATGGTGTCACTTCCGGTCACGCTAAACCCGAAACAAAGACAATCTCGTGGTAGAATAATTGGATTTGCAGCAAATTACTGGGCAGCGGAGACGATATAAATTGCTTGAACATTGAAAGGCAAGTTTTAATTTTTTTCTGGGATCGAGTAGCTGGTGTAGGCGGAGAACAATGCCGGCCGCTGGCATTTGTGGACATCTCTGAACATACACTACTTCCAAAAACTGGAAGTGACTAAAGGAAAAAAGCCTTTAAAGGAAAACCGAAGGCAAATTTATCATCAAAACTCTCTCTCATTTTATTAAATATCGGAATGCATTCTGGTCGCTATTTTGTCACTGCTATAGCAAGTTATGAGTGTTTGAAATATGCTATGTAACATATCGGTCCATGTGTCAAAGCAATGGCCGTAAACGAGATTCGTTGAGACCTGTGCGAGACATCGTAGGACGGAAGTAAAACGTAGAGCAGAAATCAAAGCGACCGACATCTGCCAATGTTGTCAAAAGACGCACACGCCCTCTTTCGAATGCTGGCGTAATCAAGCTGGAAGTTTGTTTGTTTTGATAGCAAATCAGGAAAGTTTGAAAAAAAGCAGGCAGTAATCGCCATTTAAACTCGTTTTTGTGCAACGTTTCGTTTGGAAAACAGTTTTCAAAATGGCAGCGCTGACACTTCATGTTTCGAAGTCTCGCACAAGTCTCGTGAAAATCGCATGGATAAGCGACGCCTGCTGTGGACCAAACGAACTAAATTCAACACGGCTAAAAACCAAATAGGCCGATAAGTATAATATTTAATTCCAATTAGTTGCCAATACGAGTCACGATATAAGGTTACTAAAACCGAAAACGTAATTGAATAACACGTTAATTAAGAAATAAAGCAAATTTAAAGGAGAACTGAAGTCATTTTTAAGTTCTTCATTCCAGCTACTTTGAATCCAATGTGGTGACACAACAAACAACGGTGAAAGAACAAAGAGTGAAAGCCAGTCAAGCACAATGGAGTGGCTCATTGACTTGGCTAAATGGCCTCCAGTCTGCTCAACCTATTCCACAGCAAAACCACAGACTTTATAACCCCGTCGGACACAAGGGAAAAATGCTATGGAACTTCATGTGTACAACTGTACACATTATGCCCGAAGGGGATAAGCAAATATACTTTCAGACACTGAAATCAGATTCAGAAAGTTGCCTCACAAAAAAACAACACAAACAGAACTGTAAATGACTAACAATCCTGTATGCTCAGCAAGAAAAATTCTACATGTGCACCCAATGCTTTAAAAAAAAGAAAAAAGAAAAACATGGACAGCGTAACGTCTCTAAACAGTGAAAGAACCACAGGTCGAGCACATTTGCTGTCTGGCTGCAGTCTAATGTGCAGCACTCATGTAACACCCATCTCCATGTGTTTCAATAGGGCTGGGCGATATGGCTGAAATCTGTATCACGATACAAGTGTTTCATATTGGTCGATATCGATAATTATTGAAACATTTTATGACCTATTTAAAATAAGGACCAGGAGGGAACAATACTAAATTCAAACATTTATTTTAAACTTAAACTTCCTCTGACAGCCAATAAGCAAGGAATGTCAACACGCATGTTCAATGTTACGATCACAACAAAAACTGAGCAATTATCAATAATAAAGTGCTTAAAAAACTCAAGTGTTATAAAAACATGAGCAAAGTGTTAAATGTAAACATAGCAAAACCTGCTATGTGAGAAGGACTGTCATATTTTTAATTTTTTACTGCAAGTTTAGTGCAAAAAAAGTTCACCCTCTGGTGAATAACATTTAAAAACATAAATAAAAATATGCAGTGCTTTATAAACATAAAAGAAATTGAGTGAAACTGAGGTAGACTTAGACTATTCTTAAACTATTCAAGTATATTTTCATTGAAGGTTTAATAAAATAAAAATAGTGTTTTGTAAACATAGAAGAAATTAAAGTAAAACTGAGGTAGACTTAAGACTTTACATCTGACCTTACTGACTTTATCCACAATTTCCTCGCTCGTTCCGGCACTCATCTTTCTTTTCTTGGCCACGCTGTTTCTGGAAAAAAAAAAAAACACGACCACGAGACAACGAGATGGCGCAACCAAACGCGATACTGTTACATGATTGGCTATCAGCGTGTCACTCCCTATGCGTTGCTAGGCACCAGAGGACGAGTGCCTTTGCTCATGTAACCAAGCTTGCTTCGCAACAACAGTTGATTGAAAGCGGACCTAAACCAGAGAGGGCTCTGGCTAACGCTTGTTTCTTGAAAAAAAAATAATAAAAATTCTATCGAAACGTTCTATCGAACGCATTTTCTATTGATATCAAGTATGTGTCTATCGTGATATGTATCGTTATCATTTTATTGCCCAGCCCTATGTTTCAATCACAAATATCGTGACGTAATCAAGCCGGAAGTTTTCCGTGTCTGAAAATCGCTCCCTACTCACTATACAGGGCACAAAATAGTGGGGACGCCATTTTGTAGTGCTGTCCGAAACCTTAGTGAGGATGATGTGGGAAATGCGCTCAGTATAAATATGTATTTATTATTTTGAAAACCCACCAGCTGCCTGATCTGGCACGTTTTAATTGTGCGACAGTAATGACAAACACCAGCACGACGGACTAGTCCTTATCCTGTCATCTTTCCAACTCTTCTCTACTCCACGTTGGGTCCAAGTCATATGGAATAATCTCCATGTCATGTACGTGAGGGAGGCGGATGTATGTGCAGAAGTATACAGTTTAATCAAGCGCAGAATATATATACAGTGAGACAATATATACAAAGGCAAACAATCCAAAACGGCAGGCTAGATCAAAAAAAGAGAAGAGAACGCAGGCAAAAAGGGTCGGTCGAGGCGCAAACAGTACATCAAAGGCTAAGCGAGGACAAAAACGAGAAACAGGAAATCAAGACAACGGGTAGAAAGGCGCGGTAATGCGTACATGTGTACCGCAATACTTCGCGATGCAAATGCATCAGCGCAGTCCTTAAATAGGCAAACACAGTTCCTTAATTGAGCTCAGGTGCACCTTGTTCACGGCGCACGCACAGCCCAAGGTGCGCCTTCAGGTGCACGCGCCACAGCGTGCAGGACTGACACTCCATCACTCATGAAGCTCGCAAGTCTCGAAATTAATATAAATTGGAACGATATGGCCGCTGTGTAAACAGCCTTCAAAATGGCAGCGCTGACACTTCACGTTTGAAGTCCCGTGAAGATCGTGCAGATAAGCGACGCCTGCCGTGGACCATACGAACTACATTCAACATGGCTAAAAAACAAAAAAAGCTGACAAGTGTAATATAATCTGCTAATACGAGTCACAATATAAAAGGTTAATAAAACCGGAAACATAATTGAATAACACGTTAATTAAGACAAAGCAAGTTTAAAAATAACTTCAGTTCCCCTTTAAAGGGCATGAGATAACGTAAAAGCTTAAAGGGAATATTCTGGACCAATATCGTGGGTTTTTTTTTTTTTTTTTAATATGAAAGTATGTCCCTTTACACGCTCATCCAGAAGGGTAATTTTGCACAAGGCCATCTGTCTACAGCAGAAAAAAATAAAACAACAAAACGCGTCTGGAAAAATCCCAAGGGAGTCTGGAGCCAGATTCGTGACGTCACCTGCGGAAGCGCCAGCAGGCTGCGAGAGCTTTGCACGGTTTCAGTGCACAGCCTGTGTAGACCAAGCGCTCCCATTTCTCTCTCATTGTCCGGTCTTTTGGGAAACGATGAGTACTAATCCCATCAGGACTGGTGTTGCTACACCCTCCTACGATACATCTGTTAACCATTTTAATAATTACATGATAACGTTGAAGAAATTTGCAGAAAACCACCAGGTCTTTTTCTCATAAACAAACCAGCGCTGATGTAGGATTCAGAAGGAGGAGTCCTGCACGCGACATCACGAAAATCAACGTTTGCCGGGAAATTCAAATGCCAAGCTCAAATTCAATGCCTTTTTTCCAGAGGCGAACCAATTCGCTTCAAATGGCTCGATTTCAACAGAATATTTCTGGTATTGCGCAAGGTAAAAAAAAATTGCAGAGAATGCAGAACGTTACAGATATTTGACCAAAGTTTAATATAAAATAGGAGAATTACACTGATCTTGCTCCTGAAGTTACCCGCGAGATGCACTTTAAAGGTGCATTTCAAAATATAGTGAAAAGAGCAACGAAATGCAGTAATGTTAACTATCAAAATTTGTGAAATGATGATTCTGGACCATTTCAAATGTCAAATTTACTGGTTACTGAAGCCACCCATCTACTAAATAAAGTAGGCGCACCTGACATCAATGGTCATCTCTACTGTGCAAACTCTGGCTCCAACATGGTGAAGGAATTTTGGCTTCATTTCTACAGAACGGAAAAAGCATGGAGCCACGGCGCACAAGTTTATTACAGTCGGTCATTGTGCACAACTAAACTACAGCCAGCTGAAGGAGACCTTCATTTATCAGCATGAGAGAGCATGAACGAGGAGTATGCTTGCACAGGCATTTGTGAAAATAAAGGGCTTGTTGGGTAAACAAAGCTTCATTCACAAAGCATCTATGAATACATGACCCAATTTATAAGTGGCAGACACTTCACTAGATTTAATTGATAAGACCTTCAAAACAGATATGAAACGAAGATCCAGAGGGTCTGAAAGAAAGCCTAATGGCTACAACAAAAAAAGAAACGCTTTCAAAAATCAGTAAGGAAATAAAAGAATAAAGGCTGATTGATAAAAACGCTGAGTTATAAAATTCAGTTCAGCAATGATTTGTTCCAAGCCTGATCTTGTCCTGAAGCTGCGGACTGGACTGGAACCTGGTCAGATTTTTAATATTTTCCAAAACAATTCACTAAAGTATTTTATTCTGTGAACATGTTCAACGTTGACTGACAACACAGACCTTGTGCAAACTGGGGACAAACCGTCATGCTGAGATCAGGCGACATGATATTTTTGTCTTTCACGATAGTTACCGTATCAGATCATAATCATAGTGCCATAAATTCTTACCATGTCCTGGCTGAGAGACTGGCAACACTACAACTCTAACCCCGATCAATCTTCGCTCATGTCCTTGGGTGTTGTCAGGAAGGAGGGCCAAGAAACTGTCAGTCATAACTAGAGTGGCAGCTACAATTATAGACACCTTTTCAGATTTACCAATAAAAAAATAAATAAATTTTTTTACAAAAGGTGAGTTTCAGTTACAACAGTTATTATTGGTTAATTAAATCAACCGGAAGACCCGCCACCCTTGACCTTGTCGTCTGATGACAGCTCGTTACCTGAGATGGAATTTTTTTTCAGCATGATCAGCAAGTTGAGAAAAACCCAGACGTTCTCATCGCAGGTAAGCATGGTGGAAAGTTCATGGACATGTTTTTACTGATCAGATTCACTGATATTTCATGAAATCCTTGTCGAAACCTACTTTGTTTCTTACTCTTTCATTTGACAGTCACCATTTTGTATTTAAACACGCGTTTGAGAAGTCACGGAATGTTTCGATAATAGTGATCACTTTCACTGGTGTCCACCATTATCGACACCCTGTGGAATTAAGGGACATTTACAACTGTTATGGATCGACCTTTGTGTAACATTGAAGTAGATGAAGTACTTTAAAAAAATTATTAAAAAAAAAAAAAAAGTGTTGTGATTTATAATAATTTTTTTTCTGATTCATAACAGAATGGAAAGTTTATAGAGTATTTGGAATCCGATTGCAATGAATAGAATTAGACCAGAATTAAATTCTTAGCATATTAAAAAAAATAATTCCATGCTTGAAATACTCAGATTTTTCTATTCCATTCAGAAAATATTTTTTGCAGTTTGTTGTAAATAGCTACCACATATTACAATATCACCAGACATTTTATATATTTTGGTTCGAGGAATGACATGCGACCTTTGACCTGGATTTTCATGTGGTTACAATGTCAATTGCCTGTTGACGTTTACTGGTAAACAACACAACTAGAAATTAATACAAGTAACAAATAATTAACAAAATGCGATCTATGAAAACACTGAGAAAGTGGGCAGAAAGTGGAACAAAGATTTGACGCAGGTTAAACATCATCAGTTCATTTGTTTACAAACATTAGAATTACTTCCTCATTTACGTAAACACCAACATCGATATATTTATATAAAAAGATATTTTGTACTAAGTCTATGTAAAACAAATTTTAAATAAAAACCATTTTGTTAACACCACATACCTATTATTTGTTTATATCAATCAATCATCTGGGTGTCGATAACTGTGGACAAAAGGTGTCAATATCTGCGGAACAGTGTCACGTGATCTGATCTGCTAAGTAATCGGGAATCAACTCTTTTTTGAGTAATTATTCATGCACAATTTACGTACTGAAAGTCTTCTCTACTTTTGCAACAGCCAAAAGATCGTTAAGGTGTCGTGTAAAACTTGCGAAGTCTGATCCCGACATTATAGCATGTCGCCATTACTCCAGTCCACTCCACACCAAGGTTACAAGTACCTGATTATTAGATATCAACTTCCATATCAGGATCAAAAATGAAAACTGGAATCAGTGCATTCCTGTCTGCTGCACATTGGCAATACAGTGGTGCTTGAAAGTTTGTAAACCTTTAGGAATTTTCTATATTTCTGCATAAATATGACCTACAACATCATATTTTCACACAAGTCCTAAAAGTAGATAAAGAGAACCCAGTTAAACAAATGAGACAAAGATATTATACTTGGTCATTTATTTATTTATTGAGGAAAATGATCCAATATTACATATCTGTGAGTGGCAAAAGTATGTGAACCTCTAGGATTAGCAGTTAATTTGAAGGTGAAATTAGAGTCAGGTGTTTTCAATCAATGGGATGACAATCAGGTGTGAGCGGGCACCCTGTTTTATTTAAAGAACAGGGATCTATCAAAGTCTGATCTTTACAACACGTTTGTAAAAATGTATCATGGCACGAACAAAGGAGATTTCTGAGGACCTCAGAAAAAGCGTTGTTGATGCTCATCAGACTGGAAAAGGTTACAAAACCATCTCTAAAGAGTTTGGACTCCACCAATCCACAGTCAGACAGATTGTGTACAAATGGAGGAAATTCTAGACCATTGTTACCCTCCCCAGGAGTGGTCGACCAACAAAGATCACTCCAAGAGCAAGGCGTGTAATACTCGGCGAGGTCACAAAGGACCCCAGGGTAACTTCTAAGCAAGTGAAGGCCTCTCTCATATTGGCTAATGCTAATGTTCATGAGTCCACCATCAGGAGAACACGGAACAACAATGGTGTGCATGGCAGGGTTGCAAGGAGAAAGTCACTGCTCTCCAAAAAGAACATTGCTGCTCATCTACAACTTGCTAAAGATCACGTGGACAAGCCAGAAGCTCTTGGAAAAATGAGACCAAAATAGAACTTTTTGGTTTAAATGAGAAGCATTATGTTTGGAGAAAGGAAAACACTGCATTCCAGCATAAGAACCTTATTCCATCTGTGAAACATGCTGGTGGTAGTATCATGGTTTGGGCCTGTTTTGCTGCATCTGAGCCAGGACGGCTTGCCATCATTGATGGAACGATGAATTCTGAATTATACCAGCGAATTCTAAAGGAAAATGTCAGGACATCTGTCCATGAACTGAATCTCAAGAGAAGGTGGGTCATGCAGCAAGACAACGACCCTAAGCACACAAGTCGTTCTACCAAAGAATGGTTAAAGAAGAAAAGTTAATGTTTTGGAATGGCCAAGTCAAAGTCCTGACCTTAATCCAGTCGAAATGTTGTGGAAGGACCTGAAGCGAGCAGTTCATGTGAGGAAACCCACCAACATCCCAGAGTTGAAGCTGTTCTGTACGGAGGAACGGGCTAAAATTCCTCCAAGCCGGTGTGCAGGACTGATCAACAGTTAACGGAAACGTTTAGTTGCAGTTATTGCTGCACAAGGGGGTCACACCAGATACTGAAAGCAAAGGTTCACATACTTTTGCCACTCACAGATATGTAATATTGGATCATTTTCCTCTATAAATAAAATGACCAAGTATAATATTTTTCATCTCATTAGTTTAACTGGGTTCTCTTTATCTACTTTTAGAACTTGTGTGAAAATCCCATGATGAATTAGGTCATATTTATGCAGAAATATAGAAAATTCTAAAGGGTTAACTTTCAAGCACCACTGTACATGAACTACTACGGTTGGCAGAAAAAAAAATTAGTTTATTGCATTTGAGAAGCTGAGAGTTCACTTTTAATGTAGAATGAATGTCTTTATTTAATGCTGAGAGTTATGTTTATGGTGTTAAAACATGCTTACAATTGTACAATTTCCTGCACAGCTTATCAGCTCAGTCAAAGCTCAGTGCGGAGGCCTGCAAATGCGGCACAATGTTTTAAAAAACAGCAACCATCATAATATCCCCCCCCGTGGGTCACAGAACAGGTCGGTGTATTCAGGACTAGTTATAATTGTACTTTTTGTTGTAATGCTAGCTAATTATCCCAACAGAGGACAAATACGAGGCACCCACTAACTAGCATTTTTTTTTTATTTGACAATAATAGAGTACATAATGATAAACGTAATGAAATAATCCAAGATAAACATGAGTATTAAAAAAAATACATAAAATACTGTAGATATTGCCAGGGATAACACAAAAAAGTTAAAAACTTATTTCCTTCGTGGTCCCCATAATGCAAGATGTGACATGAGAGAGAGATACAAACCCGATACTAATAAAAATATACGAAAATTAATAAAAAAAAAAAATCACTCTCAATAACTTTCAGCCATTGCCTCTCCATCTAAGGATTTGGTCCAACTCTGCACCTAAATATTCAACTTTCGAGTACGATTTAATTTCAATACCTTTGCACACAATGTCTAAATTTTTCTTCAAGAGCCAAACAGTGTACAGTGCTGAGCGTAAATGAGTACACCTCCTTTGAAAAGTAATATTTTAAACAATCTCTCAATGAACACAATTTCCAAAATGTTGAAAAGACAAAGTTTAATATAACATCTGTAACTTATAATGTGAAAGTAAGGTTAATAATACAACTTAGGTTACACATTTTTCAGTTTTACTCAAATTAGGGTGGTGCAAAAATGAGTACACCCCACAACAAAAACTACTACATCTAGTACTTTGTATGGCCTGCATGATTTTTAATGACAGCACCAAGTCTTCTAGGCATGGAATGAACAAGTTGGCGACATTTTGTAACATCAATCTTTTTCCATTCTTCAACAACGACTTCTTTTAGTGACTGGATGCTGGATGGAGAGTGATGCTCAACTTGTCTCTTCAGAATTCCCCAAAGAAAATAATTTCTTTCCACCACAAAGGTGAAGGCTACAAGATCAGCAAAGCTTTACTTATCAGTCAGAATACTGTAGCAAAAGTGGTACAAAAATTTAAGAAAGACGGAACCGCAACCATCTCACAGAGACGTCCAGGTCATCCACGAAAGTTAACACCTCGACAGGAGCGTCTTCTGATGAGAAGGGTTGAAGAAAATCGGCATGCAAATTCACTGCAGTTATCTAAAGAAGTAGAAAGCCAAACTGGGGTGACTATTTCCCATGACACAATACGGCGTGGGCGGCACGGTGGTGTAGTGGTTAGCGCTGTCGCCTCACAGTAAGAAGGTCCTGGGTTCGAGCCCCGGGGCCGGCGAGGGCCTTTCTGTGCGGAGTTTGCATGTTCTCCCCGTGTCCGCGTGGGTTTCCTCCGGGTGTTCCGGTTTCCCCCACAGTCCAAAGACATGCAGGTTAGGTTAACTGGTGACTCTAAATTGACCGTAGGTGTGAATGTGAGTGTGAATGGTTGTCTGTGTCTATGTGTCAGCCCTGTGATGACCTGGCGACTTGTCCAGGGTGTACCCCGCCTTTCGCCCATAGTCAGCTGGGATAGGCTCCAGCTTGCCTGCGACCCTGTAGAAGGATAAAGCGGCTAGAGATAATGAGAATGAGACAATACGGCGTACACTGCAGAGGAATGGCATGCATGGATGCCGTCCACGAAAGAAGCCTCTCCTAAAGCCCAGGCACAAAAAAGCCCACCTAGAGTTTGCCAGGGCCCATGCTGACAAAGATGAAGACTACTGGGACTCTATACTCTGGAGTGATGAGACCAAGATAAATGTTTTTGGAACTGATGGCTTCAAAACTGTATGGCGTCGCAAAGGTGAGGAATACAAAGAAAAATGCATGCTGCCTACAGTGAAACATGGTGGTGGCAGTGTCCTTATGTGGGGCTGCATTTCATTGATGGCATCATGAATTCACAGATGTATTGCTCTATACTGAAAGAGAAGATGCTACCATCACTCCGTGCCCTTTGTCGTCGTGCACTTTTCCAACATGACAAACACACATCTAAGGCCACTGTTGGATTTCTGAAGAAGAACAGGGTGAAAGTGATTCAGTGGCCAAGTATTGGGGCTTTTCCACTACCAACACCGCTGAGTTGGGCTGAGCCGTGCGGTGCCGAGTTGGGCTGAGTCGAGCTGAGTGGGGCTGTTGGGGTTGCATTCCGACTACAACCGTGCTGAACCGTGCTGGCTGGAAGTGGGTGGACACATTGGGTGGAGTTAGCGAAAGTGGGTGGACGTCACGTGATGTCGTTAGGCGGTGCAAACAGTAACATCAGTGACCTTTTAAGCGGTCGTCTCACGACCCGGATAGTAAACAATAAACATGGAGGACATGGAGTCATTAGTGTTGCTGGTCTTGGTGCTGTGGCTTGTTGTCACCGACAACGCCAACAGATACTGGCAAGAGCGTATTGAGGTATTTCACCCATGTGACCAAGTCATGTGATGCTGCCATTTTGGACGGCACGGCTCGAATCAGTTTGAATGCGAGGAAGGCGACAAACGAAAAACATAAAAGAAAAAGGAGCGAGATGCAGAAAACACCTTCACTATCCAGTGACGTAGGGCATTTACAGGGCGAGCAGAGAGAGAGGTATTTGCAAAAAATTGAGGTTAGCAAGCTTAAAGAACGACGTTTACCTGCTTCCACCAGGATTGTTCACTGACGTACGGAAGTACACGAAGCCCTGGGCTTTACCTGACTTCGGCCCACATGATCTGTATACCTATGACGTTAAAAACCCATCGCCATACACAGGTATTGATCTGAAAGCGTATAAGAGTTTGGATGCCTACAAATATTTTGTGTCAGGCTGGGTAACATGCCTACATCAGCGGGTCGTCCCTGGAGCCGGTGGTCGCCATTTGATTACAGCTAAGGTTTGTTCACATTTTCATTTACTTTCGGTCCTCAGGATAAACAAAATGTTATTAAATGTCACTGAAATAACTTCTTAGTCTGTTGAGACATGGCCCGTTATAAATTTGCTGTTACCAGGCAATGACCAACAACTGTATTATTAGGGTCGGTGTAGTTATAGCAGTGTACTAGCAGCTAGCTGTTAGCACTAGCTAATGTCAACAACAGTAGCTAGTATGTTACTGTAGCAATGTTTACGTTCAGTCATTTGGATGACTGTTAAAACCTTTCAGTCTCAAGTTTTTCCTTTACTGGATTTACTAGTTTACTGAGCTAGCGCGCGCTAGCTCCCAGCTTGCCCGAGCGCACTAGCTCAGTAAACTAGTAAATCCAGTAAAGGAAAAACTTGAGACTGAAAGGTTGTAACAGTCATCCAAATTAGGGGTCGACCGATAATCGGCCTGGCCGATATATCGGGCCGATATTCTGCATTTTTAGGGTTATCGGTATCGGCCATAATTTCCACCGATATGCCGATAACATGCCTTTTTGCAGCCATTTCGTTCCTAACGCGACTGTCACTGCACGTCCTTTCCTGCACTCGCCTCTCTGAGTTCAAGAACACGGTCCCGCCCACCACAACATCTGATTTGTTTGGCACAAGAGATATAGCCAATCGACACGCGCAGCTAAACACTCTGAACTGTTTCAAGGCGCCCGTATCAAGGTAAGGACACGCTGCTTTTCCCGCAATAAGTCACAAACACACAAGTTGCAAAAGCACATCATTATATGTTTACATTCTTCATCTACTACTCGTTAAAATGCCGCTTTTCCACTACAAACGCGGCTGAGTCGGGCTGAGCCGTGCCGTGCTGAGTCGGGCTGAGCGGGGCTGTTGGAGTTGCATTTCGACTACAACCGCGCTGAACCGTGCTGGCTGGAAGTGGGTGGACACATTGGGTGGAGTTAGCGAAAGTGGGTGGACGTCAGGTGATGTCGTTAAGCAGCGCAAACAGTGACATCAGTGATCTTTTAAGCGGTAGTCTCACGCCCCGGATAGTAAACAATAAACATGGAGGACATGGAGTCGTTAGTGTTGCTGGTCTTGGTGCTGTGGCTTGTTGTCACCGACAACAGCAACAGATACTGGCAAGAGCGTATAGATGAGGCGAGGCGCATAAGGCTTCAGAAAGAGAATTCTTCTTCTTCCGGGTTTGCGGTGTTTACAGATCCCAGCGTGCTCGCGGGGCGTGTGTGGGCATGTGAGGACACTCCTCCTCACCAATCAGTGCACAGGGGAGTGTCTGCTCACGCCCCCAGCCTCACTCGGCACGGCTTGGCTTGCTTCAGCCCCACTCCAAAACGGTGCGAGTTTTAGGGGCTAAGCAGGGCTGAAGCGAGCTGAGTCGTGCTGGTTTTTGGTAGTCGAAACGCGAGCCGTGTCGGGCTGAAGTGAGCTGAAGCGAGCTGAAGTGAGCTGAAAAAGGGTAGTGGAAAAGGGCCTAAATTGTCCATTTGCATCTGTGTAGCCAGGCAAACTTAGCTTATGGAAGGAAGCACTTGAATTAGCCTACAACCAACTAGTCTCGCTGAAACAGCATAACGTAGGCTGCAGTCATTTTTAAATCCCCGTCTGGAAACATTGTGAATGTGTCAGTAGTTCTACTCAAACAGTAGAATGACAGCCATACAGAGAGGTGGTCAAGGGAAGACGAAATAAAACGTAGTGTTTGTGTTCTGTAGGCTAGCGCAAGCCTACTGGCTATTTATGGTGATGAGTAAACTTCATGACGTGACTCATGCTCAAAAAGCGCATTGCACTTGTATATGTTCGGTAACTTTATAAAGCGCTATTTGAACATTTAAACAAGCCAGGTGTGACTAGTATTTATAATTCTTGCGCAAGTGATTCTCCTCGCTAGCGCTTCTGATTCGGAAAGCGATATACTCTTAAAGGAGCAGCCGCTCCTAATAGGGAGTGATAGCCGACTTTACTGTGTTTGATTTTACTTTTTAAAAAATGCTGCAGGCAGCTCCCTACACTTGATTTGTTATTTAAAAACTACCTGAAGTTGGTAAGTCTTACTTAGTTCTTAGTGTAAAAGAATCCAGAGTGTATTTTCATTTATTTTCCACTGAAAATGGTGAGCTGTAATATAGTAGGGAGTGATTTATTTTTTTATTGGTGAATATTTATTTTATTATTATTTTATTTCTCATTTTATTCTAACTAATGTTTGACTTTATTGTACAAATGCTGCTGGCATCTCCCTGCACAAAATTTCATGTTCGATTTTACAATTAAACATACATTTCATGGATATGAAGGTCTTTGTCAGTGTGTGCTATGTTTAATTTCATGTGAATTATAATGTTTACATTTATCAGTTATCGGCATCCCAAGTCCATAATAATCGGTATCGGCCCTGAAAAAAACATATCGGTCGATCCCTAATCCAAATGACTGAACGTAAACATTGCTACAGTAACATACTAGCTACTGTTGTTGACATTAGCTAGCTTGACGTTCAAAATGGCGGACACCGGGGCGTCACGTGACCCTGTGACGTCAGGTGAAATACCTCAATAGATGAGGCGAGGCGCATAAGGCTTCAGAAATTCTCGTAATTCTTCTTCTTCCGGGTTTACGGTGTTTACAGATCCCAGCGTGCTCGCGGGGCGTGTGTGGGCATGTGAGGACACTCCTCCTCACCAATCAGTGCACAGGGGAGTGTCTCCTCACGCCCCTAGCCCCACTCGGCTCGGTTGGGCTCACTTCAGCCCCACTCCAAAACCGTGCGAGTTTTGGGTGCTGAGTAAGGCTGAAGTGAGCTCAATCGTGCTGCTCTGAGGTAGTCAAAACGCAAGCCGTGTCGGGCTGAAGTGAGCTGAAAAAGGGTAGTGGAAAAGGCCCATATGTCTCCTGAACTGAACCCAATCGAACATCTATGGGGAATTCTGAAGAGACAAGTTGAGCATCACTCTCCATCCAGCCACTAAAAGAGGTCATTGTTGAAGAATGGAAAAAGATCGATGTTGCAAAATGTCGCCAACTTGTTCATTCCATGCCTAGAAGACTTGGTGCTGTCATTAAAAATCATGCAGGCCATACAAAGTACTAGATGTAGTAGTTTTTGTTGTGGGGTGTACTCATTTTTGCACCACCCTAATTTGAGTAAAACTGGAAAAAAATGTGTAATTTAAGTTATATTATTAACCTTACCTTCACGTTATAAGTTACAGATGTTATATTAAACTTTGTCTTTTCAACATTTTGGAAATTGCGTGTGCTCATTGAGATATTGTTTAAAATGTTACTTTTCAAAGGGGGTGCACTCATTTACGCTCAGCACTGTAGATTCAGTTTTTCCAAGATGTAAAGATAACCTGTTCTCCACTAGCCAGTCATTAACATAATTCATGCAGAGCTGACACTCATCATTGACTTACTGTTTACTAGCTAGAGGCACAGTAATAAACTCTATATGCGTAGAAGAAGAAGAAAAAAAAAGCACATTTACAAGATCTGTTAGATTAAAATGCATCAGAGTTGTTCTGAGTCATGACCAAGCTAACGAGCTCAAAACATGCGCACATAAAGCAAACTCTGCGGTTCAGTTCGCAACCGCACATCCGACTAGTGCAGCTTACAACTGTTTCAGAGTCCACTGGATGCTAACTTTATTAGCTCGCAACTAGCTGTAAACCGCACCGAGGCAACAGCTTAACTGCAGCCAATAGCAACAATACAAATTATTCAAATATGAAAGTAAAGCACCTTAACTTGTTTTTTTTTTTGCGTAGAATTCTAAAAACGTCAAATTAACCAGCTCCTAAATAACTTGTATTAAGAACTATGTTGACTTCCACCAGAGTTAGCTCCATAATTATGTCTACCTATTAAGCAATAAACGCCTTAGCTACAATGCTAACTCGTTAGCTAGTTTACTAGCTTAAGTAGCACTTTTGATCAAGACGAACGGTGTAATTAAAACTCAAGCACGTCATTTGCACTTGAAATTACCTTTAACTTTCCCAAATGTCCCCACTCCGAGCGTGTCTCCGAGAATGTAATGTCCAATTTTTACTCTGCCTTCATGTTTATGTTTATCCGTCGCCATCTTCCCACATACGAGCCCTACCTGTAGCGGCGGGCGCAGCACTAGTGACCGACAGGCAGAGACACAGAGCAAGCACGCTGCTTGTGTCCCAATCCTTTCATTATACACATGGACGCCCTCATACACGCACTCTCACATAGTAGTCTAAGCATTCGCTACGTCACCAAAGTACGGTTCTGAAGGCGGACCTTAGGGTTGAGGAACTCGAATTGGAACAAGACCTTAACTCGTCTTATTTCCGGGTGCGCATAAAAGTCCTCGGGGGAAACAACTTCCGAATGAAAAAAAAAAATCACACCTCATTTCTCGCGGCTTGGCTCCACCCTCTGTAGTCAGATCACGAAAAAGTGATTTTCGCTAAACATTCGGGGTAGAAGCAGGAAACATAGCTTAAAATCTTCGCCTTGGGGCACTGATTAAGAGTATTGCTGTTTCCATCTCGAAATTTTGCGATTTTGGATTTTAGCGGGGTTTTCTTGCCAGGCGCTCGCTCGCCCCTGCAGCATGAAAACGAGGCTGAACTTCAAATATCACAAAAAAGCAGAATTTTTGGTTAAAACGTAGAAAAAAAAACAAATAAGTGCATAAAAATATTAACATGCAATAGTCCAGGGCTTTTCAAAGTGTGGGGTGCGCCTCCCCTAGGGGGCGCCAGAGTTCTTCAGGGGGGGCGCAACTTCTCATCTCATCTCATTATCTCATCTCATCTCATTATCTCTAGTCGCTTTATCCTTCTACAGGGTCGCAGGCAAGCTGGAGCCTATCCCAGCTGACTACGGGCGAAAGGCGGGGTACACCCTGGACAAGTCGCCAGGTCATCACAGGGCTGACAGACACAGACAACCATTCACATTCACGCCTACGGTCAATTTAGAGTCACCAGTTAACCTAACCTGCATGTCTTTGGACTGTGGGGGAAACCGGAGCACCCGGAGGAAACCCACGCGGACACGGGGAGAACATGCAAACTCCACTCAGAAAGGCTCTTGCCGGCCACGGGGCTCGAACCCGGACCTTCTTGCTGTGAGGCAACAGCGCTAACCACTACACCACCGTGCCGCCGGGGCGCAACTTGAGGAAAAATAAACCGGTATAAGTTACTATTACGGGCGGCACGGTGGTGTAGTGGTTAGTGCTGTTGCCTCACAGCAAGAAGGTTCGGGTTCGAGCCCCGTGGCTGGTGAGGGCCTTTCTGTGTGGAGTTTGCATGTTCTCCCCGTGTCCGCGTGGGTTTCCTCCAGGTGCTCCGGTTTCCCCCACAGTCCAAAGACATGCAGGTTAGGTTAACTGGTGACTCTAAATTGACCGTAGGTGTGAATGTGAGTGTGAATGGTTGTCTGTGTCTATGTGTCAGCCCTGTGATGACCTGGCGACTTGTCCAGGGTGTACCCCGCCTTTCGCCCGTAGTCAGCTGGGATAGGCTCCAGCTTACCTGCGACCCTGTAGAACAGGATAAAGCGGCTACAGATAATGAGATGAGATGAGAAGTTACTATTGCGGACATTTAGCGAACTTCAGCTAGCCTTTGCCAGAGACAAAATGGATTGATTTTTAGTACCTAAAGCTACAGTGAGTGAGGAGACAGAGTCTGGGCCAAGCAAAAAAAGAAGGAAGTATGACCACGATTATTTAAAGTTTGGATTTTCATGGACTGGATCTGAAGATGTTCCACTGCCACAGTGTGTTGTCTGCAAAGAGGTGCTAGCTAACGATGCTATGAGATGTTTAAAATGTGTAAAATAAAAATGTGTACAACAACCATTTTTTTTTTAAATACGAATGGAACATTAAGTATAGCAACAACAAAAATTGTAAGGGGGGGGGGCGCTGTTGTTTATTTGCTCTCTGAGGGGGGGCTGACTCTCCCACACTTTGAAAACCCCTGCAATAGTCACTTTATTCGCTTCTTGAAATTGTTTATGGTGGTCACGTGACTAAAAAGTCTGTGTCACGTGATGGGATAGAGTCAATCGCAATAGATTACAGTTTTTCTCAATTGCTAAAACACTAAACTCTATTGTCTGAACCAAATGCTCAGTTGCCTGAATCCACTGATTGAATCAATCACTCTTTTGGCAAAACCATAAGCACTTTTCACCTGTTTAGACACAACTTGCCAACACATTTTCATTGTGATGCACCCGTGCTGCATAATGGTGAGTACAGGTGACAAGTCAAACACAATTAAAGCACCGGTGTCACCACTTGAACACAACAACTCAAAATTGATCACACATTTGGCTAATGATGTGAGGGAACATATAAGCCAGTTCAGAGAGCACTGGTTTATGAGGCCCTACAATGGATAGAAATCTGAGAGGAAAGGTTTGTGTGAGGGGCGGCCAAGGTGGTTAGTGAAGACAAAGAACAGTAACATCTGATGAAATCAGAGCTACTGTGATTGACTATGTTCTTGTCCATGGTATGAGCATGAGGGAGGCTGGAGAAAGGGTACAACCAAACATCAGTAGATTCACTGTGTCCACCATAATCTGAAGATTTAGAGAAGAGAACAGGTAATTACCTTTCTTGACATTATAGTACAGTATGTAAATGTTACAGTTTTTCTTGATTGCTCAGACACATTTCTTGAAAGCTGCTCTCCTTTTCTCTAAACTGTGAACAAAACCCAATTTTCAAGTTATGTTCACAAAACCTCAGACTCCTCTTGCAAAACCAAACTTTCACCTCAAAACAGTTCAATCTGTGCTCAAAACTGAACTATGTTGTCAAATCGTGCCCCGAGTCAAACAAAATTAAATACACTACTGAGCAGTCACTAAACACTACATAGAAAAATAGAAAACACAATGCTCAGGACATGAAGCTGGAGAAATAAATGTTTATTGTTCACTGTAGGCTAAATGCATGTTGCAAAACAAACTGTGCATTTAGCGCTTGTACAAAAAGACAAAAAACAGAAATCTTGTTTTTACAAGTGCTACATGTAAATGCACAAGCAGAAATCTTGTGCATTTGCCACTTGTGTACAGTAAGCCCATGTAAAAATAAAGTACAAAAATATATAAATAAGTGCATTACTCAGCCACAGCATCGTGTCTCCGTACTGGGTCAGGCCACAGGACTTCATCCACATCACAGGCCACATTTTGTCTGGCCAGGCAACGGGGGGAAAAAAACCCTGGCATGCCGTATCCAGGCTTGGCATGCCTCCACACCTATGTCACCGTAGGCAAGTTCCATGGCTTGCAGAAGATTTACCCTGGTGTAAGGTTGGCGTTCATATACCTTCCACCGCCATGAGGAGAAGAATTCCTCAGTGGGGTTTAGGAAAGGGGAGTACGGTGGAAGGCAAAGACTGATAAAACCTTGGTTCATACTGAACCACTCTCTAACCTGGAGGGCTCTGTGAAAACTCACATTGTCCCAAACAACAACATAGATGGGATGCTCATCCTGCTGCCCTAACAGAGCACAGTATGTAAATGTTGACAGCAGTTACTGTATGATGTACTAATATACTGTACCACAGTATACTTTAAGTAAATATGTTTCAGTACATCACTGTACCAATGTACTGTAGTATTGTAATGGAGGGTTGGTCTAACTGTTTATAGGCCTAGTATTCCATGTATATTTTTTGTAACTGCATGTTCTCTTTTTGTAGAATTGAAAGACTGCCACATGGGGGTGGGAGGACAGGTATGTTCTCCCCACACCAAGAGACCCTAATTGTTGATATGGTCCGTAAGAACAACGCCGTTAAACTGCGTGAAATTGAGCAGAAGATCATTGAGGACCATGTAAATTTTGAGGGTATCAACGGTGTCAGCCTCTCTACTGTTGATCGTGTCCTCAAGTGCAACAGACTGCGCATGAAACAGCTGTACAGAGTGCCCTTTGATCGCAACTCAGACAGTCAAAGAGCAAAGATTCCAGTATGTACAGGTTGGTATATATCCAGACACATTCAATGTTGATTGCTCTAAGTAGTGATTTACTGTAGTGGCCTAAGTCACTTTTTCTGTATCACTTACAAAACTATATCTATTTCTACAGAGGGTTTTTCAACTGGATGCAATGGAAAGACCCCATGAATACATCTACATGGATGAAGCTGGGTTCAATCTCGCCAAAAGGAGAAGGAGAGGCCATAATGTGATTGGCCATCGGGCCATTGTTGGTGTCCCTGGGCAGCGTGGTGGCAATGTCGCATTATGTGCTGCCATCAGCAGTCATGGGGTTGTCCACCATCATGCCAACCTGGGGCCCTACAACACTCACCAGCTCCTCATTTTCCTTAATCACATGCGAGATGCTCTGTTAGGGCAGCAGGATGAGCATCCCATCTATGTTGTTGTTTGGGATAATGTGAGTTTTCACAGAGCCCTCCAGGTTAGAGAGTGGTTCAATATGAACCAAAGTTTTATCAATCTTTGCCTTCCACCGTACTCCCCTTTCCTAAACCCCATTGAGGAATTCTTCTCCTCATGGCGGTGGAAAGTATATGAACGCCAACCTTACACCAGGGTAAATCTCCTGCAAGCCATGGAACTTGCCTGTGGTGACATAGGTGTGGAGGCATGCCAAGCCTGGATACGGCATGCCAGGGTTTTTTTCCCCCGTTGCCTGGCCAGACAAAATGTGACCTGTGATGTGGATGAAGTCCTGTGGCCTGACCCAGTACGGAGACATGATGCTGTGGCTGAGTAATGCACTTATTTGTATATTTTTGTACTTTATTTTTACATGGGCTTACTATGCACAAGATTTCTGCTTGTGCATTTACATGTAGCACTTGTAAAAACAAGATTTCTGTTTTTTGTCTTTTTGTACAAGTGGTAAATGCAGTTTGGTTTTTTTTGTTTGTTTTGCAACATGCATTTAGCCTACAGTGAACAATAAACATTTATTTCTCCAGCTTCATGTCCTGAGCATTGTTTTTTTTTTTTTTCTATTTTTCTATGTAGTGTTTAGTGACTGCTCAGTAGTGGTTTTTAATTTTGATTGACTCTGGGCACGATTTGACAACATAGTTCAATCTGTGCTCAAAACTGAACTGTTTTGAGGTGAAAGTTTGGTTTTGCAAGAAGAGTCTGAGGTTTTGTGAATAGCTTGAAAATTGGGTTTTGTGTTCACAGTTTAGAGAAGAGGAGAGCAGCTTTCAAGAAATGTGTCTTAGCAATCAAGAAAAACTGTAAATAAACACATCATCTCATTATCTCTAGTCGCTTTATCCTGTTCTACAGGGTTGCAGGCAAGCTGGAGCCTATCCCAGCTGACTATGGGCGAAAGGCGGGGTACACCCTGGACAAGTCGCCAGGTCATCACAGGGCTGACACATAGACACAGACAACCATTCATGGTCAATTTAGAGTCACCAGTTAACCTAACCTGCATGTCTTTGGACTGTGGGGGAAACTGGAGCACCCGGAGGAAACGGACACGGGGAGAACATGCAAACTTCGCATAGAAAGGCCCTCGTCAGCCACGGTGCTCGAACCTGGACCTTCTTGCTGTGAGGCGACAGTGCTAACCACTGTGCTGCCCTAAACACATCATTATTTATTAAAAAGAAAGGTCTCAATTATACAGATAAACCATAACGGTGATATCTTGCTACACTATTGGTACCAGAATGCCGTCCTCGTTCAAACATGAAAACGAGGCTCAATAACCTGAAATCATTATCAAACAGCACAAACTGCCAACTAAGGGCAAAAACATGTGAGTACGCTCTTTTTCAATTCACTTCTTGCTTAAAAACTAATTTGGCTAACAAATGTTACTAATCTTGCTCCTCTTTGGACGGGATATTCTGGGTGTTTCTGCAAAAATCTCCACATTTGCATGCCTTTGAACAAAGAAGTGACAATCGAACACAAGTGCATCTTCGATTTGCACAGCAACTGCCTTGATGTGTGCAACCACAATACGCTATCTCCAAACACGATGTGGAAATTTCTTCCTGACTCACCAACTTGGGCTTTAGAATCTCTTCTTCGTTAAGGAACCATCCATTGCCGTCTGGATTCGGGACCGAAGGACAAGGTTGAAGAGCTCTTTTCCATATAAGGACTTGTTGATTGACTCGCTTTATATGGAGATGCAAAGTATCTTGTGTTGGAGGAAGGGAATCAAGGCTTCGTTTTGTTTTGCGAAATATCGAGGCTCTCTCCTTGTTGGTTTGAACTCCTTCCGTGCCTTTGTTATAGAGCTGACAGACAAATGCCTCAGCGTCGGCAAGCACGTTAGCATCGGGGGGGCTTTCATCGCCAAGGTGCTCTCGCAACTTTGGACAACGGCCGTCGAAGGATCTCCACGCAATTTGTTTACCAAAAAATTGGCTTGTATCACAACCAGTAATTGCGTGAAAAGCTAACAATGATTTTCTTTTCTCCTCTGGCAATGTTATCTGGTGCATGGCTATGTAGTGCTTTCTGTGACTGGTTCCCGAAAACATCCAGACGTCTTGACAAAGGTCATCTCTATGCGCTAGTAAGAGAACAAGGACATCCATATCTCGGCACAAAATGTTGACCTGTCTGAATCTCAGAACTGTAGCATCCCGGGCATGGAGTAGGATTCTTGTATCCGCCTCTTCGTGGTCAGAGGAGAGTCCTTGGAAGTCCTCTCTTGAATAATCTGACGACCATACCTTCAGTATGTCCTTGAATCCACCGCTAACAACAAGTTCCCGCCAAGGATGTGCAATGTAGTTATGGGAGATCTCGTTGGACAGAAAATCTGCCAGACTTGCCTTGTTCTAAGACTATGAACCTTTCCCAGTTGCCAATTCTCTGCTCACGGTTCTCAATATTTCTTCTTATACCCTTGCTTTTAGCTCCCTTTCGTTTACTTCTTGCACCTTCTTTGAGTTGACATTGTATCTATTGAATATCACATCTACTTTCGAGCAACTTTCGGAAAAGTGAGACGTGACAACTGCAGTAAACTTATCTGCCCAATCTCCAAATGACTTCACACCGGAGTTTCCCAGGGACTGCACTAGCGCCATTGCATCAATGATTGTGCATGTTTTCTCTTTGTTGGGGGGAGGCTGGTTCCGACAAACATCTTTTTGCAGTATCTCACTCAAGTCGGACTTCCCAGATGCCTGTCGAAGACTCCCATCCAAGGTTGCAACGGAAAGTGGAACAGGCGACAGCTCTTTTTGCAGCAAGGTGTCAACATCAACGTTACGACCAGATTCTTTTTTTTTTTTCAATTTTAATTGATTTTTTTTTCATTCTTGCTTTTACAAATTGATTGTTCTATTCATTCTATACAACTATTTTTTTCACTCTTGAAAAAAATCTAAACATTTGACCCACAAGTTAGCTATAAAGTCTGCCGGATTGTTAGTCACGTGACTTAGATTTCTGATCACGTGACTAAAACCTTTTTTTTAAAGATAAATATTATCTTAGTTGTACACAAAAAAGAAATGAACTCAATTCTCTGCATTTTTATAGCATATTTGTTTGTTTTAGCTGTATTTTAAATTCCAGCCTCGTTTCCATGCAGGAGGAGCGTGCGCCTGGTAAGAAAACCCCGTTAAAACCCAAAATCGCAAAGTTTCGAGGTGGAAAAAGCAATATTCTTAATCAGTGCCCCAAGACAAAGATTTTTAAGCTGTGTTTCCTGCTTCTACCCTGAATGTTTAGCGAAAATGAAAAATAAGCGTCTTTTCGCGATCTGCCTCCTGACTACTGAGGAAGTGAGTAGAAAACACAAGGAAGGTTGAGGAGTGTGTCCTAAACCTGAATTCATTTTCTGTTCACCATAAAGTTTGTTTCAAGTTGATAGTCCATCACAATATGTGATGAAGTTCTTACTTGCATATTTTCCCTCGACGTTACAAACATACATTATCTACATGTTACAATTTGTCTAAATGTCCTGTTTCTCAAGAAACTGTGTTTATCTTGAGATGCAGGCCCATCCATCTATTATCTGCAGCCACTTATCCTGTTCTACAGGGTCGCAGGCGAGCTGGAGCCTATTCCAGCTCGCCCTCTTGTCCAGGACAAGTTGCCAGGCTGACAGACACAAACAACCATTCACACTCACAGTCAATTTAGAGCCACTAATTAACCTAACCTGCATGTCTTTGGACTGTGGGGGAAACCGGAGCCCTTGTCGGCCACGGGGCTCAAACCCAGGACCTTCTTGCTGTGAGGCAACAGTGCTAACCACTACACCACCGTGCCACCTGAGATGTAGACACCCCCCAATGACCAAATTGTACTAAGACTTGGCAAAAGTATAAATCCTAAAGCTTTGAATATTCCCAAGATTAGAGTGGGCTCTATCATCAAGTTTGGAACCACCAGGACTCCTCATAGACCTGGCATCGGGCTAAACTCAGTAGGGCTTTGTTCAGGGAGGTGGCCAAGAACCACCTCCCTGAGTCACTCTATCTAACAGATCCTCAGAAGTTCTTCGTAAAGATGGACATTTGTATCAGAAATATTCCATTAATCAGACCTTTATTGTAGTCACTAGGTGGAAGCCACTCCTGAGTGAGACAAAATTTTAACACTTTTGGGTGAATTCCAAATGCAACATCTAGAAAAACCAGCACATCAACTAGTTAATACCATCACTAAAGTTCTCCTATAAGTATCTCCTTCATTATGTCCCACCTAGATTACTGTAACTCCCTTCTCACTGGCCTCCCTATCAAATCCCTTCAAAGATTACAATACAGTCAGAACTCTGCAGCGAGACTCCTCACCCATACCAAACCATCTGCTCATATCACCCCCATTCTTTCTCAGCTTCACTGGCTACCTGTTCTGTCCAGAATTAAATATAAAATCATACTACTCACCTTCAAAGCTCTCCATAACCTTGCTCTTTCTTACAACCCCGATTCCAAAAAAGTTGGGACAAAGTACAAATTGTAAATAAAAACGGAATGCAATAATTTACAAATCTCAAAAACTGATATTGTATTCGCAATAGAACATAGACAACATATCAAATGTCGAAAGTGAGACATTTTGAAATTTCATGCCAAATATTGGCTCATTTGAAATTTCATGACAGCAACACATCTCAAAGTTGGGACGGGGCAATAAGAGGCTGGAAAAGTTAAAGGTACAAAAAAGGAACAGCTGGAGGACTAAATTGCAACACATTAGGTCAATTGGCAATAGGTCATTAACATGACTGGGCATAAAAAGAGCATCTTGGAGTGGCAGCAGCTCTCAGAAGTAAAGATGGGAAGAGGATCACCAATCCCCCTAATTCTGCGCTGACAAATAGTGGAGCAATATCAGAAAGGAGTTCGACAGTGTAAAATTGCAAAGAGTTTGAACATATCATCATCTACAGTGCGGCACGGTGGTGTAGTGGTTAGCGCTGTCGCCTCGCAGCAAAAAGGTCCGGGTTTGAGCCCCGTGGCCGGCGAGGGCCTTTCTGTGCGGAGTTTGCATGTTCTCCCTGTGTCCGCGTGGGTTTCCTCCAGGTGCTCCGGTTTCCCCCACAGTCCAAAGACATGCAGGTTAGGTTAACTGGTGACTCTAAATTGACCGTAGGTGTGAATGGTTGTCTGTGTCTATGTGTCAGCCCTGTGATGACCTGGCGACTTGTCCAGGGTGTACCCCACCTTTCGCCTGTAGTCAGCTGGGATAGGCTCCAGCTTGCCTCCGACCCTGTAGAACAGGACAAAGCGGCTAGAGATAATGAGATGAGATGAGATCATCTACAGTGCATAATATCATCAAAAGCTTCAGAGAATCTGGAAGAATCTCTGTGCGTAAGGATCAAGGCCGGAAAACCATACTGGGTGCCCGTGATCTTCGGGCCCTTAGATGGCACTGCATCACATACAGGCATGCTTATGTATTGGAAATCACAAAATGGGTTCAGGAATATTTCCAGAAAACATTATCTGTGAACACAATTCACTGCTGTTGCCAGCTAAAACTCAATAGTTCAAAAAAGAAGCCGTATCTAAACATGATCCAGAAGCGCAGACGTCTTCTCTGGGCCAAGGCTCATTTAACATGGACTGTGGCAAAGTGGAAAACTGTTCTGTGGTCAGACGAATCAAAATTTGAAGTTCTTTATGGAAATCAGGGACGCCGTGTCATTCGGACTAAAGAGGAGAAGGACGACCCAAGTTGTTATCAGCGCTCAGTTCAGAAGCCTGCATCTCTGATGATATGGGGTTGCATTAGTGCGTGTGGCATGGGCAGCTTACACATCTGGAAAGACACCATCAATGCTGAAAGGTATATCCAGGTTCTAGAGCAACATATGCTCCCATCCAGATGACGTCTCTTTCAGGGAAGACCTTGCATTTTCCAACATGACAATGCCAAACTACATACTGCATCAATTACAGCATAATGGCTGCGTAGAAGAAGGGTCCGGGTACTGAACTGGCCAGCCTGCAGTCCAGATCTTTCACCCATAGAAAACATTTGGCGCATCAGAAAACAGAAGATACGACAAAAAAAGACCTAAGACAGTTGAGCAACTAGAATCCTACATTAGACAAGAATGGGTTAACATTCCTATCCCTAAACTTGACTAAATTGTCTCCTCAGTCCCCAGATGTTTACAGACTGTTGTAAAGAGAAAAGGGGATGTCTCACAGTGGTAAACATGGCCTTGTCCCAACTTTTTTGAGATGTGGTGTTGTCATGAAATTTAAAATCACCTAATTTTTCTCTTTAAATTATACATTTTCTCAGTTTAAACATTTGATATGGTCATCTATGTTCTATTCTGAATAAAATATGGAATTTTGAAACTGCCACATCATTACATTCCGTTTTTATTTACAATTTGTACTTTGTCCCAACTTTTTTGGAATCGGGGTTGTACTTCTGTGATCTCCTGACCCCTTATACTCCATCATGCAACTTTAAAGTGGTAAGCATGCTCTCAGATCCTCTAGCTATAATCTCCTTGCTGTTCCTCACACTAGACTCTCTACCCGGGGTGACAGGTCCTTCAGTGCCATGGCCCCCAAGCACACTCCAGATTTCTGTATTTTCATCTGATTGTTTGTGTCACAATACAACAGCAATTTGCAACTTTAAAGTGGTAAGCAAGCTGTGTAAATCAAATGGTGCTAACCCTCCAAAAATCCATTTTAATTCCAGCTTGTAATGTGACAAAACAGGACAAACACCAAGGGGGATGAATACTGTTGCAAGACACTGTATACGTGTGCGTGCGTGTGTATATTTTATCTCATCTCCTCTCATTATCTGTAACTGCTTTATCCTGTTCTACAGGGTCGCAGGCAAGCTGGAGCCTATCCCAGCTGACTACGGGCGAAAGGCGGGGTACACCCTGGACAAGTCGCCAGGTCATCACAGGGCTGACACATAGACACAGACAACCATTCACACTCACATTCACACCTACGGTCAATTTAGAGTCACCAGTTAACCTAACCTGCATGTCTTTGGACTGTGGGGGAAACCGGAGCACCCGGAGGAAACCCACGCGGACACGGGGAGAACATGCAAACTCCACACAGAAAGGCCCTCGCCGGCCACGGGGCTCGAACCCGGACCTTCTTGCTGTGAGGCGACAGCGCTAACCACTACACCGCCCTGTATATTTTATATATATTAGTGCTGTCAAAAATGTCACGTTATTAACGCGTTAACTTGACTCAATTTTAACGGCAATAATTTTTTTATCGCGAGATTAACGCTCTGTGACATGATGTAGGTTTTTCATAAGCTTTTGAAACTGCCAGGAACTTGGAACAGAGACTTTGCTTAGAAAAACGAAAGCAGCTAGACTGTAATGCCGCGCCCCGCACAGCCAGAGTCCTCTGCCCTCCTCCCCCAAAGAACCAGCGCGGGCAGGGCGCGCTAGTAGAGATGGGATTTATGGCTCTTTGCTGGGATCCGCATCTTTGTGATCCGTTCTTTGAAAAGAGCCGTTCAAAAGACTGGCTCATTTGGCTCTTTTTAAATATTTATTCAGTTTTAAGAAGACAGCGTCTAAAGAAGCCAGATCCCTCTGAACTGTAAACTCAATGCTATCCCAGAAATCCTTCCTGTAATCTGCAAATTTGGCCGCCTCTGATTGGACAGCGTGATGCATCAACAGGCAGAAAGTGTAAAAGTACAAAATGTGTTAAGTGAGCTGAAACAGTAAAGATCAGATTCAATGCAATATTTATCAACGAACAGCTTAAAGTTAATATAATAGTGTACTTTATATTATAATCAAGCATGTCAAGCCTACCGTCACTGTGTAACCTATCTCTCTGATTAGAATTGTAGACTAACTCAAGCAGTAGATCACTTCACTTATGGTTCTCTTGCTAGCCCCGCGCCGGTGCTCGACTTAGGTTTCACTTTGCAGTGGCTGTGTCAAGACGTGTTATGCTTTGCAATAAAAAAAAAAAAACATTGGTACAAAGCAAGCCCATTCACTTTTTTATGCTGATAAGAGAATTACAATGTTTTTTTATGTGACATTAAATTGCGATTAATCGCGAGTTAACTATGACAGTCGCGACATTAATCGCGATTAAATATTTTAATCGCTTGACAGCACTAATATATATATATATATATATATATATATATATATATGTGTGTGTGTGTGTGTGTGTACACACAGTATATATGTATACACACACACACACACACACACACAACCACACATTTATGACTTTGGATTGTAAATTGGGTGGCATGGTGGTGTAGTGATTAGCACTGTCGCCTCACAGCAAGGAAGTTCTGGGTTTGAGCTCGGCGGCCCATGGGGGCCTTTCTGTATGGAGTTTGCATGTTCTCCCCGTGTCTGCGTGGGTTTCCTCTGGGTGCTCTGGTTTCCCCCACAGTCCAAAGATATGCAGGTTAGGTTAATTGGTGGCTCTAAATTGACCGTAGGTGTGAATGTGAATGGTTCTTTGTCTCTATGTGATAGCCCTGTGGTGACCTGGCGATTTATCCAGGGTGTCCCCCGCCTCTCGCCCATAGTCAGCTGGGATAGGCTCCAGCTTGCCCGTGACCCTGCACAGGATAAACGGTTACAGATATTGGATGGATTGTAAATTGTGACCTAAAACGTTTTACCCATGGATCCCTCTCGGTCTGTATGTCATAAAATATGTTTTAATAATATTATTATTGACAATTGGCTACTTTTGAGGGTAGAGCTAGCTTTTTATGGCAGGATAGATAGATAGATAGATAGATAGATAGATAGATAGATAGATAGATAGATAGAAACCTACATAAAATGAATAAATATTAAATAAAAATAGTTATTAATCATTAATTAATAAATAATTTCTCATGAGAAAACAAACTTTGTTATCTGAAGATAATGCAATAATTTTCTCTTTATCAAGAGAAAATGAGCTTTACTATGTTGTGAAAATGAAATAATTATCTTGCTTTCACAAGAAAACAGTGTTAAAAATAATTTAATTGTTAAAAAAACCTAACTGGTGAGTGGCCTAGTGGTTAGCATGTCCACCTCCCAATCGGGAGAGTGTGAGTTCTACTCATGGTCGGGTCATACAAAAGACCATCATAAAAATGGTGCCTACTGCTATCTGGCAAGGCATGGTGCAATACAGACGTGAGTGGGGAGTCAAACTCTTGCAGTTACCAGAGGACCAGCCCCCCCACTATAACCCTAGCTATGTAATATAGGCGAGAGGCCGAGGGCTACAAAATGGAGATTGGAGCTGCCAAATGCACCATGAATGGTGCAGGAAGGATTTTGACTTGACTTAATAAACCTCATAACCAACTACTTATGTAACTGAATTTGAGAATAAAATCTCACTCTTCAATTTGTGTGTGGAAAAGTAAGAAGGAAAATTTACCATTAAACAGACATTTTGTTATTCTCATAGGTAAACGTACAGAACCCAGATGTTTTGCTGCTATTGCTCCCAATCGCATACAATCAGGTTTGTTGACAGTGGCGTGGCAGGACACTGATGTCTCAGGTGCCCTCATGCCTATGTTACCTTCTCGTTCTCCGCGTTATTTATAGTCCGGGAGCCAAAGGCCCAAATTTGGCTGAACCTGGCTTCGTCGGTTAAAGTTTTTTTTTTTTTGCTGTTTGTTGTTGTCCAAGGTCTACTCATTAAGATAAGAGAGGGTGCCCGGTGATATCCCGTGGGCAATTCCGGATATTGGCCCTTTATTGTTGGATGTGCTGCAGTCATAGCCTAAATTCTGACATTTTGACATTCTTCACTTTATATTCACCAAAGTCTATATATCATACTTATTTTTGTGTTTGTTAACATAATAGGATGAGTTTAAGGCCTGGGGGTGGGGTTCCAGCCATGGTTGGGGGTGTGGCCATGCAATTGGGGGTGGGGCTTATACCAAAAAGCCCTTTATTACTCTATTACTTTGGTTGTTAATGCGAGCCTTAAATTATTAGCCATACACTCCATTGTCATCCTTGTGTTTACTTCTGCAGGGGCATATGAGGGACACAATTAGCTAATTCAAGCCAACTTGTGTAGCTATCTTGCTAACTCTGTCAATCACACTGCCCCCAAAAGATCACAGCACGCATAAGCTAAGCAGAGAAACTATTTGACTGTAATCATGAAAGAGCAGTGACATGTATTCACTGCTCACCGGTGAACTAGACCCATAGTTTCACAACACTGGCTAGCACACCCAACTCTCACCTAGTAAATGCTAGTCACTGATTTTTTTAAGCTAATACATTAAGCTAATAGATTGCTTATTTTAACGATATTGACTGTTGAAATAGTAATGTCCCTGGTTCCCTAGTAAAATTCAGGGCATTGTCCCCGATTATCATCTCAAAAGTCTGTTAACCTTACCCTCACCCCCACTCCAAACCACACTGCTTGTGGACTGAGAGTCATGTGCACTAGCCAGTCCACTGACTAGCATGACTTTTAAAACGTTGGGCAGTAAGGTTTCCTTAAGCTAATACATTAAGCTAATAGATTGCTTATTTTTATGATATTGACTGTTGAAATAGTAATGTTCCTGGTTCCCTAGTAAAATTCAGGGCATTGTCCCCGATTCAACCCCACTCCAAACCACACTGCTCTTCCACTGACTAGCACGACTTTTAAAACGTTGGAGAGTAAGGTTTACTTAACATTCTCCTCTGTACTAGCTGGCATCCAGTACATAAGCATATTTTTACAGACACTAAGCAATGGCAAAGGGTTTAGAGGGTTTTTTTTTTCATCTGAACTCTTAGTTCTTTCCTTAAATAGTTTTTGTGTTTTGTGTGTGTGTTTGCATACTGTATGTAATTATTTTACATAATTATTGCTCATTAGTGTGTGTGTATGTGTGTGCGTGTGCATGCATGCATGCACGTACATGCTTTATGTACTGTAGTTCTTGTATCAAAATTGTTAATTTTGCAAATTTATGAAAGGGTCAATTACACGTTTGACTAATTTGAATGACAGTAAAGCGTGAATACTGTACAGCCAATTTGGTTAATTGAAAATCAGTATCTTTTGCTATTCTTGTGTGTGTGTGCGCATGCTGTATATGCCATCTTGCATGCTTGATATATTGCATACTGTAGTTTTACATAGTGGATCACTGGTGTGAGTGTATATGCATGCTGTATATAGTTCTATTGCATGCTGTATATAGTTCTTTTACATAGTGGATCACTGGTGTGAATGTATATGCATGCTGTATATATTTCTATTTCATGCTGTATATACAGTAGTTCTTTTACATAGTGGATCACTGGTGTGAGTGTATGCATGCTGTATATAGTTCTATTGCATGCTGTAGTTCTTTTACATAGTGGATCACTGGTGTGAGTGTATACATGCTGTATATAGTTCGTTTACATAGTGGATCATTGGTGTGAGTGTATGCATGCTGTATATAGTTCTTTTACATAGTTATTGGTCATTAGTGTGTGTGTGTGCATGCTGTATATAGTTCTTTTGCATGCTGTATAGTTCTTACATAGATATTGATCATTATTTTGTATTAACTGTAGAGTTTATGTAATACTTGTATAAAAATCGCTAATTTGGAAAAGTTATGAAAGGGTTAATTAATCCACATTTGATGTATTTGAATGACAAATATAGAGAAAAATGTGAATACCTATCAGATACAGCCAACTTGGTGCATTTAATATCAGTATTTACACTGATATTATTTTTTTTGTATTTTCTTCCATTATTTGGGCATATAGGGCATTAAAGGGTTAATATATTAAATTGCCCAAGGGATATCACCGGGCACCCTCTTAAATCTTGAAGAGCTACCTCAAATCTATAAGATAAAGCAAAAAAAAAAAAAAAAACTTTAACCAAAAATTCCGGGTCCGACCCCATGGCTCCTGGACTATTATGCGGTCATGGGTAGAGCAGCTGGAGTTCCCTCCCTGATAACAGTGTACACCATTTTAAACCACAGTATAAGACAACTACACATGTCTGCACTTTATTTCAAATATAGTCCAAACTGTTGCTGCCATCTATCTTTTATATGCCTTATATTATATTTTTCCTTTTCTACTTGTATACAAGTAAATTCTGGTTTATGTAAAATATATTTAAGGTCATGGATAGTCCTAAAAAAAATAAATAAATAAAAATAAAAAGACTTCACTGCATGTCTTATTTTGTGTGTGTGTGTGTGTGTGTGTGTGTGTGTGTGTGTGTGAGAGAGAGAGAGAGAGAGTGAGAAATAAAATTTGAAAATCTAATAATCTGTTCTTTCTCTCGAGTGCACTCACTCTTCACTCCCTGTTTATGTGCTCTGGCCATCTGATAGTCAAATCAAGCCAGTGACATGTCCTGAGGATGATGTTGATGCACGCTTTGCATTAATGCCACCTAGCGGTTCTGTAGTCAAATCAAGTCATGTAGTGCAACAGAAACAAGAAGCATGCAGGGACAGGGATCGAGATGTCAGCATCTCGATCCCTTTTTACATGTTGGTCCTGTGATCGAGATGCTGACCTCTTCTGCTCCTCGGACCTGCCTGATCCATCCTGGTGCCCTGTGTCTGGTTGGAGTCTCATCGCATCGCTCCTGTGGAGGACGGCCCCATGTGGACAGTTGGGGGTCATGCCTGGAGGACGCTCTGGACTCTTGCAGTGGTGTTTTTGTGACTGGGGACTGCAGTTGACTTGCTGACTTTAGGACTACGGTTGTCGTGAACAGTTTTGCGCTCGGGTTTCCGTCGGTGGGGGGTTTATCAACGAAGCTGACTTTATGTTAGGACTGTTAATGTTCTCGTCATGTTGTCTGTTGTTGCCCAAATGAGGATGGGTTCCCTTTTGAGTCTGGTTCCCTTTTGAGTCTGGTTCCTCTCGAGGTTTCTTCCTCATGTCATCTGAGGGAGATTTTCCTTGCCACCGTCGCCACAGGCTTGCTCATTGGGGATCGATTAGGGATAAAATTAGCTCATATTTTAAGTTGTTCAAATTCTGTAAAGCTGCTTTGCGACAATGTTTATTGTTAAAAGTGCTATACAAATAAACTTGACTTGACTGTAATTTTCTTCTGGTCCCAAGAAGTATTGTTAATAAGTAATAATTAAAATTAAAGCCGCAAGCGGCCTCGACGGGCCCTCGCGCCAGCGGCCAAGGGGGGCGGGGGCATGCGTCCCTGCGAAATACCTTCCACAGCTTCTTCGGCAAGAGACATTACTCCCACAATGGCGACAAAGCACAGAATTGGACACAGAGTACACGGTGTGCTGAGATGTTGTCATGGACAGAACATTTTATGCCATGGCTTCCCAACCAAATTAATGTATTTACCTCATCAGTCACCAAGCTATAGCTACATAGGATTGTCTTCTGTTAGACATCTATTAGTCTGTATGTAACGCTACAACACTTGCTCCCGACTACCTACCCATTCCCCACAAGTCATGTGTGTTTAAGGCAGCCAAAACAACATACTCCTGGTGCCTCATGATTGTAAACACCTCTCCTGCAACTGCTACAGCGCAATGAGCGCCCCCAGTGGTGAAAGTTCACCAAATTTGGTATACATGTCAAGGGACCTATGAAGAGTTGGTGTGTCAAGTTTGATCAAGTTTGACCAATCAGAAGCCGAGATGACCTGTTAAGAGTGTGTGTATCAAGTTTGATCAAGATTGAGAAAATAGAAGATGAGATATTGATTTTTGAAGAATAAATTTTTTGGTTTTTCCCATGTCAGTAGGTGGCGCTATGCTGTACATGAGCGATTATGAGTTGGAAAAATAAGTGTCTACAAAAGCAACGTACTATCACAAGGTAGTGGTGTGAAGGAGAAGCACTGTGGAATTATTTACCAAAAACCCGTTTTGGAGCAATTGCGTTGGCCAAAAACAGCGCCCCCCATGGACGAAAATTCCCAAAATGTGGTGTACATGACATGGGAGGTAGTAAGAGGGTGGCCGTGAAGTTTGACCAAATTTGAGGAAAGATTGGATTTTTTGCCCAGAAATAGCGCCCCCAGTGGCGAAATATCACAGAAATTGGGTAACATGTCAGATGCCCAATGAGTGATTTGCGTGTGAAGTATGAGCAGTTTTGAGCAATTTGAAGATTTGTCAAGAATTTTTAAGCATGTAAAATTTTGCATTGAAAATTGATTGACGTATAACTTCTGAACGGTTTATGCAACGTGAAACGTATTTAGGAACTTTTGTCAGCCATGTCTGTAGATGATGTGTATCAATTTTGATGACATTCCTATGAACGGTCTAGGAGGAGTTGCGCCGTCTTCGTGGCCATGCATTTCGCACAAAAGTGAAATTACCTCACTTCCTGTTGGGCGTGGCTAATGCATTGGCATTACATTTTTGTCCGGCTTAGTGAGATACATATGCGTACCAAATGGCATGCCACTACTACAAACTACATGGCACCCAGGCACCTTAATGCGGGAGGCCAAAATCACAACTAGTTAGGGGGCGCTATAGAGGCCCTGAGGCCTGCCTGGATCTGGGCTTCTGGTTCTCAGTAGCGGTGGCAGTCTAAGAAAAAGGAGCCAAATTTCGTGCGATGTCGACCATGGCAAGCGCCCCAATAAGGGTCTTGTAAAGAGTTTGCTTGCCAAGTTTGACAAATCAGAAGCTGCAATATCATTTCTGCCATAACCAGCACCCCCAGGGGCGAAAGTGCACAAAATTTGGCGTACATGTCAGGTGAGCTATGAAGAGTTTGCATATGAAGTTTGATGACAATTGAGTAAATAGAAGATGAGATATAGATTTTTGAAGAATAAATTTTTTGGTTTTTCCCATGTCAGTAGGTGGCGCTATGCTGTACATGAGCGATGATGAGTTGGAAAAATAAGTGTCTACAACAGCATCGCACTATCACAAGGTAGTGGTGTGAAGGAAAAGCATTATGGAATTATTTACCAAAAACACGTTTTGGAGCAATTGCGTCGGCCAAAAACAGCGCCCCCCATGGACGAAAATTCCCAAAATGTGGTATACATGACATGGGAGGTAGTAAGAGGGTGGCCGTGAAGTTCGACCAAATTTGAGGAAAGATTGGATTTTTTGCCCAAAAATAGCGCCCCCAGTGGCGAAATATCACAAAAATTGGGTAACATGTCAGAAGCCCAATGAGTGATTTGCGTGTGAAGTATGAGCAGTTTTGAGCAATCAGAAGATTTGTTATGAATTTTTAAGCATGTAAAATTTTGCATCGAAAATTGATTGACGTATAACTTCTGAACGGTTTATCCTACGTGAAACGTATTTAGTAACTTTTGTCAGCCATGTCTGTAGATGATGTGTATCAATTTTGGTGACATTCCTATGAACGGTCTAGGAGGAGTTGAGCCGTCTTCGTGGCCATGCATTTCGCACAAAAGTGAAATTACCTCACTTCCTGTTGGGCGTGGCTAATGCATTGGCATTACATTTTTGTCCGGCTTAGTGAGATACATAGGCGTTCCAAATGGCATGCCACTACTACAAAATACATGGCACCCAGGCACCTTAATGCGGGAGGCCAAAATCACAACGACTTAGGGGGCGCTATAGAGGCCCTGAGCCCCGGCCAAGTTTGGGCTTTTGGTTCTGAGAAGCGGTGGCAATTCTCGGAACTGGTGCCAAATTTCGTGCGTTGCTGCCTGACCATGACCAATGCTTCACTCTATAGTCCCCGCCAAGCCCTCAACCAGCCTGTCTCCAAGTGCCAGGTCCTCAACAAGCACAAGTCCAACTGCTCTGGGACATGTCCTTGGCACTGAAGAGCACACACACACTCCAATGCCCCCCAAAGCCTACATAAATGTTGGTGCATGTTACACGTTTGGTGACCATCTGTTTCTGTCCCATGACCATACATACTGTTGCAAATGAATACCTCTCCCTAATGACAAAAACGTTACTCAGATCTCCAATCCCCCTACACCCTTAATAAATGTTGGTGCACAATACGCGTTTGGTGTCTGGCTGTTTTTGTCCAATGACCATACATACTGCTGCAAATAAATACCTCTTTCTAATGTCAAGAACGTTACTCAAATGTACAAAAAGTCTAAGTCCATATGTACTTTGACATGTACTTGGACATGTTTTCCTATATGAGTAATTGGTACACATGTCAGAACCCCTATGAGTAGTTCGTCTATGAAGTTGCAGCATATGTGTGCAATTACACATTTCTTTATGTTTTTTTTTAAGATTTATGGATTCATATTAAAAATTGATTGATATATAAGTTGAAAACGGTTTATCAGAGAAAAAATGTATTTGCAACGTTTTGTCAAGCATGTCTGTAGATGATGTGTGTCTATTTTGGTGACATTCCCATGCACGGCCTAAGAGGAGTTGGAGCCTCTTCGTGGGCATGCATTTCGCACAAAAGTGAAATGACCTCACTTCCTGTTGGGCCTGGCTTATGCATTGGTATTGCGTTTTTGTTTGGCTTGGTGAGATCCATAATCATACCAAACCGCATTCCGCTACTTGAAACTATATGCCAACTAGGCACCTTAATGCGAGACGCAAAAATTGCAACGCGTTAGGGGGCGCTATAGAGGCCTTGAGTCTTGCCCGGCTCTTGGCTTTTGGTTGTTGGTAGCTGTGGCGATGTAAGACGACTGTGCCAATTTTCAAGCGTTTTCGCCCATGGCAAGCGCCCAATAAGGGTCCTAAAAGAGTTTGCTGGCCAAATGGGGAAAGTTCGACCAATCAGAAGCCGGGATTTCTTTTTTGGCCGTAAACAGAGGCCCCAGTGTCGAAACTCCACAAAATTTGGCACATATGTCAGGTGGCCAATGAAGAGTTTGCGTAGCAAGTTTGATGACGATTGAGTAAATAGGGGAGGAGCTATAGATTTTTAAAGAATAAATTTTTTGTTTTACCCATGTCAGGAGGTGGCGCTATGCTGTACATGAGCGATTATGAGCTGGAAAACTAAGTCTCTACAACAGCAACTTACTAGCTCAAAATAGTTGTGTGGTGAAAAAGTACTGAGGAATTATTCACAAAAAACCTGTTTTGGAAACACTGCGTCGGCCAAAAACAGCGCCCCCCATTGACAAAAATGCGCAAAATTCGGTACACATGATCTGAGAGGTAGTAAGAGGGTGCCCGTCAAGTTTGGTGAAATTTGAGCAAAGATTGGATTTTTTGCCCAAAAATAGCGCCCCCAGTGGCGAAATATCACAAAAATTGGGGTACATGTCAGAGCCCCTATGAGTTGTTGGCCTATCAAGTTTCAGCACATTTCAGCAATTAGAAGATTTTTTATGAATTTTTAAGCATGTAAAATTGTATTGTGCAAATTGATTGGCGTATAACTTCGAAACGGTTCATCATAACTTCAATGTAAATTGTAACTTTTGTCAGCCATGTCTGTAGATGATGTGTATCCATTTTGGTGACATTCCCATGGACGGCCTAGGAGTAGTTGCAGCCTCTTTGGGGACAGGCATTTCGCACAAAAGTAAAATTACCTCACTTCCTGTTGGGCGTGGCTATGCATTCATAGGTACTTTTTTTGTTCGTCTCAGTAAGATACATATGTGAACCAAATTTCGTTCCTCTACGACAAACTATATGGCAACCAGGAGCCTTCGAAAAAAGGCAAAATTTTCAAGGCGTTAGGGGGCGCTATAGAGGCCCAGAGCCCCGCCCAGATCTGGGGTTTTGGATCTGAGTAGCGTAGGGGATGCCGATAAAATGATCCAAAATATGCGCGTTTTCGTCCACAGGAAGTGCCCCAAAAAAGGCCGAACAGCGACCGCGACTAAGGAATAATAATAATAATTAAAGCCGCAAGCGGCCTCGACGGGCCCTCGCGCCAGCGGCCAGGGGGGGCGGGGGCATGCGTCCCCGCGAAATACCGTAAAGAGTCTGCTTGCCAAGTTTGACCAATCAGAAGCTGCAATATCATTTGTGCCATAACCAGCACCCCCAGGGGTGAAAGTGCACAAAATTTGGCGGATATGTCAGGAGAGCTATGAAGAGTTTGCGTATGAAGTTTGATGACAATTGAGTAAATAGAAGATGAGAGATAGATTTTTGAAGAATAAATTTTTTGGTTTTTCCCATGTCAGAAGGTGGCGCTATGCTGTACATGAGCGATTATGAGTTGGAGAAATAAGTGTCTACAACAGCAACGCACTATCACAAGGTAGTGGTGTGAAGGAAAAGCATTATGGAATTATTTACCAAAAACCCGTTTTGGAGCAATTGCGTCGGCCAAAAACAGCGCCCCCCATGGACGAAAATTCCCAAAATGTGGTATACATGACATGGGCGGTAGCAAGAGGGTGGCCGTGAAGTTTGACCAAATTTGAGGAAAGATTGGATTGTTTGCCCAAAAATAGCGCCCCCAGTGGCGAAATATCACAGAAAATGGGGAACATGTCAGAAGCCCAATGAGGGATTTGCGTGTGAAGTATGAGCAGTTTTGAGCAATTAGAAGATTTGTTATGAATTTTTAAGCATGTAAAATTTTGCATTAAAAATTGATTGACGTATAACTTCTGAGCGGTTTAAGCTACGTGAAACTTATTTAGTAACTTTTGTCAGCCATGTCTGTAGATGATGTGTATCAATTTTGGTGACATTCCTATGAACAGTCTAGGAGGAGTTGCGCCGTCTTCGTGGCCATGCATTTCGCACAAAAGTGAAATTACCTCACTTCCTGTTGGGCGTGGCTAATGCATTGGCATTACATTTTTGTCCGGCTTAGTGAGATACATATGCGTACCAAATGGCATGCCACTCCTACAAACTACATGGCAACCAGGCACCTTAAAGCGGGAGGCCAAAATCACAACGAGTTAGGGGGCGCTATAGAGGCCCTGAGGCCCGGCTGGATCTGGGCTTTTGGTTCTCAGTAGCGGTGGCAGTCTAAGAAAAAGGAGGCAAATTTCGTGCGTTGTCGACCATGGCAAGCGCCCCAATAAGGGTCTTGAAAAGAGTTTGCTTGCCAAGTTTGACAAATCAGAAGCTGCAATATCATTTCCGCCATAACCAGCACCCCCAGGGGCGAAAGTGCACAAAATTTGGCGGACATGTCAGGTGAGCTATGAAGAGTTAGCGTATGAAGTTTGATGACAATTGAGTAAATAGAAGATGAGATATAGATTTTTGAAGAATAAATTTTTTGGTTTTTCCCATGTCAGAAGGTGGCGCTATGCTGTACATGAGCGATTATGAGTTGGAAAAATAAGTGTCTACAACAGGAACGCACTGTCACAAGGTAGTGGTGTGAAGGAGAAGCATTATGGAATTATTTACCAAAAACCCGTTTTGGAGCAATTGCGTCGGCCAAAAACAGCGCCCCCCATGGACGAAAATTCCCAAAATGCGGTATACATGACATGGGAGGTAGTAAGAGGGTGGCCGTGAAGTTTGACCAAATTTGAGGAAAGATTGGATTTTTTGCCCAAAAATAGCGCCCCCAGTGGCGAAATATCACAGAAATTGGGTAACATGTCAGAAGCCCAATGAGTGATTAGCGTGTGAAGTATGAGCAGTTTTGAGCAATTAGAAGATTTGTTATGAATTTTTTAGCATGTAAAATTTTGAAGTGAAAATTGATTGACGTATAACTTCTGAACGTTTTATCCTACGTGAAACGTATTTAGTAACTTTTGTCAGCCATGTCTGTAGATGATGTGTATCAATTTTGGTGACATTCCCATGAACGGTCTAGGAGGAGTTGCGCCGTCTTCGTGGCCATGCATTTCGCACAAAAGTAAAATTACCTCACTTCCTGTTGGGCGTGGCTATGCATTCATAGAACTTTTTTTGTTCGTCTCAGTAAGATACATATGTGAACCAAATTTCGTTCCTCTACGACAAACTATATGGCAACCAGGAGCCTTCGAAAAAAGGCAAAATTTTCAAGGCGTTAGGGGGCGCTACAGAGGCCCAGAGCCCCGCCCAGATCTGGGGTTTTGGATCTGAGTAGCGTAGGGGATGCCGATAAAATGATCCAAAATATGCGCGTTTTCGTCCACAGGAAGTGCCCCAAAAAAGGCCGAACAGCGACCGCGACTAAGGAATAATAATAATAATTAAAGCCGCAAGCGGCCTCGACGGGCCCTCGCGCCAGCGGCCAGGGGGGGCGGGGGCATGCGTCCCCGCGAAATACCGTAAAGAGTCTGCTTGCCAAGTTTGACCAATCAGAAGCTGCAATATCATTTGTGCCATAACCAGCACCCCCAGGGGTGAAAGTGCACAAAATTTGGCGGATATGTCAGGAGAGCTATGAAGAGTTTGCGTATGAAGTTTGATGACAATTGAGTAAATAGAAGATGAGAGATAGATTTTTGAAGAATAAATTTTTTGGTTTTTCCCATGTCAGAAGGTGGCGCTATGCTGTACATGAGCGATTATGAGTTGGAGAAATAAGTGTCTACAACAGCAACGCACTATCACAAGGTAGTGGTGTGAAGGAAAAGCATTATGGAATTATTTACCAAAAACCCGTTTTGGGAGAAATTGCGTCGGCCAAAAACAGCGCCCCCCATGGACGAAAATTCCCAAAATGTGGTATACATGACATGGGCGGCAGTAAGAGGGTGGCCGTGAAGTTTGACCAAATTTGAGGAAAGATTGGATTGTTTGCCCAAAAATAGCGCCCCCAGTGGCGAAATATCACAGAAAAAGGGGAACATGTCAGAAGCCCAATGAGGGATTTGCGTGTGAAGTATGAGCAGTTTTGAGCAATTAGAAGATTTGTTATGAATTTTTAAGCATGTAAAATTTTGCATTAAAAATTGATTGACGTATAACTTCTGAGCGGTTTAAGCTACGTGAAACTTATTTAGTAACTTTTGTCAGCCATGTCTGTAGATGATGTGTATCAATTTTGGTGACATTCCTATGAACAGTCTAGGAGGAGTTGCGCCGTCTTCGTGGCCATGCATTTCGCACAAAAGTGAAATTACCTCACTTCCTGTTGGGCGTGGCTAATGCATTGGCATTACATTTTTGTCCGGCTTAGTGAGATACATATGCGTACCAAATGGCATGCCACTCCTACAAACTACATGGCAACCAGGCACCTTAAAGCGGGAGGCCAAAATCACAACGAGTTAGGGGGCGCTATAGAGGCCCTGAGGCCCGGCTGGATCTGGGCTTTTGGTTCTCAGTAGCGGTGGCAGTCTAAGAAAAAGGAGGCAAATTTCGTGCGTTGTCGACCATGGCAAGCGCCCCAATAAGGGTCTTGAAAAGAGTTTGCTTGCCAAGTTTGACAAATCAGAAGCTGCAATATCATTTCCGCCATAACCAGCACCCCCAGGGGCGAAAGTGCACAAAATTTGGCGGACATGTCAGGTGAGCTATGAAGAGTTTGCGTATGAAGTTTGATGACAATTGAGTAAATAGAAGATGAGATATAGATTTTTGAAGAATAAATTTTTTGGTTTTTCCCATGTCAGAAGGTGGCGCTATGCTGTACATGAGCGATTATGAGTTGGAAAAATAAGTGTCTACAACAGGAACGCACTATCACAAGGTAGTGGTGTGAAGGAAAAGCATTATGGAATTATTTACCAAAAACCCGTTTTGGAGCAATTGCGTCGGCCAAAAACAGCGCCCCCCATGGACGAAAATTCCCAAAATGCGGTATACATGACATGGGAGGTAGTAAGAGGGTGGCCGTGAAGTTTGACCAAATTTGAGGAAAGATTGGATTTTTTGCCCAAAAATAGCGCCCCCAGTGGCGAAATATCACAGAAATTGGGTAACATGTCAGAAGCCCAATGAGTGATTTGCGTGTGAAGTATGAGCAGTTTTGAGCAATTAGAAGATTTGTTATGAATTTTTTAGCATGTAAAATTTTGAAGTGAAAATTGATTGACGTATAACTTCTGAACGTTTTATCCTACGTGAAACGTATTTAGTAACTTTTGTCAGCCATGTCTGTAGATGATGTGTATCAATTTTGGTGACATTCCCATGAACGGTCTAGGAGGAGTTGCGCCGTCTTCGTGGCCATGCATTTCGCACAAAAGTAAAATTACCTCACTTCCTGTTGGGCGTGGCTATGCATTCATAGAACTTTTTTTGTTCGTCTCAGTAAGATACATATGTGAACCAAATTTCGTTCCTCTACGACAAACTATATGGCAACCAGGAGCCTTCGAAAAAAGGCAAAATTTTCAAGGCGTTAGGGGGCGCTATAGAGGCCCAGAGCCCCGCCCAGATCTGGGGTTTTGGATCTGAGTAGCGTAGGGGATGCCGATAAAATGATCCAAAATATGCGCGTTTTCGTCCACAGGAAGTGCCCCAAAAAAGGCCGAACAGCGACCGCGACTAAGGAATAATAATAATAATAATAATAATAATAATAATAATAATAAAAAACCGAACAAGATCAATAGGGCCTTCGCCCTTTCGGGCTCGGGCCCTAATTAAAGCCGCAAGCGGCCTTGACGGGCCCTCGCGCCAGCGGCCAGGGGGGGCGGGGGCATGCGTCCCCGCGAAATACCGTAAAGAGTCTGCTTGCCAAGTTTGACCAATCAGAAGCTGCAATATCATTTGTGCCATAACCAGCACCCCCAGGGGTGAAAGTGCACAAAATTTGGCGGATATGTCAGGAGAGCTATGAAGAGTTTGCGTATGAAGTTTGATGACAATTGAGTAAATAGAAGATGAGAGATAGATTTTTGAAGAATAAATTTTTTGGTTTTTCCCATGTCAGAAGGTGGCGCTATGCTGTACATGAGCGATTATGAGTTGGAGAAATAAGTGTCTACAACAGCAACGCACTATCACAAGGTAGTGGTGTGAAGGAAAAGCATTATGGAGTAATTTACCAAAAACCCGTTTTGGAGAAATTGCGTCGGCCAAAAACAGCGCCCCCCATGGACGAAAATTCCCAAAATGTGGTATACATGACATGGGCGGTAGTAAGAGGGTGGCCGTGAAGTTTGACCAAATTTGAGGAAAGATTGGATTGTTTGCCCAAAAATAGCGCCCCCAGTGGCGAAATATCACAGAAAATGGGGAACATGTCAGAAGCCCAATGAGGGATTTGCGTGTGAAGTATGAGCAGTTTTGAGCAATTAGAAGATTTGTTATGAATTTTTAAGCATGTAAAATTTTGCATTAAAAATTGATTGACGTATAACTTCTGAGCGGTTTAAGCTACGTGAAACTTATTTAGTAACTTTTGTCAGCCATGTCTGTAGATGATGTGTATCAATTTTGGTGACATTCCTATGAACAGTCTAGGAGGAGTTGCGCCGTCTTCGTGGCCATGCATTTCGCACAAAAGTGAAATTACCTCACTTCCTGTTGGGCGTGGCTAATGCATTGGCATTACATTTTTGTCCGGCTTAGTGAGATACATATGCGTACCAAATGGCATGCCACTCCTACAAACTACATGGCAACCAGGCACCTTAAAGCGGGAGGCCAAAATCACAACGAGTTAGGGGGCGCTATAGAGGCCCTGAGGCCCGGCTGGATCTGGGCTTTTGGTTCTCAGTAGCGGTGGCAGTCTAAGAAAAAGGAGCCAAATTTCGTGCGTTGTCGACCATGGCAAGCGCCCCAATAAGGGTCTTGAAAAGAGTTTGCTTGCCAAGTTTGACAAATCAGAAGCTGCAATATCATTTCCGCCATAACCAGCACCCCCAGGGGCGAAAGTGCACAAAATTTGGCGGACATGTCAGGTGAGCTATGAAGAGTTTGCGTATGAAGTTTGATGACAATTGAGTAAATAGAAGATGAGATATAGATTTTTGAAGAATAAATTTTTTGGTTTTTCCCATGTCAGAAGGTGGCGCTATGCTGTACATGAGCGATTATGAGTTGGAAAAATAAGTGTCTACAACAGGAACGCACTGTCACAAGGTAGTGGTGTGAAGGAGAAGCATTATGGAATTATTTACCAAAAACCCGTTTTGGAGCAATTGCGTCGGCCAAAAACAGCGCCCCCCATGGACGAAAATTCCCAAAATGCGGTATACATGACATGGGAGGTAGTAAGAGGGTGGCCGTGAAGTTTGACCAAATTTGAGGAAAGATTGGATTTTTTGCCCAAAAATAGCGCCCCCAGTGGCGAAATATCACAGAAATTGGGTAACATGTCAGAAGCCCAATGAGTGATTAGCGTGTGAAGTATGAGCAGTTTTGAGCAATTAGAAGATTTGTTATGAATTTTTTAGCATGTAAAATTTTGAAGTGAAAATTGATTGACGTATAACTTCTGAACGTTTTATCCTACGTGAAACGTATTTAGTAACTTTTGTCAGCCATGTCTGTAGATGATGTGTATCAATTTTGGTGACATTCCCATGAACGGTCTAGGAGGAGTTGCGCCGTCTTCGTGGCCATGCATTTCGCACAAAAGTAAAATTACCTCACTTCCTGTTGGGCGTGGCTATGCATTCATAGAACTTTTTTTGTTCGTCTCAGTAAGATACATATGTGAACCAAATTTCGTTCCTCTACGACAAACTATATGGCAACCAGGAGCCTTCGAAAAAAGGCAAAATTTTCAAGGCGTTAGGGGGCGCTACAGAGGCCCAGAGCCCCGCCCAGATCTGGGGTTTTGGATCTGAGTAGCGTAGGGGATGCCGATAAAATGATCCAAAATATGCGCGTTTTCGTCCACAGGAAGTGCCCCAAAAAAGGCCGAACAGCGACCGCGACTAAGGAATAATAATAATAATTAAAGCCGCAAGCGGCCTCGACGGGCCCTCGCGCCAGCGGCCAGGGGGGGCGGGGGCATGCGTCCCCGCGAAATACCGTAAAGAGTCTGCTTGCCAAGTTTGACCAATCAGAAGCTGCAATATCATTTGTGCCATAACCAGCACCCCCAGGGGTGAAAGTGCACAAAATTTGGCGGATATGTCAGGAGAGCTATGAAGAGTTTGCGTATGAAGTTTGATGACAATTGAGTAAATAGAAGATGAGAGATAGATTTTTGAAGAATAAATTTTTTGGTTTTTCCCATGTCAGAAGGTGGCGCTATGCTGTACATGAGCGATTATGAGTTGGAGAAATAAGTGTCTACAACAGCAACGCACTATCACAAGGTAGTGGTGTGAAGGAAAAGCATTATGGAATTATTTACCAAAAACCCGTTTTGGGAGAAATTGCGTCGGCCAAAAACAGCGCCCCCCATGGACGAAAATTCCCAAAATGTGGTATACATGACATGGGCGGCAGTAAGAGGGTGGCCGTGAAGTTTGACCAAATTTGAGGAAAGATTGGATTGTTTGCCCAAAAATAGCGCCCCCAGTGGCGAAATATCACAGAAAAAGGGGAACATGTCAGAAGCCCAATGAGGGATTTGCGTGTGAAGTATGAGCAGTTTTGAGCAATTAGAAGATTTGTTATGAATTTTTAAGCATGTAAAATTTTGCATTAAAAATTGATTGACGTATAACTTCTGAGCGGTTTAAGCTACGTGAAACTTATTTAGTAACTTTTGTCAGCCATGTCTGTAGATGATGTGTATCAATTTTGGTGACATTCCTATGAACAGTCTAGGAGGAGTTGCGCCGTCTTCGTGGCCATGCATTTCGCACAAAAGTGAAATTACCTCACTTCCTGTTGGGCGTGGCTAATGCATTGGCATTACATTTTTGTCCGGCTTAGTGAGATACATATGCGTACCAAATGGCATGCCACTCCTACAAACTACATGGCAACCAGGCACCTTAAAGCGGGAGGCCAAAATCACAACGAGTTAGGGGGCGCTATAGAGGCCCTGAGGCCCGGCTGGATCTGGGCTTTTGGTTCTCAGTAGCGGTGGCAGTCTAAGAAAAAGGAGCCAAATTTCGTGCGTTGTCGACCATGGCAAGCGCCCCAATAAGGGTCTTGAAAAGAGTTTGCTTGCCAAGTTTGACAAATCAGAAGCTGCAATATCATTTCCGCCATAACCAGCACCCCCAGGGGCGAAAGTGCACAAAATTTGGCGGACATGTCAGGTGAGCTATGAAGAGTTTGCGTATGAAGTTTGATGACAATTGAGTAAATAGAAGATGAGATATAGATTTTTGAAGAATAAATTTTTTGGTTTTTCCCATGTCAGAAGGTGGCGCTATGCTGTACATGAGCGATTATGAGTTGGAAAAATAAGTGTCTACAACAGGAACGCACTATCACAAGGTAGTGGTGTGAAGGAAAAGCATTATGGAATTATTTACCAAAAACCCGTTTTGGAGCAATTGCGTCGGCCAAAAACAGCGCCCCCCATGGACGAAAATTCCCAAAATGCGGTATACATGACATGGGAGGTAGTAAGAGGGTGGCCGTGAAGTTTGACCAAATTTGAGGAAAGATTGGATTTTTTGCCCAAAAATAGCGCCCCCAGTGGCGAAATATCACAGAAATTGGGTAACATGTCAGAAGCCCAATGAGTGATTTGCGTGTGAAGTATGAGCAGTTTTGAGCAATTAGAAGATTTGTTATGAATTTTTTAGCATGTAAAATTTTGAAGTGAAAATTGATTGACGTATAACTTCTGAACGTTTTATCCTACGTGAAACGTATTTAGTAACTTTTGTCAGCCATGTCTGTAGATGATGTGTATCAATTTTGGTGACATTCCCATGAACGGTCTAGGAGGAGTTGCGCCGTCTTCGTGGCCATGCATTTCGCACAAAAGTAAAAGTACCTCACTTCCTGTTGGGCGTGGCTATGCATTCATAGAACTTTTTTTGTTCGTCTCAGTAAGATACATATGTGAACCAAATTGCGTTCCTCTACGACAAACTATATGGCAACCAGGAGCCTTCGAAAAAAGGCAAAATTTTCAAGGCGTTAGGGGGCGCTATAGAGGCCCAGAGCCCCGCCCAGATCTGGGGTTTTGGATCTGAGTAGCGTAGGGGATGCCGATAAAATGATCCAAAATATGCGCGTTTTCGTCCACAGGAAGTGCCCCAAAAAAGGCCGAACAGCGACCGCGACTAAGGAATAATAATAATAATAATAATAATAATAATAATAATAATAAAAAACCGAACAAGATCAATAGGGCCTTCGCCCTTTCGGGCTCGGGCCCTAATTAAAGCCGCAAGCGGCCTTGACGGGCCCTCGCGCCAGCGGCCAGGGGGGGCGGGGGCATGCGTCCCCGCGAAATACCGTAAAGAGTCTGCTTGCCAAGTTTGACCAATCAGAAGCTGCAATATCATTTGTGCCATAACCAGCACCCCCAGGGGTGAAAGTGCACAAAATTTGGCGGATATGTCAGGAGAGCTATGAAGAGTTTGCGTATGAAGTTTGATGACAATTGAGTAAATAGAAGATGAGAGATAGATTTTTGAAGAATAAATTTTTTGGTTTTTCCCATGTCAGAAGGTGGCGCTATGCTGTACATGAGCGATTATGAGTTGGAGAAATAAGTGTCTACAACAGCAACGCACTATCACAAGGTAGTGGTGTGAAGGAAAAGCATTATGGAGTAATTTACCAAAAACCCGTTTTGGAGAAATTGCGTCGGCCAAAAACAGCGCCCCCCATGGACGAAAATTCCCAAAATGTGGTATACATGACATGGGCGGTAGTAAGAGGGTGGCCGTGAAGTTTGACCAAATTTGAGGAAAGATTGGATTGTTTGCCCAAAAATAGCGCCCCCAGTGGCGAAATATCACAGAAAATGGGGAACATGTCAGAAGCCCAATGAGGGATTTGCGTGTGAAGTATGAGCAGTTTTGAGCAATTAGAAGATTTGTTATGAATTTTTAAGCATGTAAAATTTTGCATTAAAAATTGATTGACGTATAACTTCTGAGCGGTTTAAGCTACGTGAAACTTATTTAGTAACTTTTGTCAGCCATGTCTGTAGATGATGTGTATCAATTTTGGTGACATTCCTATGAACAGTCTAGGAGGAGTTGCGCCGTCTTCGTGGCCATGCATTTCGCACAAAAGTGAAATTACCTCACTTCCTGTTGGGCGTGGCTAATGCATTGGCATTACATTTTTGTCCGGCTTAGTGAGATACATATGCGTACCAAATGGCATGCCACTCCTACAAACTACATGGCAACCAGGCACCTTAAAGCGGGAGGCCAAAATCACAACGAGTTAGGGGGCGCTATAGAGGCCCTGAGGCCCGGCTGGATCTGGGCTTTTGGTTCTCAGTAGCGGTGGCAGTCTAAGAAAAAGGAGCCAAATTTCGTGCGTTGTCGACCATGGCAAGCGCCCCAATAAGGGTCTTGAAAAGAGTTTGCTTGCCAAGTTTGACAAATCAGAAGCTGCAATATCATTTCCGCCATAACCAGCACCCCCAGGGGCGAAAGTGCACAAAATTTGGCGGACATGTCAGGTGAGCTATGAAGAGTTTGCGTATGAAGTTTGATGACAATTGAGTAAATAGAAGAAGAGATATAGATTTTTGAAGAATAAATTTTTTGGTTTTTCCCATGTCAGAAGGTGGCGCTATGCTGTACATGAGCGATTATGAGTTGGAAAAATAAGTGTCTACAACAGGAACACACTATCACAAGGTAGTGGTGTGAAGGAAAAGCATTATGGAATTATTTACCAAAAACCCGTTTTGGAGCAATTGCGTCGGCCTAAAACAGTGCCCCCCATGGACGAAAATTCCCAAAATGCGGTATACATGACATGGGTGGTAGTAAGAGGTTGGCCGTGAAGTTTGACCAAATTTGAGGAAAGATTGGATTTTTTGCCCAAAAATAGCGCCCCCAGTGGCGAAATATCACAGAAATTGGGTAACATGTCAGAAGCCCAATGAGTGATTTGCGTGTGAAGTATGAGCAGTTTTGAGCAATTAGAAGATTTGTTATGAATTTTTTAGCATGTAAAATTTTGAAGTGAAAATTGATTGACGTATAACTTCTGAACGTTTTATCCTACGTGAAACGTATTTAGTAACTTTTGTCAGCCATGTCTGTAGATGATGTGTATCAATTTTGGTGACATTCCCATGAACGGTCTAGGAGGAGTTGCGCCGTCTTCGTGGCCATGCATTTCGCACAAAAGTAAAATTACCTCACTTCCTGTTGGGCGTGGCTATGCATTCATAGAACTTTTTTTGCTCGTGTCAGTAAGATACATATGTGAACCAAATTTCGTTCCTCTACGACAAACTATATGGCAACCAGGAGCCTTCGAAAAAAGGCAAAATTTTCAAGGCGTTAGGGGGCGCTATAGAGGCCCAGAGCCCCGCCCAGATCTGGGGTTTTGGATCTGAGTAGCGTAGGGGATGCCGATAAAATGATCCAAAATATGCGCGTTTTCGTCCACAGGAAGTGCCCCAAAAAAGGCCGAACAGCGACCGCGACTAAGGAATAATAATAATAAGAAGAAGAAGAATAATAATTAAAGCCGCAAGCGGCCTTGACGGGCCCTCGCGCCAGCGGCCAGGGGGGGCGGGGGCATGCGTCCCCGCGAAATACCGTAAAGAGTCTGCTTGCCAAGTTTGACCAATCAGAAGCTGCAATATCATTTGTGCCATAACCAGCACCCCCAGGGGTGAAAGTGCACAAAATTTGGCGGATATGTCAGGAGAGCTATGAAGAGTTTGCGGATGAAGTTTGATGACAATTGAGTAAATAGAAGATGAGAGAGAGATTTTTGAAGAATAAATTTTTTGGTTTTTCCCATGTCAGAAGGTGGCGCTATGCTGTACATGAGCGATTATGAGTTGGAGAAATAAGTGTCTACAACAGCAACGCACTATCACAAGGTAGTGGTGTGAAGGAAAAGCATTATGGAGTTATTTACCAAAAACCCGTTTTGGAGAAACTTCGTCGGCCAAAAACAGCGCCCCCCATGGACGAAAATTCCCAAAATGTGGTATACATGACATGGGCGGTAGTAAGAGGGTGGCCGTGAAGTTTGACCAAATTTGAGGAAAGATTGGATTGTTTGCCCAAAAATAGCGCCCCCAGTGGCGAAATATCACAGAAAATGGGGAACATGTCAGAAGCCCAATGAGGGATTTGCGTGTGAAGTATGAGCAGTTTTGAGCAATTAGAAGATTTGTTATGAATTTTTAAGCATGTAAAATTTTGCATTAAAAATTGATTGACGTATAACTTCTGAGCGGTTTAAGCTACGTGAAACTTATTTAGTAACTTTTGTCAGCCATGTCTGTAGATGATGTGTATCAATTTTGGTGACATTCCAATGAACAGTCTAGGAGGAGTTGCGCCGTCTTCGTGGCCATGCATTTCGCACAAAAGTGAAATTACCTCACTTCCTGTTGGGCGTGGCTAATGCATTGGCATTACATTTTTGTCCGGCTTAGTGAGATACATATGCGTACCAAATGGCATGCCACTCCTACAAACTACATGGCAACCAGGCACCTTAAAGCGGGAGGCCAAAATCACAACGAGTTAGGGGGCGCTATAGAGGCCCTGAGGCCCGGCTGGATCTGGGCTTTTGGTTCTCAGTAGCGGTGGCAGTCTAAGAAAAAGGAGCCAAATTTCGTGCGTTGTCGACCATGGCAAGCGCCCCAATAAGGGTCTTGAAAAGAGTTTGCTTGCCAAGTTTGACAAATCAGAAGCTGCAATATCATTTCCGCCGTAACCAGCACCCCCAGGGGCGAAAGTGCACAAAATTTGGCGGACATGTCAGGTGAGCTATGAAGAGTTTGCGTATGAAGTTTGATGACAATTGAGTAAATAGAAGATGAGATATAGATTTTTGAAGAATAAATTTTTTGGTTTTTCCCATGTCAGAAGGTGGCGCTATGCTGTACATGAGCGATTATGAGTTGGAAAAATAAGTGTCTACAACAGGAACGCACTATCACAAGGTAGTGGTGTGAAGGAAAAGCATTATGGAATTATTTACCAAAAACCCGTTTTGGAGCAATTGCGTCGGCCAAAAACAGCGCCCCCCATGGACGAAAATTCCCAAAATGCGGTATACATGACATGGGAGGTAGTAAGAGGGTGGCCGTGAAGTTTGACCAAATTTGAGGAAAGATTGGATTTTTTGCCCAAAAATAGCGCCCCCAGTGGCGAAATATCACAGAAATTGGGTAACATGTCAGAAGCCCAATGAGTGATTTGCGTGTGAAGTATGAGCAGTTTTGAGCAATTAGAAGATTTGTTATGAATTTTTTAGCATGTAAAATTTTGAAGTGAAAATTGATTGACGTATAACTTCTGAACGTTTTATCCTACGTGAAACGTATTTAGTAACTTTTGTCAGCCATGTCTGTAGATGATGTGTATCAATTTTGGTGACATTCCCATGAACGGTCTAGGAGGAGTTGCGCCGTCTTCGTGGCCATGCATTTCGCACAAAAGTAAAAGTACCTCACTTCCTGTTGGGCGTGGCTATGCATTCATAGAACTTTTTTTGTTCGTCTCAGTAAGATACATATGTGAACCAAATTTCGTTCCTCTACGACAAACTATATGGCAACCAGGAGCCTTCGAAAAAAGGCAAAATTTTCAAGGCGTTAGGGGGCGCTATAGAGGCCCAGAGCCCCGCCCAGATCTGGGGTTTTGGATCTGAGTAGCGTAGGGGATGCCGATAAAATGATCCAAAATATGCGCGTTTTCGTCCACAGGAAGTGCCCCAAAAAAGGCCGAACAGCGACCGCGACTAAGGAATAATAATAATAAGAATAATAATAATAATAATAATAATAATTAAAGCCGCAAGCGGCCTTGACGGGCCCTCGCGCCAGCGGCCAGGGGGGGCGGGGGCATGCGTCCCCGTGAAATACCGTAAAGAGTCTGCTTGCCAAGTTTGACCAATCAGAAGCTGCAATATCATTTGTGCCATAACCAGCACCCCCAGGGGTGAAAGTGCACAAAATTTGGCGGATATGTCAGGAGAGCTATGAAGAGTTTGCGTATGAAGTTTGATGACAATTGAGTAAATAGAAGATGAGAGATTTTTGAAGAATAAATTTTTTGGTTTTTCCCATGTCAGAAGGTGGCGCTATGCTGTACATGAGCGATTATGAGTTGGAGAAATAAGTGTCTACAACAGCAACGCACTATCACAAGGTAGTGGTGTGAAGGAAAAGCATTATGGAGTAATTTACCAAAAACCCGTTTTGGAGAAATTGCGTCGGCCAAAAACAGCGCCCCCCATGGACGAAAATTCCCAAAATGTGGTATACATGAGATGGGCGGTAGTAAGAGGGTGGCCGTGAAGTTTGACCAAATTTGAGGAAAGATTGGATTGTTTGCCCAAAAATAGCGCCCCCAGTGGCGAAATATCACAGAAAATGGGGAACATGTCAGAAGCCCAATGAGGGATTTGCGTGTGAAGTATGAGCAGTTTTGAGCAATTAGAAGATTTGTTATGAATTTTTAAGCATGTAAAATTTTGCATTAAAAATTGATTGACGTATAACTTCTGAGCGGTTTAAGCTACGTGAAACTTATTTAGTAACTTTTGTCAGCCATGTCTGTAGATGATGTGTATCAATTTTGGTGACATTCCTATGAACAGTCTAGGAGGAGTTGCGCCGTCTTCGTGGCCATGCATTTCGCACAAAAGTGAAATTACCTCACTTCCTGTTGGGCGTGGCTAATGCATTGGCATTACATTTTTGTCCGGCTTAGTGAGATACATATGCGTACCAAATGGCATGCCACTCCTACAAACTACATGGCAACCAGGCACCTTAAAGCGGGAGGCCAAAATCACAACGAGTTAGGGGGCGCTATAGAGGCCCTGAGGCCCGGCTGGATCTGGGCTGTTGGTTCTCAGTAGCGGTGGCAGTCTAAGAAAAAGGAGCCAAATTTCGTGCGTTGTCGACCATGGCAAGCGCCCCAACAAGGGTCTTGAAAAGAGTTTGCTCGCCAAGTTTGACAAATCAGAAGCTGCAATATCATTTCCGCCATAACCAGCACCCCCAGGGGCGAAAGTGCACAAAATTTGGCGGACATGTCAGGTGAGCTATGAAGAGTTTGCGTATGAAGTTTGATGACAATTGAGTAAATAGAAGATGAGATATAGATTTTTGAAGAATAAATTTTTTGGTTTTTCCCATGTCAGAAGGTGGCGCTATGCTGTACATGAGCGATTATGAGTTGGAAAAATAAGTGTCTACAACAGGAACGCACTATCACAAGGTAGTGGTGTGAAGGAAAAGCATTATGGAATTATTTACCAAAAACCCGTTTTGGAGCAATTGCGTCGGCCAAAAACAGCGCCCCCCATGGACGAAAATTCCCAAAATGCGGTATACATGACATGGGAGGTAGTAAGAGGGTGGCCGTGAAGTTTGACCAAATTTGAGGAAAGATTGGATTTTTTGCCCAAAAATAGCGCCCCCAGTGGCGAAATATCACAGAAATTGGGTAACATGTCAGAAGCCCAATGAGTGATTTGCGTGTGAAGTATGAGCAGTTTTGAGCAATTAGAAGATTTGTTATGAATTTTTTAGCATGTAAAATTTTGAAGTGAAAATTGATTGACGTATAACTTCTGAACGTTTTATCCTACGTGAAACGTATTTAGTAACTTTTGTCAGCCATGTCTGTAGATGATGTGTATCAATTTTGGTGACATTCCCATGAACGGTCTAGGAGGAGTTGCGCCGTCTTCCCCATGGACGAAAATTCCCAAAATGCGGTATACATGACATGGGAGGTAGTAAGAGGGTGGCCGTGAAGTTTGACCAAATTTGAGGAAAGATTGGATTTTTTGCCCAAAAATAGCGCCCCCAGTGGCGAAATATCACAGAAATTGGGTAACATGTCAGAAGCCCAATGAGTGATTTGCGTGTGAAGTATGAGCAGTTTTGAGCAATTAGAAGATTTGTTATGAATTTTTTAGCATGTAAAATTTTGAAGTGAAAATTGATTGACGTATAACTTCTGAACGTTTTATCCTACGTGAAACGTATTTAGTAACTTTTGTCAGCCATGTCTGTAGATGATGTGTATCAATTTTGGTGACATTCCCATGAACGGTCTAGGAGGAGTTGCGCCGTCTTCGTGGCCATGCATTTCGCACAAAAGTAAAATTACCTCACTTCCTGTTGGGCGTGGCTATGCATTCATAGAACTTTTTTTGTTCGTGTCAGTAAGATACATATGTGAACCAAATTTCGTTCCTCTACGACAAACTATATGGCAACCAGGAGCCTTCGAAAAAAGGCAAAATTTTCAAGGCGTTAGGGGGCGCTATAGAGGCCCAGAGCCCCGCACAGATCTGGGGTTTTGGATCTGAGTAGCGTAGGGGATGCCGATAAAATGATCCAAAATATGCGCGTTTTCGTCCACAGGAAGTGCCCCAAAAAAGGCCGAACAGCGACTGCGACTAAGGAATAATAATAATAATAATAATAATAATAATAATAATAATAATAAAAAACCGAACAAGATCAATAGGGCCTTCGCCCTATAGGGCTCGGGCCCTAATAATAATAAAAAACCGAACAAGATCAATAGGGCCTTCGCCCTATAGGGCTCGGGCCCTAATAATAATAAAAAACCGAACAAGATCAATAGGGCCTTCGCCCTATAGGGCTCGGGCCCTAATAATAATAATAATAATAATAATAATAAAAAACCGAACAAGATCAATAGGGCCTTCGCCCTATAGGGCTCGGGCCCTAATAAAAAACCGAACAAGATCAATAGGGCCTTCGCCCTATAGGGCTCGGGCCCTAATTAAAGCCGCAAGCGGCCTCGACGGGCCCTCGCGCCAGCGGCCAGGGGGGGCGGGGGCATGCGTCCCCGCGAAATACCGTAAAGAGTCTGCTTGCCAAGTTTGACCAATCAGAAGCTGCAATATCATTTGTGCCATAACCAGCACCCCCAGGGGTGAAAGTGCACAAAATTTGGCGGATATGTCAGGAGAGCTATGAAGAGTTTGCGGATGAAGTTTGATGACAATTGAGTAAATAGAAGATGAGAGATAGATTTTTGAAGAATAAATTTTTTGGTTTTTCCCATGTCAGAAGGTGGCGCTATGCTGTACATGAGCGATTATGAGTTGGAGAAATAAGTGTCTACAACAGCAACGCACTATCACAAGGTAGTGGTGTGAAGGAAAAGCATTATGGAATTATTTACCAAAAACCCGTTTTGGAGAAATTGCGTCGGCCAAAAACAGCGCCCCCCATGGACGAAAATTCCCAAAATGTGGTATACATGACATGGGCGGTAGTAAGAGGGTGGCCGTGAAGTTTGACCAAATTTGAGGAAAGATTGGATTGTTTGCCCAAAAATAGCGCCCCCAGTGGCGAAATATCACAGAAAATGGGGAACATGTCAGAAGCCCAATGAGGGATTTGCGTGTGAAGTATGAGGAGTTTTGAGCAATTAGAAGATTTGTTATGAATTTTTAAGCATGTAAAATTTTGCATTAAAAATTGATTGACGTATAACTTCTGAGCGGTTTAAGCTACGTGAAACTTATTTAGTAACTTTTGTCAGCCATGTCTGTAGATGATGTGTATCAATTTTGGTGACATTCCTATGAACAGTCTAGGAGGAGTTGCGCCGTCTTCGTGGCCATGCATTTCGCACAAAAGTGAAATTACCTCACTTCCTGTTGGGCGTGGCTAATGCATTGGCATTACATTTTTGTCCGGCTTAGTGAGATACATATGCGTACCAAATGGCATGCCACTCCTACAAACTACATGGCAACCAGGCACCTTAAAGCGGGAGGCCAAAATCACAACGAGTTAGGGGGCGCTATAGAGGCCCTGAGGCCCGGCTGGATCTGGGCTTTTGGTTCTCAGTAGCGGAGGCAGTCTAAGGAAAAGGAGCCAAATTTCGTGCGTTGTCGACCATGGCAAGCGCCCCAATAAGGGTCTTGAAAAGAGTTTGCTTGCCAAGTTTGACAAATCAGAAGCTGCAATATCATTTCCGCCATAACCAGCACCCCCAGGGGCGAAAGTGCACAAAATTTGGCGGACATGTCAGGTGAGCTATGAAGAGTTAGCGTATGAAGTTTGATGACAATTGAGTAAATAGAAGATGAGATATAGATTTTTGAAGAATAAATTTTATGGTTTTTCCCATGTCAGAAGGTGGCGCTATGCTGTACATGAGCGATTATGAGTTGGAAAAATAAGTGTCTACAACAGGAACGCACTATCACAAGGTAGTGGTGTGAAGGAAAAGCATTATGGAATTATTTACCAAAAACCCGTTTTGGAGCAATTGCGTCGGCCAAAAACAGCGCCCCCCATGGACGAAAATTCCCAAAATGCGGTATACATGACATGGGAGGTAGTAAGAGGGTGGCCGTGAAGTTTGACCAAATTTGAGGAAAGATTGGATTTTTTGCCCAAAAATAGCGCCCCCAGTGGCGAAATATCACAGAAATTGGGTAACATGTCAGAAGCCCAATGACTGATTTGCGTGTGAAGTATGAGCAGTTTTGAGCAATTAGAAGATTTGTTATGAATTTTTTAGCATGTAAAATTTTGAAGTGAAAATTGATTGACGTATAACTTCTGAACGTTTTATCCTACGTGAAACGTATTTAGTAACTTTTGTCAGCCATGTCTGTAGATGATGTGTATCAATTTTGGTGACATTCCCATGAACGGTCTAGGAGGAGTTGCGCCGTCTTCGTGGCCATGCATTTCGCACAAAAGTAAAATTACCTCACTTCCTGTTGGGCGTGGCTATGCATTCATAGAACTTTTTTTGTTCGTCTCAGTAAGATACATATGTGAACCAAATTTCGTTCCTCTACGACAAACTATATGGCAACCAGGAGCCTTCGAAAAAAGGCAAAATTTTCAAGGCGTTAGGGGGCGCTATAGAGGCCCAGAGCCCCGCCCAGATCTGGGGTTTTGGATCTGAGTAGCGTAGGGGATGCCGATAAAATGATCCAAAATATGCGCGTTTTCGTCCACAGGAAGTGCCCCAAAAAAGGCCGAACAGCGACCGCGACTAAGGAATAATAATAATAATAATAATAAGAATAATAATAATAAAAAACCGAACAAGATCAATAGGGCCTTCGCCCTATAGGGCTCGGGCCCTAATAATAATAATAATAATAATTAAAGCCGCAAGCGGCCTCGACGGGCCCTCGCGCCAGCGGCCAGGGGGGGCGGGGGCATGCGTCCCCGCGAAATACCGTAAAGAGTCTGCTTGCCAAGTTTGACAAATCAGAAGCTGCAATATCACTTGTGCCATAACCAGCACCCCCAGGGGTGAAAGTGCACAAAATTTGGCGGATATGTCAGGAGAGCTATGAAGAGTTTGCGTATGAAGTTTGATGACAATTGAGTAAATAGAAGATGAGGGATAGATTTTTGAAGAATAAATTTTTTGGTTTTTCCCATGTCAGAAGGTGGCGCTATGCTGTACATGAGCGATTATGAGTTGGAGAAATAAGTGTCTACAACAGCAACGCACTATCACAAGGTAGTGGTGTGAAGGAAAAGCATTATGGAATTATTTACCAAAAACCCGTTTTGGAGAAATTGCGTCGGCCAAAAACAGCGCCCCCCATGGACGAAAATTCCCAAAATGTGGTATACATGACATGGGCGGTAGTAAGAGGGTGGCCGTGAAGTTTGACCAAATTTGAGGAAAGATTGGATTGTTTGCCCAAAAATAGCGCCCCCAGTGGCGAAATATCACAGAAAATGGGGAACATGTCAGAAGCCCAATGAGGGATTTGCTTGTGAAGTATGAGCAGTTTTGAGCAATTAGAAGATTTGTTATGAATTTTTAAGCATGTAAAATTTTGCATTAAAAATTGATTGACGTATAACTTCTGAGCGGTTTAAGCTACGTGAAACTTATTTAGTAACTTTTGTCAGCCATGTCTGTAGATGATGTGTATCAATTTTGGTGACATTCCTATGAACAGTCTAGGAGGAGTTGCGCCGTCTTCGTGGCCATGCATTTCGCACAAAAGTGAAATTACCTCACTTCCTGTTGGGCGTGGCTAATGCATTGGCATTACATTTTTGTCCAGCTTAGTGAGATACATATGCGTACCAAATGGCATGCCACTCCTACAAACTACATGGCAACCAGGCACCTTAAAGCGGGAGGCCAAAATCACAACGAGTTAGGGGGCGCTATAGAGGCCCTGAGGCCCGGCTGGATCTGGGCTTTTGGTTCTCAGTAGCGGTGGCAGTCTAAGAAAAAGGAGCCAAATTTCATGCGTTGTCGACCATGGCAAGCGCCCCAATAAGGGTCTTGAAAAGAGTTTGCTTGCCAAGTTTGACAAATCAGAAGCTGCAATATCATTTCCGCCATAACCAGCACCCCCAGGGGCGAAAGTGCACAAAATTTGGCGGACATGTCAGGTGAGCTATGAAGAGTTTGCGTATGAAGTTTGATGACAATTGAGTAAATAGAAGATGAGATATAGATTTTTGAAGAATAAATTTTTTGGTTTTTCCCATGTCAGAAGGTGGCGCTATGCTGTACATGAGCGATTATGAGTTGGAAAAATAAGTGTCTACAACAGGAACGCACTATCACAAGGTAGTGGTGTGAAGGAAAAGCATTATGGAATTATTTACCAAAAACCCGTTTTGGAGCAATTGCGTCGGCCAAAAACAGCGCCCCCCATGGACGAAAATTCCCAAAATGCGGTATACATGACATGGGAGGTAGTAAGAGGGTGGCCGTGAAGTTTGACCAAATTTGAGGAAAGATTGGATTTTTTGCCCAAAAATAGCGCCCCCAGTGGCGAAATATCACAGAAATTGGGTAACATGTCAGAAGCCCAATGAGTGATTTGCGTGTGAAGTATGAGCAGTTTTGAGCAATTAGAAGATTTGTTATGAATTTTTTAGCATGTAAAATTTTGAAGTGAAAATTGATTGACGTATAACTTCTGAACGTTTTATCCTACGTGAAACGTATTTAGTAACTTTTGTCAGGCATGTATGTAGATGATGTGTAGCAATTTTGGTGACATTCCCATGAACGGTCTAGGAGGAGTTGCGCCGTCTTCGTGGCCATGCATTTCGCACAAAAGTAAAATTACCTCACTTCCTGTTGGGCGTGGCTATGCATTCATAGAACTTTTTTTGTTCGTCTCAGTAAGATACATATGTGAACCACATTTCGTTCCTCTACGACAAACTATATGGCAACCAGGAGCCTTCGAAAAAAGGCAAAATTTTCAAGGCGTTAGGGGGCGCTATAGAGGCCCAGAGCCCCGCCCAGATCTGGGGTTTTGGATCTGAGTAGCGTAGGGGATGCCGATAAAATGATCCAAAATATGCGCGTTTTCGTCCACAGGAAGTGCCCCAAAAAAGGCCGAACAGCGACCGCGACTAAGGAATAATAATAATAATTAAAGCCGCAAGCGGCCTTGACGGGCCCTCGCGCCAGCGGCCAGTGGGGGCGGGGGCATGCGTCCCCGCGAAATACCGTAAAGAGTCTGCTTGCCAAGTTTGACCAATCAGAAGCTGCAATATCATTTGTGCCATAACCAGCACCCCCAGGGGTGAAAGTGCACAAAATTTGGCGGATATGTCAGGAGAGCTATGAAGAGTTTGCGTATGAAGTTTGATGACAATTGAGTAAATAGAAGATGAGAGATAGATTTTTGAAGAATAAATTTTTTGGTTTTTCCCATGTCAGAAGGTGGCGCTATGCTGTACATGAGCGATTATGAGTTGGAGAAATAAGTGTCTACAACAGCAACGCACTATCACAAGGTAGTGGTGTGAAGGAAAAGCATTATGGAGTTATTTACCAAAAACCCGTTTTGGAGAAATTGCGTCGGCCAAAAACAGCGCCCCCCATGGACAAAAATTCCCAAAATGTGGTATACATGACATGGGCGGTAGTAAGAGGGTGGCCGTGAAGTTTGACCAAATTTGAGGAAAGATTGGATTGTTTGCCCAAAAATAGCGCCCCCAGTGGCGAAATATCACAGAAAATGGGGAACATGTCAGAAGCCCAATGAGGGATTTGCGTGTGAAGTATGAGCAGTTTTGAGCAATTAGAAGATTTGTTATGAATTTTTAAGCATGTAAAATTTTGCATTTTTTGGTTTTTCCCATGTCAGAAGGTGGCGCTATGCTGTACATGAGCGATTATGAGTTGGAGAAATAAGTGTCTACAACAGCAACGCACTATCACAAGGTAGTGGTGTGAAGGAAAAGCATTATGGAATTATTTACCAAAAACCCGTTTTGGAGAAATTGCGTCGGCCAAAAACAGCGCCCCCCATGGACGAAAATTCCCAAAATGTGGTGTACATGACATGGGCGGTAGTAAGAGGGTGGCCGTGAAGTTTGACCAAATTTGAGGAAAGATTGGATAGTTTGCCCAAAAATAGCGCCCCCAGTGGCGAAATATCACAGAAAATGGGGAACATGTCAGAAGCCCAATGAGGGATTTGCGTGTGAAGTATGAGCAGTTTTGAGCTATTAGAAGATTTGTTATGAATTTTTAAGCATGTAAAATTTTGCATTAAAAATTGATTGACGTATAACTTCTGAGCGGTTCAAGCTACGCGAAACTTATTTAGTAACTTTTGTCAGCCATGTCTGTAGATGATGTGTATCAATTTTGGTGACATTCCTATGAACAGTCTAGGAGGAGTTGCGCCGTCTTCGTGGCCATGCATTTCGCACAAAAGTGAAATTACCTCACTTCCTGTTGGGCGTGGCTAATGCATTGGCATTACATTTTTGTCCGGCTTAGTGAGATACATATGCGTACCAAATGGCACGCCACTCCTACAAACTACATGGCAACCAGGCACCTTAAAGCGGGAGGCCAAAATCACAACGAGTTAGGGGGCGCTATAGAGGCCCTGAGGCCCGGCTGGATCTGGGCTTTTGGTTCTCAGTAGCGGTGGCAGTCTAAGAAAAAGGAGCCAAATTTCGTGCGTTGTCGACCATGGCAAGCGCCCCAAGAAGGGTCTTGAAAAGAGTTTGCTTGCCAAGTTTGACAAATCAGAAGCTGCAATATCATTTCCGCCATAACCAGCACCCCCAGGGGCGAAAGTGCACAAAATTTGGCGGACATGTCAGGTGAGCTATGAAGAGTTTGCGTATGAAGTTTGATGACAATTGAGTAAATAGAAGATGAGATATAGATTTTTGAAGAATAAATTTTTTGGTTTTTCCCATGTCAGAAGGTGGCGCTATGCTGTACATGAGCGATTATGAGTTGGAAAAATAAGTGTCCACAACAGGAACGCACTATCACAAGGTAGTGGTGTGAAGGAAAAGCATTATGGAATTATTTACCAAAAACCCGTTTTGGAGCAATTGCGTCGGCCAAAAACAGCGCCCCCCATGGACGAAAATTCCCAAAATGCGGTATACATGACATGGGAGGTAGTAAGAGGGTGGCCGTGAAGTTTGACCAAATTTGAGGAAAGATTGGATTTTTTGCCCAAAAATAGCGCCCCCAGTGGCGAAATATCACAGAAATTGGGTAACATGTCAGAAGCCCAATGAGTGATTTGCGTGTGAAGTATGAGCAGTTTTGAGCAATTAGAAGATTTGTTATGAATTTTTTAGCATGTAAAATTTTGAAGTGAAAATTGATTGACGTATAACTTCTGAACGTTTTATCCTACGTGAAACGTATTTAGTAACTTTTGTCAGCCATGTCTGTAGATGATGTGTATCAATTTTGGTGACATTCCCATGAACGGTCTAGGAGGAGTTGCGCCGTCTTCGTGGCCATGCATTTCGCACAAAAGTAAAATTACCTCACTTCCTGTTGGGCGTGGCTATGCATTCATAGAACGTTTTTTGTTCGTCTCAGTAAGATACATATGTGAACCAAATTTCGTTCCTCTACGACAAACTATATGGCAACCAGGAGCCTTCGAAAAAAGGCAAAATTTTCAAGGCGTTAGGGGGCGCTATAGAGGCCCAGAGCCCCGCCCAGATCTGGGGTTTTGGATCTGAGTAGCGTAGGGGATGCCGATAAAATGATCCAAAATATGCGCGTTTTCGTCCACAGGAAGTGCCCCAAAAAAGGCCGAACAGCGACCGCGACTAAGGAATAATAATAATAATAATAATAATAATAATAATAATAAAAAACCGAACAAGATCAATAGGGCCTTCGCCCTATAGGGCTCGGGCCCTAATAATAATAATAATAATAATAAAAAACCGAACAAGATCAATAGGGCCTTCGCCCTATAGGGCTCGGGCCCTAATTAAAGCCGCAAGCGGCCTTGACGGGCCCTCGCGCCAGCGGCCAGGGGGGGCGGGGGCATGCGTCCCCGCGAAATACCGTAAAGAGTCTGCTTGCCAAGTTTGACCAATCAGAAGCTGCAATATCATTTGTGCCATAACCAGCACCCCCAGGGGTGAAAGTGCACAAAATTTGGCGGATATGTCAGGAGAGCTATGAAGAGTTTGCGTATGAAGTTTGATGACAATTGAGTAAATAGAAGATGAGAGATAGATTTTTGAAGAATAAATTTTTTGGTTTTTCCCATGTCAGAAGGTGGCGCTATGCTGTACATGAGCGATTATGAGTTGGAGAAATAAGTGTCTACAACAGCAACGCACTATCACAAGGTAGTGGTGTGAAGGAAAAGCATTATGGAGTTATTTACCAAAAACCCGTTTTGGAGAAATTGCGTCGGCCAAAAACAGCGCCCCCCATGGACAAAAATTCCCAAAATGTGGTATACATGACATGGGCGGTAGTAAGAGGGTGGCCGTGAAGTTTGACCAAATTTGAGGAAAGATTGGATTGTTTGCCCAAAAATAGCGCCCCCAGTGGCGAAATATCACAGAAAATGGGGAACATGTCAGAAGCCCAATGAGGGATTTGCGTGTGAAGTATGAGCAGTTTTGAGCAATTAGAAGATTTGTTATGAATTTTTAAGCATGTAAAATTTTGCATTTTTTGGTTTTTCCCATGTCAGAAGGTGGCGCTATGCTGTACATGAGCGATTATGAGTTGGAGAAATAAGTGTCTACAACAGCAACGCACTATCACAAGGTAGTGGTGTGAAGGAAAAGCATTATGGAATTATTTACCAAAAACCCGTTTTGGAGAAATTGCGTCGGCCAAAAACAGCGCCCCCCATGGACGAAAATTCCCAAAATGTGGTGTACATGACATGGGCGGTAGTAAGAGGGTGGCCGTGAAGTTTGACCAAATTTGAGGAAAGATTGGATAGTTTGCCCAAAAATAGCGCCCCCAGTGGCGAAATATCACAGAAAATGGGGAACATGTCAGAAGCCCAATGAGGGATTTGCGTGTGAAGTATGAGCAGTTTTGAGCTATTAGAAGATTTGTTATGAATTTTTAAGCATGTAAAATTTTGCATTAAAAATTGATTGACGTATAACTTCTGAGCGGTTCAAGCTACGCGAAACTTATTTAGTAACTTTTGTCAGCCATGTCTGTAGATGATGTGTATCAATTTTGGTGACATTCCTATGAACAGTCTAGGAGGAGTTGCGCCGTCTTCGTGGCCATGCATTTCGCACAAAAGTGAAATTACCTCACTTCCTGTTGGGCGTGGCTAATGCATTGGCATTACATTTTTGTCCGGCTTAGTGAGATACATATGCGTACCAAATGGCACGCCACTCCTACAAACTACATGGCAACCAGGCACCTTAAAGCGGGAGGCCAAAATCACAACGAGTTAGGGGGCGCTATAGAGGCCCTGAGGCCCGGCTGGATCTGGGCTTTTGGTTCTCAGTAGCGGTGGCAGTCTAAGAAAAAGGAGCCAAATTTCGTGCGTTGTCGACCATGGCAAGCGCCCCAAGAAGGGTCTTGAAAAGAGTTTGCTTGCCAAGTTTGACAAATCAGAAGCTGCAATATCATTTCCGCCATAACCAGCACCCCCAGGGGCGAAAGTGCACAAAATTTGGCGGACATGTCAGGTGAGCTATGAAGAGTTTGCGTATGAAGTTTGATGACAATTGAGTAAATAGAAGATGAGATATAGATTTTTGAAGAATAAATTTTTTGGTTTTTCCCATGTCAGAAGGTGGCGCTATGCTGTACATGAGCGATTATGAGTTGGAAAAATAAGTGTCCACAACAGGAACGCACTATCACAAGGTAGTGGTGTGAAGGAAAAGCATTATGGAATTATTTACCAAAAACCCGTTTTGGAGCAATTGCGTCGGCCAAAAACAGCGCCCCCCATGGACGAAAATTCCCAAAATGCGGTATACATGACATGGGAGGTAGTAAGAGGGTGGCCGTGAAGTTTGACCAAATTTGAGGAAAGATTGGATTTTTTGCCCAAAAATAGCGCCCCCAGTGGCGAAATATCACAGAAATTGGGTAACATGTCAGAAGCCCAATGAGTGATTTGCGTGTGAAGTATGAGCAGTTTTGAGCAATTAGAAGATTTGTTATGAATTTTTTAGCATGTAAAATTTTGAAGTGAAAATTGATTGACGTATAACTTCTGAACGTTTTATCCTACGTGAAACGTATTTAGTAACTTTTGTCAGCCATGTCTGTAGATGATGTGTATCAATTTTGGTGACATTCCCATGAACGGTCTAGGAGGAGTTGCGCCGTCTTCGTGGCCATGCATTTCGCACAAAAGTAAAATTACCTCACTTCCTGTTGGGCGTGGCTATGCATTCATAGAACGTTTTTTGTTCGTCTCAGTAAGATACATATGTGAACCAAATTTCGTTCCTCTACGACAAACTATATGGCAACCAGGAGCCTTCGAAAAAAGGCAAAATTTTCAAGGCGTTAGGGGGCGCTATAGAGGCCCAGAGCCCCGCCCAGATCTGGGGTTTTGGATCTGAGTAGCGTAGGGGATGCCGATAAAATGATCCAAAATATGCGCGTTTTCGTCCACAGGAAGTGCCCCAAAAAAGGCCGAACAGCGACCGCGACTAAGGAATAATAATAATAATAATAATAATAATAATAATAATAAAAAACCGAACAAGATCAATAGGGCCTTCGCCCTATAGGGCTCGGGCCCTAATAATAATAATAATAATAATAAAAAACCGAACAAGATCAATAGGGCCTTCGCCCTATAGGGCTCGGGCCCTAATTAAAGCCGCAAGCGGCCTTGACGGGCCCTCGCGCCAGCGGCCAGGGGGGGCGGGGGCATGCGTCCCCGCGAAATACCGTAAAGAGTCTGCTTGCCAAGTTTGACCAATCAGAAGCTGCAATATCATTTGTGCCATAACCAGCACCCCCAGGGGTGAAAGTGCACAAAATTTGGCGGATATGTCAGGAGAGCTATGAAGAGTTTGCGTATGAAGTTTGATGACAATTGAGTAAATAGAAGATGAGAGATAGATTTTTGAAGAATAAATTTTTTGGTTTTTCCCATGTCAGAAGGTGGCGCTATGCTGTACATGAGCGATTATGAGTTGGAGAAATAAGTGTCTACAACAGCAACGCACTATCACAAGGTAGTGGTGTGAAGGAAAAGCATTATGGAGTTATTTACCAAAAACCCGTTTTGGAGAAATTGCGTCGGCCAAAAACAGCGCCCCCCATGGACGAAAATTCCCAAAATGTGGTATACATGACATGGGCGGTAGTAAGAGGGTGGCCGTGAAGTTTGACCAAATTTGAGGAAAGATTGGATTGTTTGCCCAAAAATAGCGCCCCCAGTGGCGAAATATCACAGAAAATGGGGAACATGTCAGAAGCCCAATGAGGGATTTGCGTGTGAAGTATGAGCAGTTTTGAGCAATTAGAAGATTTGTTATGAATTTTTAAGCATGTAAAATTTTGCTTTAAAAATTGATTGACGTATAACTTCTGAGCGGTTTAAGCTACGTGAAACTTATTTAGTAACTTTTGTCAGCCATGTCTGTAGATGATGTGTATCAATTTTGGTGACATTCCAATGAACAGTCTAGGAGGAGTTGCGCCGTCTTCGTGGCCATGCATTTCGCACAAAAGTAAAAAATTACCTCACTTCCTGTTGGGCGTGGCTAATGCATTGGCATTACATTTTTGTCCGGCTTAGTGAGATACATATGCGTACCAAATGGCATGCCACTCCTACAAACTACATGGCAACCAGGCACCTTAAAGCGGGAGGCCAAAATCACAACGAGTTAGGGGGCGCTATAGAGGCCCTGAGGCCCGGCTGGATCTGGGCTTTTGGTTCTCAGTAGCGGTGGCAGTCTAAGAAAAAGGAGCCAAATTTCGTGCGTTGTCGACCATGGCAAGCGCCCCAATAAGGGTCTTGAAAAGAGTTTGCTTGCCAAGTTTGACAAATCAGAAGCTGCAATATCATTTCCGCCATAACCAGCACCCCCAGGGGCGAAAGTGCACAAAATTTGGCGGACATGTCAGGTGAGCTATGAAGAGTTTGCATATGAAGTTTGATGACAATTGAGTAAATAGAAGATGAGATATAGATTTTTGAAGAATAATTTTTTTGGTTTTTCCCATGTCAGAAGGTGGCGCTATGCTGTACATGAGCGATTATGAGTTGGAAAAATAAGTGTCTACAACAGGAACGCACTATCACAAGGTAGTGGTGTGAAGGAAAAGCATTATGGAATTATTTACCAAAAACCCGTTTTGGAGCAATTGCGTCGGCCAAAAACAGCGCCCCCCATGGACGAAAATTCCCAAAATGCGGTATACATGACATGGGAGGTAGTAAGAGGGTGGCCGTGAAGTTTGACCAAATTTGAGGAAAGATTGGATTTTTTGCCCAAAAATAGCGCCCCCAGTGGCGAAATATCACAGAAATTGGGTAACATGTCAGAAGCCCAATGAGTGATTTGCGTGTGAAGTATGAGCAGTTTTGAGCGATTAGAAGATTTGTTATGAATTTTTTAGCATGTAAAATTTTGAAGTGAAAATTGATTGACGTATAACTTCTGAACGTTTTATCCTACGTGAAACGTATTTAGTAACTTTTGTCAGCCATGTCTGTAGATGATGTGTATCAATTTTGGTGACATTCCCATGAACGGTCTAGGAGGAGTTGCGCCGTCTTCGTGGCCATGCATTTCGCACAAAAGTAAAATTACCTCACTTGCTGTTGGGCGTGGCTATGCATTCATAGAACTTTTTTTGTTCGTCTCAGTAAGATACATATGTGAACCAAATTTCGTTCCTCTACGACAAACTATATGGCAACCAGGAGCCTTCGAAAAAAGGCAAAATTTTCAAGGCGTTAGGGGGCGCTATAGAGGCCCAGAGCCCCGCCCAGATCTGGGGTTTTGGATCTGAGTAGCGTAGGGGATGCCGATAAAATGATCCAAAATATGCGCGTTTTCGTCCACAGGAAGTGCCCCAAAAAAGGCCGAACAGCGACCGCGACTAAGGAATAATAATAATAATAATAATAATAATAATAATTAAAGCCGCAAGCGGCCTTGACGGGCCCTCGCGCCAGCGGCCAGGGGGGGCGGGGGCATGCGTCCCCGCGAAATACCGTAAAGAGTCTGCTTGCCAAGTTTGACCAATCAGAAGCTGCAATATCATTTGTGCCATAACCAGCACCCCCAGGGGTGAAAGTGCACAAAATTTGGCGGATATGTCAGGAGAGCTATGAAGAGTTTGCGTATGAAGTTTGATGACAATTGAGTAAATAGAAGATGAGAGATAGATTTTTGAAGAATAAATTTTTTGGTTTTTCCCATGTCAGAAGGTGGCGCTATGCTGTACATGAGCGATTATGAGTTGGAGAAATAAGTGTCTACAACAGCAATGCACTATCACAAGGTAGTGGTGTGAAGGAAAAGCATTATGGAATTATTTACCAAAAACCCGTTTTGGAGAAATTGCGTCGGCCAAAAACAGCGCCCCCCATGGACGAAAATTCCCAAAATGTGGTGTACATGACATGGGCGGTAGTAAGTGGGTGGCCGTGAAGTTTGACCAAATTTGAGGAAAGATTGGATTGTTTGCCCAAAAATAGCGCCCCCAGTGGCGAAATATCACAGAAAATGGGGAACATGTCAGAAGCCCAATGAGGGATTTGCGTGTGAAGTATGAGCAGTTTTGAGCAATTAGAAGATTTGTTATGAATTTTTAAGCATGTAAAATTTTGCATTAAAAATTGATTGACGTATAACTTCTGAGCGGTTTAAGCTACGTGAAACTTATTTAGTAACTTTTGTCAGCCATGTCTGTAGATGATGTGTATCAATTTTGGTGACATTCCTATGAACAGTCTAGGAGGAGTTGCGCCGTCTGCATGGCCATGCATTTCGCACAAAAGTGAAATTACCTCACTTCCTGTTGGGCGTGGCTAATGCATTGGCATTACATTTTTGTCCGGCTTAGTGAGATACATATGCGTACCAAATGGCATGCCACTCCTACAAACTACAAGGCAACCAGGCACCTTAAAGCGGGAGGCCAAAATCACAACGAGTTAGGGGGCGCTATAGAGGCCCTGAGGCCCGGCTGGATCTGGGCTTTTGGTTCTCAGTAGCGGTGGCAGTCTAAGAAAAAGGAGCCAAATTTCGTGCGTTGTCGACCATGGCAAGCGCCCCAATAAGGGTCTTGAAAAGAGTTTGCTTGCCAAGTTTGACAAATCAGAAGCTGCAATATCATTTCCGCCATAACCAGCACCCCCAGGGGCGAAAGTGCACAAAATTTGGCGGACATGTCAGGTGAGCTATGAAGAGTTTGCGTATGAAGTTTGATGACAATTGAGTAAATAGAAGATGAGATATAGATTTTTGAAGAATAAATTTTTTGGTTTTTCCCATGTCAGAAGGTGGCGCTATGCTGTACATGAGCGATTATGAGTTGGAAAAATAAGCGTCTACAACAGGAACGCACTATCACAAGGAAGTGGTGTGAAGGAAAAGCATTATGGAATTATTTACCAAAAACCCGTTCTGGAGCAATTGCGTCGGCCAAAAACAGCGCCCCCCATGGACGAAAATTCCCAAAATGCGGTATACATGACCTGGGAGGTAGAAAGAGGGTGGCCGTGAAGTTTGACCAAATTTGAGGAAAGATTGGATTTTTTGCCCAAAAATAGCGCCCCCAGTGGCGAAATATCACAGAAATTGGGTAACATGTCAGAAGCCCAATGAGTGATTTGCGTGTGAAGTATGAGCAGTTTTGAGCAATTAGAAGATTTGTTATGAATTTTTTAGCATGTAAAATTTTGAAGTGAAAATTGATTGACGTATAACTTCTGAACGTTTTATCCTACGTGAAACGTATTTAGTAACTTTTGTCAGCCATGTCTGTAGATGATGTGTATCAATTTTGGTGACATTCCCATGAACGGTCTAGGAGGAGTTGCGCCGTCTTCGTGGCCATGCATTTCGCACAAAAGTAAAATTACCTCACTTCCTGTTGGGCGTGGCTATGCAGTCATAGAACATTTTTTGTTCGTCTCAGTAAGATACATATGTGAACCAAATTTCGTTCCTCTACGACAAACTATATGGCAACCAGGAGCCTTCGAAAAAAGGCAAAATTTTCAAGGCGTTAGGGGGCGCTATAGAGGCCCAGAGCCCCGCCCAGATCTGGGGTTTTGGATCTGAGTAGCGTAGGGGATGCCGATAAAATGATCCAAAATATGCGCGTTTTCGTCCACAGGAAGTGCCCCAAAAAAGGCCGAACAGCGACCGCGACTAAGGAATAATAATAATAATAATAATAAAAAACCGAACAAGATCAATAGGGCCTTCGCCCTATAGGGCTCGGGCCCTAATAATAATAAAAAACCGAACAAGATCAATAGGGCCTTCGCCCTATAGGGCTCGGGCCCTAATTAAAGCCGCAAGCGGCCTTGACGGGCCCTCGCGCCAGCGGCCAGGGGGGGCGGGGGCATGCGTCCCCGCGAAATACCGTAAAGAGTGTGCTTGCCAAGTTTGACCAATCAGAAGCTGCAATATCATTTGTGCCATAACCAGCACCCCCAGGGGTGAAAGTGCACAAAATTTGGCGGATATGTCAGGAGAGCTATGAAGAGTTTGCGTATGAAGTTTGATGACAATTGAGTAAATAGAAGATGAGAGAGAGATTTTTGAAGAATAAATTTTTTGGTTTTTCCCATGTCAGAAGGTGGCGCTATGCTGTACATGAGCGATTATGAGTTGGAGAAATAAGTGTCTACAACAGCAACGCACTATCACAAGGTAGTGGTGTGAAGGAAAAGCATTATGGAATCATTTACCAAAAACCCGTTTTGGAGAAATTGCGTCGGCCAAAAACAGCGCCCCCCATGGACGAAAATTCCCAAAATGTGGTGTACATGACATGGGCGGTAGTAAGAGGGTGGCCGTGAAGTTTGACCAAATTTGAGGAAAGATTGGATTGTTTGCCCAAAAATAGCGCCCCCAGTGGCGAAATATCACAGAAAATGGGGAACATGTCAGAAGCCCAATGAGGGATTTGCGTGTGAAGTATGAGCAGTTTTGAGCAAGTAGAAGATTTGTTATGAATTTTTAAGCATGTAAAAATTTGCATTAAAAATTGATTGACGTATAACTTCTGAGCGGTTTAAGCTACGTGAAACTTATTTAGTAACTTTTGTCAGCCATGTCTGTAGATGATGTGTATCAATTTTGGTGACATTCCTATGAACAGTCTAGGAGGAGTTGCGCCGTCTTCATGGCCATGCATTTCGCACAAAAGTGAAATTACCTCACTTCCTGTTGGGCGTGGCTAATGCATTGGCATTACATTTTTGTCCGGCTTAGTGAGATACATATGCGTACCAAATGGCATAACACTCCTACAAACTACATGGCAACCAGGCACCTTAAAGCGGGAGGCCAAAATCACAACGAGTTAGGGGGCGCTATAGAGGCCCTGAGGCCCGGCTGGATCTGGGCTTTTGGTTCTCAGTAGCGGTGGCAGTCTAAGAAAAAGGAGCCAAATTTCGTGCGTTGTCGACCATGGCAAGCGCCCCAATAAGGGTCTTGAAAAGAGTTTGCTTGCCAAGTTTGACAAATCAGAAGCTGCAATATCATTTCCGCCATAACCAGCACCCCCAGGGGCGAAAGTGCACAAAATTTGGCGGACATGTCAGGTGAGCTATGAAGAGTTTGCGTATGAAGTTTGATGACAATTGAGTAAATAGAAGATGAGATATAGATTTTTGAAGAATAAATTTTTTGGTTTTTCCCATGTCAGAAGGTGGCGCTATGCTGTACATGAGCGATTATGAGTTGGAAAAATAAGTGTCTACAACAGGAACGCACTATCACAAGGTAGTGGTGTGAAGGAAAAGCATTATGGAATTATTTACCAAAAACCCGTTTTGGAGCAATTGCGTCGGCCAAAAACAGCGCCCCCCATGGACGAAAATTCCCAAAATGCGGTATACATGACATGGGAGGTAGTAAGAGGGTGGCCGTGAAGTTTGACCAAATTTGAGGAAAGATTGGATTTTTTGCCCAAAAATAGCGCCCCCAGTGGCGAAATATCACAGAAATTGGGTAACATGTCAGAAGCCCAATGAGTGATTTGCGTGTGAAGTATGAGCAGTTTTGAGCAATTAGAAGATTTGTTATGAATTTTTTAGCATGTAAAATTTTGAAGTGAAAATTGATTGACGTATAACTTCTGAACGTTTTATCCTACGTGAAACGTATTTAGTAACTTTTGTCAGCCATGTCTGTAGATGATGTGTATCAATTTTGGTGACATTCCCATGAACGGTCTAGGAGGAGTTGCGCCGTCTTCGTGGCCATGCATTTCGCACAAAAGTAAAATTACCTCACTTCCTGTTGGGCGTGGCTATGCATTCATAGAACTTTTTTTGTTCGTGTCAGTAAGATACATATGTGAACCAAATTTCGTTCCTCTACGACAAACTATATGGCAACCAGGAGCCTTCGAAAAAAGGCAAAATTTTCAAGGCGTTAGGGGGCGCTATAGAGGCCCAGAGCCCCGCCCAGATCTGGGGTTTTGGATCTGAGTAGCGTAGGGGATGCCGATAAAATGATCCAAAATATGCGCGTTTTCGTCCACAGGAAGTGCCCCAAAAAAGGCCGAACAGCGACCGCGACTAAGGAATAATAATAATAATAATAATAATAATAATTAAAGCCGCAAGCAGCCTTGACGGGCCCTCGCGCCAGCGGCCAGGGGGGGCGGGGGCATGCGTCCCCGCGAAATACCGTAAAGAGTCTGCTTGCCAAGTTTGACCAATCAGAAGCTGCAATATCATTTGTGCCATAACCAGCACCCCCAGGGGTGAAAGTGCACAAAATTTGGCGGATATGTCAGGAGAGCTATGAAGAGTTTGCGTATGAAGTTTGATGACAATTGAGTAAATAGAAGATGAGAGATAGATTTTTGAAGAATAAATTTTTTGGTTTTTCCCATGTCAGAAGGTGGCGCTATGCTGTACATGAGCGATTATGAGTTGGAGAAATAAGTGTCTACAACAGCAACGCACTATCACAAGGTAGTGGTGTGAAGGAAAAGCATAATGGAGTTATTTACCAAAAACCCGTTTTGGAGAAATTGCGTCGGCCAAAAACAGCGCCCCCCATGGACGAAAATTCCCAAAATGTGGTATACATGACATGGGCGGTAGTAAGAGGGTGGCCGTGAAGTTTGACCAAATTTGAGGAAAGATTGGATTGTTTGCCCAAAAATAGCGCCCCCAGTGGCGAAATATCACAGAAAATGGGGAACATGTCAGAAGCCCAATGAGGGATTTGCGTGTGAAGTATGAGCAGTTTTGAGCAATTAGAAGATTTGTTATGAATTTTTAAGCATGTAAAATTTTGCATTAAAAATTGATTGACGTATAACTTCTGAGCGGTTTAAGCTACGTGAAACTTATTTAGTAACTTTTGTCAGCCATGTCTGTAGATGATGTGTATCAATTTTGGTGACATTCCTATGAACAGTCTAGGAGGAGTTGCGCCGTCTTCGTGGCCATGCATTTCGCACAAAAGTGAAATTACCTCACTTCCTGTTGGGCGTGGCTAATGCATTGGCATTACATTTTTGTCCGGCTTAGTGAGATACATATGCGTACCAAATGGCATGCCACTCCTACAAACTACATGGCAACCAGGCACCTTAAAGCGGGAGGCCAAAATCACAACGAGTTAGGGGGCGCTATAGAGGCCCTGAGGCCCGGCTGGATCTGGGCTTTTGGTTCTCAGTAGCGGTGGCAGTCTAAGAAAAAGGAGCCAAATTTCGTGCGTTGTCGACCATGGCAAGCGCCCCAATAAGGGTCTTGAAAAGAGTTTGCTTGCCAAGTTTGACAAATCAGAAGCTGCAATATCATTTCCGCCATAACCAGCACCCCCAGGGGCGAAAGTGCACAAAATTTGGCGGACATGTCAGGTGAGCTATGAAGAGTTTGCATATGAAGTTTGATGACAATTGAGTAAATAGAAGATGAGATATAGATTTTTGAAGAATAATTTTTTTGGTTTTTCCCATGTCAGAAGGTGGCGCTATGCTGTACATGAGCGATTATGAGTTGGAAAAATAAGTGTCTACAACAGGAACGCACTATCACAAGGTAGTGGTGTGAAGGAAAAGCATTATGGAATTATTTACCAAAAACCCGTTTTGGAGCAATTGCGTCGGCCAAAAACAGCGCCCCCCATGGACGAAAATTCCCAAAATGCGGTATACATGACATGGGAGGTAGTAAGAGGGTGGCCGTGAAGTTTGACCAAATTTGAGGAAAGATTGGATTTTTTGCCCAAAAATAGCGCCCCCAGTGGCGAAATATCACAGAAATTGGGTAACATGTCAGAAGCCCAATGAGTGATTTGCGTGTGAAGTATGAGCAGTTTTGAGCAATTAGAAGATTTGTTATGAATTTTTTAGCATGTAAAATTTTGAAGTGAAAATTGATTGACGTATAACTTCTGAACGTTTTATCCTACGTGAAACGTATTTAGTAACTTTTGTCAGCCATGTCTGTAGATGATGTGTATCAATTTTGGTGACATTCCCATGAACGGTCTAGGAGGAGTTGCGCCGTCTTCGTGGCCATGCATTTCGCACAAAAGTAAAATTACCTCACTTGCTGTTGGGCGTGGCTATGCATTCATAGAACTTTTTTTGTTCGTCTCAGTAAGATACATATGTGAACCAAATTTCGTTCCTCTACGACAAACTATATGGCAACCAGGAGCCTTCGAAAAAAGGCAAAATTTTCAAGGCGTTAGGGGGCGCTATAGAGGCCCAGAGCCCCGCCCAGATCTGGGGTTTTGGATCTGAGTAGCGTAGGGGATGCCGATAAAATGATCCAAAATATGCGCGTTTTCGTCCACAGGAAGTGCCCCAAAAAAGGCCGAACAGCGACCGCGACTAAGGAATAATAATAATAATAATAATAATAATTAAAGCCGCAAGCGGCCTTGACGGGCCCTCGCGCCAGCGGCCAGGGGGGGCGGGGGCATGCGTCCCCGCGAAATACCGTAAAGAGTCTGCTTGCCAAGTTTGACCAATCAGAAGCTGCAATATCATTTGTGCCATAACCAGCACCCCCAGGGGTGAAAGTGCACAAAATTTGGCGGATATGTCAGGAGAGCTATGAAGAGTTTGCGTATGAAGTTTGATGACAATTGAGTAAATAGAAGATGAGAGATAGATTTTTGAAGAATAAATTTTTTGGTTTTTCCCATGTCAGAAGGTGGCGCTATGCTGTACATGAGCGATTATGAGTTGGAGAAATAAGTGTCTACAACAGCAACGCACTATCACAAGGTAGTGGTGTGAAGGAAAAGCATTATGGAGTTATTTACCAAAAACCCGTTTTGGAGAAATTGCGTCGGCCAAAAACAGCGCCCCCCATGGACGAAAATTCCCAAAATGTGGTATACATGACATGGGCGGTAGTAAGAGGGTGGCCGTGAAGTTTGACCAAATTTGAGGAAAGATTGGATTGTTTGCCCAAAAATAGCGCCCCCAGTGGCGAAATATCACAGAAAATGGGGAACATGTCAGAAGCCCAATGAGGGATTTGCGTGTGAAGTATGAGCAGTTTTGAGCAATTAGAAGATTTGTTATGAATTTTTAAGCATGTAAAATTTTGCATTAAAAATTGATTGACGTATAACTTCTGAGCGGTTTAAGCTACGTGAAACTTATTTAGTAACTTTTGTCAGCCATGTCTGTAGATGATGTGTATCAATTTTGGTGACATTCCTATGAACAGTCTAGGAGGAGTTGCGCCGTCTTCGTGGCCATGCATTTCGCACAAAAGTGAAATTACCTCACTTCCTGTTGGGCGTGGCTAATGCATTGGCATTACATTTTTGTCCGGCTTAGTGAGATACATATGCGTACCAAATGGCATGCCACTCCTACAAACTACATGGCAACCAGGCACCTTAAAGCGGGAGGCCAAAATCACAACGAGTTAGGGGGCGCTATAGAGGCCCTGAGGCCCGGCTGGATCTGGGCTTTTGGTTCTCAGTAGCGGTGGCAGTCTAAGGAAAAGGAGCCAAATTTCGTGCGTTGTCGACCATGGCAAGCGCCCCAATAAGGGTCTTGAAAAGAGTTTGCTTGCCAAGTTTGACAAATCAGAAGCTGCAATATCATTTCCGCCATAACCAGCACCCCCAGGGGCGAAAGTGCACAAAATTTGGCGGACATGTCAGGTGAGCTATGAAGAGTTTGCGTATGAAGTTTGATGACAATTGAGTAAATAGAAGATGAGATATAGATTTTTGAAGAATAAATTTTTTGGTTTTTCCCATGTCAGAAGGTGGCGCTATGCTGTACATGAGCGATTATGAGTTGGAAAAATAAGTGTCTACAACAGGAACGCACTATCACAAGGTAGTGGTGTGAAGGAAAAGCATTATGGAATTATTTACCAAAAACCCGTTTTGGAGCAATTGCGTCGGCCAAAAACAGCGCCCCCCATGGACGAAAATTCCCAAAATGCGGTATACATGACATGGGAGGTAGTAAGAGGGTGGCCGTGAAGTTTGACCAAATTTGAGGAAAGATTGGATTTTTTGCCCAAAAATAGCGCCCCCAGTGGCGAAATATCACAGAAATTGGGTAACATGTCAGAAGCCCAATGAGTGATTTGCGTGTGAAGCATGAGCAGTTTTGAGCAATTAGAAGATTTGTTATGAATTTTTTAGCATGTAAAATTTTGAAGTGAAAATTGATTGACGTATAACTTCTGAACGTTTTATCCTACGTGAAACGTATTTAGTAACTTTTGTCAGCCATGTCTGTAGATGATGTGTATCAATTTTGGTGACATTCCCATGAACGGTCTAGGAGGAGTTGCGCCGTCTTCGTGGCCATGCATTTCGCACAAAAGTAAAATTACCTCACTTCCTGTTGGGCGTGGCTATGCATTCATAGAACTTTTTTTGTTCGTGTCAGTAAGATACATATGTGAACCAAATTTCGTTCCTCTACGACAAACTATATGGCAACCAGGAGCCTTCGAAAAAAGGCAAAATTTTCAAGGCGTTAGGGGGCGCTATAGAGGCCCAGAGCCCCGCCCAGATCTGGGGTTTTGGATCTGAGTAGCGTAGGGGATGCCGATAAAATGATCCAAAATATGCGCGTTTTCGTCCACAGGAAGTGCCCCAAAAAAGGCCGAACAGCGACCGCGACTAAGGAATAATAATAATAATAATAAGAATAATAATAATAATAATAATAATAATAAAAAACCGAACAAGATCAATAGGGCCTTCGCCCTATAGGGCTCGGGCCCTAATAATAATAATAATAAAAAACCGAACAAGATCAATAGGGCCTTCGCCCTATAGGGCTCGGGCCCTAATAATTAAAGCCGCAAGCGGCCTTGACGGGCCCTCGCGCCAGCGGCCAGGGGGGGCAGGGGCATGCGTCCCCGCGAAATACCGTAAAGAGTGTGCTTGCCAAGTTTGACCAATCAGAAGCTGCAATATCATTTGTGCCATAACCAGCACCCCCAGGGGTGAAAGTGCACAAAATTTGGCGGATATGTCAGGAGAGCTATGAAGAGTTTGCGTATGAAGTTTGATGACAATTGAGTAAATAGAAGATGAGAGATAGATTTTTGAAGAATAAATTTTTTGGTTTTTCCCATAACCAGCACCCCCAGGGGTGAAAGTGCACAAAATTTGGCGGATATGTCAGGAGAGCTATGAAGAGTTTGCGTATGAAGTTTGATGACAATTGAGTAAATAGAAGATGAGAGATAGATTTTTGAAGAATAAATTTTTTGGTTTTTCCCATGTCAGAAGGTGGCGCTATGCTGTACATGAGCGATTATGAGTTGGAGAAATAAGTGTCTACAACAGCAACGCACTATCACAAGGTAGTGGTGTGAAGGAAAAGCATTATGGAATCATTTACCAAAAACCCGTTTTGGAGAAATTGCGTCGGCCAAAAACAGCGCCCCCCATGGACGAAAATTCCCAAAATGTGGTGTACATGACATGGGCGGTAGTAAGAGGGTGGCCGTGAAGTTTGACCAAATTTGAGGAAAGATTGGATTGTTTGCCCAAAAATAGCGCCCCCAGTGGCGAAATATCACAGAAAATGGGGAACATGTCAGAAGCCCAATGAGGGATTTGCGTGTGAAGTATGAGCAGTTTTGAGCAAGTAGAAGATTTGTTATGAATTTTTAAGCATGTAAAAATTTGCATTAAAAATTGATTGACGTATAACTTCTGAGCGGTTTAAGCTACGTGAAACTTATTTAGTAACTTTTGTCAGCCATGTCTGTAGATGATGTGTATCAATTTTGGTGACATTCCTATGAACAGTCTAGGAGGAGTTGCGCCGTCTTCATGGCCATGCATTTCGCACAAAAGTGAAATTACCTCACTTCCTGTTGGGCGTGGCTAATGCATTGGCATTACATTTTTGTCCGGCTTAGTGAGATACATATGCGTACCAAATGGCATGCCACTCCTACAAACTACATGGCAACCAGGCACCTTAAAGCGGGAGGCCAAAATCACAACGAGTTAGGGGGCGCTATAGAGGCCCTGAGGCCCGGCTGGATCTGGGCTTTTGGTTCTCAGTAGCGGTGGCAGTCTAAGAAAAAGGAGCCAAATTTCGTGCGTTGTCGACCATGGCAAGCGCCCCAATAAGGGTCTTGAAAAGAGTTTGCTTGCCAAGTTTGACAAATCAGAAGCTGCAATATCATTTCCGCCATAACCAGCACCCCCAGGGGCGAAAGTGCACAAAATTTGGCGGACATGTCAGGTGAGCTATGAAGAGTTTGCGTATGAAGTTTGATGACAATTGAGTAAATAGAAGATGAGATATAGATTTTTGAAGAATAAATTTTTTGGTTTTTCCCATGTCAGAAGGTGGCGCTATGCTGTACATGAGCGATTATGAGTTGGAAAAATAAGTGTCTACAACAGGAACGCACTATCACAAGGTAGTGGTGTGAAGGAAAAGCATTATGGAATTATTTACCAAAAACCCGTTTTGGAGCAATTGCGTCGGCCAAAAACAGCGCCCCCCATGGACGAAAATTCCCAAAATGCGGTATACATGACATGGGAGGTAGTAAGAGGGTGGCCGTGAAGTTTGACCAAATTTGAGGAAAGATTGGATTTTTTGCCCAAAAATAGCGCCCCCAGTGGCGAAATATCACAGAAATTGGGTAACATGTCAGAAGCCCAATGAGTGATTTGCGTGTGAAGTATGAGCAGTTTTGAGCAATTAGAAGATTTGTTATGAATTTTTTAGCATGTAAAATTTTGAAGTGAAAATTGATTGACGTATAACTTCTGAACGTTTTATCCTACGTGAAACGTATTTAGTAACTTTTGTCAGCCATGTCTGTAGATGATGTGTATCAATTTTGGTGACATTCCCATGAACGGTCTAGGAGGAGTTGCGCCGTCTTCGTGGCCATGCATTTCGCACAAAAGTAAAATTACCTCACTTCCTGTTGGGTGTGGCTATGCATTCATAGAACTTTTTTTGTTCATGTCAGTAAGATACATATGTGAACCAAATTTCGTTCCTCTACGACAAACTATATGGCAACCAGGAGCCTTCGAAAAAAGGCAAAATTTTCAAGGCGTTAGGGGGCGCTATAGAGGCCCAGAGCCCCGCCCAGATCTGGGGTTTTGGATCTGAGTAGCGTAGGGGATGCCGATAAAATGATCCAAAATATGCGCGTTTTCGTCCACAGGAAGTGCCCCAAAAAAGGCCGAACAGCGACCGCGACTAAGGAATAATAATAATAATAAGAATAAGAATAATAATAATTAAAGCCGCAAGCGGCCTTGACGGGCCCTCGCGCCAGCGGCCAGGGGGGGCGGGGGCATGCGTCCCCGCGAAATACCGTAAAGAGTCTGCTTGCCAAGTTTGACCAATCAGAAGCTGCAATATCATTTGTGCCATAACCAGCACCCCCAGGGGTGAAAGTGCACAAAATTTGGCGGATATGTCAGGAGAGCTATGAAGAGTTTGCGTATGAAGTTTGATGACAATTGAGTAAATAGAAGATGAGAGATAGATTTTTGAAGAATAAATTTTTTGGTTTTTCCCATGTCAGAAGGTGGCGCTATGCTGTACATGAGCGATTATGAGTTGGAGAAATAAGTGTCTACAACAGCAACGCACTATCACAAGGTAGTGGTGTGAAGGAAAAGCATTATGGAGTTATTTACCAAAAACCCGTTTTGGAGAAATTGCGTCGGCCAAAAACAGCGCCCCCCATGGACGAAAATTCCCAAAATGTGGTATACATGACATGGGCGGTAGTAAGAGGGTGGCCGTGAAGTTTGACCAAATTTGAGGAAAGATTGGATTGTTTGCCCAAAAATAGCGCCCCCAGTGGCGAAATATCACAGAAAATGGGGAACATGTCAGAAGCCCAATGAGGGATTTGCGTGTGAAGTATGAGCAGTTTTGAGCAATTAGAAGATTTGTTATGAATTTTTAAGCATGTAAAATTTTGCATTAAAAATTGATTGACGTATAACTTCTGAGCGGTTTAAGCTACGTGAAACTTATTTAGTAACTTTTGTCAGCCATGTCTGTAGATGATGTGTATCAATTTTGGTGACATTCCTATGAACAGTCTAGGAGGAGTTGCGCCGTCTTCGTGGCCATGCATTTCGCACAAAAGTGAAATTACCTCACTTCCTGTTGGGCGTGGCTATGCATTCATAGAACTTTTTTTGTTCGTGTCAGTAAGATACATATGTGAACCAAATTTCGTTCCTCTACGACAAACTATATGGCAACCAGGAGCCTTCGAAAAAAGGCAAAATTTTCAAGGCGTTAGGGGGCGCTATAGAGGCCCAGAGCCCCGCCCAGATCTGGGGTTTTGGATCTGAGTAGCGTAGGGGATGCCGATAAAATGATCCAAAATATGCGCGTTTTCGTCCACAGGAAGTGCCCCAAAAAAGGCCGAACAGCGACCGCGACTAAGGAATAATAATAATAATAATAATAATAATAATAATAATAATAATAATAATAATAAAAAACCGAACAAGATCAATAGGGCCTTCGCCCTATAGGGCTCGGGCCCTAATTAAAGCCGCAAGCGGCCTTGACGGGCCCTCGCGCCAGCGGCCAGGGGGGGCGGGGGCATGCGTCCCCGCGAAATACCGTAAAGAGTCTGCTTGCCAAGTTTGACCAATCAGAAGCTGCAATATCATTTGTGCCATAACCAGCACCCCCAGGGGTGAAAGTGCACAAAATTTGGCGGATATGTCAGGAGAGCTATGAAGAGTTTGCGTATGAAGTTTGATGACAATTGAGTAAATAGAAGATGAGAGATAGATTTTTGAAGAATAAATTTTTTGGTTTTTCCCATGTCAGAAGGTGGCGCTATGCTGTACATGAGCGATTATGAGTTGGAGAAATAAGTGTCTACAACAGCAATGCACTATCACAAGGTAGTGGTGTGAAGGAAAAGCATTATGGAATTATTTACCAAAAACCCGTTTTGGAGAAATTGCGTCGGCCAAAAACAGCGCCCCCCATGGACGAAAATTCCCAAAATGTGGTGTACATGACATGGGCGGTAGTAAGAGGGTGGCCGTGAAGTTTGACCAAATTTGAGGAAAGAATGGATTGTTTGCCCAAAAATAGCGCCCCTAGTGGCGAAATATCACAGAAAATGGGGAACATGTCAGAAGCCCAATGAGGGATTTGCGTGTGAAGTATGAGCAGTTTTGAGCAATTAGAAGATTTGTTATGAATTTTTAAGCATGTAAAATTTTGCATTAAAAATTGATTGACGTATAACTTCTGAGCGGTTTAAGCTACGTGAAACTTATTTAGTAACTTTTGTCAGCCATGTCTGTAGATGATGTGTATCAATTTTGGTGACATTCCTATGAACAGTCTAGGAGGAGTTGCGCCGTCTTCATGGCCATGCATTTCGCACAAAAGTGAAATTACCTCACTTCCTGTTGGGCGTGGCTAATGCATTGGCATTACATTTTTGTCCGGCTTAGTGAGATACATATGCGTACCAAATGGCATGCCACTCCTACAAACTACATGGCAACCAGGCACCTTAAAGCGGGAGGCCAAAATCACAACGAGTTAGGGGGCGCTATAGAGGCCCTGAGGCCCGGCTGGATCTGGGCTTTTGGTTCTCAGTAGCGGTGGCAGTCTAAGAAAAAGGAGCCAAATTTCGTGCGTTGTCGACCATGGCAAGCGCCCCAATAAGGGTCTTGAAAAGAGTTTGCTTGCCAAGTTTGACAAATCAGAAGCTGCAATATCATTTCCGCCATAACCAGCACCCCCAGGGGCGAAAGTGCACAAAATTTGGCGGACATGTCAGGTGAGCTATGAAGAGTTTGCGTATGAAGTTTGATGACAATTGAGTAAATAGAAGATGAGATATAGATTTTTGAAGAATAAATTTTTTGGTTTTTCCCATGTCAGAAGGTGGCGCTATGCTGTACATGAGCGATTATGAGTTGGAAAAATAAGTGTCTACAACAGGAACGCACTATCACAAGGTAGTGGTGTGAAGGAAAAGCATTATGGAATTATTTACCAAAAACCCGTTTTGGAGCAATTGCGTCGGCCAAAAACAGCGCCCCCCATGGACGAAAATTCCCAAAATGCGGTATACATGACATGGGAGGTAGTAAGAGGGTGGCCGTGAAGTTTGACCAAATTTGAGGAAAGATTGGATTTTTTGCCCAAAAATAGCGCCCCCAGTGGCGAAATATCACAGAAATTGGGTAACATGTCAGAAGCCCAATGAGTGACTTGCGTGTGAAGTATGAGCAGTTTTGAGCAATTAGAAGATTTGTTATGAATTTTTTAGCATGTAAAATTTTGAAGTGAAAATTGATTGACGTATAACTTCTGAACGTTTTATCCTACGTGAAACGTATATAGTAACTTTTGTCAGCCATGTCTGTAGATGATGTGTATCAATTTTGGTGACATTCCCATGAACGGTCTAGGAGGAGTTGCGCCGTCTTCGTGGCCATGCATTTCGCACAAAAGTAAAATTACCTCACTTCCTGTTGGGCGTGGCTATGCATTCATAGAACTTTTTTTGTTCGTCTCAGTAAGATACATATGTGAACCAAATTTCGTTCCTCTACGACAAACTATATGGCAACCAGGAGCCTTCGAAAAAAGGCAAAATTTTCAAGGCGTTAGGGGGCGTTATAGAGGCCCAGAGCCCCGCCCAGATCTGGGGTTTTGGATCTGAGTAGCGTAGGGGATGCCGATAAAATGATCCAAAATATGCGCGTTTTCGTCCACAGGAAGTGCCCCAAAAAAGGCCGAACAGCGACCGCGACTAAGGAATAATAATAATAATAATAAGAATAATAATAATATTAAAAAACCGAACAAGATCAATAGGGCCTTCGCCCTATAGGGCTCGGGCCCTAATAATAATAATAATAAAAAACCGAACAAGATCAATAGGGCCTCCGCCCTATAGGGCTCGGGCCCTAATAATAATAATAATAATAAAAAACCGAACAAGATCAATAGGGCCTTCGCCCTATAGGGCTCGGGCCCTAATTAAAGCCGCAAGCGGCCTTGACGGGCCCTCGCGCCAGCGGCCAGTGGGGGCGGGGGCATGCGTCCCCGCGAAATACCGTAAAGAGTCTGCTTGCCAAGTTTGACCAATCAGAAGCTGCAATATCATTTGTGCCATAACCAGCACCCCCAGGGGTGAAAGTGCACAAAATTTGGCGGATATGTCAGGAGAGCTATGAAGAGTTTGCGTATGAAGTTTGATGACAATTGAGTAAATAGAAGATGAGAGATAGATTTTTGAAGAATAAATTTTTTGGTTTTTCCCATGTCAGAAGGTGGCGCTATGCTGTACATGAGCGATTATGAGTTGGAGAAATAAGTGTCTACAACAGCAACGCACTATCACAAGGTAGTGGTGTGAAGGAAAAGCATTATGGAATTATTTACCAAAAACCCGTTTTGGAGAAATTGCGTCGGCCAAAAACAGCGCCCCCCATGGACGAAAATTCCCAAAATGTGGTATACATGACATGGGCGGTAGTAAGAGGGTGGCCGTGAAGTTTGACCAAATTTGAGGAAAGATTGGATTGTTTGCCCAAAAATAGCGCCCCCAGTGGCGAAATATCACAGAAAATGGGGAACATGTCAGAAGCCCAATGAGGGATTTGCGTGTGAAGTATGAGCAGTTTTGAGCAATTAGAAGATTTGTTATGAATTTTTAAGCATGTAAAATTTTGCATTAAAAATTGATTGACGTATAACTTCTGAGCGATTCAAGCTACGTGAAACTTATTTAGTAACTTTTGTCAGCCATGTCTGTAGATGATGTGTATCAATTTTGGTGACATTCCTATGAACAGTCTAGGAGGAGTTGCGCCGTCTTCGTGGCCATGCATTTCGCACAAAAGTGAAATTACCTCACTTCCTGTTGGGCGTGGCTAATGCATTGGCATTACATTTTTGTCCGGCTTAGTGAGATACATATGCGTACCAAATGGCACGCCACTCCTACAAACTACATGGCAACCAGGCACCTTAAAGCGGGAGGCCAAAATCACAACGAGTTAGGGGGCGCTATAGAGGCCCTGAGGCCCGGCTGGATCTGGGCTTTTGGTTCTCAGTAGCGGTGGCAGTCTAAGAAAAAGGAGCCAAATTTCGTGCGTTGCCGACCATGGCAAGCGCCCCAATAAGGGTCTTGAAAAGAGTTTGCTTGCCAAGTTTGACAAATCAGAAGCTGCAATATCATTTCCGCCATAACCAGCACCCCCAGGGGCGAAAGTGCACAAAATTTGGCGGACATGTCAGGTGAGCTATGAAGAGTTTGCGTATGAAGTTTGATGACAATTGAGTAAATAGAAGATGAGATATAGATTTTTGAAGAATAAATTTTTGGGTTTTTCCCATGTCAGAAGGTGGCGCTATGCTGTACATGAGCGATTATGAGTTGGAAAAATAAGTGTCCACAACAGGAACGCACTATCACAAGGTAGTGGTGTGAAGGAAAAGCATTATGGAATTATTTACCAAAAACCCGTTTTGGAGCAATTGCGTCGGCCAAAAACAGCGCCCCCCATGGACGAAAATTCCCAAAATGCGGTATACATGACATGGGAGGTAGTAAGAGGGTGGCCGTGAAGTTTGACCAAATTTGAGGAAAGATTGGATTTTTTGCCCAAAAATAGCGCCCCCAGTGGCGAAATATCACAGAAATTGGGTAACATGTCAGAAGCCCAATGAGTGATTTGCGTGTGAAGTATGAGCAGTTTTGAGCAATTAGAAGATTTGTTATGAATTTTTTAGCATGTAAAATTTTGAAGTGAAAATTGATTGACGTATAACTTCTGAACGTTTTATCCTACGTGAAACGTATTTAGTAACTTTTGTCAGCCATGTCTGTAGATGATGTGTATCAATTTTGGTGACATTCCCATGAACGGTCTAGGAGGAGTTGCGCCGTCTTCGTGGCCATGCATTTCGCACAAAAGTAAAATTACCTCACTTCCTGTTGGGCGTGGCTATGCATTCATAGAACGTTTTTTGTTCGTCTCAGTAAGATACATATGTGAACCAAATTTCGTTCCTCTACGACAAACTATATGGCAACCAGGAGCCTTCGAAAAAAGGCAAAATTTTCAAGGCGTTAGGGGGCGCTATAGAGGCCCAGAGCCCCGCCCAGATCTGGGGTTTTGGATCTGAGTAGCGTAGGGGATGCCGATAAAATGATCCAAAATATGCGCGTTTTCGTCCACAGGAAGTGCCCCAAAAAAGGCCGAACAGCGACCGCGACTAAGGAATAATAATAAGAATAAGAATAATAATAATAATAATAATAATAATAATAAAAAACCGAACAAGATCAATAGGGCCTTCGCCCTATAGGGCTCGGGCCCTAATAATAAGAATTAAAGCCGCAAGCGGCCTTGACGGGCCCTCGCGCCAGCGGCCAGGGGGGGCGGGGGCATGCGTCCCCGCGAAATACCGTAAAGAGTCTGCTTGCCAAGTTTGACCAATCAGAAGCTGCAATATCATTTGTGCCATAACCAGCACCCCCAGGGGTGAAAGTGCACAAAATTTGGCGGATATGTCAGGAGAGCTATGAAGAGTTTGCGTATGAAGTTTGATGACAATTGAGTAAATAGAAGATGAGAGATAGATTTTTGAAGAATAAATTTTTTGGTTTTTCCCATGTCAGAAGGTGGCGCTATGCTGTACATGAGCGATTATGAGTTGGAGAAATAAGTGTCTACAACAGCAATGCACTATCACAAGGTAGTGGTGTGAAGGAAAAGCATTATGGAATTATTTACCAAAAACCCGTTTTGGAGAAATTGCGTCGGCCAAAAACAGCGCCCCCCATGGACGAAAATTCCCAAAATGTGGTGTACATGACATGGGCGGTAGTAAGAGGGTGGCCGTGAAGTTTGACCAAATTTGAGGAAAGATTGGATTGTTTGCCCAAAAATAGCGCCCCCAGTGGCGAAATATCACAGAAAATGGGGAACATGTCAGAAGCCCAATGAGGGATTTGCGTGTGAAGTATGAGCAGTTTTGAGCAATTAGAAGATTTGTTATGAATTTTTAAGCATGTAAAATTTTGCATTAAAAATTGATTGACGTATAACTTCTGAGCGGTTTAAGCTATGTGAAACTTATTTAGTAACTTTTGTCAGCCATGTCTGTAGATGATGTGTATCAATTTTGGTGACATTCCTATGAACAGTCTAGGAGGAGTTGCGCCGTCTTCATGGCCATGCATTTCGCACAAAAGTGAAATTACCTCACTTCCTGTTGGGCGTGGCTAATGCATTGGCAATACATTTTTGGCCGGCTTAGTGAGATACATATGCGTACCAAATGGCATGCCACTCCTACAAACTACATGGCAACCAGGCACCTTAAAGCGGGAGGCCAAAATCACAACGAGTTAGGGGGCGCTATAGAGGCCCTGAGGCCCGGCTGGATCTGGGCTTTTGGTTCTCAGTAGCGGTGGCAGTCTAAGAAAAAGGAGCCAAATTTCGTGCGTTGTCGACCATGGCAAGCGCCCCAATAAGGGTCTTGAAAAGAGTTTGCTTGCCAAGTTTGACAAATCAGAAGCTGCAATATCATTTCCGCCATAACCAGCACCCCCAGGGGCGAAAGTGCACAAAATTTGGCGGACATGTCAGGTGAGCTATGAAGAGTTTGCGTATGAAGTTTGATGACAATTGAGTAAATAGAAGATGAGATATAGATTTTTGAAGAATAAATTTTTTGGTTTTTCCCATGTCAGAAGGTGGCGCTATGCTGTACATGAGCGATTATGAGTTGGAAAAATAAGTGTCTACAACAGGAACGCACTATCACAAGGTAGTGGTGTGAAGGAAAAGCATTATGGAATTATTTACCAAAAACCCGTTTTGGAGCAATTGCGTCGGCCAAAAACAGCGCCCCCCATGGACGAAAATTCCCAAAATGCGGTATACATGACATGGGACGTAGTAAGAGGGTGGCCGTGAAGTTTGACCAAATTTGAGGAAAGATTGGATTTTTTGCCCAAAAATAGCGCCCCCAGTGGCGAAATATCACAGAAATTGGGTAACATGTCAGAAGCCCAATGAGTGATTTGCGTGTGAAGTATGAGCAGTTTTGAGCAATTAGAAGATTTGTTATGAATTTTTTAGCATGTAAAATTTTGAAGTGAAAATTGATTGACGTATAACTTCTGAACGTTTTATCCTACGTGAAACGTATTTAGTAACTTTTGTCAGCCATGTCTGTAGATGATGTGTATCAATTTTGGTGACATTCCCATGAACGGTCTAGGAGGAGTTGCGCCGTCTTCGTGGCCATGCATTTCGCACAAAAGTAAAATTACCTCACTTCCTGTTGGGCGTGGCTATGCATTCATAGAACTTTTTTTGTTCGTCTCAGTAAGATACATATGTGAACCAAATTTCGTTCCTCTACGACAAACTATATGGCAACCAGGAGCCTTCGAAAAAAGGCAAAATTTTCAAGGCGTTAGGGGGCGCTATAGAGGCCCAGAGCCCCGCCCAGATCTGGGGTTTTGGATCTGAGTAGCGTAGGGGATGCCGATAAAATGATCCAAAATATGCGCGTTTTCGTCCACAGGAAGTGCCCCAAAAAAGGCCGAACAGCGATCGCGACTAAGGAATAATAATAATAATAATAATAATAATAATAAAAAACCGAACAAGATCAATAGGGCCTTCGCCCTATAGGGCTCGGGCCCTGATAATAATAAAAAACCGAACAAGATCAATAGGGCCTTCGCCCTTTCGGGCTCGGGCCCTAATAAAAAACCGAACAAGATCAATAGGGCCTTCGCCCTTTCGGGCTCGGGCCCTAATTAAAGCCGCAAGCGGCCTCGACGGGCCCTCGCGCCAGCGGCCAGGGGGGGCGGGGGCATGCGTCCCCGCGAAATACCGTAAAGAGTCTGCTTGCCAAGTTTGACCAATCAGAAGCTGCAATATCATTTGTGCCATAACCAGCACCCCCAGGGGTGAAAGTGCACAAAATTTGGCGGATATGTCAGGAGAGCTATGAAGAGTTTGCATATGAAGTTTGATGACAATTGAGTAAATAGAAGATGAGAGATAGATTTTTGAAGAATAAATTTTTTGGTTTTTCCCATGTCAGAAGGTGGCGCTATGCTGTACATGAGCGATTATGAGTTGGAGAAATAAGTGTCTACAACAGCAACGCACTATCACAAGGTAGTGGTGTGAAGGAAAAGCATTATGGAATTATTTACCAAAAACCCGTTTTGGAGAAATTGCGTCGGCCAAAAACAGCGCCCCCCATGGACGAAAATTCCCAAAATGTGGTATACATGACATGGGCGGTAGTAAGAGGGTGGCCGTGAAGTTTGACCAAATTTGAGGAAAGATTGGATTGTTTGCCCAAAAATAGCGCCCCCAGTGGCGAAATATCACAGAAAATGGGGAACATGTCAGAAGCCCAATGAGGGATTTGCGTGTGAAGTATGAGCAGTTTTGAGCAATTAGAAGATTTGTTATGAATTTTTAAGCATGTAAAATTTTGCATTAAAAATTGATTGACGTATAACTTCTGAGCGATTCAAGCTACGTGAAACTTATTTAGTAACTTTTGTCAGCCATGTCTGTAGATGATGTGTATCAATTTTGGTGACATTCCTATGAACAGTCTAGGAGGAGTTGCGCCGTCTTCGTGGCCATGCATTTCGCACAAAAGTGAAATTACCTCACTTCCTGTTGGGCGTGGCTAATGCATTGGCATTACATTTTTGTCCGGCTTAGTGAGATACATATGCGTACCAAATGGCACGCCACTCCTACAAACTACATGGCAACCAGGCACCTTAAAGCGGGAGGCCAAAATCACAACGAGTTAGGGGGCGCTATAGAGGCCCTGAGGCCCGGCTGGATCTGGGCTTTTGGTTCTCAGTAGCGGTGGCAGTCTAAGAAAAAGGAGCCAAATTTCGTGCGTTGCCGACCATGGCAAGCGCCCCAATAAGGGTCTTGAAAAGAGTTTGCTTGCCAAGTTTGACAAATCAGAAGCTGCAATATCATTTCCGCCATAACCAGCACCCCCAGGGGCGAAAGTGCACAAAATTTGGCGGACATGTCAGGTGAGCTATGAAGAGTTTGCGTATGAAGTTTGATGACAATTGAGTAAATAGAAGATGAGATATAGATTTTTGAAGAATAAATTTTTGGGTTTTTCCCATGTCAGAAGGTGGCGCTATGCTGTACATGAGCGATTATGAGTTGGAAAAATAAGTGTCCACAACAGGAACGCACTATCACAAGGTAGTGGTGTGAAGGAAAAGCATTATGGAATTATTTACCAAAAACCCGTTTTGGAGCAATTGCGTCGGCCAAAAACAGCGCCCCCCATGGACGAAAATTCCCAAAATGCGGTATACATGACATGGGAGGTAGTAAGAGGGTGGCCGTGAAGTTTGACCAAATTTGAGGAAAGATTGGATTTTTTGCCCAAAAATAGCGCCCCCAGTGGCGAAATATCACAGAAATTGGGTAACATGTCAGAAGCCCAATGACTGATTTGCGTGTGAAGTATGAGCAGTTTTGAGCAATTAGAAGATTTGTTATGAATTTTTTAGCATGTAAAATTTTGAAGTGAAAATTGATTGACGTATAACTTCTGAACGTTTTATCCTACGTGAAACGTATTTAGTAACTTTTGTCAGCCATGTCTGTAGATGATGTGTATCAATTTTGGTGACATTCCCATGAACGGTCTAGGAGGAGTTGCGCCGTCTTCGTGGCCATGCATTTCGCACAAAAGTAAAATTACCTCACTTCCTGTTGGGCGTGGCTATGCATTCATAGAACGTTTTTTGTTCGTCTCAGTAAGATACATATGTGAACCAAATTTCGTTCCTCTACGACAAACTATATGGCAACCAGGAGCCTTCGAAAAAAGGCAAAATTTTCAAGGCGTTAGGGGGCGCTATAGAGGCCCAGAGCCCCGCCCAGATCTGGGGTTTTGGATCTGAGTAGCGTAGGGGATGCCGATAAAATGATCCAAAATATGCGCGTTTTCGTCCACAGGAAGTGCCCCAAAAAAGGCCGAACAGCGACCGCGACTAAGGAATAATAATAAGAATAATAATAATAATAATAATAATAATAATAATAATAAAAAACCGAACAAGATCAATAGGGCCTTCGCCCTATAGGGCTCGGGCCCTAATAATAAGAATTAAAGCCGCAAGCGGCCTTGACGGGCCCTCGCGCCAGCGGCCAGGGGGGGCGGGGGCATGCGTCCCCGCGAAATACCGTAAAGAGTCTGCTTGCCAAGTTTGACCAATCAGAAGCTGCAATATCATTTGTGCCATAACCAGCACCCCCAGGGGTGAAAGTGCACAAAATTTGGCGGATATGTCAGGAGAGCTATGAAGAGTTTGCGTATGAAGTTTGATGACAATTGAGTAAATAGAAGATGAGAGATAGATTTTTGAAGAATAAATTTTTTGGTTTTTCCCATGTCAGAAGGTGGCGCTATGCTGTACATGAGCGATTATGAGTTGGAGAAATAAGTGTCTACAACAGCAATGCACTATCACAAGGTAGTGGTGTGAAGGAAAAGCATTATGGAATTATTTACCAAAAACCCGTTTTGGAGAAATTGCGTCGGCCAAAAACAGCGCCCCCCATGGACGAAAATTCCCAAAATGTGGTGTACATGACATGGGCGGTAGTAAGAGGGTGGCCGTGAAGTTTGACCAAATTTGAGGAAAGATTGGATTGTTTGCCCAAAAATAGCGCCCCCAGTGGCGAAATATCACAGAAAATGGGGAACATGTCAGAAGCCCAATGAGGGATTTGCGTGTGAAGTATGAGCAGTTTTGAGCAATTAGAAGATTTGTTATGAATTTTTAAGCATGTAAAATTTTGCATTAAAAATTGATTGACGTATAACTTCTGAGCGGTTTAAGCTATGTGAAACTTATTTAGTAACTTTTGTCAGCCATGTCTGTAGATGATGTGTATCAATTTTGGTGACATTCCTATGAACAGTCTAGGAGGAGTTGCGCCGTCTTCATGGCCATGCATTTCGCACAAAAGTGAAATTACCTCACTTCCTGTTGGGCGTGGCTAATGCATTGGCAATACATTTTTGGCCGGCTTAGTGAGATACATATGCGTACCAAATGGCATGCCACTCCTACAAACTACATGGCAACCAGGCACCTTAAAGCGGGAGGCCAAAATCACAACGAGTTAGGGGGCGCTATAGAGGCCCTGAGGCCCGGCTGGATCTGGGCTTTTGGTTCTCAGTAGCGGTGGCAGTCTAAGAAAAAGGAGCCAAATTTCGTGCGTTGTCGACCATGGCAAGCGCCCCAATAAGGGTCTTGAAAAGAGTTTGCTTGCCAAGTTTGACAAATCAGAAGCTGCAATATCATTTCCGCCATAACCAGCACCCCCAGGGGCGAAAGTGCACAAAATTTGGCGGACATGTCAGGTGAGCTATGAAGAGTTTGCGTATGAAGTTTGATGACAATTGAGTAAATAGAAGATGAGATATAGATTTTTGAAGAATAAATTTTTTGGTTTTTCCCATGTCAGAAGGTGGCGCTATGCTGTACATGAGCGATTATGAGTTGGAAAAATAAGTGTCTACAACAGGAACGCACTATCACAAGGTAGTGGTGTGAAGGAAAAGCATTATGGAATTATTTACCAAAAACCCGTTTTGGAGCAATTGCGTCGGCCAAAAACAGCGCCCCCCATGGACGAAAATTCCCAAAATGCGGTATACATGACATGGGACGTAGTAAGAGGGTGGCCGTGAAGTTTGACCAAATTTGAGGAAAGATTGGATTTTTTGCCCAAAAATAGCGCCCCCAGTGGCGAAATATCACAGAAATTGGGTAACATGTCAGAAGCCCAATGAGTGATTTGCGTGTGAAGTATGAGCAGTTTTGAGCAATTAGAAGATTTGTTATGAATTTTTTAGCATGTAAAATTTTGAAGTGAAAATTGATTGACGTATAACTTCTGAACGTTTTATCCTACGTGAAACGTATTTAGTAACTTTTGTCAGCCATGTCTGTAGATGATGTGTATCAATTTTGGTGACATTCCCATGAACGGTCTAGGAGGAGTTGCGCCGTCTTCGTGGCCATGCATTTCGCACAAAAGTAAAATTACCTCACTTCCTGTTGGGCGTGGCTATGCATTCATAGAACTTTTTTTGTTCGTCTCAGTAAGATACATATGTGAACCAAATTTCGTTCCTCTACGACAAACTATATGGCAACCAGGAGCCTTCGAAAAAAGGCAAAATTTTCAAGGCGTTAGGGGGCGCTATAGAGGCCCAGAGCCCCGCCCAGATCTGGGGTTTTGGATCTGAGTAGCGTAGGGGATGCCGATAAAATGATCCAAAATATGCGCGTTTTCGTCCACAGGAAGTGCCCCAAAAAAGGCCGAACAGCGATCGCGACTAAGGAATAATAATAATAATAATAATAATAATAATAAAAAACCGAACAAGATCAATAGGGCCTTCGCCCTATAGGGCTCGGGCCCTGATAATAATAAAAAACCGAACAAGATCAATAGGGCCTTCGCCCTTTCGGGCTCGGGCCCTAATAAAAAACCGAACAAGATCAATAGGGCCTTCGCCCTTTCGGGCTCGGGCCCTAATTAAAGCCGCAAGCGGCCTCGACGGGCCCTCGCGCCAGCGGCCAGGGGGGGCGGGGGCATGCGTCCCCGCGAAATACCGTAAAGAGTCTGCTTGCCAAGTTTGACCAATCAGAAGCTGCAATATCATTTGTGCCATAACCAGCACCCCCAGGGGTGAAAGTGCACAAAATTTGGCGGATATGTCAGGAGAGCTATGAAGAGTTTGCATATGAAGTTTGATGACAATTGAGTAAATAGAAGATGAGAGATAGATTTTTGAAGAATAAATTTTTTGGTTTTTCCCATGTCAGAAGGTGGCGCTATGCTGTACATGAGCGATTATGAGTTGGAGAAATAAGTGTCTACAACAGCAACGCACTATCACAAGGTAGTGGTGTGAAGGAAAAGCATTATGGAATTATTTACCAAAAACCCGTTTTGGAGAAATTGCGTCGGCCAAAAACAGCGCCCCCCATGGACGAAAATTCCCAAAATGTGGTATACATGACATGGGCGGTAGTAAGAGGGTGGCCGTGAAGTTTGACCAAATTTGAGGAAAGATTGGATTGTTTGCCCAAAAATAGCGCCCCCAGTGGCGAAATATCACAGAAAATGGGGAACATGTCAGAAGCCCAATGAGGGATTTGCGTGTGAAGTATGAGCAGTTTTGAGCAATTAGAAGATTTGTTATGAATTTTTAAGCATGTAAAATTTTGCATTAAAAATTGATTGACGTATAACTTCTGAGCGGTTTAAGCTACGTGAAACTTATTTAGTAACTTTTGTCAGCCATGTCTGTAGATGATGTGTATCAATTTTGGTGACATTCCTATGAACAGTCTAGGAGGAGTCGCGCCGTCTTCGTGGCCATGCATTTCGCACAAAAGTGAAATTACCTCACTTCCTGTTGGGCGTGGCTAATGCATTGGCATTACATTTTTGTCCGGCTTAGTGAGATACATATGCGTACCAAATGGCATGCCACTCCTACAAACTACATGGCAACCAGGCACCTTAAAGCGGGAGGCCAAAATCACAACGAGTTAGGGGGCGCTATAGAGGCCCTGAGGCCCGGCTGGATCTGGGCTTTTGGTTCTCAGTAGCGGTGGCAGTCTAAGAAAAAGGAGCCAAATTTCGTGCGTTGTCGACCATGGCAAGCGCCCCAATAAGGGTCTTGAAAAGAGTTTGCTTGCCAAGTTTGACAAATCAGAAGCTGCAATATCATTTCCGCCATAACCAGCACCCCCAGGGGGGAAAGTGCACAAAATTTGGCGGACATGTCAGGTGAGCTATGAAGAGTTTGCGTATGAAGTTTGATGACAATTGAGTAAATAGAAGATGAGATATAGATTTTTGAAGAATAAATTTTTTGGTTTTTCCCATGTCAGAAGGTGGCGCTATGCTGTACATGAGCGATTATGAGTTGGAAAAATAAGTGTCTACAACAGGAACGCACTATCACAAGGTAGTGGTGTGAAGGAAAAGCATTATGGAATTATTTACCAAAAACCCGTTTTGGAGAAATTGCGTCGGCCAAAAACAGCGCCCCCCATGGACGAAAATTCCCAAAATGCGGTATACATGACATGGGAGGTAGTAAGAGGGTGGCCGTGAAGTTTGACCAAATTTGAGGAAAGATTGGATTTTTTGCCCAAAAATAGCGCCCCCAGTGGCGAAATATCACAGAAATTGGGTAACATGTCAGAAGCCCAATGAGTGATTTGCGGGTGAAGTATGAGCAGTTTTGAGCAATTAGAAGATTTGTTATGAATTTTTTAGCATGTAAAATTTTGAAGTGAAAATTGATTGACGTATAACTTCTGAACGTTTTATCCTACGTGAAACGTATTTAGTAACTTTTGTCAGCCATGTCTGTAGATGATGTGTATCAATTTTGGTGACATTCCCATGAACGGTCTAGGAGGAGTTGCGCCGTCTTCGTGGCCATGCATTTCGCACAAAAGTAAAATTACCTCACTTCCTGTTGGGCGTGGCTATGCATTCATAGAACTTTTTTTGTTCGTCTCAGTAAGATACATATGTGAACCAAATTTCGTTCCTCTACGACAAACTATATGGCAACCAGGAGCCTTCGAAAAAAGGCAAAATTTTCAAGGCGTTAGGGGGCGCTATAGAGGCCCAGAGCCCCGCCCAGATCTGGGGTTTTGGATCTGAGTAGCGTAGGGGATGCCGATAAAATGATCCAAAATATGCGCGTTTTCGTCCACAGGAAGTGCCCCAAAAAAGGCCGAACAGCGACCGCGACTAAGGAATAATAATAATAATTAAAGCCGCAAGCGGCCTTGACGGGCCCTCGCGCCAGCGGCCAGTGGGGGCGGGGGCATGCGTCCCCGCGAAATACCGTAAAGAGTCTGCTTGCCAAGTTTGACCAATCAGAAGCTGCAATATCATTTGTGCCATAACCAGCACCCCCAGGGGTGAAAGTGCACAAAATTAGGCGGATATGTCAGGAGAGCTATGAAGAGTTTGCGTATGAAGTTTGATGACAATTGAGTAAATAGAAGATGAGAGATAGATTTTTGAAGAATAAATTTTTTGGTTTTTCCCATGTCAGAAGGTGGCGCTATGCTGTACATGAGCGATTATGAGTTGGAGAAATAAGTGTCTACAACAGCAACGCACTATCACAAGGTAGTGGTGTGAAGGAAAAGCATTATGGAATTATTTACCAAAAACCCGTTTTGGAGAAATTGCGTCGGCCAAAAACAGCGCCCCCCATGGACGAAAATTCCCAAAATGTGGTATACATGACATGGGCGGTAGTAAGAGGGTGGCCGTGAAGTTTGACCAAATTTGAGGAAAGATTGGATTGTTTGCCCAAAAATAGCGCCCCCAGTGGCGAAATCTCACAGAAAATGGGGAACATGTCAGAAGCCCAATGAGGGATTTGCGTGTGAAGTATGAGCAGTTTTGAGCAATTAGAAGATTTGTTATGAATTTTTAAGCATGTAAAATTTTGCATTAAAAATTGATTGACGTATAACTTCTGAGCGGTTCAAGCTACGTGAAACTTATTTAGTAACTTTTGTCAGCCATGTCTGTAGATGATGTGTATCAATTTTGGTGACATTCCTATGAACAGTCTAGGAGGAGTTGCGCCGTCTTCGTGGCCATGCATTTCGCACAAAAGTGAAATTACCTCACTTCCTGTTGGGCGTGGCTAATGCATTGGCATTACATTTTTGTCCGGCTTAGTGAGATACATATGCGTACCAAATGGCACGCCACTCCTACAAACTACATGGCAACCAGGCACCTTAAAGCGGGAGGCCAAAATCACAACGAGTTAGGGGGCGCTATAGAGGCCCTGAGGCCCGGCTGGATCTGGGCTTTTGGTTCTCAGTAGCGGTGGCAGTCTAAGAAAAAGGAGCCAAATTTCGTGCGTTGTCGACCATGGCAAGCGCCCCAATAAGGGTCTTGAAAATAGTTAGCTTGCCAAGTTTGACAAATCAGAAGCTGCAATATCATTTCCGCCATAACCAGCACCCCCAGGGGCGAAAGTGCACAAAATTTGGCGGACATGTCAGGTGAGCTATGAAGAGTTTGCGTATGAAGTTTGATGACAATTGAGTAAATAGAAGATGAGATATAGATTTTTGAAGAATAAATTTTTTGGTTTTTCCCATGTCAGAAGGTGGCGCTATGCTGTACATGAGCGATTATGAGTTGGAAAAATAAGTGTCCACAACAGGAACGCACTATCACAAGGTAGTGGTGTGAAGGAAAAGCATTATGGAATTATTTACCAAAAACCCGTTTTGGAGCAATTGCGTCGGCCAAAAACAGCGCCCCCCATGGACGAAAATTCCCAAAATGCGGTATACATGACATGGGAGGTAGTAAGAGGGTGGCCGTGAAGTTTGACCAAATTTGAGGAAAGATTGGATTTTTTGCCCAAAAATAGCGCCCCCAGTGGCGAAATATCACAGAAATTGGGTAACATGTCAGAAGCCCAATGAGTGATTTGCGTGTGAAGTATGAGCAGTTTTGAGCAATTAGAAGATTTGTTATGAATTTTTTAGCATGTAAAATTTTGAAGTGAAAATTGATTGACGTATAACTTCTGAACCTTTTATCCTACGTGAAACGTATTTAGTAACTTTTGTCAGCCATGTCTGTAGATGATGTGTATCAATTTTGGTGACATTCCCATGAACGGTCTAGGAGGAGTTGCGCCGTATTCGTGGCCATGCATTTCGCACAAAAGTAAAATTACCTCACTTCCTGTTGGGCGTGGCTATGCATTCCTAGAACGTTTTTTGTTCGTCTCAGTAAGATACATATGTGAACCAAATTTCGTTCCTCTACGACAAACTATATGGCAACCAGGAGCCTTCGAAAAAAGGCAAAATTTTCAAGGCGTTAGGGGGCGCTATAGAGGCCCAGAGCCCCGCCCAGATCTGGGGTTTTGGATCTGAGTAGCGTAGGGGATGCCGATAAAATGAGCCAAAATATGCGCGTTTTCGTCCACAGGAAGTGCCCCAAAAAAGGCCGAACAGCGACCGCGACTAAGGAATAATAATAATAAGAAGAATAATAATAATAATAATTAAAGCCGCAAGCGGCCTCGACGGGCCCTCGCGCCAGCGGCCAGGGGGGGCGGGGGCATGCGTCCCCGCGAAATACCGTAAAGAGTCTGCTTGCCAAGTTTGACCAATCAGAAGCTGCAATATCATTTGTGCCATAACCAGCACCCCCAGGGGTGAAAGTGCACAAAATTTGGCGGATATGTCAGGAGAGCTATGAAGAGTTTGCGTATGAAGTTTGATGACAATTGAGTAAATCGAAGATGAGAGATAGATTTTTGAAGAATAAATTTTTTGGTTTTTCCCATGTCAGAAGGTGGCGCTATGCTGTACATGAGCGATTATGAGTTGGAGAAATAAGTGTCTACAACAGCAACGCACTATCACAAGGTAGTGGTGTGAAGGAAAAGCATTATGGAATTATTTACCAAAAACCCGTTTTGGAGAAATTGCGTCGGCCAAAAACAGCGCCCCCCATGGACGAAAATTCCCAAAATGTGGTATACATGACATGGGCGGTAGTAAGAGGGTGGCCGT